>NC_073744.1:60895041-61612541 GCF_029784135.1 Toxorhynchites rutilus septentrionalis | reverse complement strand
GTTCCACGTTTCCGAAAAGCTTTAAATGCATTCGATTTTTCTACATAAAGCTTGGAACATTGGCTATCCCACCATAGATTGGGAGGCCTTCGGGAAATGGTGGAACCTGGGATGGGTTTCGTTTGAGCGCGAACCGCGCTGTCATAGATCAAACGAGAAAGGAAGTTATACTCCTCCAATGGAGGTAAACCATCTCTGGAATTGATGGCTAGAGCAATCGCGTCCGCATATTTTTTCCAGTCAATGTGTCTTGTGAGGTCATATGCCATGTTTATAGATTCAGAAGAATTCGACCCAATGGTGATGGAAATTTTGATTGGCAAGTGATCACTACCGTTGGGGTCCTGGATTACATTCCACTTGCAATCTAACGATAGTGAATTCGAGCAAAGCGAGAGGTCAAGAGCACTTGGGTTAGCAGGAGGTTTAGGTACACGTGTTGTTTCCCCAGTGTTCAAAACGGTCATATTGAAGCTGTTACAAAGGTCATATATCAACAATGAACGATTGTCGTCGTACTGTTCCCCCCAGGCAGTTCCGTGAGAGTTGAAGTCTCCCAAGATCAATCGTGGCTCAGGAAGGAGTGAGCACATGTCATCAAGTTGTTTGCGGCTAACCGCAGCTCTCGGAGGCCAATACAAGCTGACAATACAGAGGTCTTTGCCTCTGATGTTTGCATGACAAGCAACAGCTTCGATCCCTCCAATAGGTGGAAGGTCAATTCTAAAAAATGAGTGGCACTTATTGATCCCCAAAAGCACCCCTCCGTATCTATCATCACGGTCCAAGCGTATAATATTAAAATCGTGGAAAGAGATATCATCTCGCGAAGAAAGCCAAGTTTCGGACAGAGCAAAAACATCACAATTGTAGTTATGAATTAAAAATTTGAATGTATCCAATTTAGGGATAAGACTACGACAATTCCACTGTAAAACCGTGATATCTCCGACCTCTCTATTTGAATTAGACATCAAGAGAGATAATCATTGCAAGGAGGGGCCATGTTTGCATCAATTGTTGCAAAATTGTCTTTAATACTGGAAGCATTGAGATGACAAGGGTTCTGATGGAGTCGGAAACATTAAAACACTTGAAGATTTGGTCCAAAAGGTCAGACAACTTTATAAATCCCGATTGGGAAGTTGAACTGGGCGGAATAACAGGGACAGTTGGGGTTTTTGATGTCCCCTCGAGTGCTGGGCCATTCGAAGGTGAATTATTCCCACGGAAACCAGGAGGAACCTGATTTTGCTTGTCCGCTGCACGCGATTTTTTAGGCATGCTAACAGGGGGTATCACCGGAGGGGCTTGTCCTTGAACTTTGGGAGTGGTCACATTTTTGCGCCGGGGATTCCCTTGGAAAATGAACGGTGTGCCCCCGTTAGCTGTGTCCGCTTCTATTTCGTCAACGGGCAACGTGGCGAAGACATTTTGTGTGTTGATTGGTTGTTGTTGTTGGGCCAGTGGAGAAGCGCCCTTTAAAATATCCGCAAAAGTGCGTTTCGAGCGTTCCTTCAAAGAGCGCTTCTGTTTCTCCCAGCGACTCTTGTAATTTTCACAAACTGAGAGCTCGTGTGGGGATCCCCCGCAATATGGACATTTATGCTCAGTCGCACTGCAGGATTTCCCCTCATGTTGCTCTCCGCAAGTGGCACAGTGTGACCAACTGACTTGCATTTGTTGCAAGTCATGGGCTTTGGCACGAAGAGTCGCACAGGTAGTCTCAATTTGTCCACCATAACGTAGTCAGGGAGGGCGGCACCAGCAAAGGTGACTCGAAACGAGTCGGACGGCGTAAATTTAGTTTGGTCCCCATCATGGGAAAGTTTCCCGAGTTGGCGACAGTCCAAGATTTTCACTTCCATTGAGGGGAGCTTCTTGAACTTGCGTTTTCCTTCTGCTTTTATTTGTTCGCTCGTCAGACCCGTTTCAGTTATCACCCCCTCAATTTCTACGTTATGGGAGGGTATAAATGTTCGATATTCGAGAGTGAAATGTTGATCAGCAACAATCTCGTTTGCGTGTTTCCGGTCATTCACGACAACTCGCAATTTGTTCGGTCTAACCCTGCGAATTTCAGATACAGAAGTGTATCTGGCCAGATCTTTCATGATCTGAATCACGTTAAGGTTTTTTCCTTTCGGTTTTGGCCGGAGGAAAACAACCCAAGGGCCAGTTCCAGGTGCATCTTCTGGATAAACTCTGACACGTGGAGCGGAGACAACAGAGGGGGAAGACGAGGACGAGGACGAGGACGAGGACGAGGATGAGGATGAGGACGAGGACGAGGATTGGGTTGGATCGGAAGCATCAGAAGGGGGAAGCGAAATCGATGATGGGAGAGGGGGAGTGGAAGTAACAGTGGGTTGAGAAGGGAGGCTTGCAATTTTCTTAGAGGGGGGCTTGGTAGTATGAGCGGATTCGTCCCCAGAAGAATTATCTTCCTTATGAGGGACTCGTTTATGTTTTTTCCCAGATCTTGTATGAGATTCATTATCGCAGATCTCCATCTCTGGAGATCCTCCACTATTCTCCATTCAAAAAAATGTCTGTCTTATTTCTAAATTATTATTGATTTTAACAATAATCTTAAAAAAAAATAGCAAAAAAAAAATTATGATAATAATATCAAACAATGAACAAATGAATTGAATAATAATATTAATAATAAATATGTGTACCTTAATATATAAGTTGTTCCAATAATGCGCTCTACTGCCCTAATCAGGGAGAGACAGAGGCTACGCGCTACGGAGACAACACAATAGCGCAAGAATAGCTTACGCAGCCACATGACGATGAATCCCGTTTGCGACAGTCACGCGATGGCGATCCCGTTATGCCGAATCAGTTCAACAGCCGCAATCCGGCTCGCTGCAAGAGAGCTGCTTCCTTTGTTCCTTCGTTCCACTTTACAAATGGTCAGGTCGAAAGCGGACAGCAATGACCTTCACTCGTACACGGTTCACTCGTACCAATAGCACAATAGCAAAAGTGGCAACGCACAATACCGACACTGAACTTTACTCGTCAAGAGTTGGATAGCGAATGATGATCGTACATTTTTAGAAGCCCAAAAAAATGAATATTGCCAGATACCTTTAGAAGTTTTTGGTTAAGTAAAATATTGAAATAATATTCCAAGTGCAGCGGAAAGTTAATATAGTTGTTACGGCCTTACAAAAGGTTAATGCGACTATCATTCCACCGATGAATGCGAGATCAGCGTTTTTACATTGGGCCTCATCACGAACGTCACTTCACGGTGAAAACGAAGTGAATTGTATACAACGTTATTACGGCTGCCACCGTGTGGGTAGAATCCGGAAGAGTTCATCCGTCGTGACAACTTCGGTGAACTCGGTGTTATTATGAATACCACGATACTGTCACGTCACGGGAAAAACAAGTATATTTGTCACTTGTGTTTTAGATGGTGAAAGCTAGTCACGCGGAATGGAGTAAGTATAATTTCGGATTTATTCAGCTTTTTTGCTAACTTCTTGAATCATGTCTTGCTTTTTAAGAAAGAAAAGATAAACAAACAGCAATTTACCCGCTTGGTGGCATTTTAGAACGAAATCCTGACGTATCCAGAGGACGTAAATCTGTTTATTTGGATTCGATAAATACGTTATGGGATGTAATTGAGGATTAAAAATGTAGCTCCAGTAGACCGATTGAAACGTGGCGAAAGGTCTAATTTCGATTGTCCTAAATGAATAGAATTTTTTTGTTTCTATTTTAAGGATTAGACTAACAGAAAGTTGCAACTTCATAAAATGGTAATGGAGGCCACTGGCCCAAAACAAATTTGTTCATATTTTGAATATAAAATAATGACTGTAATGTTTTTCCAACATTGCAGAGCTGTTTTTTGTAATTCAAACATTCGCAATTGGTGGACAAGACCCGAATCAGGACGATAGTTACATCGAATTAGGCCATTGATCTTTTGTTTCTACGTAATAGATATTTTCAACGATATTGTTTTGAAGACATACTTTGAATGAAAGAATATTTAAGTTTCAAATAAGGAATAAATGAATCTATCATTGCAAAGTTTTCAAATTAATAATTTTTAAATTATTCTCTAGTTCTTTTACCATAATTTTGATATCCGTCTAAAGAAAATCTGAATCATTTTCTGCTTTTGGCAAATTCCTTGAAACTCATCAGATGTTTCATTTGAAAATTATGCTTCTGACCAGTAGCGTCGGCCGGTGTCTGTTTAAATAATTATATCAAACCTCATGTCCCGTATATAAAATTACACGAGAATGGGAAGGATAGAAGATTAAACTTCAGAATCTCATATGGGAGTTGCTCAGATTATACTGACCATGAGATGGATAAATTCGAGTTTATTCTGAGATATAGAAGATGTTATTGTTCATCAAAATTGTAGAAACGGCTCTTGAAAAATGATTCTAATGTTGACCTATACTAAATACTTCTCACTATTCAAACGAGTAAGACAAAGCTGAGTACAAGATTATGCAAGATATCGATTATTAAACTCATGATATTTATGCTTGATCTCTAGAGTAATTTATAGAGAGATGAAATAAAATTAGATTCCCATATGTTCAACAACTACATTATTCAAGAGCAACCAAGTATTCCTCCTCATCTTTGAACCAGCATTTGATTCAGCAAACTAATGCACCAAGCAAATGAATCATGGAATGAGTCCGAATAAAGGGTGTGTCACATCAAATTGCATCACGGAAAAAACACTGTAGAAATTCGCCCAGTAGACCGATCCTTTTGAAAATTTAAGACAGTAAAATAAAAACCATTAAACAACTTTTGGCATTTTCTTTTTATTCATACTTCGAGCCCAAACCCGTATGCTCGCACCTTCCTCTTTACCCCGTCTATAAGGTTCTGTACAACGTCAGGTTGTAGTTTTTTTTGAACAGAAATCCATTTTCTCTTGAAGTCCGCCTCCGAATTGACAACTTTTGGGTTCTTCCGGAGGGCCTGCTTCATAATCTCCCAATATTTCTCTATTGGGCGGGTTCATTTCCTTTGGCACGAAGGTGACCCCGTTGGCGTCGTACCACTCCAACACGTCCTTTGAATAGTGGCACGAAGCGAGATCCGGCCAGAAGATGGTCGGGCCCTCGTGCTGCTTCAATAGTGGTAGTAAGCGCTTCTGTAGGCACTCCTTAAGGTAAACCTGCCCGTTTACCGTGCCGATCATCACGAAGGGGGCGCTCCGCTTTCCGCAAGAGCAGATCGCTTGCCACACCATGTACTTTTTGGCAAACTTGGATAGTTTCTGTATGCGAATCTCCTCCGGAACGCTGAATTTGTCCTCTGCGGAGAAGAACAACAGGCCCGGCAGCTGACGAAAGTCCGCTTTTACGTAGGTTTCGTCGTCCATTACCAGGCAATGCGGCTTCGTCAGCATTTCGGTGTACAGCTTCCGGGCTCGCGTCTTCCCCACCATGTTTTGCCTTTCGTCGCGGTTAGGAGCCTTCTGAACCTTGTATGTACGCAGGCCCTCCCGCTGCTTGGTCCGCAGGACGAATGAACTTGACAAATTCAGCTTATTGGCGACATCCCGGACCGAACTTCTCGGATCACGTCTAAACTGCTTAACTACGCGCTTGTGATTTTTTTCACTGACGGAGCATCCATTTTTGCCGTTCTTCACCTTCCGGTCGATGGTTAGGTTCTCGAAGTATCGTTTTAGTACTCTGCTGACCGTGGATTGGATGATTCCCAGCATCTTACCGATGTCCCGATGTGACAACTCCGGATTCTCGAAATGAGTGCACAGGATTAATTCACGACGCTCTTTTTCGTTCGACATTTTTCCAAATTTACGAAAAATTGACAGTGAAGCATTGCCAACGTGATCTATACACTCTTATCTGATTATAAGCGAAAGCTGAAGATATAATTCCTAAAAATTAAATTTCTACAGCGTTTTTTCCGTGATGCAATTTGATGTGACACACCCTTTAGTTGGCATTGAAATCATCGAGGTATAATCGCAAACTTGTCATTCTAAAACATACGTTCAAATAAATGGAATATTATCTCATACACTTATTAATTTTACCTACATAACGTTCAAACGTCTGAAATTATGCAACCGACATAACGTTCAAACGCCCGAAACTATGCAACCGACATATCTCTTATAAACGGGAATGAACTCTTTCACTTCACGGAGTTTATTTTTACACGCAACTGTCCGTGACAATGATGATAGACACAAAAAGATTAAGGGCCTGATCACGAACGTCACTTCAAGGTGAAAACGAAGTGAATTGTATACAACCTTATTACAGCTGTCACCGTGTGTGTAGAATCCAGGAGAGTTCATCCGTCGTGACAACTTTGATGAACTCGGTGTTATCATGAATATACTGTCATGTCACGGAGAAAAACAGGTATATTTGTCACTTGTGTTTTAGATGGTGAAAGCTAGTCACGCGGAATGGAGTGAGTTTAATTTTTTATTTATTTCGCTTTTTGCTAACATTTGAATCTTGGCTTGTCTTGTTTAAGAAACAAAAGATAAACAAACAGCAATTTACCCGCCTGGTGGCATTTTTAGAAAGAAATTCTGACTATCCAGAGGCCGAAAATTTGTTTATTTGGATTCGGTAAATGTGCTATGGGATGTAATTGAGGATTAAAAATGTAGTTCCCGTAGACCCATTGAAACATGGCGAAGGTCTACTTCCGATTGTCCTCAATGAACAGAAATTTTTTGTTTCTATTTTTAGGATTAGACTAAGAGAGAGTGGCAACACAATAAAATGGCAACGAAGGCCGCTTAATAATCTATTATTAGAAAGAATGATCATTACTCAATCAATCGATTCATTATTATGATTATGTATAGTATTGATTTGTTGATATTTTAAGTATAAAATAATAACTGTAAAGTTTTTCCAACATTGCAGAACAGGTTTTTGTAATTCAAACATTCGCAATTGGTGGACAAGACCCGAATCAGGACGGTAGTTGTAACGAATACGGCTTTGTTTTTTATTTCTTTTTTCTTAATAGATATTTTCAACGTAATAGATATTGTTTTGAAGACATTCTTTGAATGAAAGAGTATTAAAAAAGTGATAATAAGTTTCAAACAAGGAAAAAATGAGTCTATCATTGCAAAGTATTCACAAGATACTGAAATTTTTAAATTCTTCTCTATTTATTTTTTCATAATTTTGATATCCATCTAAAGGAAATTTGAGTCACTTTCTGCTTTTGGCAAATTCTCTGAAACCAGATATTTTATATAAAGTTTATGCTTCTGACCGACGCTGCTGACCAGTTTCAGTTTAAATAATTAAATCAAACTTTATGTCCCGTATATCAAATTACAGAAATTCAGAATCCCATATGGGAGTAGCTCAGATTATACTGATCGTGAGGTGGATAAATACGGGTGTTCTACGAGTTAGAGAAGGAATTATTATTCAACAAAATTGTAGAAATGGTTCTAATAACATGATTCTAACCTTGACCAATACTAAATGCTTCTCAATATTCAAACGAGTAAGATAGAGCTAAGGAAAAGAATATGCGAGATGTTCATTATTATACGAAATAGTCATGTTTTATCTCTAGAGTAATTTATAGAAGGGAAAATAAAATTACATTCCCATATGTTCAACAACTACATTATTCACGAGCAACCAAGTATTCCTCATTTTTGAACTAGCGTTTGATTCAGCAAACTAACGCACCAAACAAATGAATCATGGAATGAGCCCGAATAGAGATTGCATTGAAATACCGAATCATCGAGTTATAATTGCAAACTTGTTATCTATAACATACGCTTAATTAAATGGAATATTAAATCACACATTGTATTAATTACACCCACATAACGTTCAAACGTCCGAAATTATGCAGCCGACATAACGTTCAAACGCCCGAAATTATGCAGCCGACATAACGTTCAAACGCCCGAAATTATGCAACCGACATGTCAGCAAACTAACGCACCAAACAAATGAATCATGGAATGAGCCCGAATAGAGATTGCATTGAAATACCAAATCATCGAGTTATAATTGCAAACTTGTCATTCTAAAACATACGCTTAATTAAATGGAATAATAAATCATACATTGTATTAATTACACCCACATAACGTTCAAACGCCCGAAATTATGCAACCGACATGTCTCTTATAAACGCGAATGAACTCTTTCACTTCACGGAGTTTTTTTGACACGCAACTGTCCGTGACAATGATGATAGACACAAAAAGATTAAGTGAAGTGTAAGTGACGTGAAAGCGTCTGTGACAGTGATGTTCGTGATCAGGTCCATTATCTGCAATGAAACGTTGTGAAGTGTGGAACGATGGTATCTAGAGGATAATTTTTAACGATAATCCCATGACTCCCAGATCCCTAAAATATCCAACTTATCGGAGACGGATGAATCGTTAGATTTAAAGTCTCCGTAAACAAAGGAAAAGAAGAAGTAGAAGAAGTATCCAACTTAAAAATCAACGATTCCGTTAGTTTCACTTAGTATATGTAAATGATTATTGAGTTATTGATCTAAAAACATATCTATCGATAATACTACAACATTTTCGAAGAACACTCCTACTGCTCACAGATTGAGCAGTATCATGAAAAGCGTAGAATAACGATAATGAACTACATGCGATGATAGTTTTACCCAATGGATGGATGGAGATTATTAGTAACACTGCAGACTAAAACTGAATAATAAATAGAAAAAATAAGAGATAGAAACCTGTTCGCATTTGCTCTCAACGCGGACCAACTTATTTCTGTTTTGGCCGCACCACCATCATCAACTTCTGTAAACTTTGAGTGAATCCGCCTGCAAATTGATAATCCAGGGAAAGAAAGAACAGATAGTGCGTGTATGTGTGGGACGTTGCGTTCCGGGGATCAATGGAAAGAAAACGAAAACAAGAAGAGAAATGTGATTTTAAAAAGCGTTTGCCAATTAGAACTATAAAACGATTCACGCTGGAATAAAACGACCAATTGTAGCAATTGCAACCCAAGTAAGTCGAGAAGCCACTGTTCGGGTGAAAATTTAAAGGAAGCTGTAATTTCGTTCCGTAAAGCGTTGGAAAACTAGAGCAAATACGGCTACTCACCCATCGTATGGTTGAACCATTTAGGCTTGTTTCGCCACGCGATGAAGATGAAGTAGACGGGAATACTGGTGAGAATCATGAGCAGTCCATAGCCGGTCTCCACCGGGCTTGCGATCATTGGAACGACCGTGACAAATACTGTGGCTATCAGGTAGAAAATTGGGAAGATCAGATTCACCTTGATCGGACGGTTGAGGTTTGGCTGAGCCCACCGCAGCCATGGAAGGCACAGAACCGCAACGCCAATGCTCAGCTGCAATGTGAGAGGAGATGGTTGAAATCACTGCCAATTTGTCTGCAATTTTGAGCGTGTCATGCTTACCCATGTGGCAAATCCAACGTAGTTAATCAGCGCAAAAATATCCGACACGGTCAGGTATAGCATAGAAAGCAGTGCCATGATTAGCACGGCCGGAGTCGGAGTCAGTCGCTGGATTTGAATCATGGTCAGAATCTCGGGCATCTGACCTTCGCAGGCACCGGCATAGAACAGTCGCGATGACGTCAGCAAGATTCCATTAACGGCTCCGAAGGTCGACAGAGCCACAAAAACTGCAAACGAAAATGGTGCGGTAATAAAGGTAAAAAAAGTGAAAGGAAATAGTGATTATTAGTGTGCTTTCGTTCGATTATTGTGGAATAGTTAAAGCGACGCGCCAGATGATAGATTACTATCCTCATTATTGATCGTAATCGGGAATGACTGAGCATTTTTTGTACATTCGATGGAAAAAATCAGCAGGGATTGTTTTCATGTCATAATTATACGGGTAATTGAATAATGCGAGCAAATATTATTTCAATACGAACTAAACGAAGCTGTTTTGTAATCAAAAAACAATAATATTCTGGTTACCGAAATATATTACGTCAACTCACCTGGAATCGTCCAGGCAAACATCCCAAACACACGATCGGCAAAGGTAACGGCGACCGCCTCCGAACCGAGCACTTCCTCCGGCGAAAGGATGGTGTAGAAGGAGATGTTGGTAAACACGTACACAACGGTTACGAGTGTGCACGAAATGGCAATTGCACGTGGAAGATTTTTCACTGGATCCTTCAACTCTTCGATGATAAAGTTCAAGTAGTTCCTAGAAAAAGTCGATGGCAAGTGGGTGAGAAATCACACGCAGAGAGAAAAAAAATGTATGCGGAAACATGTTCAAAAAGATTACTGTCCAGTGCTGTCTTCCTATCAGTAGCTGTAATTATTATGTGAGTCAGAGTTCCAATTTCCTACCGCTCCCAAAGGAGCCAATTAGAGTGTGTCTGTTAAAGCTCGCCGCTTACTTACCATCCATTGTAGGCAAAAAGACCCGAATAAAACGACAACGCCAATGATGTGACTTCGGTTTTCGTGTTATCAAACGTGAAATGCTCGGTGTGGCCTGTAAATCATGCAACAAAAGAAACGGAAATGATGTCACATTAGTAACCGAACAGAGCGCGATAGAGACACTCGCATGAGAAGAGGTGTCCATTCTTCGTAAATTACGCTCAATTGGAAGTGGGATGAGCATTGATTAACTGGAGGCGAAAAATGGAGGGTTTCTTTATTGTTATATTTATGCTTATCGACTTCCGAAGAGTTCTTGCATTTTCAATCAAAAATATTTTGTTTGAAAGCGTTATCGAAAATTTGAACTGCAGAATGAAGCATGTTACCCGTAACTCCGGACAAAATTTGAACGAAATAATCTTTGAAAAATAAGTGTAGGGAGATGAATACTATTTGAGGGTACAACGTAAATAAATAACCCTACCAATTTGAACGGATTTTCGAAGCAAAGTAAGCCAGCTCGACATATAAAAGGGATACTCAAATAAGAGGGATAGGATTTCAAATTTAAATCAAACACAGAAAACCCGGCCAAAAATTGGGTGCTCCAATTTCGTTCCAAGTATTGATGACTTGGCAAACTATTCACTTAGGAATGGCAGGTGGCTCATACGCTGGCCTTAAGTTCATCAATTATCGTTGGTTTGTTGGAATAAGTCAGCCAGGTGCTATGATTGATGCTAGGATCGTTAGCAAAATTTCAAGCAGAACTGTCAGTGGAATACCAAATTCATGTGAAAACAAAGGGAAAATGTCAGTGGGATACTCGATATGTTGGCTCCTGTCAGTTCAATAGGGGTTCTCTAAAGACGTCACCGGGTGGAATAAACCTTAGACTCAACATAACACCCAAATAAAACAATTCAATTGACGAATTTACGTTGGATTTAAAACCAGATGGCGCAGCAAGTAAAATGAGGATGTTTTGTTTTTTTGGTATGAAATTCGTTCAAATTTTCTAGAAAAATCAGAATTTATCTTCAAATTTCCCGGTTTCATGTATTCTTTCCACGCTGAAAAGGTTAGAAAATCATCATTTTACAATGTGCTATGTACATTACGAGGAATGGCTGGTTATAAGTATTGTAACTTTAATTTTTTTCAACTAAGTAAACGATGAATAGGGCGTTTTGCGCTAAAAATACTGCAAATTCTTCTCGTATCGGCCTCTACATAATCACTGATATCAGCCAATTTGATGTGATATCGATTTCATCGCAGTTATCCATAGTATCAATAACCGGTATGCATCATCAAACATAAAATTTTCGAAGATTATCTATGACTTTGGTCAAATCGAGTGTTGAAACCATCGTAAATATACAAAACTCCAACTTTCTTACCATATACTGACGACATTCAATGGCTGAAATGAATCTAAATTGAAATAAAATGAATAATCACCACCGAATCTTGCTTTTCAGTGCGTAAAATAAACAAACACCCTCACTTTTGTGGTTCTGAGCTCTAATGTGGATGTCGCATGAGCTGATTCAGCTTTGCGTAAATTCGTCAATAGTGTTGAGTCACACAATTTCGCGAAATTATCAAATCACCGAACTGTCACAATAAATCTATCGTAACTGCCTTCCATTAATTTTCGCAAAGGACAAATCAGTCAACATTTCAGAATAACGCTTGCTATTCACTGTAACTGTGCGCTCCTCAGCATTTAAAAAAAGTATGGCCTGATGATACCACCGTGCCAAAATGCACACCACCATAGTCATACACCCAATAGACCAGGGATGGCCAAACGGTAGTCCGCGGTCTACCGGTCGCCCGCGAGGGTATTCCTAGGCGCCCGCCACCTAGTCTAGGATAGTGTCACCTCCAAACGCAATGGATGAAATGTCCCTCCACCTTTTGCCGTGATCATTTTATATGGTGTTTACGAAAACCTCAATAAAACATACTAGTTGTAAGATTTATAAATGTTCTGAAGAATTCAACTTCATTTTATCTTTCATGACTCGATTAGTTTCAACTGAACTGGTTCTTTTGCAACGGTTTTTCAAGCTATAGGATTACTGGTGAGAAAATAATCCGTGGTTATATTTCTGCCTGGATGAAGATATGGTTCGGCCAACTTTAGAACTACAAATTCGCCCAAGGATGTTGATGTTCGCGTTCCATCCTTACCTAAGTAAGGGAACCCATTTATAACGTATTTAAATTGAATATCTACTGTCAACCAAAACTTTATCCGTTTGACCACGGGGGAGCGCGAAAGCGCTCTTCTTGTTCTATGTTATTATTTTTGACTTAGCACCTCTTAACGGAGGATTTCGTCTTTCAGGGACATTTTTTAAAGAGGACTTCACGCGCTTTGTGTAGCAGACCATAATTTTGAATGAAATTAGGATAAGGTAATTTATGTTTACTAACATACTTTATAAACCTCACTTTTTATGTGTTTTTTTCCTATTAATATAACTTTTGTGACCTAATCAGTTATCTAAGCTCTTTAGTATTTTTTTTAAATATACCCAAACTCATCCGCATTTTTGGCATATGCTAACAAAATTTGCTCCGCACTCAAACGGTTAAACCTAATTTGTGCGACTTATTTGGCATGTAGTATGTGAGCTTGCAGCAAGCATTGGAAGGGAACAGTTGCTCGTCTATTGGAGTATTCCCAGCATTGACTATTGTGTGTAAATTAATTCCATATTTCGTGAATTTGTCGGTGCGTAAATGTTTGGATCGTTCCGTTTTTTTGTATCAAATCGGACAAATCGAACGATTTGCATTAATTCATCTCTGAACATGGTATTTGGTAACTTTGTGGTTGAACTCCTCCAATCTCTTTCCCAAACACGAAATTCTTCTTCTTCAGAACAACTCTTCACATGTTCTGTCATGTTGTTCAAATGAATGATTCTTCTGCTTGCATACTTTCTTTAGATTCCTTAATCTCGATTCCATCCTTGAATCACTTTATTTTCATCTTCTTCAGAACCAGAACACCCCTCACAAATACGAACTATGATTTGCGAAATTTTATCTCGTTTTCTAGTCTTATTTAGATGATGAAGAAGGTCTTTTTTGTTTATTGAGGTTCACAATAATATTTCTAATTCAAAAAATATTCAAGTATTTTATTTTTAAATATTCAAACAACTGAAACCATCAGAATCTCTTCGCACTCTAACATCAATTGACATTCTGCGATTGGTTTTTTTCAATTGTTGCTTTTCGGCATCTGTTATTTATCGCTTCTTTCTTTAAGATTACGATATCGGATAATGATGATACATCAATGAAAACTAAATTTTTGGAAAAATACGCCGCCTTCAATGACTACGAATGTGAGTTTTAATCAAGTATTGTTATTTTAATTTTCAAACTATGATAAGTGAAGTAAATTAATTGTGCAGATTTCTTTCTAGAAATATAGTCATGAAAAGAACAACAGTGAAGAGTGAGAAATTAGAAAATTTCAAAATTATATATTGGGCCCTATTATGTAAGTCTAGTTGAACTGAATTTTGCTGTTATAGATGCAGTTTGGTGGAAGTTGTCGGCATAATTTTTCGAGCTGTTTGGTTTGCTTGTTGCATTCCTGATATATTGCTTCGGGAAACATTTCAAAATATGCAAGAAAGAACTCGATTCGATAAGATTCAATCGATTTACAAAATACGATAATTTCTCAGTGTGATAGTTGTAGGGATCGAATTGACCGTTCGTTTCAATTTACATAATAGGATCCAACATTTCCAATAGATAGATCTTATACCTCTAGCTAATTGAGGAATATAATAATCATCTTGGGCGTATTTTTATGGACAACAAATGCTTTGGGTGTTCATAAATTACTATTTCCTTAAAAAACATCAACGATATTGATTGATGAGACTTTACAGAAAATAAAGTAGTACTTATCATTGTTAGTAACCGATAATTATTGTTTTTTTTATGTATCATTTATGTATCATTGAATATTTATTAGTATGACCTACGTTTTGACGTAGAACTACGTCTTTCAGGAAGGGTGCCAAATTAGAAAACAGGTCACGTTTTTATGAAATAAAGTTAACGTTAATAACTATTTTCACTGTGAACGAATTCTCATGATTTGCATACCAATCGAATCGGAAATTCTCTAAGATTTGTTTGATATGCTATACATTACAATTAGCTAATCTCTAAACGGTTTAAATTCATGAAAACTGGAAGAACTTCCTTTTTTCCCACACATTTGTTCTGCCGATTTGTGTGCTAACCCTATCCATATTTCGAATGCTTATAATTGGAACATTTCTCAACAGATCGGAAAGATGTTTGCATCAATTGATAGGAATTATTTCTACGCCTCTATCACAATTAATAAAATGTAATTTTTCATGGGATGAACAATTGAATAACTGTAAATTGTCAAGCGTTATCTAAACGCCCTAACTGCCAAGTCTTGATTGGCCCGATTTACGGTTTCCCCAACACAGACTTCAGAATCGATGTACCTGTGGAAATCCGCTTTGCAAATATACATGCAAGTCGGGGGTATTTTTTTTGGTTTTTGTTTTGTTTGGGGGGATCCGCTTTGCAAATACATGTAAGTCGGGGGTATTTCGTTGCGCAGACCGGAATATGTTTCCCTAAAACGTACTTTTAAACTGAGAATCCTGGGAAAATCGCCATTTCAGATACTAGAGGTGAATGAACATTCGCGATTCGAGAACTACGTGAACATGAGATGTGCAATAATTTCAGAGGGAAATGTAAAATACAATGATTGTTTGACAATTTTTCGTTTACATATTTTGGTAGTCCCAGGCATCATATCAAACGTAAAAGGACGTTCACCCAATTTATTTGTAACGGAGAACATAATCTATTACAAAAATTTCGATGCATTCTAAAATAATATTCGAAGTGTAAACAAGTGGATTGCATAACATAATTGCGTAGTTCTACGTCAAAAATATGCGGTCGTACCCTAGATACAACCCCTTACAATTTTTTCTTTAATTAATTCTCCTATACTCGAGCATACGATCTCACAGATCAAGAATAAATAGTTTTGTTCAGAGATGGCTGAATTGATTGATTATTGAAAATGAATGAATTGGAAGAAAAAATATTTTCTGAAGTTGTTTCATTTAATTATATCTTTTCTTACTTTAAATAAATACAAATAACGCCTTAAAATACACAATAACTAAATTACAGAGACACGCACAGTCTGTGACACAGTGCGCGAGTATACGAGTTATGATTTTGCGAGCGAGTTCAGGCTTGTTAAGACTTTTTTCATTGTCTATTAATTTTCTAATAATTTTTTGATACAGTCAACGTTGGTAGGCCGCAGCCTAACATTTGAACAGTAGGTCGCCCGTGATGCCCAAAAGTTTGGCCACCCCTGCAATAGACAATCGACGAAAAGGAGCTTCCAGAAACGAGACTATCAACCAGTTACTCGGCTGATTTCAAGAGAAGTCGATCCTAGACAATCTTGAATTTGTTTATCAAATCAACGACTCAGAGTCCCTACGGCACGCGCAAAGCTGCAAATAACCACCATCTGGTTGCTACAAAATATTCCACATTAGCAGAGGATTGAGAGAACAACACCTGTTCGAAACTTGTTTGGGTCCATAAATGATTCAGCGGCGTGTTGTCTGCGGGCAGGGTATGTATTTACATTTGCAAATTTATATCATAACTCTCGCAAAGCGAAATATATCACTTGTAAGAATAAATAAAAATAGGTGAGATACCAATCTGTGCACCGAGTAAATAAACAAAGCAATTAAATCGTTTTCGGCCCATGAGCGGACCGAGGCAACACTTACCTGTGCTCAGGTAGTATACTCCAGTGCCGATGATGATGAACAGGGCTAGCAGCTTGGCGTAGGTGAAGATATCCTGCACGGCGGTGGCCCATTTTACGTCCCAACAGTTGATAAATGTCAGTACCACTGGAAAAAGAAAACAAAGAAGGTTACACTTATTTACTGATTTTATTTTAAAATTACTAGGAATAATTAAAAAATGTATTCTAAAATTCTCACGAAGAACATTGGAATGTCTGTGGCAGAACTTTCCATTGCCCAATAGAGATCAATGATATCTCTCACGTATTATACTCCATATAGAAAAAAGACGTCCTACATAAAGAAGTCGAAGCAATCCAATCATCAATCTATTCGCGCCATTTTTCAACATCCTAGAAGTGTGTAGTACCACTCAATCACTGAGCAAGTGGAAATCACAAACTCAAGCCAGTGTGTCAGTGTTCCAATTGATATATCGATCATCTGAATCGGTCCAGAATCGGTCGGAATTTTTGAAAAAAGTAATTTTTGGAAAAATGAGAAAAAGTTGATTTTTCGAACCACTCTAAAATAGGAATGGGCATCCAAATGAAAAGATATTTAAAAAATGGAGGGGTTGTATCCGAGACACGACCGCTTAGGACGTTGGACTACGCAATCTTTTTTTTTGAAATTTGTTGTTTTATCATTTCGGATATTATTTGTGAATACGTCGCCATTTCAAAAATAACTCTTTAGTAAAATGTTCCGAGGACCCTGAAAAGGTTTAATGACTCGCGTGGTTTCATTTGGTAGAATCATTTCGAGAAGCAACGGTTCTTTCTTGCCTTTGCGAGAACAATATACTAATTGGTCATATGTCGCAATTTGTTTCTTTATATCAATGCACGCATTGCACTGAGTATTTAACGAGAGGCATCTTCCGTGCATTGCTATTCAACAAGTATTAAACACGCGTGTAACAGATGCACACAGTTGCAGCGATAAAAATGGAACATCGCGAGAATAACAGTTTATGCAAAATAGTTCCTCGACTCTCGGTCAAAACCGTCAACAAAGCTAGGAGCTTGTTGCATCAGAACAGAGCCGATGCGCACGAGAGCAAATACGTATGGCAACTGAAAGTATCGAAGGTGTGTTATTCACATGTACCGGAAACTAACATGTTCTTAGTTTCGCGCAACGAAAACAAGCAACACACACATAGCCAAACACTGATGGCTAGAAGCGACCTATAATCATTTACACTCTTCGCGTTTTATTTTTTTTCGCGCGCCTGCATAATTTGCCCGTTATTGAGAGCTCTGTTCGGGAAAGCACACGTAAATCTTACAAAATTTACGATTCGATTGGTATGCAAATCGTTAAAACCCGTTCGCAGCAAAAATAGTTATTAACGTTAACTTTTTTTCATAAAAACGTGACCTGTTTTCTGATTTGGCATGTAAGACGTAGTTCTACGTCAAACAAACGGGTCTTCATCATCATCTCACCAGCTTCATCATTTCAACCTTTTTCGAATAATCGATCAACTTCTTCTAAATGAAGGTAAAGCCGAAAAAATATGCGATAAAGTTTAATTTTTCACAAAACAAAAGGAAAGGTTTTAACACAAATAGAAAATGTTGATATTCTGACTAAATGTACCATATGCGTTAGTTCAGTTCCAGATAATTGTGTGAGTTATATGGAAAGTTTTGGTTTCAAATAGTTGACTGTTGAATATATTTTGGTTAGTAGAATATTACTGATTTACGAAATCATCCGAATCTGTCAAACTGTCGTCCTTCAATCACAGTTCATTATTTCAAAACACCATTTACAACGAAAAGTTGTACGAGATCGGTGAAACGGAAAATTATGTATCAGCTTGAATATTTCTTACATCGTTCCATGGATGTGAAGCTGAGCGAAAATGTTTATATCCTGTTGCACCCCTCTATATTGTCCTGTTCCAAATTTATTATGTGGACAGAGGCTACTGGCAGAGCAACGTGGATTCGCTTTCCTTTTTTTTTCAGGGGTTAAACATCAATTGAGTATAGGCTACCCAAAAACAAAATCAATATGGCGTCACTTGTTTACCAACATATCATTTGCAAGAATTGAAATCGTTGAAATCACGGGGATAGTATACTTTATTTCTAAATGCATGAGCTATTTTCACATTTCGGTTTCACATGGAGATTTTCACATTCAACATGGAGTTTAAAGTTAGCCACTATTCGACTATATTTTCGGACCGAGTTGTAAACCACAGTAATTGATAGAACCAAAATGTCAGTGAACCGCAGCAATATTGGGTACACTGGCAATATGAGGGATCTTACGTTTTAGTCATACCCCTGATTTTTTCTCGCTTCTTCGCAAGTGAGCCTACGCTCTGCTCTGATTGGTTGACGAAAAAAGCACGCAAAAATTCGCACAAATGTTCCTCGATTGTAAACTGTTGGAAAACGAGCTTTACCGCTTCAAATTGTCTGTTTCATCCATACCACAATATGTTCAGCGTTTCGGTTTTTATTGTTGTTGAATATTTGACCCGTCAGTTTAGAAGTAAGTATTGTAAGTATTGGTTCCATATAAAATTCTTTGTAAAAATGACGGATATAATTATTTTTTGTAGTAACATACATGAGTACATATTTACATAAAAAAACGGCAGCTAGATTTCTCCTAAAAAGAGATTGACTTTAATTTGATATGTCGATCATTAGAAGCGATCCAGTAGTTCAACAGTTATAAATTTTTGAAAAAAGTCATTTTAGGAAAAAGTGAAAAGCGACTTTTCGGATCACCCTAAAATGGAAATGATCACCCTAACGAAAAAATAAAAATAACGGGTCTAATCATTGCGATAAACAAATCTACCACTTTTCACGAAAATCTGAGAACTACTATATCGGTTTGGCATGGAATGGCTGCAGTACTACATTGATTTATTATAAAATAAAATTATGTTTTCCGCATTTTATCCAATTGTAGATACATACAATGTATACATTAGTTGACATTATATATGACTGTCATTCGATACCACTTTATATATGACTTAGAAGTTATTTAGGACATATATACCATATTATGTACGTATATAAAATCATATATAACAATATTACGATGCTTGTTACATTGAAATGTGATTTGACTATATTTGGATGGCATAGAAAATCGTGATTTTGCATTTTATGCGATTTTAGATACACATGATACACACTTTGATTGATATTCTATACGATTGTGATTTAACACGAATTTATATACGACCTAGCATGGGCAAAAATTATATGATTTAATGTTTACTGGACCTTTTTGAAGCAATTCGTGAGCGGGAGGAAAATCGATCATTCACGACAATGCACAATGGTCCAGGAGATGCATTTGAGTTGAAATTAGCATTTAGAGCTCGACATTTATTCTCTAGACAAAAGCTATTTTCGACAAAGTTGTTACATATGATAGAGCGCTCATTTTTATGTTAACAAAAATAGGGTGACCAAAATTACTGATGAAATAAAAATAATAACTTTCTTATCTTTATAGTTAGAGGTAAACAGAGTTCGACAATGTTGTAGCCCTAGTTATTTGAGACAGTTTTTCTTTTGAAATAACCGATAGAGCCCTTTTGTCTAGGTTGCGTTAGGATCACCATGTTTTTTTTGCTCTAACTTTTATATTTCCAATTCTACATGCAAACTGTCTATGAAAGATTTTTAGAGCTTAAAAATACAAACATTTTGCGATGCAGAACTTGTCAATGTCTCAACTTCACTCAAAGTTATTGACATTTCTTTCGAAAAAGTATGCTCTTTTCATTTGTTTGTAATTCTATCTGGGGCAAACATAAAAAATGTTTGTTGACGGAATTTGAAAGAACAAATTTCACTCTATATAATATGTGATTTTCAAAACTATGTTTTTTTTGTATATGAGTAAACTAAAATCGAAATCATGAGTTTTTGGGTGAAAACCCATCAATAACATTAACCTTGATCAATATATTAAGAAATTCTGCATCGCAAATGTTGGTATTGATAAGCTCTGGAAGTTTTTTCATGCTTACCTTAATGCAACTTAGAAGGAAAGCGCTAAAAACAACTTTGTGGGAGATACTTATTCTCTAGACAAAACTGTCTTCGACAAGGTGTTACATTTCATAGATGTAACACCTCATTTTCTTGTTATCAAAATTAGGGTGACCAAAATTTTCGATGAAATAAAAAATATAACTTTCTCATCTATATAGATAGAGAGAAACAAAGCTAAACGAACCCGATATTGCACCTTCAGATTATTACAAGTTCAGGTTCCTGCTAAATTCTCTCAAGAGCAAAAATCTCAACTCTGTAGGCAGCATTCATCGGCCGTCCGGAACCGGGCTTTCTTTCGATGCTCTGATTGCTGTCCAATAGTGACAAGATGTTGTAGATGCCAGAACGAGCGTGTCCGGATTCTACAAAGTGCGGCACGATGTCCGTTTTCGATGCAGAGGGGTACCGTTCTTTGAACGCGCACACTTCTGAACGGAGTAGCTGCACTGTTTTCGCCAGAGTTAGAGTTCGACTGATGGAGCTGTCAATTTTTTTCTGCTGACTTATGGGTTACTATGATTGATGCTGCATGGGTAGTTTCGTCAGTGCGTGTGAAGGTAAACCTATGAAAAATTGGCAATTTTTGTCCATTTTTTAAAATGCAAACGTTAGAAATCCACCGGTGGGGATGCTCTCAGCGAAGGTGTCAAAAGTGGCCAAATCAACTGTTACTAACGTACAATGGAACACGATCACGAAAGCTACGCTGAGGAAGTTCGATCACCCAGTGATGGATGACAAAACTATCCAGGAGTTTCATAAGGTACCCAGATAAGGAAAGTGGGCAGGCATTTTCAAGCCTGTAAAACTGTTGAATTTATCTGGTTCAGCGAGCTAGCTGTACATGTGGCTTGAAAAGTAACATTTTATTCGCAACCGGGACCATTAACCAGAAAAATAACATAAACGCGTCTGGAAAAAAAATGATGCAGCCTTTCCTTAAGTAACACGATTGTTCTTCTAAAAACTGTTGGAAGCAAGCCCCGGCCAAGAGGATATGATCCGCGAGTTGCAAATTTAGCTGTCATTGCCAAACTATCAAAATACTCGGTGAGCTCAAGACAGATATATGGAACAACGTGCGCCCATTCACTAACTCGGAACAATCGTCAAATTCGCGAAAATTTAAAGAAGGCAGTTTTGTAATCATAAAGTTTTAATGGGAGATTTATAAGTTATTCGATTCCTTAAAACAAGACGTTTACTTAACCATTTGGCTATATATTTCACAACACATAACATTCAAAAAAACTCACCATAAAATCATCATCAAACACAGTTTCAGTTTAATATTATTTCACAATTTGCGAGAAAACGTAATACTGTATTGTATGGAAGAGGGGAGAGGGGGGCACATTCGGACACTTTTTCTTCCTTGATTTTCAATATTTTTGTAAATTCAAAAAAACCCTGATTTCATCCTGGTTGTCATTTGGACATCAATGTATCATATGAGCGTGTTTGATGCGATTACGAATGGTTTATTCTAATTTTTGAAAATTGCCTTCTTGCCCGAATGTGCCCCATGTGTGGGGCAGTTTCGGCAGTTGTGAAATTAACAAAGACAATGGACCTGTGAGCTAGAATCATGAAAACGTTCTATTCGAAACTAGTTCGATAGTTCTTTCCATCTCATCTTCGTTGATGCTTGTTCTATCGGTATTCTTTTTGTAGTTTCGAATCATCATCCGAATGTGCCCCATCACCATCACCATCAAGACAAATCATAATTTTATCTAATAAATAGACCTTTATTTCCCCGTTGTATGCACGTTTTTTTTCATTTCATATCAGTTACCAACTGAGGTGGTGTACTTAAGTTTCTAAATCATTCACAAAGTAATTAGGGAAATACTTACAAATTTAAGCTCAAAAGTTTCGAAACGTGTATGATAAAGGGCACTGTGTTGTTTTCGTAAGTAATAAACGACTAGGAGATGTCAAACCATATGACAGCTGTTGGTGGAAGGGCTGTTAACTTACTTATATTTTTCATTTGGTTGAAAATTGTACCATTTAATTTCCACAAGCCTTGTCCAAAACTGCCCCCGTCCAAATCTGGCCCCCTTTCCCCTACATATTCGATACTGAAAAGTAAATTTTCATTCATTATTTTTTATTTTAGAAGTGTGTTAACTTCATCCTGTAAATTCATGGCATTTGAAGACATTTGACTTACTAAGGAGACATTTGATTTTGTGAAGACATTTTGAAGACATTATGGAATATGTGAAGACATTTCAGTATGATAGTGTATCTGGGTTTTTGAGAGATCGTATTTCCTTGAACTTCCAACTAAATATCGGAGACTTTTGTACCGGGGTCATTCATTTGCTTTTTTTAAACTTTTCCAAGCAAAAAATCCACAAACGTATAGAATGAATTCAACAACAAAGCGACTTTACTTCAAATTCTGAAGAACTTCCAGCGGTTTAGATATATATTGTCGTTAGAAGAATTAGTTCATTTGTGCTCATTTTGGGCCTTTACTATACAATAGATTAACCAAGATCCTCCAAAAGACCACTTCACAAGTCGAAGGTTTTCCTGTTACATACCGCTTCAATGATTGATTTTCTGGATATAGTTTGAGTACAACCAAAACTTCAAAGCTGAAATAAACAAATTAAGATATCACAGTTCCGTTTGTGTGGAAGAACTGGGGCTATATTCACTCAATCGGCGGTTTATCAAGCCAATTATCATTTCTAAACATTTCAGCTGTAAAATATATTTTTTTTCACATTTATTGAAATAAACTTCAAAACCTCAAGGTAGGATTAATGAAATGCGCTATATAACAATACCAATTAGAATAAACATTCAAAAAGCTATAAAACTTTGTTCAAACGTAAGTTGTAAATTTTTGTTTCCTCCGTTACGATTGTGAAGACATTTGAAGACATTTTTTCATACCATGTGAAGACATTTGAAAAAATCACCTGGCATCCCTGATTAGTATATGGATGTTTGAAGGGTGGTTGGAAGCGATAAGCAGCGTAAGGCAAGTTCTGCGATGAACAAAGTGATCAAGTTGGCTGAACATAATCTGAAAACGGACTAAAAAGAAATCAAATCGGATCTGGTCAACTGGAAGCTAAGCCAAATATTTTATCTGTATTTTATATTAATTTAACTTCAAGGAGGTTTTTTTTTAATTTTTTGTTTATCTTTAAATTATACAATTAACATACATCTTTGATTGACCAAATTTTGAACGTAACACCCTTTGTAGAGCCGTATATGTTACTATTGCCAATACAATGTTGTATTGTAATTATACTTGGATCCTTTAAAAGAAATTTGATTTTCACTGGGATCCAAAAATCGTCCCATATACGTTTTTCCCGTTCACACCTTAGCGTCCCTTCCTTGTGTGTGCTTTTGTTTTCTTTTTTGACGTAGGACTACGTCTAACCTTTCAATATAGGGGGCCCATTTCAATATTTCGGTGTGAAAAAGTGTTCAGTTTTTGAACGCTAATACCTCCTCAATTAATGAATGTATTTTGGTTCCAAATACACACATTGATAAGTAATATCCTCAGCAATTGTTTATATGCTACACATTACGGTTTTTCAGCTCATATAAAGTTCAAATTGATGAAAAATTTGAAGAAAGAATTCCTTACTTTCCCATACATTTTGTCTGCGCTCCCGCAGCAAACAGCTATTCATTACAAGCGATGGTGGGGCTTGGCCACATTCTATCATCGGACGCCAAGCAGGAAAGACGCTATCTTGAAATTAATTTTCAGCATGAGAGACCTCGCTGCATTTGCCGGGGATGTATGCAGTGCGATACCGCAAGAGTGAGAGACAGGAGTTTCAATGGGATGTGGAGCAGGAGAGCCTATCGAAGTGTGTTAAAAGCGGTATCGCGCTCGATTTGATAGAATGCTGGAATTTTTAAACGGTTTTATTTAGCTGTGACATATTTGTATGTTTGTATGTAACTTGTTTGTCTATGGCGCTGTACCACATTAATTGAAATTTGACCCCTTGCCTGTTGACCGGTTGATCTGAAATTTAGAACACATCTTTATCTCTGTAGTCATAAAAAAACTGCGTATTTGAAGATCTTGAAAATCCAAAATAGCGACCGATACAAAATGGCGGATTAGATATTTTCTCAAAGCACCATCAATATGGGTATCAAATGAAGGACTAGTAGAACATAGTTTTGCATGAGGAGTGCAAAGCCCAATTATATCACGATACCAGACGGTAAATTCCTATTACGATATGCTTGCCATCAAGTGTGTGTTCGTTGCCGGACAATAACCCCACGACATTTGCACGACAAATTTAAATTTTTTCGTATTTGAATCTAAACGTTTGAGTGTTTGCGGAGTGCTGAGGTTTTATTTTATCTTTCGATTTTTTCTGTAATTTTGTACATGAAAAGTTGGTCATTCTGGGATCTGTGCTCCATGATATTCGAATAATGGACACCCCTTGGTGTAGTCCTACGTCTCTCCGGTTATGTCCCCGACATTACCCACTCGTTTTTTCATTTTAATAAATGGTGCCCAACTTCTGGAAGCTCATGACAAATTTTCTTCGAGATGGGGGTGAGCGGAGGGATAAAAAAAGTGTTAGGAATACATGATCACAATATCTAAGATATTGGTGGTAATACAGCGATGGTGAATTGTTGCTGAAAATATTTGTTAAAATATGACTCATTCCACTTCTGAGCCAAAAATAAATCCCTGCTCTGCCCAATTCTTTCTTTTACTGCGCTCTAGCTTCTGTTTGTACACAATCTCGGCCCAAAATTATCTTGTCAAGCCATTCATTCGCTTGGTCTCCCGCTTCTGTAATACCAGGGCAAATAATGCGGAAATTATTGCTACGTTTACATAATCCGACCAGATCAAACAAGCAAGACACCCCGTGAGGAGGGACCGAGACAATGAAGATAAATGCTATCGCATGTTTATTTATTCTTCGCTCGGCGTTTCATGCCTCAATTTCTTTTCCGTACACGAAAACCGTCGAAGCTGATAACCGTCAAACCACCGGCGGCAGTGACGTTTTTCATGGTTGCTATCACACATACAAATTCACATACACAAATACGCGCGCACGTCGATCCCGGTACAAATGACCGCTTCTGTAGAGACAAACAAACAGTACAAAAGTGTATTACAGCGCAGTGGAATGGCAGAGTGATTGGATTATATGATTGCATTTTATTGACACAGGACGCCCACGTCGTTGATCTAGACTCGGCTAAGTGATTCAACTGCTCACTTCCGAGAAATTCCAGCAGCGCATAGAAGTAACGCGTTCCGGATTAAAAGCGGTTTGAGGGCGGTAATTATTCTATTCGATTATTGAATTATTGCTTCCGAATCGTGAGAAAAGTAAAACATATATGCTGTTATTGAATGGGCAAAGTTTGAATACTTACAGATACAGCAGACGGCTAGCAACCGGGCCGCGTCCTCCGGGGGTTGGCACTCGGGGAAAAACGGTTTCAGGACGTACACACTGAAGGTAAGTGCAACGATGGCCTGCGAGCAAGGACGCACTATCATACACTCGATCCACAGGCGAATGAACGCCATGAAAGGACCAAAGGTTTCCATTATGTACGCATAATCGGCACCTGATTTCTTTATCATCGTTCCCAACTCGGCATAGCAATAGGCACCAACCTGTCGAAGTGCGATTAGAGTTAGCATTCTGTTTCGTGTTTCTAAACCAAAATTTGTTAATTGATAATTGTTCAGTTGGTACGTTTTTGTGGAACTGGTTCTCTGAACGTATTAATGATCATCGCAATTAGCCTCGCTTATAGCAAATTCCATTTTCGCTGATAGCATCCCAGCAAAAAAAAGAGTAAAAAATTATCGCGCAAGACGAATGCCAACAGCATTTCACAACAGAGAGATAATCGGACTTTCAACTGAACTATGATCCCATTAAAACTGGTGCTGCGGTGACATTGTTTTACGTTGCCCTGTTTGTGCTCTATTTATCGATGTTTATAAAGTTTCAACAATGTATTTAGTTCCCCAGAGAAACTTTTCTGAAACCCACCCGTCGTCAGCTGGCGAATGCATTTGGTATCATCGTAAAAAGCACCGTCCAATCACGCCACAAACAGGTTCTGCAAAGTTACTTTAAAAATAACAAACAACGTCTACAACCTGTCTGTTTGCGCTTGGAGGTGTGTCTCTCGCAACGAACGATCCCACCGCCAACCAAGTACATACTCACCATCGAGAACAGACCAGATAGGACCCAAACAACAAGCGACATGTTCACACTGCCGGTATTGATCAGCACCCCGGTTGGGGAGACAAAAATTCCGGAACCGATGATCGACCCGACGATCACCGTTATTCCGTTGACTAGCGTCATCTTTGGCTTGAGGGTAATTTCCCCATCTCCACCGTCGGCAGCCTTCCCATTTTTAGAAAGTGAGTCCTTCCGGATGTCCTTCGTTAGCGAATCGTCCTCCATTGCGAATGTTGTGGTTATTCAACAATATCGATGATACAGTATATGAATTGGGACCTGAAAAACAACAGAAATAATTGGAATGAATAACGAGAGCGATTCCTAAAATCAGGAAATTGATACTATCATATGATTGTAAATCAAAGATTCGGATTCGCGTCCACAATAATCACTTGATTGCCCTGTAATTGACGTTTCCTCGTTGGTTCATCACGAACCCATCAATCTATGAGTTACAGGAAAATGTAAACAGAACCGTCAAGCGACAACCGAACCACGACTGAAAATAAACATCACAAATTGTAACCATTCTCAACAGAGAAACGTTGGACTATCATTAAAGGGTTCGCCATGAAAGTCGTTTGATGTGATACTCACGCTCAGAAGTAAGGTTCTCAGTTTTGTCCGGTTCAAAGCATTTTGATGATAAATTACAGCAGATGAATTCAACTCAACGAGAATGGTCCGATAATAAAATAAAATATCTCATACTGACACGCGGAAGAAAAGCTATCAATTACGATTTGGTCCGAGTGGTTGTGCTTGAGGTCACAGCAGCGGAGTCCATTGTTCGTTCCATCATGATTCTTGTTTCAATATATCTGGGGTAAGCCCTTCTAGAATCAACGTCGTTGAAGAGAGACGTTGGCTAACATAGCTTGAGCTTACAAACACAGTCACAATGGTGTCGAAGCCCCATTCGGTTATTTTGTGTGCTTTGCAAAACAATAGAACGTCAGAGATGCCAGATTAAGATTCGTGTAAATTTGTAAACAATCTACGGATTTACGGATGTATTATGACGTTTTTTAAACAATTTTGCAACGCATGAATAAAAAGTCACGCACTGTCGTTTCGGTTAGGATTGAAAATTTAATTCGCTATAGAATACATTCTGTCAAATATTTACCGAGAAAGAAAATACTTTATTTTATGTCTAAATTTATATTACCGTCTTCAGAATAGGACCCTTCTGCAATAATACACTTTTTCCGACGCACAATCCAGTCATCGAAACACTTTTCATAGGTGTATTCGGGAATTGCCTTCAGTTCACACAGCGAATTCGTTTGAATGTCTTCAATGCCGTCAAAACGGGTCCCACGAATCGGTAATTTGAGTTTCGGAAATAGAAAAAAAAAACACACGAGACCACGTCTGGTGAGTACGGTGCTTGTTCAATCACATTCGTGCCATTTTTGGTCAAAAATTTGTTCACAATGCTCGGTCGATGAGCTGGTATTTTATCGTGGTGCAAAATCCGAGTGCCAAATCGGTCCGTTTGCAACGAATTTCTTCCCTCAAACGCCTCTTAACGCCAAGGTAATACTCTTTATTGACCGTTTAGTCCTCCGGAAGGGATTTCGAATTAACAAACTCATATCAACACCCCGAGCAAAAAAAATGTTAACTTGTTCTTAATGGCGCTGTGAACAAAACATATGACAAATTGCGGTCAAAATAGACATGAACACCACTGATAGTAGTACCAACTTAAAAAAAAAATTAAGATTGAAAAATGTTCAACGGGAAGATTTACAATTACAAATTCCCGGTAAATATTTGACAGAATGTATTTCAACGTGGTAATTTTGTTCTTTATCGCAAAACATTAGACCTGTATTTTGTATGTTTTTATTTGGGTGCCCATTTCCATTTCAGGGTGGACCGAAAAATTAATTTTTCCACTTTTCCCTAAAAATGTTTTTTTTTTAATTCATAACTTTTGAACCGATTTAGATGATCGACATTTCAAATTGAAACCAATGAGCAAATTTAATTTTAAAAAAAGTCGATATATACAGCCATTCCATGCCGAACCGATATAGTGGTTCTCAGATTTTCGTGAGAAGTGGTAGTTTTGTTCCTTCTCGAAATATATTAGACACGTTTTTTTAGAATGACCATTTCGGTTTTAGGGTGATCCGAAAAATCCATTTTTTCGTCTTATTCCCGATATATCAAATAAAAGCCAGTTACTAAGTATTTTTTGGAAAAATATGACGAGTACCAAAAATTTTTTTCATATAACATATCCAAAAATCAGAGATGTGATTTTTTTCGTTTTAAAGTTATGAATTTTCAAAATTAACCAATGTTGAAAAAATCAAAACTTTCCCCCATTTTTCCAAAAAAGACTTTTTTGGAAAAATCATAACTTTTGAACAATAAGATCGATTCAGTTGATTGACATATTCAATTGAAGCCAATGATTCTTCTTTGAAAAAATATTACATTTGCGAAAAATTTGGATTTGAAAAATTCAACGTTTTATTATAAAAAGAAGAGAAGTCACAGATTATTCAAATTACTGTCCATCGCTAGCTACAGCCTTTTCCCATCTTTCTGGTAGCATACGGAATCCACGCTGGAAGGACTGGACTGGAAGGAAGGACTTTTGAAGCACAAATTTCTGCATTTCTCGAGAATTATTCAAGCAAATGAAAACAAATTAGGCATATAGAGGTTTTAGGGTGCAATAAATGTTTTTATGATGGTTAGACACTCCACCCCCCTCTCTGCCATACAAAAGAAACACAAATTACTGAATCACTCGAGAATTAATCAAGCAAATGAAACCAAATTTGGCATGTGGAGGTTTTAGGGTGCAATAAATGATTCTATCGTGATTAGACACTCCACCCCCTCTCTAAGGGGGGGCTGCCATAGAAATGAAACACAAATTTCTGCATAAGTCGAGAACTAATCAAGCAAATGGAACAAAATTTAGCATATGGAGGTTTTAGGGAGCAATAAAATTTATGGTGGTTGAACACTCCTTTCCCCTCTCTAAAGAGTGTGGGGGTTGCTAAACAATTCGAGAACTAATCAGACAAATGGTATCACACTTAGCATATAGAGATTTTAGAGATCGATAAACTTTTCTATGATAGTTCGATACTCCTCCCCTTTCTCTAAAGGGGGGCTACCATACAAATGAAACACAAACTTCTGCATAACTCGAGAACTAATCAAGCAAATGGAACCAAATGCGAGATGTGAGGGTTTTGGGTACGAGAAATGTTTCTATGATGGTATTACATCACTTCCTCCTCTGGGAAGGAGAGGAGGTTCCATAAAAATAATGCACATATTCCAACCAAACATGACAATTGAAAATTTCTGAAGGAAAATGGGAAAATTCGGAAAATTTAATTCGCATGTGTTCTACAATTACATATTGACAAACGTTGTTAGTCCATTACATCTTTGCGGTTTTAATGTTATAAAACGCACTCCTACATCGTATACTATCTATCTATATATAAAAATGGATCGCCGAATGTGTTGATAAGAGCAATACTCGAGAAAGGAATCGTCCGATTTATGGCTGTCTTCATTCTATCATATTTTCTGTATCAAACATTGAGAGAAACATGTTATTTGCAAGTGGATAAGAAATCTTGCACGAGAATTGTGTCTTAAAATAACCTGATATAATAATGTTGAGTTTTGGTAGAAGTACTGAAATTTCATAGTGAAAAATATTTTGGATTAGAAGATCAATCAATGAACAGTTTCAATCATGTTTTGGTTTTCCACCCGCATTCATGCTTCTGAAGATTCTTAGCGAAACACACAGTCATCAGGTATGGGCAAAATCTCACCCTTCTATTCTCCGTTTATGCCCCACTTTATTTGAGACAGAAAACATTCCCCTATCATCTACACAAAGTTCATACTCGAGTTAAATGGAAAAATACTGTCTTGATTTCGCTCATCTATTCTCAGAGAATTTTGCATTCTCTCATTTGCCTCTCGGAATGATGTTAGATGGCGATAGAATCGAATTGGAACTTTTGCTTGAGCCAGCGAATGTCTCTGTAAAATCATTCGTTTTTCACTCAATGAGCAATCATTGAGCCTCGATCGCGGCAGTAAAATATAGGTAGGGGGCTGTCCACATACGACGTGGACAATTTTAGGGGGGGTAGGGGGTATGAAAATGTCCACGTTTGTCCACGGAGAGGGGGAATAGGGTATAGACTATGTCCACGTGGACACGAAAAATAAATATTTTTTCAAATACAATCACCGATACATTCTAAATTAAATTAAAACTGTTCCATATTTAAGAATTTTAAAACTTTCCGCCCAACTTGAGTATTCCGTATTTATCTCAATAAACGAATTGAGATGCCTGAGAGTGCTTCATATATCATTGAACTTCTGTAATATGATTGAACTTCTTCACTGAAATCCATATTCTAAAAATAACTCACGTAAACTGTGAGCGACCGAGATATTTTGTATGATCCTATAACTTTTATTGTTGCGGGCTATGCATAGACGTTCCTAGCTCAAACCTATAAAAAATAAGCGATTCCATAATGGTTAAGTTTCCATGATATTACACATATGGTTTTTCTATCAAATACAATTTTCTATAGAGCATGTATAGAACTCTCGAGAACAATTAGTCTTAGGATAGTAATGTATGTATAGTTTTTCATGCAGAATTTCGTGTAAAATCATGTTTTCGCATTACTTTTCTCGAAAAGTTAGAATGTTTAAAAAGTATTGAAATTTTGCCTAATTTGGTTTCATTTGCTTGATTGATTCCCGAATAATGTAGAAATTTGTGTTTAATTCGTATGGCAGCCCCCCCTTAGAGAGGGGGGAGGGGTCTCAAACTATCACGAAAACCTTCCCCGGCCCCCAAAATCCCTACATACCAATTTTCTTGTTGATCGGTTCAGTAGTTTCCGAGTCCATAAGAATCAGACAGACAGCGGACAGACAGACAGACAGTCAGAAATCCATTTTTATGTATATAGTAAGCACTCATTTTTAACAAAAATGGCCGCCATTTCGGTAATTTTCCGAATTTTTAAAAACCCATATGCAACACTTTAGGTATTTTCCTAAAGTTTCAAAATATTCATTGGACTTTGTTCTACGACACCCCGTTGCTTCAGAACCGATACAAGGTACAATTTTCAGACAGCTTCTACGCATCCAGCTGCCAATAGCATAATAATCATTATTCGTTCACTTGAAAAATGATAAATACATCCTCAATATTCCTTGAACAATAACTAAAATACCCGCGCTCTTCACTTTATTCGGTGAAAAAAATCCAAGAAAATTCATTATTTTCCGACCATCCAGACGGGGGTCCCTCTTAAATGGAATTAAAAATTAAATGGAATTTAGGCGCAAATCAGTTCTTTCCTTAATTATTTTAATTTAAAAAGGAAAAATGTCCACGTGGACAAAAGGGGGTAGGGGTATGAAAATATGCACGCTTGTCCACGGAGGGGGAGGGGGAGTCTAAAACCGTGCTTTTTCTGTCCACGTGGTATGTGGACTAGAGGTGGGCAAAACGGTTCATTTCAGGTTCTCGTTCATTGAAGCAAGCCGGCTCATTTGAGCGGCTCTTTTTTTGAGCCGATACTTTTTTTTTAGTCGAGACTCTTTTGAACCGCCGCACTTTTTTGAGCCGAGACCCTTTCAAAAAACGGCTTTTTTTGAACCGCGGCTTTTTTGAGCCGAGACTCTTTCGAAAAGCGGCTCTTTTTTTGAACCGCGATTCAATTATAAAGAACCGTGGATCGTAGCGGCTCGCCCATCTCTGATGTGGACAGCCCCTAGATCAGGGGTTCTCATACTGTTTTGGGCAAGAGACCTCTTTTCCAGAATTAAGTCATACCTTAGACCCCCATAGCCGAATTTCTTTGAAAACCCTATCTCTAGTTTTTTTTTCTTACTGAATAATTATCAATGTGAAAACATTGCAGTGGGTAAATGAATAAACATGACATTATATTTTCACGGTGGTAACATCCGCACCTATCACGCGAAAGGTCTCGAGTTCAATTCACTCTCCAAACATTCTTCTAAAAAATGGAAGTAATGTGACAAATCAGCCAAAAATGTTGAAAATCACTATAGTACAGAAAAAAAAATTCTCAATCATATTTAACAAAATAAATTGAGATAAGATTTAATAAATATCAGGTGTAATAAATAAATATTGATACAAATTACTCACAAACTATACAAAACATCCAAATCGCAAACCAATCTATCCACAACTACCAAAATACCAAATGCGGTTAAATATTGATTAGTTAAAGCCTTAAATCTCCGCGTTCCTTGATTTTCAAATGATTCCTTCGGTTTCGCGTTGTTTGTAACCCTAATGAAGCCTTTTTCGTCACAGTATGATGATGGAAAAACGAGAAGATAATTTTCAGTAATGTCTCACATCGCAGGATACTGTTTTTCAATGTTTCGTTATAACTAGAATATATGACAACATTAGTTGTACTCCTGCCTCATCTGTGCTGATGATAATCAACTTTTTCCATGATTTGGCTCATTCCATGATTTGGTACTGATTTATTATCAATTGAGGAATTTGAAAATTTTGAAGATCTGAAAACATTTTAGTAAAATCCTTGTGTAATGCGACCAAGTGAGTGATATATGATAATATAACATGGTATTGAAGCTTTTGCGATAATTTTGACAAATGCGAAACACTGTGAATATTCTCTTTTGCTTAAACTTTGTTTTGAATGTTTTGTCAGAAGGGCCAATATTATTGATATTATTTCAATCAAGTCGAAATCGTCACCCTGCAGCTGAAACACAAATTCAAACAAGCTGAAAATCTTGCTATGCAAGGGACTCTTGGTGGCCAGCGAATTCCAGTGTGTAGAAGTAACCGAGTAAAGATTTCGTCATTTTTCTCATATAGCTGAGCAAATAATCGAGTGTTCAAAGAATTGCATCGAAGGTTTTTAATAGCACTCATAACATATAGTAAAGACTGATGCAATCTAGGGCTCAGATTTTTTGCTACTAAATGCTATCTATGAACCACGCAGTGAATTGAGTGAGCTAGAATAGCTTTTTCGGTAAAAAAAAGATCGATTCTTCTCTGGTATCAGACTTCATATATGTAGCAAAAATAATTTCATCTTGTGCACATTCATTGTCTTGATGAGTTTTTAAAATGTACAGCAATAATACTTTCTACTAAGACATAAGTCATTCGCAGGATTGCCACATATACAGAATATTCACATATAAAATCTGTAAAATATTCAGAATATTTTACAGATTTTACGCCAAATTTCGGACACAGAATCTGTATATAGAGAATTACAAATTTTCTGCAAAAATACAGAATTTAAAGATAGTTTTTCAAGTATTAATAAATTCAAATGTTATTAATTACAGTTCATTTTCTCTGTCTTCCTTCTTACTAATAAACTTTGTTTTTTTATTATTTTTGAGTCATGAAGATATGTACCTTGATTTATAAAAATGTATATGAAATGTCACCTCACTTCTCCATTCCTGCTAAGGATGTTTTTGGGATACTTTTTGATAATTCCACATTCATCAGGATGTGTTGAGTGAATATTCTCACTTCACAGTGCCAACAAAACAAAGTTCTGAAATCGGTTGGCTTGCACAATGATGGACTCTATTTTGAAAGCAAAGAACTATGTATCGTCTAAAAGAGGAGCGTCAAGGATGAAATTGACGGAAAATTTAAGAAAAGCAAAGTTCAACAAAACCATGTATAAATATCATACAATTATTATGTGAAACCTTTTCAATTATTTATTTTGTTGTATTGATACGACTTAGGCAAGCCATAAATAAGAGCAATAAATTCAAAATGAAAATAAACCTTTTCATTTTTTCCGTTAGTTTTTTCATACAGATTTTTTACAGGTTACAGTATTCTTCAGAAAATTGTACAGGATGTGGCAACCCTGGTCATTCTTATAACAGGGTGGTTAGCGTAACGTTCTCTGTATTTTAAACATATACGCGATTGAACACGAAGGAAGTCATCATCGAATTAATGCCCCTGAAATTTCATATGCGTTCTTGTCCTTAGGTTGCAATTTCATATGCGTTCTGAAATACGTGGGAGCTTGATTAATAATGTACTCAACATCTAATTTAATTCCATAGATTACAAGGTATTTACATAGCTAAATGAAGTGAACTGGAAGAAAGTGATTGAAAAAGATTTTAAAAAATACTTGGTCATCTATGTGCTTGACGTAACAAAAAAAAATTTTTTTTTCAATTATTTTAGGAAACTTGAAAATATGGAGCATCTTGAATATTTCAAATAAGAATTTGTGTTATTTTATAGGGGTCGATATTCAGACCCCGTCGACTCCCAAAATCAATTTTCGTTTCTGTCGACCCCTGGGAAACCGAAATCGACCCCAGGGGGTCGACCACTTTGAGAAACCCTGCCCTAGATAGTTTAAATCAAGTTGTTTCCTGTGCACTATTGACATTCTTTTTTGTTTCTAGTACGAAACGATCTAAGCCAGCGCAAAAGACCATATTAACGCAAGTTATTAGTGAATGGGAAGGTAGGTTCATGTGCACTTGAATGCTGGCAAGGATAAGAGTACAAGGGAAAATAAAATCATACATACGAGCAGAGTCAGTCTATTTTGACTCACTCGTTATTTTGTTTCGTGCAATCCTTCCAAAGGAGTATTCATTCATTGAATGTTGTTTTCCACTCTTTGTTTTGTTATGTTCACTCTCAGTCCCGAATGAAGATGGTCGGAGAATGAAAAATGATTCATCGTGCAATCTCACGACTGCTTGCTGCATTCTTTTCGCCATGGTTATTCCAAGCAGATACAAGAGTGATTTATAATTAGGTGTGGAGAAATGAGCGAATGAAGTTTTCCATACTTGACAGTCATTCTTTTCATCTCTACTTCAAACGCCGTCTTGTTACTACCTTTGAATTTAGGTCTTTACGCACTTCTGCGCAGTTTTGGAATATGTACTTTCATTGTGAACAAAGCAAGTGTTTGTTTTTATCGAAATGTCACTATCATCATGAATCCCGATGAACTAAACAATAAGAGTCCCCCACCCACCAAAATGAAAACCAAACAAATTCATACAAACAAACTCCACCTCCCCCTTCCCCCACTCAAAGCAAACATTACGTGGCGAGTGCCACAAACTGCGTAAGCCGACCACACCGGGGTATCAAATTCATCACGTGTGGCACAATGTTTGGGAGTACAGTTCTGTTTGGGTTTGGAAATTTGACCTGGATTTGGATTTACCGGGTTGATGACATCAATGAGGGATGGGAAATAGTGATGCAATTGCGTTCCAGTATTGCGCTATATTTTTTTCCTCGACTTCAAATGATGATTGCTATCAACTGTCAGCTGTTCCTGAACGGTGATATTATTTCCGTGATGGGATTCCCATTACAATGCAGCTAGCCATATTCGGAAAGATTGTCTGGTTAAAGATAGAAGATCAAAATACATGAGATTTGCACTTCCATTTTATTGTGTATACCAAAATTCTCGAATTTGTATGAGAAACATGTTATTTGCAAGTGAATCAAGAATCTTGAGCGAAAATGATGACTGAAAATAAATTTATTTAATAATGACGAATTTTGGTAGAAGTGATAGGAAATATATAGTAAATGGAAATTGTGAAGGGCCAATTAGAAGATCAATTAATGGAGATTCTGCGATTGAACCCACGAACGTTCGCTCAGTAAGTAAAAGTGAATGTTCGAAAGAACTCATTTAAAAAAAATCATTTTGGATGGGACGAAGCTCGTCGGATCAACTAGTATTCACATAAAAATGACAGACTTATCTTTCCAAGTGTGCCCATTAATGTTATTTATCTGTGTCTTATTTCAATCGAAAGTTCTATGTCTCTAAAAACACCCTTAGGTTATTTCCTATTTTTCACCGTATAAACAATCAAAAACAAACAGGAATAATTATCGTAATTATCTTCAAACGCGGAATAGTCCGAATGAGCTTCTGGCAATAAGTGATCTTGTTTTCAATTCGGACAATTAACATCCCATATTGTTTGACAGATTCATCGCGTCAAGAGCGTCTAAATATATACATTTTTGTGCCTTTGACGCAATAAATCTATCAAACAATTTTGGAGGTGGTCTATACGGCAATTAGTGCACGTATGTGCTAATCAGATAAATTAAATTTCTCAGCTTCAATCGAACCGCATCCGGTGACGTCTGCTGAGATTATCGCCCGACCAATCCCACACACTTAAGCTGGAAATCACGCTTTATTAACGTCTAACATTTGCCGCGCCAATTCTCGCTGTCTTCACGGGACAAACAATACCCGTCGGACATTTGCGTGGGCTATGATGATAACGCGCTCCGAAACGCACCACGGTAGAGTTGATTTTGTCAACGATATAATCGTGATTTCACGTTTATGCTTCTGTCCTCTGTTGAAAGTCATAACTGTTTAGCCGGCCAGGGAACGATACCATACCCCGACGATCATTACCTTCTTAGCTGATTCTCCATCTCCCAAGAAGAGAAATAGGGCGATCATCCAGGGCTTTCATCGTAAATGAAATAAGCGTCTCGAAATTGCCGTTTAAAGAATTTGAAGAATCAATGGGGATGAATGGAATGGGAAACGGAAAGTAAAATTTATTAATAGGATGGGAGCGATGGAAGCCCTTGGCTATGTTTGGTACAGCACTCACGGCCTAAGCCCACGCCAGTCGTAAATTGTACCTGTGCTGTTGGTTTAAAAAAATATTTCTTCACAAATCAGTTATAATTACTGATGGAAGAACTCTTCCAAGAAATATCTACCCTTATCTATAGTCGAGAAATCATTTTATGCCGGAAAGTATATCTGTTTCTCTCGTTGAAGTATTTATTGTGTTTAACTTTCTTCATCCAAACCAGTTTTTTCGTTCTTGTCGGTGTGAAGATGGCCATAGTCGGGGTTCTCACCAGTAGAATTCCCTAAACTGATGGACGATAACTAAAAACCACCGTGTTGACGTGTGTAGCTGATTTTTGTAGCACCCACGTCAAAACAAACGATATTCCAATTACTAATGAGCATTGGCCGAACTGAAATGGCGTCTCAGCGGCTGGTGGAGTGGGACTTCACCCGACGAAGGTCGGTTATGGATACACAACTCTTCCTTCGCTATTGCCGATTACATTCGTATACGAACCGAATTGCATAATTGACAGCGAGACGCTGAATCTAAACGATGGGGTCGTTAAGACTTGGATTGTTTACTTCCCACGGGTAATTTATCTCGTTTGACTCATGTCGGCATGTGGAGTGTGCAGTAACTGCAGTAACTATCAGATCAAAACAAGTAAGCAGATGGGTAATGAATCAGAAATCACTTAATTTGGATTGTTGTGTTATTTATAATGCTCACAATTTTGTGCCATTTTATATTGGTTCTAGTTAAGGATCCATTATACGACACCATGTTCAATTGAATTCTCACCAGGCTTTTCGGAGGCTCCAAAAGTGCTGGAAACACTTTCAAAGGTAATCATTTTGATTAAGCCGGGCGATATCAATGGTTATTGTTCTTTCTCACCGAGTTGTCATATACATCAACACAGGCTTAAAATCTAACAGGTTATAATCATGTTGATCCGTCACTCTACGAAAAATGTAACGTTTATTAAGAGTTTTCGAATGCATATTACGCAGAATCGTTCTTACGATATATGTTATAATATATACCATTAGACGGCAAATTTATCCACCATTTTGTTCGCCTGAGACATCAACAGTGAAAATAATAAAACAAGTAAGCAATTTAACAAATATGTATGTTTTGTGAGCGGATGCGAAGGTAAATCATGTATTATGCATTCTTTCTTCCAACTTTCTTCCCATGAATGTTGTATGTAACACAAAATTGCGTGCAATAATTCGTTCAATCTAATAAATTAGCAAGATGTTAAAGTAATCAGATGCAAGAATTCATACATCACTCAAACTTCATTCAAGATTTCACCAAAGCAACGTGGAAAGTGTCACCCATACAGTGATCTTTCGTTAATAAGGAGGGGTTGGCAGCGATTATCACGTGAAGACTTATTGAGATCGGTATTACATCGCATCATGATTTCATGTGTATTTTACCTAAAAATATCACGAAATCGTGAGTATTTTCAACTTGTTTTTTCGATTCTTCCTCTTAAATTTCATATTCAATGTAATCAATGAAGATATTTTATTTTGTTTACCGATTCACGTATACCTCATCTACCATTCCACCTTGTTGTGTGTCCCACTGATATTCATTAATCATTTTCAGTTAGACAGTTGAATTTCCTGCCAGAAGCTTATAGTAGCCTAGTGTTCTTAATAATCACAGTCCCACGTCAAACTTCCGTCCGTGCCCCTAGGCTCAGACACTTCTACTTTTTGAAAGACCCAACATATTGTATAGAATGACAACTTAAATGTTGACCGCAAGCTTAAGGGGGTATTCTAGTGTAGAAGCACAAATTTCGGACGTTTTATCGAGCTCTGAACAAATAAAACAAAGTGTATTTTTAATATTCGTTATTCCATTATTTGTTTATTTATGTTTTAACAATACAACAAGAATTAACCGGAAGAAAAATTAAAAAATTGGAATACACTCGACAAAAAAATAGAGGAACAGAGTGCGAGGTCGCAAATTTTATGAGATTTTTGACATGCTGTAACTTTGTGAATATTAAACGCATATCGATGGGATATACATCATCTAAAAGCTTAAATTAAAAGCTCAGGTATTAAAATATATTACGTACATATTTTTATCTTTGTGTGTGTAGGTGTAATGGACAACAATACCGGGAAGAAATAAAAAATCGTTTTTCTTTTGTTTTTTCAAAGATTTTGTGGACTTACACAATTTTTTGCTCACCAACTCAATAGCGAATACCAATAACCTTATCAACCAGCTTTCATTTGGTTCCTAGAACGTTCCTGTAGGACCTTTCCATACAGAGATATTTGAGCTTGATAGAAAGATTACACCTTCGTCTTTGATAATGAATTATTCAACAAATAATCATCGTACCGAAAATGGAAAGGCAGTTTTGGAAACTGCAATAAATTCTGTGTAAGGAAAATGTATTACATTGACGGAAAAAATGTTTTTAAATGGTTTACATTGATTTCAAAAGTGCCAAAAACTAGATTTTTATGGTGCTTTCCAAAATCTACTGTAATTCTGCAAATATTACAGTAAGTTCTAATGTTTGCAGGGAACTTTTTAGCCTAGTGTATTCCCTAAATATCTGTGAACGTTTCATATTGATACGTTTAGCCGTTTTTAGCCGATTTTTCAAAATTTGGAGTAAATTAGAAGGGCACTTAATCGCAAATCGTACCAGAAGTACAAAATACTACTCTACTCTCAGAATGAACGATTCGTAACTTTCGTTTTCATGTGTTTGTAGGTACGAGGCTTGTAAGGAGTCATGATACTTACACGTATACATACGCATTTCCACACATACACGCAGAACATCCTCAAACTGTGGAGCCGATCTGGCGTGGAGGTAACATCCATACTTCTCACGCTCAAGATCACGAGTTCAATTCTCACTCCCGACATTCTTCCAAAATGGAAGGTAAAAGTGACGAACCAGCCAGAAGCGTTGAAAGTCACTATAATACAGAAAAAAAAAACATCCTCAAACTCAATCTCAAATCTAAATTCTGCTTGGAATCTCTGACTATCAACAACCCTTCCCGGGGTTAGAAATGAACCAGCCTTTGGCTGAAAATCTCTTTAATAAAGAAAGAAAAAAAACCTTCCCGAAATGATCGGGTTAATTCCAAATATTATAGCAATGTAATCTTGCCTCATATAGAGAACATGTTCTGTCTCTGTCTCAGTCTAGTCGCATAGAAATATTTAACGAAGACTGAAAACATGTCAACTTTTGAAAATCATGACTTAAAAACGAAAAATAACACATCTCTGATTTTTGGATATGTTATGTTAGAAAGTTTTCAAGAAAAAATATAAAAAAACATGGCATCCTTGGTCCCGAAACCATGTAAACTATAAAAAACTAATACAATCAATAATTACGAAATAAAAATCCTCCCTTAGGGTGGGTTGCCATACAAATGAAAAACAAATTTCTACATAACTCGAAAACTAATCAAACAAATGGAGCCAAATTTGGCGTGTGAAGATTTTAGGGGGCACGAAATGTTTCTATGGTGAATAGACTCTCCTCCCCCCTCTTTAAGGGGTGAAGAGGGGAAGGGTTTTGGCCAGATCACGAACGTCACTTTACGGTGAAAACGAAGTGAATTGTATACAACGTTATTACGGCTGCCACCGTGTGTGTAGAATCCGGAAGAGTTCATCACGTTACTGTCACGGCACGGGGAAAAACAAGTATATTTGTCACTTGTGTTTTAGATGGTGGAAGCTAGTCACGCAGAATGGAGTAAGTTTAATTTCGTATTTATTTAGCTTTTTTGCTAACATTTTGAATCGTGTCTTGCTTTTTAAGAAAGAAAAGATAAACAAACAGCAATTTACCTGCTTGGTGGCATTTTAGAACGAAATCCTGACGTATCCAGAGGACGTAAATTTGTTTATTTGGATTCGATAAATGCGCTACGGGATTGAGGACTAAAAATGTAGCTCCCAAAGACCGATTGAAACATGGCGAAAGGTCTAATTTCGATTGTACTAAATGAATAGAACTTTTCGTTTGTTTTATTTTAAGGATTAGACTTACAGAGAGTTGCAACCCCCTAAAATGGCGATGGAGGCCACTGGCCCAAAACGATCATTGTGATTGATTATGTATAATATTGATTTGTTGACATTTTGAATATAAAATAATAACTGTAATGTTTTTCCAACATTGCAGGGCTGGTTTTTGTAAGTCAAACATTCGCAATTGGTGGACAAAACCCGAATTAGGACGATAGCTACATCGAAAAAGGCCATTGATTTTTTGTTTTTACGTAATAGATATTTTCAACGATAATGTTTTGAAGACAAACTTTGAATGAAAGAATATGTATGTTTCAAATAAGAAAAAAATTAATCTATTATTGCATAGCTTTTAAATTAAAATTTTTAAAATTATTCCTTAGTTCTTTTTTTCATAATTTTGATATTCGTCTAAAGAAAATCTGAATCATTTTCTGCTTTTGGCAAGCAAATTCCTTGAAACTCATCAGGTGTTTCATATGAAAATTATGCTTCTGACGGACGCTACTGACCAGTTTCTGTTTAAATAATTATATCAAACCTTATGTCCCGTATATCAAATTACACGAGAATGGGAAGGATAAGAGGATTAAACTTCAGAATCCCATATGGAAGTAGCTTAGATTATACTGATCATGAGATGGATAAATTCGGGTTTATTCTGAGATATAGAAGATATTATTATTAATCAAAGTTTTAGAAACGGTTCTTAAAAAATGATTTTAACGTTGACCTATACTAAGTACTTCTCACTATTCAAAAGAATAAGACAGAGCTGAGTACAAGAGTATGCGAGATATCGATTATTAAACTCTTATTAGTCATGCTTTATCTCTAGAGTAATTTATAAAAAGTGAAAATAAAATTACATTCCCATATGTTCAACAACTACATCATTCAAGAGCAGCCAAGTATTTCTCCTCATCTTTGAACCAGCGTTTGATTCAGCAAACTAACGCACCAAGCAAATGATTCATGGAATGAGTCCGAATAGTTGGCATTGAAATATCGAATCATCGAGGTATAATCGCAAACTTGTCATTCTAAAACATACGTTCAAATAAATGGAATATTATCTCATACACTTATTAATTTTACCTACATAATGTTCAAACGCCTGAAATTATGCAACCGACATAACGTTCAAACGCCCGAAATTATGCAACTGACATGTCTCTTATAAACGGGAATGAACTCTTTCACTTCACGGAGTTTATTTTTACACGCAAATGTCCGTGACAATGATGATAGACACAAAAAGATTAAGTGAAGTGTAAGTGACCTGAAAGCGTTTGTGACAGTGATGTTCGTGATCAGGCCCGTTGTTTGCAAGTGGTGAAAAAAATCTTGAACGAGAATTGTGTCTGAAAATAATCCGATATTATAATGATGAGTTTTGGTAGAAGTACTAGGAATTTTGTAGTAAAAGGTAAATTCAACGGGGTCGATTAGAAGATGAACTTGCGCTTAGTAAGATAACGTGAATGTTTGAAGGTATTGATAACAAAAAATAAATGTTGGGCGGGGCGAAGTTTGCGGGTCATTAGTATACAATAAAAATTATGAAAATTACGCGACATTGGTAGCCATCGGCGACCCCGCATAATGACAACGGAAGCAACAACTTGTTATAGTGGAAGCCCTATTCTCAAGAAATCATTCGACCTGTTTCTGATTCTGTCCACAAATGTGATGCTGTCGGAACGATAAACGATGCCTGAACGAACGATGAAGTGACTTCCAGTAATGTGTCAATATTTACAACTCAAATGTCTCTTCATTGGATATTTCCAATTTCGTAGCAGATGATTGATTGGTTGTTGTTGATGTTCTTATTTTTAAGGGACTTTAACCCGAAGGTCATTCGTCCCTGGTGTAATGTTTAGATTTTATCGTATAGTTTGTTTTCTTTAGATCTTACAGGTCGGAATGTTTAGATCTTGTCGTAGAGGTTGGTTTCTTTTAGAAATCGGATTAATCTATCTCCGAAAGGTGGGGAGAGTACTAATTCCAGGGGTGAAGTTCAAGTCGTTGGCCGAACGTTCAATTTCATAGGCTTTGCACTCTGTTAAAATGTGGAAGATGGATAGGACTACACCACAAGTGGTGCAGTTGGGTGGATCTTGTTTTGTGATTAGAAAGCTATGGGTAAGGTTTATGTGCCCAATGCGGAGGCAGGAGAGGATTCGACGATGTCGTGGAACGGGATTGTCAGGCCAACCAGATGTGACCGGTTTGATTCGCCCCAAGGCAGTGTTATGCCTGCTGAACCATTCCGAGTCCCAGGATTCTCTTATGGCAATTTTAGTCCAACGAACAGCATCCATAGAAGGCACAGGAACCATCTCCATTTCACAGTCCCGACCTAAACCCGCCAGTCTGTCAGCCTCTTCATTACCGAGAATTCCAGAGTGGCCTGGAATCCAGCAAAAGGAGACATTGTTATCTAATGCGAACATCTCGGTAGAAAGAAGCCAAGGGTGTTTGGAGGAAGCTGATTTCAACTCTTGTAGACAACTTGCTGAGTCGCTAAAAATAATCACTCGTTTTCCAGACTGGGGAGGGTTGAGGGTGGAAGCTTTCAAAAGAGCATAGGCCTCCGTACTGAAAATGGAACATGTTGAGGGTAGGGAGGAGCATATATTTGTACACTCACTGGTAATTCCGTAGCCAACTTTACCGTTGGCAACGGAACCATCAGTGAAAATATAATGAAAGCCTTCATACATCTCGCTACACAATTTGAGGAAATGTTGTTGGATTTTGAATGGAGGATCTCCGACTTTAACTTGATTTAGTAGGGAAAGATCTATTCTAGGAGGAGATTGGTTCCAGGATCTGATTTTGGCTCTGGGTAAAGTAGCTATGGAAGGAAGGTTGAAGTTGGTTAAGGAGTGTAGTAGTTGGTTGGCTCTCAGTACCAGGGGAACATCTTCGCGACCGCTGAGGCTAAGCCATCGCACAGCCTTAGTAGCCACACAGACTGCCAATGATTGATTGGATCAAATTTTGTGCTCAAGTGTTGCTGCAACCCTTTTTCTTTATCGATATCGGATTCTTTTTTTCACAAACAGCTTCATTGTAGACTTGATATCTATGTGAAAACGATGTTTGCCCTCAAAATGTGAATTACAGTGCAATATTCTGAAACGTACAGAATTTGGAACCGTATCAACGTCTATCGACCGAAAGTGACTCAGATTAAAAAAAAAATCCAACACTATTCCTAAGAAAACGTTTGCTGTAAATGTCACTCTCAAAATTATCTGAATGTAATTTTATCATTGGCCACAGTATGTGTCCAAGTTCAATCTGTGCATAGTTATCACAACTTGACGACGATAAGAAAGCTTGAACTTAAATTTCGGTAAAATACACAACCGAAACATTCGAAGGTCGTCTGAAGAAACATGTATCTAAAAGATAAACATTCCGGTAACGATAAGACAAACAAGTTAATATTCCAATGTGAAGGAGATGTCATTGTCATTCGTCTTTTTTATTCTTTGCTCTGCTCAAAAGATGAATAAACAACCGCCACTTTGCGTTGCAAATGCAGAACCCGCTCCCTATGTATCATTCCTAATCTCTGCCACATTCGAATCTCGGTCTTCGATTTTGTTTGGAAATATTGAAATGCACAATCGAAGGCCAAAACCAGACCCACGCTCAGACGCCTTCCTTGAATACGACTCTTGTTTAAGTAAAATCCTGAACTACGCAACATTATCCTTCGCAAATGGAAACCTAACTAGCCAGGCGTCTGGTATTAATGAAGGGTTCGCAATTGGTAGCTGCACCGATTTATTTTCCCTTTCATTGCACCGTCAAAACACATACCTTCTCAAGGTTCAAAAAAGGACGAAAACCACTCCAATTTCTGTTCACAAAATCTTGCTTTCTGGTTCTTTCCGCACCGAACAAGTACAGTTTCACACGTCTCTCACTTCTTGCTTCTCAGGCCAACGAGATTCGTCTCATCACATCATAACAATTATAACCAAATCACTTGCTGCGTATGCTCCGCAAAAACGTAACAGACTTTAAACGAACGCACAGATATATCCTTTAACTGCGTTAATTATGGTGGCTTCTTGGAAGACACATCACCTCACAACCATTAAACCACGAGAGAAAAAGATGTAATCACTTCATTAAAACCGCGCTTGATCGACGAATAATTTAAAATCCACGCGCCAATATATCCGCGCCAAACTGTGCGCACGCTTCGAACGCCAGTGTTCGAATGATTCCAAAGCGTCCGTTGGCTCGCAGGAGCCTTCGACAAGTCGTCCACTCGCCCGCTCGTCGTTCGCTCGGACTCACACGCGGTGAGCATCCTTTCGCTTTCGTCTCGGCCAGACACAACCAACTGCGTGTGAGGAGGAACTCACGCGCTGTTCATTTTAGGAGCGTCGATGACGTATAGACGGACTTCCAGGCGTGAATGATGTATGCGTCCCGTTATCAATGGACACGTGAGGGTTTGAGAACCTAGTGCAGAGCAAGTGTGAGTTACGGTAGTTCACTCATGCCACGCTCCAATGAATGATGGCGGTATGTTTGGAGGTGTGATTGATTGGAGCGCGACTCGTCAATGACGACTGTTACTTCGTTAAAGGTGTAGTTTTTCTCCTTGCGGTAAAACCAACTACGCCTTGGCGATTGCCAGCCAAATGGCAGTTGAGTATTTTGGTTAATTTCGGCGAATTCGACATGACATATTAGTGAAACCGGTTTCAGGCAGGTGAGGAAGGTCGCGCAGAGTTATAGAGACATACAAACCGAATCACAAAGTCGGGTAGATTCGTATTCATGACGAATAGAGCGTATTTGACGCATTAAATCAATTTCTAACCCTCGAATGAGCCGTTAACAAGCGGTTGAGATGTGAATTTCAATTATAGACAATTGGTTTCGTAATAAAATTTGGGACCTACAAATAGCAAATTTCGACCTCATTAGCAGCGCCCGAATTTTACGCCAATTTTGACCGGAATCCTTCAACTTGTCAGGCCTCTGACCGCTTTGTTATCAGTGTTTGGTGACGTTTCGTACACACCAAATTTCTTCGAACGACTATCGCTGAGCGGAATGACTAATACATATTTGCTTTCATCCTGGGAGGGAAGCAATAAGGAAGTACGATTTTTTGCCTCATTCGGTTCTCAATATCGATTTATGATAATCCTCGTTGCGTCACGTGGCCGCCTCAATGATATGTTTTCTCAAATGCGTATCGTAGTGTGTAGGCGTTCTCCATCGGAAATGAAGCGATTAACAATACGCTGTGTCAATTTGCGTCACATTGAGTGTGCATGTCTCATTAGTTCCAAATGTTGTGCTCAGCTTCCGCTGCTTGTACAAACAATAACCGCATTATGCACTATGATCGCAGTGTGGCCAGCTTTCGTTTTAAAGTGGTCATGTTCATTGAAATAATTAGTTCAGCGAATTACCAATTTAGGTGATTTTTGGAATGCTGTAACTTCTCGAAAAACCAACACATAAAGGTAGAATATACCACTTTCAAGTTTTGGAATATTTCACGAACACAGTTTAATCTGGGTGTGTGTACAAGCAGTGGACAAAAATATCGAGAAGAAATAAAAAATCGATTTCTTTCTGTTTTTTGTTGTTTTTTACTTTTTGTAGACTAACACAATTTGTTTGCCAATCAATTAATAACAAATCCAATTATCCTTGTCAAACAGCCTTCATTTGATTTAGCCGATATGCTTGGCCTACATTTACATGAAATAATCATTATAAAATTAATGGCAAGGATTGATTTTCCACACTCAACAATTATATATTTTTTAAAATTTCTTGTTTTTTTTAAATTAAAAACTATACACTTAAAAAATCATCCTGTATAAGCATTGAAACAAATTATTAATGTCTTGACAATATTTGTTGCATACAAAAATCTGTTCCCTTGGCATGAAACGTATCATGCCAATGAAAGAGATTTTGACGTGAGACTACGTCTACCCGGAAGATATGGGGATAAAATGGGTATCTAAGCACTGAGTACCGTTCTGAATCATATTTTGGACAACATCATATTTCGGACACTTTGTTTTAATATCTTGAAATGCTTAATGCACTGATGATATAACTATCAGATTAATATCACAGTTGCTTCTTTAGAGTAATCCCTTGGTTTCACTATCATTCCACATGAGAACTACATTGAAATTATAACATAATCAGCAGAAATCTTACTACACTACTCATCATTGTTTGTGTTTGACGTTTCCTCAGCGTGAGCACGTAGAATTTACCCGTTCATAACTATTTAAATTTATCCGTTTTTCATCAGTTCTCAACATTGTTAACAGTTTACTGTGATTGCTTGGTAAGTGTTTCGCAGTTGACTTTAAAATATAATCAAGTGTAATGTAATTTTCGTCCAAAAAATTACAAAATAAAGTGTCCGAAATTTGCATTCAATCTGTCCGAAATTTGATTTAGTGTCCGAAGTTTGATTCTTATTCGCTTCATTTGAAAAGCATTTTATTCGATAATTTTTTTATGCTTTCAATCAAATAGATACCAAAGTAGAAAGTTTAATAGCACATTGAACTAATTTATCAAAAGTATCAACCAAATAATACATTTGCATAAAGTTTAGATCTGTTTTCTGCATCATATGCCTTAAGCGTCCGGAATATGATTCAGAACGGTGTGCAGGAAATAATGAAATATTTCGAATGATTATAACTTAACCGTTTCTTAATAGATCGCGAAGATGTTTGCATCAATTGATTGGAAATATTTTACACATCTACCACAAAAAAACTTTATATCACTTTATAAACACAATCAACAATTAAATAATTGTAACACAATTGAATAGTTGTAAAATAGCAAGCATTATCTAAACACGGCTTACCCTCGTTCTGATTGGCCCAATTTGTACTCCCCAACTTGTACCGACCAAACGGAGCAATTAGGGGCTGTCCACATACCACGTGGACAGAAAAATCATGTTTTCGAACACCCCCCTTCCCCACCGTGGACAAACGTAGACATTCCCTATACCCCTTCCCCTGTTGTCCACGTGGACATTACACCAATTATTTCTAAAAAAAATCAAAATAAAATTGAACCTCTCTTAAATTTCGTGTTGTGATTGATCCTATTTTGTATTCTATAGTTTTATGGATAAAAATGTTAGCTTAATTAATAATAATGGTTTATTTTAAATTCGTTTATTCTCTCTCCAACATTCACCGGGAAGTTATTTGTATCGCTCTCTAGTTTCTTCTAAATTCCATTTATGTTGTCAGGTTGTTTTTACCGCTGAAATTCATATAAAAAATTCACTTGAGAATCTATTCTCGGGAGTTTTTTTTAATTATTCTTATTATTGTTCTTTATAATCATATACAATTATTTGCCGACGTATGTTGGTTGAGTTGTAACAGTTCGGCTGAAAAGTGCATAAGGTTGACGTCTAGATGGCGCCTCTTGCAAAAATCTACTTGACTATCACAAAGCACCATCATGGATACGTGTCAAAATTTGACAGCAATCGATCGATTGGTTCGTGAGTTACAGCATTGAGAGTCAAGCAACTTTAGTTATTGTGAAAAAAAATAGAAAAATAACAAACGAATGAAAACGATGCCAAAATTGCATGAATTGGGCTTCGATTTGCTTCCGCATCCACCGTATTCTCCAGATATGGCCCCCAGCGACTATTTTCTGTTCGCAGACCTGAAGAGAATGCTCGCTGGCAAGAAATTTAAGACCGATGATGAAGTGATTACCGAAACCGAGGCCTATTTTGAGGCCGAAAGTGTACTATAAAAATGGTATCGAAAAGTTGCAAGAGCGCTATAATCGCTGTATCGCCCTCGAAGACAATTATGTTGAATAATAAAATTGAATTTCACAAAAAAATCGTTTTACTGTGTTACCTTATATACTTTTCAGCCGAACTGTTAAATGTATTCAAAAAAATCAGACTATGAAATCTAAAGGGTGTGTCACATCAAATTGCATCATGGAAACAACGCTGTAGAAATTGAATTTTTAGGAATTATATCTTCAGCTTTCGCTTATAATCCGATAAGAGTGTATAGATCACGTTGGCCATGCTTCACTGTCAATTTTTCGTAAATTTGGAAAAATGTCGTCGAACGAAAAAGAGCGTCGTGAATTAATCCTGCGCACTCATTTCGAGAATCCGGAGTTGTCACATCGGGACATCGGTAAGATGCTGGGAATCGTCCAATCCTCGGTCAGCAGAGTACTAAAACGATACTTCGAGAACCTAACCATCGACCGGAAGGTGAAGAACGGCAAAAATGGATGCTCCGTCAGTGAAAAAGATCACAAGCGCGTAGTTAAGCAGTTTAGACGCGGTCCGAGAAGTTCGGTCCGGGATGTCGCCAATAAGCTGAATTTGTCAAGTTCATTCGTCTAAGCAGCGGGAGGGCCTGCGTACATACAAGGTTCAGAAAGCTCCTAACCGCGACGAAAGGCAAAACATGGTGGGGAAGACGCGAGCCCGGTAGCTGTACACCGAAATGCTGACGAAGCCGCATTGCTTGGTAATGGACGACGAAACCTACGTCAAAGCGGACTTTCGTTAGCTGCCGGGCCTGTTAGCCTGACGGGGCCGGGAGTCCTGACGGGGCCGGGAGTCCAATATTTTGACAATTTTTGTCTTACAACTATGTTAGTAATATGTAACCGATTACTCGCGGTTGGCTCGAGGTTAGTATTACAAGTGTTCTCATAATTGGTATGTTGCAGTCTTCGATGCTCTGTACGTGTGCCCGACACGGGATACTTCCTATTCGGATGCAGCTGACCATTAATCAGCAACGTCCCCCTTGTCTGTACCCCATATCTAGCGTGGTGCGTCTTTCTCGACTCGAGGAATCCAGGATAGAATGGTCACTAGCCGGCGCAAACATCAGCTCGTGTAGAGTTGTCATGAGCGGTACAACCTTTGGCTCTTGTTGAATGATCAGTGGACTGCACAACCTTCGGCCCGTGCATCTGTACTTCTGCCGGGCCTGTTGTTCTTCTCCGCAGAGGACAAATTCAGCGTTCCGGAGGAGATTCGCAAGCAGAAACTATCCAAGTTTGCCAAAAAGTACATGGTGTGGCAAGCGATCTGCTCTTGCGGAAAGCGGAGCGCCCCCTTCGTGCTGACCGGCACGGTAAACGGGCAGGTTTACCTTAAGGAGTGCCTACAGAAGCGCTTACTACCACTATTGAAGCAGCACGAGGGCCCGACCATCTCTTGGCTGGATCTCGCTCCGTGCCACTATTCAAAGGACATGTTGGAGTGGTACGAAGCCAACGGGGTCACCTTCATGCCAAAGGAAATGAACCCGCCCAACGCGCCGGAGCTTCGCCCAATAGAGAAATATTGGGCGATTATGAAGCAGGTCCTCCGGAAGAACCCAAAAGTTGTCAAATCGGAGGCGGACTTCAAGAGAAAATGGATTTCTGTTCAAAAAAAACTACAACCTGACGTTGTACAGAACCTTATGGATGGGGTAAAGAGGAAGGTGCGAGCATACGGGCTTGGGCTCGAAGTATGAATAAAAAGAAAATGCCAAAAGTTGTTTAATAGTTTTTATTTTACTGTCTAAAATTTTCAAAAGGATCGGTCTACTGGGCGAATTTCTACAGCGTTTTTTCTGTTATGCAATTTGATGTGACACACCCTTTAGGGCTTCATTACAAAAAGGTTATTGGAATCGCGAAACAAAGCAGCAGTGATAAAAAATCGATATCGGTATCATCATGCTGTTCAAGTTATAAGAATTTCGTGTTAAATTATGTATTATTAGTTTGTTTAACACACAAATGACGGCTCAAATGAACAATAAATCTGTATCGTGATCGTTGGCTTCACCAGACTGGTGGAAGATACCATCAGTTGATCGATTCTGGTGGTTTCTTCCATAATCGCCTCGTGAAATCTATCCAGTTGTAAACCGTACATCACTGAATTAACCTTTTGGCCATGTAACTCCTCATAATCGGGGATTCGCTTCCAGTTCCACCACCAGTACACAACGCGTCCCTTTTTGTGGAATCCTGGCTTTGATGTTATTTGTAGTGGTTTGTATTGCTTATCCCATGATCTTTGCGAACAATATCGTATTTTACCCACCTAAAGGGCGAACACGAAATTATTGCGACTCCGAAAATGTCATGCCAATTTTCTTATAATGTTTAGAATCAAACCAAAATTTTAGGATAGTTTTATACATATATTTACTTCAAAAATCAAAACAAAAGTTAATCGATGGAGCCTTGAGTGTAAAATTGAACGCATTTTCGCTTGATGCCCTCCATCAAAGTCTTTACAGTGTCATCCGGTACCAGTTTCTCAGTTTTTTTTTTCCATTTTCTTAACATGTCCTTCTCGTCTTTGACTGTCTTCTTGCTCTTCCGAAGTTCCCGCTTCATTATTGCCCAGTACTGCTCCACCGGGCGCAGCTCCGGACAGTTTGGCGGGTTCATGTCCTTTGGAACAAAATGGACAGAATTGTCCTCATACCACTCCAGGACACTTTTAGAATAGTGGCATGATGCCAAATCTGGCCAAAATAGCGGAGCTTCGTCGTACTGCTGCAAGAACGGCAAAAGGCGCTTCTCGAGGCACTCAGATTTGTAGATCTCGCCATTTACTGTGCCCTTTGTCACGAAAGGCTCACTCCTCAGTCCGCAAGAGCAGATGGCCTGCCAAACGAGATATTTGGAGGCGAACTTCGACATTTTCTTCTTCTTAAATTTGTCGTCCACATCGAACTTGCTCTTGCCGGTGAAAAACTCCAACCCCGGAATTTGCTTAAAATCGGCTTTTATATACGTTTCGTCGTCCATCACACAGCAGCCATATTTTGTCAGCATCTTCTCGTAGAGTTTCCGTGCCTGAGTTTTAGCCGTCGATTGTTGCCGCTCATCGCGGTTTGGGAAGTTCTGTACCTTGTATGTTTGTAGTCCAGCTCTCTTCTTTGCATTCTGGACGTAGCTCTGTGACATGCCGATCTTTTTAGCCAAATCACGGCTTGAGACGTTGGGATTTGCTTTAATCATCCGCTTCACCTTTCCCTCCGTCTTTTTGTTCTCCGGTCTGGGTTTTCTTCCAGATCCTTTGCCGTGGTCCAACGTCAACCGCTCCTGGAACCGCTTCAACACTCTGGAGACGGTTGAATGGTGAATGTTCAACATTTTTCCCAACTGCCGGTGCGACAGGTCAGGAAATTCCAGGTGTTTGGGAAGAATTTGTTCTCTCGACTTGCGTTGGTTCACCTCCATTTTCGTTGAATCGAAAAACACGACTTCGAGTTTGACAGCATGTAGACAATACACATCAATGAGAAAGTGTGCAAAATTTGGTTGATTTTTACCCAATGGTAAAAAAGCTATGCCCTGTTGAATGTGTCGCAATAATTTCGTGTTCGCACTTTATACACCGTGATCCATTTGCTGATGAAAATTCAGTCAAAAATTTACAAAATGTAGCAAAAATTTACAATAATTCATGTGGCTTCCAAACATCGTGTTTCTTTGCGAAGTTTTTTTTTCAAAATATTGATTGGTTAATTCTTATGCCTAGTTTACACAGTGCAAGGTATTGCTGAATCGATCCTTCCGCAACTTCAAAGCCCAACCTCCCAACACTTGTTTGGTTTCTCCTAAAAACTGGACAAGGTTTTTTTCATGCTACCCAATGAGTCGAAATTATTGCGCAAGAAAAGTGGCCTGAAAAATTGATAACCGGAAAGTGCAATATCTGGTGAGAACGGCGGGTGAAATAGCACTTCTCAGGCAAACCTAACATCGGCCAGGTTGTCAAAGAGAAGGAAGATTGACATTGTCCTGATGGAATATGACATCTATTTTATTGGTTAATTCTGTTAGTTTATTCTGGATCGCCGACTTTGGTTTCGTTTAGTTATAAACAGTACTTGTTAGAATTTATCGAAGCTTTATAGAAGCACATCAAACGGAATTTCTTTCCAAACTCACCAGACACAAGACGCAAAAGTATGGAACCGATATATTGTAGCGTTCTACGTAACCAAGCTTCACCAGGTGATTTGTTGTTCATTTTCCTTTGGTTCATCACCTTTGGAGTTCTCAAAAGACATATACAACAAGAAACCCCGTACCTAGGAAAACTATGTCGTGCATTTTTCAAATTACAAAATTCTAATATTCTTTGGTGGTGTCTTCGTCCTGGCGGAATGTATGATCCTCTTCTGCCACTGTAAATAAATCCATCACTCTCAGTTCATGTGCGTTACTCTCAGAATACACATTTCAGCGAAACAGTTCTACAATATGAAAAAATATGGTCTCTTATTGATAAATACGGAGTACTCGCAAGGGGCGGCAAGATTGAAATTTGATAACAGAGCAGATTTTATTCTTTATTGATTATGGATATTAATGTATTTTCAAAAATATTCATTTCATGTATCCACGTGGACATTATCCGAACCCCCTTCTCCATCCAATCAGAGCTACCCAGGATCAGTTGTGTCTGGTCCATTTTGTTAAGCACCACTACCATTGGTGCTCTAAAGGAATATGTTTCAAGTCATCATAAATTGGGAGCGTTACCGAGCGCAACATCGGGACGTGACACAGTGCCTGAACTGGCTTTGATTTGGTCATGGTACAAAAAACTGTTATATAAAACCGCGCTGCGATAAGTGCTCTGGTGGCCATATCACTGGGTCCTGCGGTCAAGCAGAAGACATCGAACCGAAATGCGTGAACTGTGGCGAGAATCACAACCCGTACCTGTACCAAGTGAGCAGAATTCATCGTCATCCGTCACAAGTCAACGATTGGAAATCAGCCTGGTCGTCAACGCAGTGCTCGTCTTCCTCCAGCTAACACTGAATCACACTATCCAGCGCTTCAGCCCCGTCGAATGGTTCCGAACTTGGAGCCGCTTCCTTTAAATAATCACCAAGCTTCCGCACCGATCTCTTCAAACAAACAAGCGGTTAATCCTAGTCACTCAGCTCAAAGTCGCCTCTGCATAGTAGCAACTCAACCAAACCAAGGATCGGCCCGTGCTCCAGGGTTGTCGTACGCTGGTGCTGCTGCCAGTACGCTTAATGACGATTCACCGTTTACAGCAGAGGAACTGGTCAAAATCAGGTCTGAAGTGATGATTATCATGCGCACCTGTCGTACCAAAACACAACAGCTTCAAGCCGTTACATCCTTCATCAACAAATATGGACCGTGAAATTATCAAAGCCGCCAACTGGAACGCTTGTTCGATTAAAAACAAACACATCGAGCTTCTCGATTTTCTCAACTCCAAAGAATTCGGCATCGCTATTATTACTGAGACCCACCTTGAGCCGGAGACTTCCGACCTCTTAGGCTGGATAGAACCAGTTCCGGAGGAGGAGGAGTGGCTATTGCTGTGAGGCGCAACGTCACCTGTAGTCTGCTGCCAAGTTTCCGAACGAAAATAATAGAAGCGATTGAAATCGAGGTAGAATCAGCTGTCGGTCCTATGAACATCATCGCTGTCTACTGTCCTAAGCAGGTCAATCAACGGTATGGTTCAGAAAATGACTATCGAAACGACATCATCAAACTGACACGGCGGCAGATGAGGTACATTATCGGCTGTGGCCTTAATGCTAAACACGAAGCTTGGGGCAACAGCAGACGTAACCGGAACGGGATCATCTTAGGAACGATCTTCAGGAGGTTCACTACAATATCTTGAGCCCTGACTCCCCAACTCGGCTGTCGCGATCCGGGCTCATGCGACCGTCGATTATTTCATCATCAACATGGGAAGTAACGTCTCTCAAACGGAGGTTTTCGAAGAGTTAAGCTCTGACCATTTTATGGTAGTCCTGGAGATCGGTTCCGTCGTGAACAGTCATCGAAACACTCGAAGGGATTACCATCGAGTAAACTGGGATAGATTTGAACGGTGTGTGGATGAGAACATCGACTGAAGACATCGACCGAAATTATTCGTTAGCTAGACTTGTTGAGCTACGGAATCGTAACTTCTCGAGCTTGCTTGTGCTCGTCCATTTTGGAAACAAGCCAAAGTTTTGAAAAGAAAATCTAGACCTATTCCACCGCTCACCTCTCTTATTTCGGTTAAAAGCACAACAGATCGTTTGGTAAAACCTACAGAGAAGGCTAACGAGAAAGGACAGCACTTCGTCAACTCCCACAATCTTGGGCTGAACATCAATAGTCCCATTGAGATTTCCGTTTCAGATACCAATCTCCTCACTGAGTCAACTTAATGTCCAATTAATCAAGATATCACAGCTGACAAACTGTTGGATTCTCTCAAAACTTCGAAGAATATGAAGGTCCCATGTTTCGACGATACTTTTAATCTTGAACTCAAGAAACTGAGTTTCTACCATAGTTTTGCATTGATATTTGCCTTCGATCTGCTTACTTTCCCTCGAGCTGGAAGACAGCTAAAGTCATACCAATCTTTAAACCTGAGAAGGATCCTTCTAGGCCTTCAGGTATCGTCCCATTAGTCTACTGTCAGCTGTTTCTAAGCTTTTTGAAAAAGCTTTCCTTTTTAGACTGCTCACTATTGCTGAGGAGAATAATGGTTTTCTTGAAGAACAATTTGGATTCCGTAAGGGACGATCCACTGTTCATCAACTGACAAGAGTCTGTAACATTATCAGACGGAACAAGTCGATGGCAAAAACTCAGATTCATGCAACATCGAACGAACCCAGATTTGTTTAACATCAACGTCGGAATACCCCAAGGAAGTACGCCTGGGCCAATACTCTTCAACATCTTCACATCCGACCTACCTCCCTTTTCGGATGACGGCGTTCTGTCGCTGTTCGCAGATGACATCGCGATCATTTACAAGGGTAGAGTGACTAGAGTTCTCGCTGCCAAACTTCAGAGAGGCTTGGACGTACTTTCAGAACATTTCAACAAGTGGAAAATTTGTATCAACGCTGTGAATACCCAGACTTTTCCATATTCTAAATCTCCCTGACTTGTGTCGGCTGATGCTGTCAAAGTCAGACTTAGTGGTACTGCGGTGGAATGGTCTAGTGAGGTCACTTACCTCGGCCCCACCATGGGAAGCAAGTTGCTCTTTGGCATGCATGTTGATAAAATTAACACCAAGTGCAATGCACTGATGAGGTCATTATACCCCTTAATAAATCGCAACTCGACTCTGTCACTGAAGGTGATCCTTTTGGTGATCCTTTGGATCCTTGCAGATTTTGTTACTAAAACTGAAGGTAATAATATTCCACCCAACTCTTTTATTGTTCCAAGGTGTGATCGGCAACAAATTCAAGGACGCAAAATTTCAAAGTGACGATAAGCAATAATATGAGATGAGAAGCAGGTTGAACTTCTACTAGGTACTAAGTCGTTGTTCGACAAGACCCCTATAGAGATCATATACCACCCCACCCTCAACCAACGCAACTACGTGGTGTTATGCCGGGATGTATTTTTTATGTCTGAAGTAGACATATTCGCCGAATGGTGTGTAACCAACAGGATGTTTTTAATCCCTTCAAAAAGTTCAGTCATTTCATTCTCACGCAAGCGTTCGTCAATAGGCTTCGGATATAAGCTGCATGGTGTTTTACTTGACCGTGTCAACACAATCAAAGACCTCGGGATTATGTTGGATTGTAAATTAACCTTTCGAGACCATATATCCTACATCGTATCTAAAGCGTCTAAAACTCTTGGTTTTCTCTTCCGCGTCACAAAGGATTTCAAGGACGTACACTGCATTAAGGCTCTCTATTGCTCATTGGTACGCTCGATCCTTGAATATGCATGCGTGGTTTGGTCACCGTATTACCAGAATAATGTTCAGCGAATTGAGTCGATACAGCGAAAATTCGTTCGTTTCGCCTTGCGCAATTTACCGTGGAATGATCCAATAAACCTACCTAGATACGAGGATCGCTGCAAATTGATTGGACTGGACTCATTAGCTTCACGCAGGAACGTTGCCAAGGCCCTATTTACCTCCGACTTGATTTTGTCGAACATCGATTGTCCTGAGCTCCTTCGGTTGATTAAATTCAACATAAATCGCCGTAATTTACGATCTCAGAACTATTTATACATTCCATCAACCCGAACAAATTACGGGTATAATGAACCTATATCTAGCATGTGCCGCGTATTTAACCGTTGTAGTGTCTGTTTCGATTTCCATCTGTCTCGTTCGTCCCTCAAAAATATGTATTCTATTGCTCTTAATTAACTTGATTAGAGCTTCTTTCTGAACTCTCTGAACAAAAAGTGATTGGTGTCAGACAAATTTTAAGCTTCGATCCAATCAAGAAGGTAAGAGTTCCTACTCATACCATGATCTCTATTACAATGCATGAATTGATCTTACATGGTTTTTGTTCCAATTCTTTACTTACAAAGCAAATATGTTGAATTCAATTGAATTTGCAAATTCAATCAATAATTTAATCAATACAAAAAAATAAGGTTGGTAATATCATAGATATAACCCACCTTATTTTTCTATGCAACAAATATTTTCAATGGTACAGATTTCATCATTAAAAAACATTTTTTTTTAAGAAAATGTACAGATGAACAAGGATTTTTCGCTCCCAGTACAGATAGATATGTGGCAACACTGCTCACAAAGCTGGAAGTGACATTTTTGAACAAAGTGCTGGTGATCTTTTCGGGAAGATGGCCGCGAACCCATTATCGACGTCACTGTTTGCAGTTCGTGGTTGGTGGCGTACACGGAGTGGAAAACGTGCGAATTGGGAATGCGCATAGTTATCGTCAGGTGATCCGGTATAGAATCGGTCTACGGAGTCATAAGTACGGAGGACAGCTCTCGACAAGAACCTTTTCATTGAAGCTCTTCACCCAGATAGCGGAACTTCGGACTTGGAGTTAAAACGTTTTAGAACTCGATTGCAGAGGGAAACTTTATCAAATTGATCTTGAAATCAGCCACGGCGTTATGTGGATTTTTACATAGCAACAAATATTCACAACTCATCATTTCGATAGTAACCGACAGACCGCAGCTGACCTGGATGTATCGATCGGGATTGCCCACACCATCATGACGAAGGATCTGGGATACAACAAGAAAAACTGAAAAATTGGCAACTCAACCTGACAGAGAGGGGCGTAGTACGATGTACCGCCTCGAAACGGGAAATTAGACTGAACAAATTGAACTTTTCTAAGAAGCTGTGCCGAGATGCGGATGTTATCCCATGGGGCATTGCATATCGTGTCGTGATGGTGAAGATCAAAGGTCCAGTAACGCCCGTTGAATCGTGTCCCGAGAAACCGAAGGTAATTGTGGAGGTATTACTTCCCTGAAGCAGTCGTCTCGATGTGGTCCCGGGGGGATTCATGCTCATCCCTCAATCGTCTACTCCTGAGATTTCGTTTTAGTAGCTGATGAGTCTCACACGATGTCTGTTTTTACCCGTTCCATATAAGGTTGGTAGAACTTTCCTAACCTCTTTAAAAAACATAACATCAATCGCGGATGTTACACGGACTAAGCATGGGTCGGTCTCAGCTTGTACACTGCACAGAGCAGTGAGAAAAAAATGTTCTGAAGTTTAAAAAAAATAATGGCTTTGGTAAAAATGGTAATACTAAAAAACTAGTTATACTGAATAGTTTTATTCAGTATAACTAGTTTTTTAGTATTACCATTATACCATATTATACCATTATCACGGGAATTCTACCCCAATTTATGATTTCGCGTCAATTATTAGAGAAAACCAAATAAACTAATTTTCCAACATGACAAAGCTCGGGTACATGGTGCGAAACCGATGAAAACTTATTTCAAATCGCTTGAACAGGAATTTCTCACCACTGCTTCCTTCAGTCTTTGTCTCATCTTATATACCGTGTGACAATACACGGAACGGCCGAGTATAACCAATTCCGAGGAAAACGAAATACAGAGCGCTTTGAATGTCTTTAAAAACCATGGAAATGACTTCTACTTAATTTTAACCGAGTGAAAAAAATTTTGGATTAATTATACGGCAACACTGCAAAATGTATATTAATGTACGAAAACATAATGAACACTTTCTGAACGAATTGACCTATCAACGGATTATCTATTCCACTCTCGTTTAGCACCACTTATGTTTACATGATATCGACTTCAACTCAACCACTCGACCACAATGCAAGTTCAGTCAGTTTTTCCACTTTGTGTACACCCTTTCTTTGAGGTCACTTGAATGCGAAAAGTCATCCCGCGTCGTTCGTGGGATCGCTGTATTCCGTTTTATTCTCGTTACGCAAAGGATCTGCCAGTTCCACATCCTCTTTCGTTCTACTTAGTACACGGAACCGCTCTTCAAACGATGAGCATATAATTGAAATTTCACTATTCCTTTTTCTTATCTCCCTTACGTGATAGGCGGGAATCAGGATTGGTGCAAGGGAGTTCCCCGCTGAATACACGCCAGAAATGCGCATCAATTATCGTCGAAAGCAATTCATCTCATTTATTTTCACTCAATTTCCACAGTCGGGGGTTGCGATTTAGGTTACTCCACACAGCGGGTCAATATTAAACTTACTTCACAATAGTGCGACCTTTCTATTGCTCAGACAGTATAGGTTATCCTCCTGGATATCTTTTTGATCACTTTTATTCACAAAATCATTTCTACTTTGAAACCCAATAACCGAGAGACAGCAGAAAAATCGAGCCCAATTGCTTGGCGATCTTCACTTGAATGCGAAAATTGACATGCTAGACGAGAAGGGGATGCTGTATGCTCTACAGGGATAACATCGCCACATAACCAAAACACACAAACACACTCCCAGCGCGACACAGAACGCGACACAGAACGAGACCTTCCTTCGGATGGAACGAAGCACGTTTTCCATGCGTCCTTCCAGTGCCGTAAACTTGTCGGCACTGTGGTGGAGATTGTGCGTTCGAGAGGGGTGGTGGATGGCAGATATGTTTGGCACAATTGCGTAGGCTAAATTACCCCTCCAAAATTGGACGGTCGTGACTGACACCGTCATCAACAGTGCATGACTCGACTTGACTTTTCGTAGACATTAGATGTAATAGTTTTCGTCTGTTTGTTTTTTTTATTTTTGCGAGTTGTATGGGTTAATCAGTGGGTTCATTATTCAGACTGAATGACGTTAGCACGTGTCAGGTCATCAGTTTTGATGTTGTTATCATCATCTTCGTCCCACTAAAGAATAATTACTGTACCTAAAATAACATATTTCTGTCATGTTTGATGCTGCATTTACAGGATTTGCAATTTCAACACTGACCATTTCTGAATTTTTCAATGTTCGTCTTAATATTTATGTTCAAGAGTTAATGTACCCTTCCTCAACCGTACTGAAGCCTAATGAAGCGCCTGATAATTTATTGTTTTGTAGGATGTGACGTCGATGTTTATTGCCTATCCCAATACTTGTATTGCGCCATCCGGAATGCATTTTAAATAATCTCATTCTGCCCCAGTAGAAATGTTCATGACGTCTTTGATGCAAACTCAACAGCGCATGTTCCATGGAAGCTGACTGCTGGAATGAATTCTCGCTTCCTATGTATCAATGTGGTGTCTAGGAGTCACATGGTTAGATGCCAGATGTTGATGGTGTTATTGTGGAGCAATGACATTCTAATGTTAGATTTTTGGATAGTTTTTCCTGAAGCGAACGTACACAATAACTTACGTAACATTGAAAAACCAATCCGATAGTTTCCGAGTGGTGGAGAATTTAAGGAGAAATGTATGGTAAATGTATGTATAAATTAGAATTCAAGATGATATATCCAGCAAAAAAGAACTTAAAGCACATGTGTGTTAATTGTATATGTTAAATATTGGGTGACAGTTGGGGAAAGATAGGTGGTAGCAGGACCCTGGGTTTCTCAGTCGTGTTTCATCTACCTCATTGACTTCTGCGAAATCATAATTTCAATCTTCCATGCCGTCCAATTCGACGTTGTTTTGTCGTAAATGCTAAAACGAAAAACTTTCGCTGGAAATCTATTAAATTACTTTAAAGAACAGGCTATATTGAATTTATATCTATTCAATTGTATTTCTGTCCGTTGATCTTTTTTCAACAAAAATAACTTCTGAATTATCGAAGAAATGTATCGATGGATGCAAGAAATGTATCGATGGATGCAAATAGGATTTTTCTTTCTACATAGCAGTACACCATACAGGGGGCGATCTGGCAAAGTGGTTAAAGGTCTCGAGTTCAATTCTCCCATTCTTCCTTCGGAATGAAAGCAAATCCGTATGACGTGTGACCGTGTGACGTGTGACGAACCTGTTAAAAGACTAATAAATCGGGTAGGGATGGGTTAAAATATTATATAAAATATATATATGAATCTCGTGTCACGGTGTTTAAGGTCGAACTCCTCCGAAACGCCTCTACCCATTTTGATGAAATTATACACAAAAAACTTGGTATGCACGAGAATAGGAAGTAAACTATAGACGAGAATGCTAGGATACCGATTACCATATATTAACTACCGACTAGAGTTGTCCCATGCAGAAAAAAAATGTTTTTGACGTAGGACTACGTCTTTCATTTCTATACTGGGGTGTAAGTTCAAAGTTTCGAACACGAAAGTGTTACGCTGGAGAACGAGATTATGAGCGTCAATAACTCCTAAACAACTGAACGAAATAGTATGATAAACACTTCATTCGAAAGATAAAATGTCTACGCGTTATATGCTTGTACCTTTTTGATCCAAAAACTTGTTTCAATAGCCCTAAAATTGCTTTCAAAACAGGCTATTGAAATCACACTTATAGATCTATTAGCATCCTTCCAATCTTCTCAAAAGTGTTCGAAAAAATTATCCTAATAAAATCAGCGCCCGAGATTGAAAGATTAATCCCGAATCACCAGTATATAAGCGAGTGCCGCTCGGAAATCCACTCAGTTATGATTGCGCAACGATTGAGGTACGATCGCTGAAATGAATGGATGTTTCCCTAACACAGACTTCAAAACCATGAAGCCAGGGGAAATCGGCATTGCAAAATAGATGCAAGCTGCGGGAACTTTTGTACTCGTTTGCGTTTTTGCAAATTGGAATGTTTCCCTAACACAGACTTCAAAATCATGGAGCCTGAGGAAATTGGCAATGCAAAATAGATACAATCTGCGGGTACTTTTGTACTCGCTTGCGTTTCTGTAAATCGGAATGTTTTCCTAACACACATTTCAAAACCATGGAGCCTGAAGAGATCGGCATTGCAAAATAGATGCAAGCTACGGGTACTTTTGTACGCTTTTGCGTTTCTGCGGAATGTTTACCTAACACAGACTTCAAAACCATGGAGCCAGGGGAAATTGGCGTAGCAAATTAGATGCGATCTGCGGGTACTTTTGTACTCGCTTGCGTTTTTGCAAATTGGAGTGTTTCCTTAACACAGATTTCAAAAACATGTAGCATGGGGAAATTGGCATTGCAAAATAGATGCAAACTACGGGTACTTTTGTACTCGCCTGCATTTTTGCAAACCGGAATGTGTTTTCCCAATACAGATTCCGAAACCAAGAAGTTTGGGAGAATCGGCATTGCAGATACATTCAAGTCGGCAATAATTTTTATACCCCCATGCACTTTTACACTCCGTAATTCGTTTTGCTAACACGGTCTACAAAAGCGGGTACAAATGCAACGCTCGATTATTCTAGACTGCATTGGAAGATATCTCTTCATGTCGCCAGCTCACTGAACTTCTACGCATACCGTTTGATGATTAAGCAAAATGTTTATAACTATTTGCTGCGATAACTACTACCATAATGCATGAATTGACTTAAAATTGGGATTTGTTTGCAATTGAATTCATAAATAGTTTCATTCATTCACTAGTGTAATCAATAATTTCATCAATACACACTAAAATAGCTCTGCACAGCGGCGATATAGTACCCAATGATGAACATCCGAGGTGGGATTATTGCTAATTAAAGATTATTTAAATTGATTACTAAGTCAACAGCAGTCCTACGTCAACCTTGCGGTTATATCATAGGTATAACCCATCCATATTTTTTAATTCTGGCTTAAAACCACGTCCGCTACATCGAACTTTCATCCATACATGCGCAAGTAACCTTGATTCGCCTAAAGTCAGGCGCATCGCTGGCGAGCTGGAAGCCTAGAGTGAACACCATGAATTATTGAAATACTTCAAATCACACTTGGTCGAATTACAAAATCACGATCATGCTATTATCATCAGATAAAACACCAGCTGGAGAGGAGAGAACGTGTGCAGATCCAATGCACATGCGTTGCTGGAATCATAGTAGGCAACTGAACAAAAGCGGCGTAAAGAAGAATAAATTACCTTGCGAAACGCTATCATGAGCAAAGCCTACACAGTCTTTGTTATTGCCAGGTTAGAACGCAATGCATTGTCATGACATTAAAGTGTGTGTGCCAAACAAAAAATTAAATCTGGTCGGATTCGGTCCCACCTATTGCTGGATGTATTTATTCGGTTGAATGGAAGAAATGAGGATTACTTTATACACATATTTTCAAATTAGTTAGTTAGTACAACGTCATCGCTGACTCTGGCTATGACATAGCATCATGCGGCGAATCGACACACTGGCCAGAGGATCTCGCACGACTTCCGGACCTGCTAGATTTCGCTGTCGCAAAAAATATTGATAGTAAACGAATTAGATCGTAGCTTCTTCTGGACTTCATCAGATCACTCACCAATACTCCTGGGATATTTTATAGAAAAGGAAGTGAAGCAGACGTCATCTAATCTCACTAATTTTTCAACGACCTGGACAAAATATAAGACATACATCTCCTGTAATATTCTCAATCTACTACGGATAACGAACATCATATCGAGGACGCAGTTAACCAGCTCAATGTACTCATGAAAAATGCTCCGGAGATAGCTACCCCACCTATAAAGACCCAGAAACACAAAAAAATATTACTTCATCCCACATAAAAGCAGCAGTTGCGGAAAAGCGACGACTAAGACGTATCTGGATAAACAAACGATCGCCAGAATCTAAAAACCAATTCAATATGGCACAGCGTAAATAAAGAAGGCTATTACAAGACGAGAAAGATGAAAAATTCCATAATTACTTAACTGAATTGTCGCCAAATCAAGATACTAATTACTCACTATGGAAGGCAACTAAGAATCTAAAACGACCTCAGTTACAGGTCCCGCCGTTTAGAATGCCCTCTGGTAATTGGGCCAGAAGTGACGATGAGAAAGCAGCAACTTTTGCAAACCATCTTCAAAAAGTTTTCACTCCGAATCAATCGGGACCCAATCAAGAAACGCTCGAATTTTCTGGTGCTACAAACCAAAACAAAATGAAAATCAAACATCGGCTGGTGAGACATGTTATCAAAAATCAAATCAATGTGAAAAAGTCACCCGGCATCGACCACATCAACGGAAATATGATCAAGAAACTACCTGACCTAGCAATTAAACATCTCACGAGAATTTTCAACTCAATGACCCATATAGGATATTTTCCACAAGCATAGAAAATTTCGACCATAATTATGATTCCTAGGCCAGGTAAAGACGCACAGAAAGTGGAATCTTATAGATCTATTAGCATCCTTCCAATCTTCTCAAAAGTGTTCAAAAAAATTATCCTAATAAAATCAGCGCCCGAGATTGAAAGATTAATCCCGAATCACCAATTCGGATTCCGAGCAAAACATGACACTATTGAACAAGTGCACCGATTGATAGAAGAAATTCGTGAAGTATATGAAGGACGCGGATATTGCTCAGCGCTTTTTCTTGATGTAGCTCAAGCATTCGATAAAGTCTGGCACGAAGGACTGCTCTATAAAATTAAAAATATGCTACCACAAGTATATGAAATTATGCGTTCTTACCTACTGGGAAGAAAGTTTCATGTTCGGTATAACCAAACACTATCGAAAGAACGAGAAATATATGCTGGCGTTCCTCAGGGCAGTGTTCTTGGACCAGTTCTCTATCTCATCTACACAACTGATCTCCCGACCGCGCGGAACTTAATGACTACAACATTCGCAGATGACACAGCTATTCTCAGCAGTCACAAAAACAGAACGATTGGTTCACGGGATCTCCAGGAACACATAACGGTCGTGGAAAGGTGGCTTCAAAAAAAAAAAAATGGAGAATAAAAGTAAATGAAACAATATGTGTCCATGTTACGTTCACGCTTAATCAGGATACATGCCCACAAATCAAGTTCAATGGAACTGCAGTACCTCAATCGACTGATATTAAATATCTCTGTGTACACCTAGACCACCGTCTAACCTGGAAGAAACACATAGAAGCAAAGAAAACGCAATTGAAATTGCGAGCAATTCAAATACATTGGCTCATCGGGAGGAAGTCGAAATTAAAACTAGAGTTCAAACTACTTCTATACAAATCCATGCTGAAGCCTATTTGGCATTATGGCTGTCAACTTTGGCAAACAGCCTCAGCAAGTAATATCGAAATCATCGAAAGAGTACAATATAAACTGCTAAGACAAATTACTGGCGCCCCTTGGTACATCCGCAATAGTGTCATACATCGAGACGTAGGGATGGTGACGGTTAACGAAGAACTTCATAAAACGAGGAGGAAATATGCGGAAAAGGTGAAGAATCATTCAAACGCACTAGTAAGGCGACTCGGTCAACCTCTGGTAACACGTCTGAAACAAAACCTTAATTTTTTTAACGTGGTCAAACGTTAGTGTTGTGCGACAGCAAACATGTGAAATTTCAGCTGTAAGAATTGATAACAAACGTAATACTTTATTATGTTAGAACTAAATGTATAACCAAATATTGTTATTTCTACATCATGGAAGATTCAATAAATGTATGTATGAAAAAAAAAGTTTAGTTAGTCCAGAAAATACGCCCTGAGGAAATCGATAGTGTAATTTCCACAGAAATTCCAGACCTGTCTACTATTCACCGGTATTCTGAAACCCGATCGAGTCAGAATAACCATAACGGATTGCAATTTTGAATTCTGTATTCCGCTCGACTCAAGTCCAATCGAGACAACGTTAAGCTCCGTGTTCCATTTCTGTGACGCAAAAATGATAATGGATATTCCGGTGGAATAAACACTTTTATTAAACAAAAATTTTAAATGAAAATTTGCTCTACATATCAAATATGTGTTCTACGCAATGAAGCAACACATTATCTGCAAGTGACTAAAAATCTTGAACGAAAATTGTGTATGATGATGATTCTATATTATGGATAAAGTTATGCTGAAAATGCAAGGAAATTTATAGAAAAGTTAAATTAGGGTCAGGACTGTGTCTTCTATGTATTTAAACAACACTGAGTGATAATTTTCATTCAAATTTCAACAACTCAAACTTACTTTCGGGTCTGCCAATCTGATAGAGAGTAAACTGCTCCACGAATACCGACGAATTATTTTGCCGTTTTTGCGACTAGGCGAGATTGCCACATTTGCATAAAACAATTGAATTTGAATTAAATTGATATGCAAAAATGCAAGGAATGCAAAAATCGATTTTGATCGAATCGTGAAAATTGATCGAGCAGTGTGTAAAAAAGTAAACAATTATTCCTCGCCTGCTAGTGTATTGTTCTCGGGAAGGTAAATTATCAATCCACTATTTTCAGCTGCTACAAAACCACGCAAACAATTGGTCCTTTTCAGGGTCACCAACGCTTTCTACTAATGAATTATTTATAAAATCTCGATGCATTTTTAAATAGTATCCGAAGTGATAAACAAGCCAATTCAATAAAATACAGTAGAACCTCCATTATCGGCGATTGGATGAGCTACGGTGCAAGTTCAGTAATAATTCTGAAGGCCTTTCCGAACTTTGCCAGTGACTGGTAGGCTCTTGCTGTTTTGTTATGATCTTGGTGTTCACATTACCTGATCCCTGGGGAACACAATCCTACAGGAGGATAGTTTAATGATTTCTATATTGATAAAACATAGTTTTTATGCGTGTTTGCATCCCAGATTTTGTCCTTTATTGCGCGATTTTCGTTGCCAATTGACAATCAATTCCGCGGATAATCGAGGTTCTAGTGTTAGTTCGTAATTTCACGTTAATTATGTGGTCACTTTGTAACTGTCAGTCCCAGTGATCAACGCTCTCATAATAAAAAAAATCAGTATTGATTCCTAGAGACGGGGCTCAACGTGTTAACCTATTAGCCTACGATTTAATTTCCAAAATAACGGACCAAATGCAAACGCTTCGACGCGTCACGCATCGACTAATTTAAGAACTCTGTGGAGCGTTCTAGCGCCCACTGATAGAGGGTGTCCCATGGAAAAACGATACTTTTCAAACTTTCGGACAATAAAATATAACCCATTAGTAAGCTTTTGGCATATTTATTTCATTCAACTTCCTTACCATGACCGTATGCTCGCACCTTACGCTTAACTCCACTTATAAGGTTCTGTACAACATCTGACTGTAGTAGTGCCTGTTGGCTTCGTACCACTGCAGGGAATTCTTAGAACAGTGGCACGATGCTATATCCGGCCAGAATATCGTAGAGCACTCGTGTTGCTTCAACAACGCTTCTGTAGACACTCCTTGAGGTAGAACTGCTCGTTTACAGTCCTGGTAGTCACGAACGGCGCACTCCGTTTGTCAGATGAGCAGATCGCTTGTCAAATCATGTATTTCTTGGCAAACTTTGGATGTTTCTGCTTCCTTATTTTCTCCGGAACATCAAGCTTGTGCTGGGTGGTGAAGAACAGTAGCGCCGAAAGCTGCCGGAAGTCCGCCTTGACGTAAGTCTCATTATCCATGATGAGACAATGAGGCTTCGTCAGCATCTGATTGTGCAGCTTCCGGGCTCGTGACCTTCCCACCGTATTTTGCCGTTTGTCACGATTTAGAGCCTTCTGCACTTTGTACGTATGCAGTCCCTCCCAGTCCTTATCTCTCTGAACGAAAGACTTGGACAGATTAAACTTTACATCCCTGACCCAAGCATTGTGATCCTGATCACTAATAGAAGATCCATTCTGACCGCGTGGATTTGAGGATTCTCCAGGTGCTTGTGCAAAATCAATTCGCGTCGTTTCTTTTCGGGTGACGCCAATTTTACAATTTTCGAAAAACTGACAGCAATAAAAATGCAATGTAAACGATACACTCTAAACTACTTTTACCCAAATTGTCAAGAGAAAATACTCAATGGGTAATGTTCTAAAGCGTTTCTTCCGTGATACAATTTTATGTGAAACACCCTTTTTGCTAGCGCACCACAAATTACACTCAATGTTTTAGTTTTTGGCACAGTCTTTCACATCGAGTGAGACTCAATGTTGTAGACTAGAGGGTTAATTCTCAAGATTGAGTCCGATACGCACTGCCGCATTTTCGTATGAAGTTATTCCCAATTACTGCAACTGCAAAAATATTAAACTTTTAAATGACTGTCAGACGCGAACAAAAATTCGATAAAATCGTTTAAAAATTGACAATGACACTAGCAGCGGTTTTTCCGGCGAAATCTCGGTAACACATTTTGAAGGAGTAAAGGGTGTGTCAAATCAAATTGCATCACGGAAAAAACGCTGTAGAAATTCGCCCAGTAGACCGATCTTTTTGAAAATTTTAGACAGTAAAATACAAACTATTAAACAACTTTTGGCATTTTCTTTTTATTCATACTTCGAGCCCAAGCCCGTATGCTCGCACCTTCCTCTTTACCCCGTTCATAAGGTTCTGTACAACGTCAGGTTGTATTTTTTTTTTTTGAACAGAAATCCATTTTCTCTTGAAGTCCGTCTCCGATTTGACAACTTTTGGGTTCTTCCGGAGGGCCTGCTTCATAATCGCCCAATATTTCTCTATTGGGCAAAGTTCCGGCGCGTTGGGCGGGTTCATTTCCTTTGGCACGAAGGTGACCCCGTTGGCTTCGTACCACTCCAACACGTCCTTTGAATAGTGGCACGAAGCGAGATCCGGCCAGAAGATGGTCGGTCCCTCGTGCTGCTTCAATAGTGGTAGTAAGCGCTTCTGTAGGCACTCCTTAAGGTAAACCTGCCCGTTTACCGTGCCGGTCATCACGAAGGGGGCGCTCCGCTTTCCGCAAGAGCAGATCGCTTGCCACACCATGTACTTTTTGGCAAACTTGGATAGTTTCTGCTTGGGAATCTCCTCCGGAACGCTGAATTTGTCCTCTGCGGAGAAGAACAACAGGCCCGGCAGCTGACGAAATTCCGCTTTGACGTAGGTTTCGTCGTCCATTACCAGGCAATGCGGCTTCGTCAGCATTTCGGTGTACAGCTTCCGGGCTCGCGTCTTTCCCACCATGTTTTGCCTTTCGTCGCGGTTAGGAGCCTTCTGAACCTTGTATGTACGCAGGCCCTCCCGCTGCTTGGTCCGCTGGACGAATGAGCTTGACAAATTCAGCTTATTGGCGACATCCCGGACCGAACTTCTCGGATCACGTCTAAACTGCTTAACTACGCGCTTGTGATCTTTTTCACTGACGGAGCATCCATTTTTGCCGTTCTTCACCTTCCGGTCGATGGTTAGGTTCTCGAAGTATCGTTTTAGTACTCTGCTGACCGTGGATTGGACGATTCCCAGCATCTTACCGATGTCCCGATGTGACAACTCCGGATTCTCGAAATGAGTGCGCAGGATTAATTCACGACGCTCTTTTTCGTTCGACGACATTTTTCCAAATTTACGAAAAATTGACAGTGAAGCATGGCCAACGTGATCTATAAACTCTTAGCTGATTATAAGAAGGCTGAAGATATAATTCCTAAAAATTAAATTTCTACAGCGTTTTTTCCGTGATGCAATTTGATGTGACACACCCTTTAGATAATATATTAGGCTGTCAAAAAAGTCCTGCGGTATTTCCGCGAGGTGTCGTTGTAAGCGCGTAGTTCTAGTTGTATTCATTGTATCGAGTCATACTATAGCTTGTTGGAAAGGTATTTTTGCGCGCTATAATATAGTCCTTGACAGTGTTTTGTTTGGTTAAGTCGTTCGTGAGTTATAGTGTCGCAAATATGGAGCAAAATAAAGAGAAAATCCGACATATTTTACAGTACTACTATGACAAAGGCAAAAATGCATCTCAAGCTGCCAATAAAATTTGTGCAGTTTATGAACCCGATACAGCTTCCATTTCCACCGCACAACGATGGTTTCAACGTTTTCGTTCTGGTGTAAAGGTCGTCGAAGATGCGCCACGCTCCGGAAGGCCTGTCGTCGAAAATTGCGACAAAATCGCTGAATTAGCCGAGAAAGACCGGCATAGTAGCAGCCGTAGCATCGGCCAAGAGCTGGGGATAAGTCATCAAACCGTTATTAACCATTTGAAGAAGCTTGGATTCACAAAGAAGCTCGATGTATGGGTGCCACACATGTTGACGCAAAAAAACATCTTTGACCGTATCGACGCATGTAAATCGCTGCTGAATCGCAACAAAATCGACCCGTTTCTGAAGCGGATGGTGACTGGCGATGAAAAGTGGATCACTTACGACAACGTGAAGCGCAAACTGTCGTGGTCGAAGCCCGCTGAAGCGGCTCAGACGGTGGCCAAGCCCTCATTAACGGCCAGGAAGGTTCTGCTGTGTGTTTGGTGGGATTGTCAAGGAATAATTTATTATGAGCTGCTTCCCTATGGCCAAACGCTAAATTCGGACCTGTACTGCCAACAACTGGACCGCTTGAAGGTAGCACTCATAAAGAAGAGGCCATCTTTGATAAACAGAGGCCGCATTGTATTCCATCAGGACAACGCCAGGCCACACACTTCTTTGGTGACGCGCCAGAAGCTCCGGGAGCTCGAATGGGAGGTTCTTTTGCATCCGCCGTATAGTCCGGACCTTGCACCAAGTGACTACCACCTGTTTATGTCCATGGCGAACGAGCTAGGTAGTCAGAAGTTAGCCACAAAAGAGGCCTGTGAAAATTGGCTATCCGAGTTTTTTGCCAATAAGGAAGCGAGCTTCTATAACAGGGGTATTATGAAGTTGGCATCTCGTTGGGAACAAGTCATCGAACAAAACGGCGCATATTTGACTTAAAACAGATGATTGTAACTAATTTTATGAACAAATAAAAATTAAAAAAAAAATACCGCAGGACTTTTTTGACAGCCTAATATTATTTTCGAAGGTTGACTCACTGTTGGATCAGCTAAGAAATATAATATTTCCGGGGATGGAAATGGCTACATCATGGATAAAGAGTGCAACCAAATCAACCAATGATGTCGATAGCATAGACCGTCAGAGGCATTGATCGAATCGTGTAAAATGTAAGAGTTGAACTACAACCAGAACAAATTTGAACTCAGTATCCAAAAAAATGTGTTTTATTAAAAAAAAGTTGACATGTCCTTAACGAAAGACTCATTACAATCAAGTGAAGATCGTAGAATCATGTTTTCAACTGGCTAGAATACCAAGAGTGAACCAGTCGGCTTGACACCAGAGACTTTAATAAGTGTGGATTTTAGTTACAAACTGACGCGCAATAAATGAAGTTTTCCGCAATTTTGTTTGGATTTTCAATTCCCGTACCAATAATATCGGTTCTAGACATGCTAATCAGAAAGAGCTAATGAAAAGCATTGGCTAGACTAAATCATTACGTCAATGATTCCCCATAGCACCTACGAGAATCGTGTTATCTCTAACCACCACGTCTCCTGCCTTTCCAATAATAACTCTCTTCTAGAGTCTAAATAGGAAATCCACGGATCGGGCCGCCTTCTGTCGCCAGAATGATACGGTTGATGCGATCTCATCACTCACGAATCGATTGTCTCCAGTGCAACATAATGATGAAATGCGGCCGTTGGTTTGCATCACCATGGTTCCGTTCTGAATGTGACGTAAAGAACTTCCCATCCTCGACCGTGGGAAGATTGAATCAACCGTTCCAATCAATCAGCAATGTGTGTGATGCTTGTGCTATTTTGTATCGAACGAAGTTTCGTGACACCATTACACGTCGTTGACACCATTGGCGATCTTGGCCTTGAAGTTTCTGCTAGGCCAATACTTTGCCCCGAGCTTCGAGCGCTGCCAATTCAGTTTATAAATGTTCCGGCAGACACTGATAACCACTGGTTAGGATTCGCGACCGGCAAATTATACCACTAAAAACAGCTCCGCTCAGGAGGGCAATTACTGGCCAGTATTTACTATTCACGTGCTGTTTGTTTAGCACATGTTACATTCATTGCCGCAACTGGTTCAATCTTGCCGGTCTGGTGGGCACACCGCATTCAATGACTTGGGTTACTAGCTTGAAGTGCCAGGTGTTTACATCGGTGTCAATTCCAACCCCGACGCAGCATGTGAGAGATAGAGGCAGCGGAAAGCACCTTTAGAACATAATTATCGCCGCAATTAACGGGCAGTATGGGTAATTCGATCCAGTAACAACTTGTCGGATTATCATTGATGACAGTTATGGGTAGACTTTCTGCTGTGGTGAATTATAAAGTAAGCTTGTTAGCAATTCAGTTTTATATTCTTACGAAAAACACGATACGTTCTGCCAGTGGTAATGTATGGGTAATAATATATCATCCGACATGTCTTCGTAGTATGGCAAATCTCGATCTCACAAGTCGATCAAGTTGCACGACCGCAACCCATCATCGAGAACCGCGCGCCAATACATTTTTCATGCAATTAAATTAGTTGTATTCCATCAGCCACAAATAATACCACACGAGATCGAGTTCGAGTAGTAGTAACTACTTCTTGTTTACGAACGTGTTTCTCCCCCATCATATTTGCGACGAATTCAGTCTACATTCGAGGAGGCAGCAGCGGCTATGTTGGAGTAAACAAATTCATTCCTTCCGTACGTCTGGGAGAGACCACGTGAATATTTAAAATATTTGTCGGTAACTGTCTTCTAGTTCCACAACACACGATCACCATTGAACCTGAATTTGACCGATCCGATCAATGGTTGCAAATTGGATAGTTTGATACATTAGGTTGGGGAAAATGGAATTCATTATTTTGGCATAAGCTTTAGGGCCGAGATCATAGTGAAGTCGAAGCGGAGCGATGGCGTTTGCGGGAATTTTTCTTCTATATTAGACCCATTCCATGAAGTTATGCACCAGAGAACCAAATTTCAAATATAGTTTTAGGAGAAAATTGAAAACGTTATTTGAATAAGCACTAGTTATATTATAATTTTTTTTGTATCAAATTTAATTTTTATGCACCAACCTTTGAGGGAAGCGAGTTTAAAAAACTACATAATTTCACTATTTTTATGTTTCTTGCGATATTTCTGCACATGCTTAACCAAACTTCAATGTCTATATACAATTCAATGGGTGATTAAATGCTTGTTTTAAGAGTCGTGGATAGACCTACGTTTCATTTTGTAATTTATGAGAAACTAGGTATTTTGAAGGTATTTTGAAGTGTTGTCACGTCACAAAAATAGAGCATTTTTTAGTTTATCAGATGAACATAGGTTCAAACCAAGTATAAAATGTTTCTCTGAGCAAATGAAGGTAAACAACCCACAAAATTTGGTTGAAATCGGTCCATAAATAGAGGAGGGTCAACTGTCTCCAGAAGTTGTTGTCACGGCACGAAAAGTATACGATCGATTTCAGTGTTACGTAACAACATTTTGACTCACTATAAACACTTTTTTTACGTTTTCATGAATAAAGCACACAAAATTAAACGATTTTATAGTAAAATTAAGAAAATTTCCAACAAGAATCATCAGTTGGAGAATATTTTGTAGTTAGATTGGCTTGTTGTCAGTCAAATACTTTTGTGACGTGGCAACAACTGTCACCATTGCGCATTTCGAAACGAGTGATTTTTGTTCGTTTGACCACTTTGACTTAGCTTAGTTTACGAACCCAGAAATTTTACATTTCTCTACGAGACAAATTTTGCTCTAAATCTAGTACACTGAAAGTATTAACTTGAAAAAGATACATAATACTAAAACCAATTCGGTTTGAGTTCGAATTTTCTCGAAACGAGTTACTCGTTTCGAATTGCGCAATGCCACCCCTGACTTTTTGCTGTTTCGGACTGTTGAACATTAATGATTACTTTAATTAATTACAATTCCAAAAAATATACAAATGATCTTTCTCCTTTCTGTTTTATCAACAATATATGAACCTAGATTCCGTAATATAAGATATAATCTTTTTTCAATTTCCGGTTTGCTGATCGTAGTTTTGAATACTAAAAAGACGGGTGGGTAATGTCGGGGACATAACCGGAGTGACGTAGGACTATACAAAGGGGACAGCTTTTGCTAAATATGTATTTCGAATATATTTTTTTATTTTCTTCTCCTACGTGAATACCTACCTATCTACCTGAAAAATGGATTAGTTTACTGTTTACTCTTCATGAACATGTTGGGGGTTGGTGTTGTGTTTTTTCGTTTTTTTTTTACAAACTTGATTCTTGTTTTTTTTCAGAAGGCTTTGTACTTATTAAATGTTCAACGCCGGGCATCTTTCGGCGTATGCACATATCGTACAATCAAAATGATGGCTGTGATAGGGAATGCATAGGTGGTTATCAGCTCATTCACTATCATATATTTCACTATTGAGCACATTACCAGCACATTACATTGGTTTCGGAGACGAATGAATTGTAAGATTTGTAGTCTCCGCAAACAAAGTAAATAAAAATGAAAAAGAACTGAGGTTATGGAGACGAACTCTACGATCTGTCGAGAAATAAACGAACTAGAAGCGTTCTGAAAAACCAACAGAAAATACAGGAACGGATGACCTTCGGATTAAAGTCCTTTAAAATAAGAACAGAGCAGCAGGAAATACATAGCTCATCATGTTGCTCCTTAGTTAATTTTCTATACAATTCAGATGTAACGTCAGTCAATTTTCAACATCAGTTATCAACCAAAGAAAGCAGTTCTTGCTACCAAGAAAATCCGTTAATGCCATCCTGCATACAATGTGTTGTAATTTGAAGCCACTTTTAATTCGGAAACCATGCATGGGTTTGTGAAAACTGAATGATCAATTTAAAAGACCTCAACCACCAATAAGTTCAAGAACAAGCATAAACAAAATAAATCAGTTTATATTATATGTCATATTATGTCACTTTAGAATGCATTGGTATTGTGAATAACTTTTAATAACTCTTCTTTGATTGGTTTAATGGCCCTGAAAAGCGCCGTGTTTTACGGTAGCTGGTTTTACCACCAAAGCAGTCTGTATAAACAAACTTTTTCCTTCATCTACCTGCTGCCGTTTTGCGATTGCGTTTGCCACTCACTGAAACTAGTTGTTGCCTCCGAACCGAATGTGCTCTGTTCTGTAGGCGGGTTTTCTTATTGTCGTGAGCAGCTTTGCAAGCCATCTCGAGCACTCCGGCGGCCGAAATTCTATAACCGCTATTAGGTATACTGGTGCTCCGGCACCAATCCGTTGATGCGATGTGATGTGAAATGATGCCATACAACCACACTGATTTACGGTTTGAAAGAGAATGATATATTTTTCAGCGGATCCGCGCGTTTTGTACTTTAGCGGTACACGCTCACAGGATAGAGACAAATCGGCAGACTCAGCCAAAGGGGCGAGTCCAACGAGACGAACGAATGAGCGTTAAAAGGCAGCGATGGCAAAAAAATACATTCATTACGATTTGTTCGCTCGTTGGATTCACATGCAGGCTAAGAAGGGTCCTTTTCAGGATCACAAAATTATCTTCAATCTGAAGAGTTTATTGTTTTGTTATCACTCGGTATCCCCATCTTGTTCGGCTAAACCTTCCTGTTTAGCGATTTGTTACCACTCGCCACAGCTTTCACAGTTGGAAAATTTCTTCCCATCCAGCTTTGTGACATGTTTTACAGTAAATTACATTCAATGCGACGTGCCGAAGCACCACTCAGTGTCGCATTGGAGGCGATTTTAACCTGTAATTGAACATTTGCGATGACAGTGATACAGTGTCGACTTTCAATGTGGGGTCATAATTTGGGCCCCGAACTGTATGTTTATAAAAATGTTCAACTAAATATGTCGCATTACATGTCCGTCCAATTAGCTAAATGTCGAACTAATTGTAAATTACTGTACTTTCAATCTGGAAACAATTTAAGAATTGGTGAAAATTGAATAATCAGGAAAGTCCCCAACTATCAATAAGCTCAGAACAACTGCCAAATTCACATACTCATCAGATCCTGGCAAACAAATTATGAAAAAATCAATTTGTGTTTTATTATTTTTTGGATATTATTTTAGAAAGCATTGAACTGTATTTCGTAAACTCTTTTTTGAAAGGTTTAATGGCCCTGATAAGCGCCTTGTTTTATGGAATGGTTCCAATTTAGAAAACTTAGTACTCGTGGTTTTGAAAAAAAACCATTTCGAACGCCCTCGATACAGCCTTGTTCTGGATTTGCCACCTTTTTTCTTCTGCTACCAGCTGCCGTTTTGCGATTGCGTTTGCCACTCGCCACTCGCTGCAACTGCCTGTTGTCTTGATGTCCACCGAATGTGTTCTGAACCGAATGCAGTTTTTCTTATCGTCGCGTGCAGCTTTGCCAGCTAACTCGATCACTTCGGCGGCCGAAACCAAACACGGTTCGAGCGGGATTTTGCCTTCCCCTTCACTTTTCCTCCTTTGCCATGTCCAGACATGGCTGCTTGGGTTGGTTTGTTCATGTGTTGTGATGCGAACTGATGTGGTGTACGGTTTGAATGAGAATGATCGTTACGGCAGCGGAGCGGGGATTTTTAAGCTGACTGGCTGGCTCGAGAATTACGCATGTGTGTTTGTGCGAACAATGTTTCGTTCATTTTTTTTTCTTTTTCCTTTCCAATCGTGCTTCATTCTATTTCGCTGCTGCTCTGGTTGCCCGTTTTGGTCGGTACGATTTGGGGAGCACAAAATGGACCAATCAAAAATGGGCACATAGTGCATTTGGACAATGATTGATATTTCACAATTATTCAATTATTTATCTCAAGAAAAATTAAATGTTATTCGTTATGATAGATGCGTAGATATATTTCCTATCAATTGATGCAAAAACCTTTGCGATCTATTGAGAAATGCTCGAGTTATAAGCGTTCCAAATCTTGCATTTTTTCCTACTTGTTCAGTGCCTAGATTTCCATTTCACCCCCTATATCTTCCGGTTAGACGTAGTCCTACGTCAAAAAATATGGAAAACCCAGACGATATGGGCTTACCAGCGGAAGTCGAATATAGTAATCCGATGCCATTTTGGAATCGAGGATGGTGACTTCCGGTTCGTTAAAAACGGATATAAAAGACCGGGATGAAATTCCACAATACGACTGTGAATGGTAATGTTGGCATATATCCATGGGTGCGCAAAGTGGATTGAAAAAAGAATAATGTTTGATAGTGAGAGATAGGATTTGAGTGAGAGGGAGACAATGTTTGAGTAGAAAGAGCTTAGCCTTAGAGCGACGTGTGTGGAGTTATGTAAAGAAAGTGCACATACAAATGCGCACGCTAACATCAACGATCAACGATCAAAGTTATCGTCAAAGTCAAAGTCATTTTCAACACGCAAACATAAACGACCTTGCACAGGCATGTGCGCGAATGCATACAAAGAGTTTATCAAAAGTTTATGATAGCAAAATTCAAAAACGTTCCCCCTGTAGTGGGCGCCACTCGATGAACCAGGATTGTGCTAGCCATTCATAGCAAGTGCCAGAGTGAACGTGTTAAACAATCATGATATAAAAACTGGAAGTTGGTTTAGGACCACCCCGACATTTCCCATATAAAGACATACCGTGTGTTACAGGTAACAGGTAGATTCAATTTATATTCCTTATTTTGATGGACATACCATAAACAATTAAAATTGCCTTGTTTCGCAATGTTTCACAATCTAAAAGAACATAGAACTCATTTTGCACACAGGTCGAATATATTTCTTCTCTGTTTTTGATGGAATGAAAACGTAAAATGGCGCTAAAACGCTAGCGAAAAAAATGTCAGCATATTATCAAATTGTCAGCGTTATGACACCTTTCATTTGACACTTTTGAAAATTCAGTAGGAAGCACCGTTCTTGAGATACGGGGGGTAGGCTCAGGACCACCGGTTGCGTTAGGACCGTTAGGAAGGAAAAGGAAGATCTCAGAGGAAAGCAAGAAGTATTCAGAGTAATAAAAAACATGAAAAAAGTATATCGCTTGCTACAAAACGATGACATTCTTATTTAATACACCTTATTGATTGTGTGACGTGACAACGCTTCGTGGAGACTGTTTATTCGCACAGAGTGCGTTGTCACGTCACAAAATGCATGCCGTCAAAATGCTTGTTCCTGCGAGTTTTTTGAAAAACTGAGTATACAGAAATCTACGTTCATCCTTCATTGATAAATCATAGAACAAAGTTTGATTGTATGTTTTGAAACAGAACAGAAAATACAACATTAATGTTCAAAAGTCGCAAGCCACAAAAAGACAGGTGTTGTCACGTCACAAAAGTATCTGGCTGGTATCTTCCTCAATTTCACTTTAAAACCGTTTACCATTTGAAAATCGTATGATTTATACATGAAAACGAGAAAAAAAACCTGTTTTCAGTGAGTCAAACGGTTGTTATGTCACGCTGGAATAGGTCATTATAGTGACATTCAACACTATTGGCTGATTCGTCGCATGACTTCCATTTTTGGAAGAATGTCGGGAATGAGGATTGGACAGGGACCATTACCGTGAAAGGTACGGATGTTGCCACTAAGCCAGATCCTATGCGGGAAAATTCTTTCATTTCCGAGCATGGTCATTTACATAATGCATGTAAAAAACAATCTTTATGTTATGATATTTACTGCAATGATTCAAAAATGATACATAATAACTTTACATACATCATGTATACAGAAAAAAAACTATCTTCAATAGCTGGGTCATGCGGAGTCAATAAAATTTATTTTTCAATTGCATTTTGCTTGAAAAAAAAATTCTTGCACCTTTTTCCCCATGCTGTCTTTTTTCCGCATGTTGTCAGATGTTCCTCCTATGGAAGGAGTAAACGATTTCGTGACTCAGACTTCGTTTATTTACCTTTTTGACCGAACTAGAATCGAAACAAATATTGTAATTTGTGTAATTCGCATTTTTTAGTTGTTGTGAAAAAAGTTCAAATAATATTAGGCTGTCAAAAAAGTCCTGCGGTATTTCCGCGAGGTGTCGTTGTAAGCGCGTAGTTCTAGTTGTATTCATTGTATCGAGTCATACTATAGCTTGTTGGAAAGGTATTTTTGCGCGCTATAATATAGTCTTTGACAGTGTTTTGTTTGGTTAAGTCGTTCGTGAGTTATAGTGTCGCAAATATGGAGCAAAATAAAGAGAAAATCCGACATATTTAACAGTACTACTATGACAAAGGCAAAAATGCATCTCAAGCTGCCAATAAAATTTGTGCAGTTTATGAACCCGATACAGCTTCCATTTCCACCGCACAACGATGGTTTCAACGTTTTCGTTCTGGTGTAGAGGTCGTCGAAGATGCGCCACGCTCCGGAAGGCCTGTCGTCGAAAATTGCGACAAAATCGCTGAATTAGCCGAGAAAGACCGGCATAGTAGCAGCCGTAGCATCGGCCAAGAGCTGGGGATAAGTCATCAAACCGTTATTAACCATTTGAAGAAGCTTGGATTCACAAAGAAGCTCGATGTATGGGTGCCACACACGTTGACGCAATAAAACATCTTTGACCGTATCGACGCATGTGAATCGCTGCTGAATCGCAACAAAATCGACCCGTTTCTGAAGCGGATGGTGACTGGCGATGAAAAGTGGGTCACTTACGACAACGTGAAGCGCAAACGGTCTTGGTCGAAGCCCGCTGAAGCGGCTCAGATGGTGGCCAAGCCCTCATTAACGGCCAGGAAGGTTCTGCTGTGTGTTTGGTGGGATTGTCAAGGAATAATCTATTATGAGCTGCTTCCCTATGGCCAAACGCTAAATTCGGACCTGTACTGCCAACAACTGGACCGCTTGAAGGTAGCACTCATGAAGAAGAGGCCATTTTTGATAAACAGAGGTCGCATTGTCTTCCATCAGGACAACGCCAGGCCACACACTTCTTTGGTGACGCGCCAGAAGCTCCGGGAGCTCGGATGGGAGGTCCTTTTGCATCCGCCGTATAGTCCGGACCTTGCACCAAGTGACTACCACCTGTTTTTGTCCATGGCGAACGAGCTAGGTAGTCAGAAGTTATCCACAAAAGAGGCCTGTGAAAATTGGCTATCCGAGTTTTTTGCCAATAAGGAAGCGAGCTTCTATAACAGGGGTATTATGAAGTTGGCATCTCGTTGGGAACAAATCATCGAACAAAACGGTACATATTTGACTTAAAACAGATGATTGTAACTAATTTTATGAACAAATGAAAATTTAAAAAAAATACCGCAGGACTTTTTTGACAGCCTAATATAATTTTATCGTTCAGAATAATAAAAACCTAATATTTGGCGAGAAGTAAAATTTAACAAATGACAAATGTATGGGAAAATGGAAATGCTTCTAGTTTTCATCAATTTAAACCGTTTACACAACTGGGGATTGTAATATATAGCATTAAATACAAATCTTAGAGAATTTCCGATACGTTAGGTATGTAAATCGTTAAAATCCGTTCGCGGCAAAAATAGTTATTAACGTTAACTTTATTTCATCAAAACGTTTTCTGATTTGGCACCCTTAATGAAAGGCGTAGTTCTACGTCAAACAAAATGTAAGACACTGGAGGGAAAGTAAACAAATGTCACTAAGCAAAAATTTCCATTTGCTATACTTTCAATTTAGATGTTCAATTGATGTTTTGACGTAGGACTACGTCTAACCGGAAGATATAGGGGGTGAAATGGAAATCTAGGCACTGAACAAGTACGAAAAAATGCAAGATTTGGAACACTTATAACTCGAGCATTTTTCAATAGATCGCAAAGGTTTTTGCATCAATTGATAGGAAATATATCTACGCATCTATCATAACGAATAACATTTCATTTTTCTTGAGATAAATAATTGAATAATTGTGAAATATCAAGCATTCTCAAAATTCACTATGTGCCCATTTTTGATTGGTCCATTTTGTGCTCCTCAAATCGTACCGACCAAAACGGGCAACCAGAGCAGCAGCGAAATAGAATGAAGCACGATTGGAAAGGAAAAAGAAAAAAATGAACGAAACATTGGTCGCAGTCTCACACATGCGTAATTCTCGAGGCAGCCGGTCAGCTTAAAAATCCCCGCTCCGCTGCCGTAACGATCATTCTCATTCAAACCGTACACCACATCGGTTCGCATCACAACACATCAACAAACCAACCCAAGCACCCATGTCTGGACATGGTAAAGGAGGAAAAGTGAAGGGAAAGGCAAAGTCCCGCTCGAACCGTGTTGATATGGAGTTCCCCGCAGTACCAGTGCACCAGTCGCCGCCGTTATATAGTTTCGGCCGCCGAAGTGATCGAGTTGGCTGGTAAAGCTGCTCGCGACGATAAGAAAAACCGCATTCAGAACAGAACACATCAAGACAACAACAGGCAGTTGCAGCGAGTGGCGAGTGGCAAACGCAATCGCAAAACGGCAGCAGGTAGCAGAAGAAAAAAGTTTGTTCTTTTTACAATCTGCTTTGGTGGCAAATCCAGAACAAGGCGGCATCGAGGGCGTTCGAAATGGTTTTTTTTTCAAAACCACGAGTACTAAGTTTTCTAAATTGGAACCATTCCATAAAACAAGGCGCTTTTCAGGGCCATTAAACCTTCCAAAAAAAGAGTTTAGGAAATAAAGTTCAATGCGTTCTAAAACATTATCCAAAATAATAATAAAACACAAATTGATGTTTTCATAATTTGTTTGCCAGGATCTGATGAGTATGTGAATTTGGCAGTAGTTCTGAGCTTATTGTTAGTTGGGGACTTTCAAGATTATTCAATTTTCACCAACTCTTAAATTGTTTCCAGATTGAAAGTACAGTAATTTACAATTAGTTCGACATTTAGCTAATTGGACGGACATGTAATGCGACTTATTTAGTTGGACATTTTTGTAAACATAGAGATCCAAATTATGACCGCACATTGAAAGTCGACACTGTACCACTGTCATCGCAAATGTTCAATTACAGGTTCAAATCGCCTCCAATGCGACACTGAGTGGCGCTTCGGTACGTTGCATTGAATGTAATTTACTGTAAAATATGTCACAAGCTGGATGGGAAGAAATTTTCCAACTGTGAAAGATGAGGCGAGTGGCAAATGCAATCGCTAAACAGAAAGGTTTAGCCGAACAAGATGGGGATATCGAGTGACAACAAAACAATAAACTCTTTAGATTGAAGATAATTTTGTGATCCTGAAAAGGACCCTTTTCAGCCTGCATGTGAATCCAACGAGCGAACAAATCGTAATGAATGTATTTTTTTGCCATCGCTGCCTTTTAACGCTCATTCGTTCGTCTCGTTGGACTCGCCCCTCTGGCTGAGTCTGCCGATTTGTCTCTATCCTGTGAGTGTGTACCGCTAGAGTATAAAACACGCGGACCCCAAAAAATATCTTATTTTCTTTCAAACCGTAAACCCGTGTGGTTGTACGGCATCGGCACCGTGGACGTAACAAAGGAGGACAAGTTAAGGAAAAGGCAAAGTCTCACTCGAACCGTGCAGGTCTCCAGTTCTCTGTTGGTCGCATTCACTGATTGCTCCGCAAGGGTAACTAGGCCGAACGGATTGGTGCCGGAGCACCAGTATACCTAACAGCGATTATAGAGTTTCGGCCGTCGGAGTGCTCGAGTTGGCTTGCAAAGCTGCTCACGACAATCAGAAAACCCGCATCAAGAACAGAGCAGCTTCGGTTCGGCGCTCATCAAGGCAACAATTAGTTTCAGTGAGTGGCAAACTGCTTCTCCGGCACGTCGCATTAAATGTAATTTACTGAACAATATGTCACAAGCTGGATAGGAAGAAATTTTCCAACTGTGAAAGCTGTGGCGAGTGGCAAACGTAATAGCTAAACAGGAAGGTTTAACCGAACAAGATGGGAATATCGAGTGATAACAAAAACACAACACCAAAGGTTCTTTTCAACCCTCAACATATTCATAAAGAGTAAACAGTAAACTAATCCATTTTTCAGGTAGATAGGTAGGTATTCACGTAGGAGAAGAAAATAAAACAATATATTTAAAATATATATTTAACAAAAGCTGTCCCCTTTGTATAGTCCTACGTCACTCCGGTTATGTCCCTGACATTACCCACCCGTCTTTTTTTTAAGAAAAATACGCTATAAATCAAATTGAGGAAGACCCCTGTCTGTAAGGTCGAAAAATAATGAATTTCGTGTTTTTTTCCCTGATGATAGTAAAGAAGTGAAGTGTTCAGGTATTTTAGATATTGTTTAAGGTATGTTTGAAGATGTATTTTCCATTTTTTTGAGTGCACGAATAATGATTATTACGCCGTTGACAGCTGGATGCGTAAATGATGTCTGTAAATCGGAATCATGCTGGTGGTATCGGTTCTGAAGCAACGGGATATCGCAAAACGAATTGCAATGAATATTTTGAAACTTTAGGACGATATAGGGGTTTTAGAATTTCGAAAAAAATCGGCAATGGCGGCCTTTTTTATTAAAAATAAATTATTTTTAATAAAAAATCGGTCATGAAAAAAATCGAAAACAATTTATTCAGAAAAAAAACATTTTTACATGCTGATAAAAAGTTTCAGCCAAATCGGTCGCGTAGATCCTGAGATATCGATACCACCAGCTGAAAAAACATAGTTTCGGGAAAAACGCATTTAAAAATTCGTACAGCAATACTATATTCTTTGAGGTGAACTCATACTTTTGCCTGTAACTTTCCAACGAAATCATTACTAAGGGCACAAGCTTCCCAAAAATGACAAAAAAATCGATTTTTTTGGGGTCGCTCCTTGAAGGAATTTCTACAATTTATTCCAGTTCTAATCGTATTTTCATTATTTTAGCCAAGGCGCGTAGAAGTATATCCTAAGGTGGGCCAACTTGCTAAAACCACTCTTCAGCCATCTTGGAAGTCTACTGTGTTTTGTTTGTAAACAAAACACAATACGCTAGTGCCGAAGCTCGTTCCTGATCAGTCTGTCTCATTCACGCTTCAAGGAAATAATTCCCCTTCTGCTTTCTTCCGTACTGTTTTCATATACCGCTCCCCTAACCATCTTAGTGACGAAACGGCCTCACCTAGTACAATAGATCCGTCTTGATTTTAGCGATACCAAAATTAATTAATTAAAATTAATTAAATAATGTAAATGAGTCACGATACAATCTTCATCTATTATAAATCAAATAGTTGTAGTATTTCATTAGTATTTTCGCTTAAAACATCATGAAACCATGAGTTTTTTTTAACATTATTTTGTTTCTTCCATATACATTTCATATTGAATGCAAATAATATGACACCATATTCACCAATACCAATCCGAATATATTTCGCCTACTACTTCACCTCGATATGCATTAATTGCTCCAAATCTAGTGAAATCGATTTTATAGCAAAACCACGAACGAACAAAGCGCCACCTATGAATCTAGTGATGAAAACGGTGGCAAAAACTCGGCATTTTATGGCATGTGTTTGTATCTTGGTTATTTCACTTAGTTTTTCGGGCGACACGAAATTTAAGAGTATGAGTACATCACAAATTGATACATTCGAGTACCGTCGATAGGGGTGAGAATGAGTCAAAACGGAGGAAATTACTAGTTGTAATATCTTGACAAATATTGCGAATATTTTTGAAAGCTGTAAACCGTTTAGTAGGAGACATACTTTCACAACTTTCTATGCATAATACTTAACTGTAGTACAAATAGTTGTTGTTTAATAATTTAATAATACATCAAACTTCGATAATCTCATAAAAATACATACATGTAAATACATCAAACTTAAGCTGACCAAACGTTTTTAATGGGACAGTACCGTTTTTTCAACCGATTTTGGTTGTACCGTTTTTTGTCAATTTGTACCGTATTTTGAGTATACAGAAAATTTTTATATTCCGTAATATTCCACTATCATTATTTTCAATAATTTTATTTGAATGAACATCTGATGAATGGATTATGATTTACATTGTTGTATTCGCAGAGATTTTACACCAAAAAAAATTGTAAAAGTTGTAAAAATTTATAAATATGTTCATATTTACTCGATTCGAGTAGAAAAATTTAATAGTTTTTTGTGATTTTTTCGGTGAACATGGTGCTAAATTGCTTGAGCAGGGTAACACACGACACCTTCTATCGAGAGGATTCTTAGTATTTTTCAAGGATTGCGCTTTTATTTTTTCACAAGAAAAGTGTTCTGTTGTACTACGGGATTCAGCTGAAACCCGATGCTTAAGACAATGGTTGCTTTCTTCCAGAGGCATCAGTTTCAAACATTTCAAACATTTATTAGCCTTGTTGAAAGAGACGATGTATCTGCCACTGATATTGCCATTCATTTTGATAATTTTATTAGAATTATTATCGGTGTCAAATCGTCTTCAACTCGATTATACCCAAGGTTAGCAACTTCTCCCAACTCAAATCCAATCACTGTTCACTAGACGCGCTGTTATTGCGCATCAATCTGGCCAGCAACAATCCCTTCGTTTTCGTTTCGTGTGGTCATACGAGATGTATCTTGTGGCCAGATTGAATTTAGAAAACTCTCATCGGGTCTGAGGGAAACAACCCATTGTGCCGGTGCGGGATGTGTTGGTTCGGTTATACCAAATCTATCTTTTCCTCGAAACTGTCGATCTCCGTGTGTAATCATCAAAATGGTCCAAATCTCATTATGTCCCCTCCTCTCGATGATAAGAATATGTCACATTAAACGAAATTTAATTAAACTGTGGATAATTAAACAAACAAAAGTATAAATGTATTTTATTAAAGTCCATTTCTAACTGATCATTCAAAGTAGCATTAGTGAAAATCTTAATAAATAAAATGCAAACATGTTGTTTGATGAGCACACAACAACTAAGTAATTGAAATTGATGAGATAAGGTGGTGATGGAACTAATAATCCTTGCCAGGTGCAAATCTTTGGGTGTAAATATTCTTTATATTATTTGGCTTACTTATTATATTTTATGTGTGTATGAAAGTACCGCATCAGTTGGAATGATTTTTCCATGATGAACAATTTATGAACAACGGAAAAGTCACGACTCAATATTGAAATCATAAATAATTTTCGAATAGAACTTTTATCGGGATTGTGACAAAATTTATGAGAAAATTTCCAAAAATCATAATTATCTCAACATTCTTTCTTTGAAGAGAAAAAATAGGGGTATATGCAGCCATTCCAGGCAAAAGCGGTATGGAGCTCTTTTTCCAAAAAAATCGGTCTAATATTTTACAATTCACCAATTTAAACGAAATCTGAATATCGGTTTGACATGCAATGGCTGTATGAGAATGTTTTATTGTTTTGTTTTGTTTTGGCTCACGTGTCCCGTTTTTAGTCCGGAACTATTTGTTCAGCCTAATTAAACTTCGATAAATTATTAAACAATACCTATCTGTACTACAGTTAAGCAAGTTCACAGCTCTCAAAATATTCGTAATATTTTTTGACCCATTCTCACCCCCATCGACGGTATATTATGAATGCAATTGAATATGCTGCAATGGAAATTTCTCACTTATTCGTATTTATGTTCGTTTCAAATATGCTTTTATTCATAAACGAGCCGTGCTCGACGAGCATTGCGTCTTTTGAAAAAGGATCTACCTGCATTAATCAATTCTGTTCATCAATATTTTCTTTCGTTTATAACTCAGCGGTAAAAGGAATTCCTGATGTGTTGACCGATCAGGAGTATAGTAACGTTTATGTAACTATATGACAAAACTGGTGCAAAATCTGTTTACGAGACCCTGGTTATCGAAAGCGGAAGTCAATGAAGTGAATCGATCAAAGCACATACAGTGACTCAAACATTCGTATATCACCATGCGAGAGATCTGCAGGAAAGTCGTTCACTACTTTTGAAAGTCGAAAACTAGCTTTCGAAATTTATTTAGATAAGGGGCTGTCCACGTACCACGTGGACAACTTTAGGAGGGTAGGGGCTAAGAAAATGTTCACGCTTGTCCACGGAGAGGGGATATAGACTGATAGGAGTACCGGTAAGTTTCGTTTTTTTTAAATTAATGCTTTACTCAGTAAAAATGGTTACAAATTTAATATTCAAAATATTTTCAACCAGGCAAAAGCGGTATGGAGCTCTTTTTCCAAAAAAATCGGTCTAATATTTTACAATTCACCAATTTAAACGAAATCTGAATATCGGTTTGACATGCAATGGCTGTATGAGAATGTTTTATTGTTTTGTTTTGTTTTGGCTCACGTGTCCCGTTTTTAGTCCGGAACTATTTGTTCAGCCTAATTAAACTTCGATAAATTATTAAACAATACCTATCTGTACTACAGTTAAGCAAGTTCACAGCTCTCAAAATATTCGTAATATTTTTTGACCCATTCTCACCCCCATCGACGGTATATTATGAATGCAATTGAATATGCTGCAATGGAAATTTCTCACTTATTCGTATTTATGTTCGTTTCAAATATGCTTTTATTCATAAACGAGCCGTGCTCGACGAGCATTGCGTCTTTTGAAAAAGGATCTACCTGCATTAATCAATTCTGTTCATCAATATTTTCTTTCGTTTATAACTCAGCGGTAAAAGGAATTCCTGATGTGTTGACCGATCAGGAGTATAGTAACGTTTATGTAACTATATGACAAAACTGGTGCAAAATCTGTTTACGAGACCCTGGTTATCGAAAGCGGAAGTCAATGAAGTGAATCGATCAAAGCACATACAGTGACTCAAACATTCGTATATCACCATGCGAGAGATCTGCAGGAAAGTCGTTCACTACTTTTGAAAGTCGAAAACTAGCTTTCGAAATTTATTTAGATAAGGGGCTGTCCACGTACCACGTGGACAACTTTAGGAGGGTAGGGGCTAAGAAAATGTTCACGCTTGTCCACGGAGAGGGGATATAGACTGATAGGAGTACCGGTAAGTTTCGTTTTTTTTTTTAAATTAATGCTTTACTCAGTAAAAATGGTTACAAATTTAATATTCAAAATATTTCCAACTTTTTCCTATCTTTCTGGCAATTCACGGATCCCTTTGCGGAAATAATCGGCCGGTTTGTCGGCTAACCACGAAACGATCCAATTTTTGACTTCATCAAAATTGGAGAAGTGCTGGTCAACCAGGCCATGTTGCATCGATCGAAAAAGGTTGTAATTGGACAGAGCTATGTCTAGAGTATACGGTGGGTGGGATAGGACCTTTCATTTCTGCGTTTCCAAGTATGTTTTGACCGGTTTCGTAACATGCGGCCGAGCATTGTCGTGCTGCAAAATAACTTTATCGTGTCTTTGCTCGTATTGTGGCCGCTTTTCCTTCAGTGCATGACTCAAACGCATCAATTGTCGTCGGTGGAGCTCCCCTGTAATGGTTTCATTCGGTTTTAGCAGCTCATAGTACACCACATCCAGCTGGTCCCACCAAATAAACAGCATAACTTTCTGGCCATGAATATTCCGTGCGGCCTTCGATGTTGATGCATGACTGGGGTATCCATACGTTTCCCGACGTTTAGGATTGTCTTAATGAACCCATCGCCAGTACGATTCGATGCAAAAAACCCTTTCTTTAATGCCGTAGCAGCAGTTGTTCGCACGTGAAAAAACGGCGTTTAACGTCTCGTGGCTTCAATTTATATGGCACCCAATGTCATATCTTTCGAATCATTTCCATTGCTTGTAAACAATCGGATATGGTTTGCTAAGCTACTCCAAGTGTATCTGTAAGTTCTTGTTACGATTGTGACGGATCTTGATCGAGTAAAGCCTCCAATTCTTCATCTCCAACTTTTTTGGCGGTCCGAAAAGTTCTTCGTTTTCCAAGTCAAAATTACCACTTTTAAACCGTGTAAACCACGTCTGACATGTTCGCTCAGTTGGAGTATGGTCACCATAAACTTCCACCAAAATGCGATGACTTTCCGCAGCTTTTTTCTTCATATTGAAGTTATGAAGTAACACTCCTCGCAAAAACACTTTCGTTGGTACGAAATTCGACATATTAAAAGTGGCAAAAAACTATGTTGTTTACGCTTCAATATTTTGTCATATACTGAAAAAGACGCGCAATGACAGTAGCTTTCCAACGAATGTCTGGAAATTTGATTCACTGGAATAATAATCAAGTTCCGCCATCTGTTGTAATACCGAAGAAACTTACCGGTACACCTAATATTTTCACAAATGATATTTTGATATAAATATGGAGATAACGTAAATTGAATTTGGAAGGAAATAATGAGCTTCCCAGACAATGTTGAAAAAAAATTAAAACTATTACTAAGGCTATCAATTTTATCAATAATACATGGAATAGAAAATAGAAACAAACTCGGAATAAAATAAAATTTTACTGATTTTTTTTCCAAAAACTGTTGGAATGATCACGTAAACAACAGGGGGAGGGGCATGAGGAATGTTCACGCTTGTCCACGGAGGGGAAGTGGGTGTCTAAAATTATGCTTTTTTTGTCCACGTGGTATGTGGATTTCCCTATATTAGTTCCTTCGATTTTCAGGCAACCCTATGTCGGGAATGCAATCTCTTTTGTTTTTGTCCCGACGAACCCGAACGACAACGACGAAGACTTTTGTTTTGAGATTTTCACTGGGAGTCGCTTCGAGCGACCCCGTAAGCAAAACACAAACCCAATCCGAATGTGTGACAAAACAAATGATGCGCTAGTCTGAATTCGCATATCCTCGGGATAACATCTGGCGTCAGATTGTAATCATTGCACTGAAAACATGTGAGAAACTAAATGCTTTAAATCTTCGTCTAGAAACAATTAGTTGAAAATCTTGGAGTGAACGATAGTTTAGTGAACTTGATTGAATTTAGCGGAAGTGAGTTTTCGACATCTGCAATGTGTTGCTGTATGAAGGTGTCGGTGAACCTGTTCATGAATCTGCTTCAACGCGTCTGTGATAATATAATGCAACTGATTTACTGCCAAAGGCAGTGGCCTCCGTCTCAAGCCGATGCCCAGAGTGGTCCCCCAAGTTGCGGTAGTCTCGCACTAGCTATTGCCGATGAAGATCAATATCAGTACCATCACCAGAATTCTTCTAACGGTCGCAAACCGCAACAACCAGTCGATCGTGATGCCCTTCGAGGTGATTAATGTCAATACATGTTAGATTTACTGTTCCAAATAGTGTTTGATGTTCCGTTGAATGGAACTGATGCAAAAGACCGTTGATAACTACATTCAAGTTTTGTCCACTCTTATTTCTGATATTGTCTAGGAGGTTGTTCCATACAGCTGTTTCGTGAAAAATAACAGGAAAAGCAACTAACATTGAGTGTATGTTTCATTTTCCATCTAATTCGACTCTGATGCACAGATGTGGATAGCGGAGAGGCCATTGACCGAGGCAAAGGATCTAGCATTTACAACGTAATTTATGACACTGTGGAACTCGAGTCGTATTACTATGACGTTGGTCGACGGCAATGCGAAGCATTGCTCAAAGGTTACAAGGAAGGGACATGTTTGGTGAGGCCATTTAAATTCAAGGTATGATCGAGGAATTTTTACATTTGACGGATTTCGCGCCAACTCGAGCAGATGTTGGCATGACCCTCTCAGAACTCAACGAAACTTTCTGGGCGTGAAGACCTTACCTAATTAAGCAACTTGGCATACTTAGTTTTCCGAAAATTTATCTAGACTAACATATGGAAAGGGCTGAATATTTTGACGTAGGACTACGTCTTTCATTTCTATACCGGGGTGTAAAACCAAAGTTTCGAAAACGAAAGCGTTACGCCGGAGACCGAGATTTTGAGCGTTAATAGCTCCTAAACAACTGAACGAAATGGTATGATAAACACTTCATTCGAAAGATAAAATGTCTACGCGTTCTATATTTGTTACTTTTTGATCCAAAAACTTGTTTCAATAGTCTTAAAATTGCTTTCAAAACAGGCTATTGAAACCACCAATCGGTATATAAGCGAGCGCCGCTCGGAAATCCACTCAGTTCTAATTCAACAGCGATTGGAGCATGTTGTCGCTGTTGTGGTGAAGCTCTTCGTTTATCATGAAAGCGCGGATGAACGGTGTCACCAAGAGCCTGTTTGTGCACCCTAGGCCAGAAGGGAATCCATCAGGAGGAGAGTGATGCCACAAACGGTTCCCCGGGAAGACATCGCTACATACACATCACGCGCGGAATTCTTTCCGTTTGGATGCCTTTCCGTTTAGATGCATCGAGAAAGTTCCGGAAAGATCTAATCATTTCTGGAAAATAATCTGCCAGTTCCTCTGGGAATTCAAAAATACATCATGTGAAAGAGTTTATTTGAATGTTTTCTATCCATGTAACACTGTGACCAAATATGTTTCAATCAAGTACTATTAACAGGTGGTTATCGAGTTAGTATTAACCACTGGTGGGCTTCCAGTATCGAGGAAAATGTGGAAATATCTAATCGTTGCTGGAAAATAATCTGCCAGTTCCTCTGGGAATTCAAAAATACATTCATGTGCAAGAGTTTATTTGAATGTTTTCTATCCATGTAACACTGTGACCAAATATGTTTCAATCAAGTACTATTAACAGGTGGTTATCGAGTTAGTATTAACCACTGGTGGGCTTCCAGTATCGAGGAAAATGTGGAAATATCTAATCGTTGCTGGAAAATAATCTGCCAGTTCCCCTTGGAATTGAAAATTACATTCAAGCGAAAGAGTTTATTTTAATGTTTTCTATCCATAAAATATCCATATAATACATTTGGGTTTGTGATTTGTCAATCAAGTACAGTTAGCAGGTTAGCTTCTGAAGATTATTCTTCAGAACAAGGTTTTTCGTATCCTATATTGGATGCATTAAACCTTGTGCCTCCAACGTAACGCTCTCGTTTTCGAAGTCCCCCAAATATTCATTTATTCATTCATTCAGAATGGATTTAGATTCAACTTCAAACAAATGATCTCTAAATCAACGATAGTCCTACGTCACCCTTGCGGTTATACCATAGATATAACCCACTTCCTGTTTTTTATCATTTTTTATAAAATTTTTTTACTCGAATTTTTTTTATGGAGCATGTGAATCTTTAATATTTTGGTTAGTGTTATCCTCATCTATACGTCGTTTTTTCTGTTGAACAAACCTATTGTTCTAAATCACTGCTGAACAAGTTTCACAAATTCGCGTTGTATCATCCAACGGATGGGTATATCCCGCTAAACGTCTTTTCTCTATTACTGTTGGTAGGCGAACCAGCCCAGGAGGCTGAAAGCCTCTCAAATAAAGAATAAAAAAAAAATATTACTGTTGGTGTTAACCGACGTAGTTTATTACGGTTACACTTGGGATTGCTAACCCTTTCCCGTACAACATCGAGTCTCACTTGTAGTGTACTTACATAACATAGGGCGCTAGAATGCTCTGCAGAGTAGTGGACTCACATGATGTGTGACGTATGAAATAATACGGGAGGGGGTTAATACCAGCACTGCATTTGTAATCCTTGCAAATCTTGGAGATCACGGCTTGACTCATGTTGCTAAATCATGTCACACTTTTCTTTTTTGAATCCTGATGATTACGCAGAAACGAAATAATGCTATTTCTTTTCCGCCACTTTACATTTGCTGCCGGTCATAAATGGTAATTTTCAAACAACTGCAGAGTCATTTTATTCATCATTTAGGTATCTATACAACCCATTTATTATTATCATATCTACAGAGACTTACAGTGACTCTTAATAGATACCTAAATCTACAACAACTATTCGATACCTATCCGACCGATCAAGAGATTGTTGGCAGATAGCTATTGTTTGAGAACTGTCGTTGCTCTCTGAATTGAAACATATTGTATTTGACTACAAAAAGACGGGTGGGTAATGTCGGGGACATAACCGGAGTGACGTAGGACTATACAAAGGGGACAGCTTTTGTTAAATATATATTTTAAATATATTGTTTTATTTTCTTCTCCTACGTGAATACCTACCTATCTACCTGAAAAATGGATTAGTTTACTGTTTACTCTTTATGAACATGTTGATGGTTCTGAAAAGAACCTTTGGTGTTGTGTTTTTGTTATCACTCGATATTCCTATCTTGTTCGGTTAAACCTTCCTGTTTAGCTATTGCGTTTGCCACTCGCCACAGCTTTCACAGTTGGAAAATTTCTTCCCATCCAGCTTGTGACATGTTGTTCAGTAAATTACATTCAATGGCACGTCGCATTATCACCACTCAGTGTCGGTTCTGTATGCGGTTTTTCTTATCGTCGCGAGCAGCTTTACCAGCCAACTCGAACACTTCGGCGGCCGAAACTATATAACGCCGGCTAGGTAGACTGGTGCACTGGTACTAACGCGCTCGGCCTAGCTACCCTTGCGGAGCAATTGGCGGATACACCTACGAAGAACTGCACACCTGCACGGTTCGAGTGGGTCTTTGCCTTTCCCTTAACTTGTCCTCGTTTGTTACGTCCACGATGCCGATGCTGTACAACCACACGGGTTTACGGTTTGAAAGAAAATAAGATATTTTTTTGGGGTCCGCGCGTTTTATTCTCTAGCGGTACACACTCACAGGATAGAGACAAATCGGCAGACTCAGCCAGAGGGGCGAGTCCAACGAGACGAACGAATGAGCGTTAAAAGGGAGCGATGGCAAAAAAATACATTCATTACGATTTGTTCGCTCGTTGGATTCACATACAGACTAAAAAGGGTACTTTTCAGGATCACAAAAAGTCTAAAGAGTTTATTGTTTTGTTATCACTCGATATCCCCATCTTGTTCGGCTAAACCTTCCTGTTTAGCTATTCCGTTTGCCACTCGCCACAGCTTTCACAGATGGAAAATTTCTTCCCATCCAGCTTTGTGACATGTTGTACAGTAAATTACATTCAATGCGACGTGCCGAAGCGCCACTCAGTGTCGCATTGGAGGCGATTTTAACCTGTAATTGAACATTTGCAGTGGTACAGTGTCGACTTTCAATGTGGGGTCACAATTTGGATCTCTATGTTTACAAAAATGTCCAACTAAATAAGTCGCATTACATGTCCGTCCGATTAGCTAAATGTCGAACTAATAGTAAATTACTGTATTTTCAATCTGGAAACAATTTAAGAATTGGTGGAAATTAAATAATCAGGAAAGTCCCCAACAATCAATAAGCTCAGAACAACTGCCAAATTCACATACTCATCAGATCCTGGCAAACAAATTATGAAAAAATCAATTTGTGTTTTATTATTATTTTGGATAATGTTTTAGAAAGCATTGAACTGTATTTCCTGAACTCTTTTTTGGAAGGTTTAATGGCCCTGAAAAACGCCTTGTTTTATGGAATGGTTCCAATTTAGAAAACTTAGTACTCGTGGTTTTGAAAAAAAAAGACGGGTGGGTAATGTCGGGGACATAACCGGAGTGACGTAGGACTATACAAAGGGGACAGCTTTTGTTAAATATATATTTTAAATATATTGTTTTATTTTCTTCTCCTACGTGAATACCTACCTATCTACCTTAAAAATGGATTAGTTTACTGTTTACTCTTCATGAATATGTTGATGGTTCTGAAAAGAACCTTTGGTGTTGTGTTTTTGTTATCACTCGATATTCCCATCTTGTTCGGTTAAACCTTCCTGTTTAGCTATTGCGTTTGCCACTCGCCACAGCTTTCACAGTTGGAATATTTCTTCCCATCCAGCTTGTGACATGTTGTTCAGTAAATTACATTTGATGCGACGTGCCGGAGAAACACTTTGCCACTCACTGAAACTAATTGTTGCCTTGATGAGCGCCGTACCGAAGCTGCTCTGTTCTTGATGCGGGTTTTCTGATTGTCGTGAGCAGCTTTGCAAGCCAACTCGAGCACTCCGACGGCCGAAACTCTATAATCGCTGTTAGGTATACTGGTGCTCCGGCACCAATCCGTTCGGCCTAGTTACCCTTGCGGAGCAATCAGTGAATGCGACCAACAGGGAACTGGAGACTTGCACGGTTCGAGTGAGACTTTGCCTTTCCCTTAACTTGTCCTCCTTTGTTACGTCCACGATGCCGATGCCGTACAACCACACGGGTTTACGGTTTGAAAGAAAATAAGATATTTTTTTGGGGTCCGCGTGTTTTATACTCCAGCGGTACACACTCACAGGATAGAGACAAATCGGCAGACTCAGCCAGAGGGGCGAGTCCAACGAGACGAACGAATGGGCGTTAAAAGGGAGCGATGACAAAAAAATACATTCATTACGATTTGTTCGCTCGTTGGATTCACATGCTGGCTAAAAAGGGTCCTTTTCAGGATCACAAAATTATCTTCAATCTAAAGTGTTTATTTTTTTGTTATCACTCGATATCCCCATCTTATTCGGCTAAACCTTGCTGTTTAGCGATTGCATTTGCCACTCGCCACAGCTTTCACAGTTGGAAAATTTCTTCCCATCCAGCTTGTGACAGTAAATTACATTCAATGGCACGTCGCATTACCACCACTCAGTATCGGATTGGAGGTAATTTTAACCTGTAATTGAACATTTGCGATGACAGTGGTACAGTGTCGACCTTCAATGTGGGGTCATAATTTGGACCCCGAACTCTATGTTTACAAAAATGTCCAACTAAATATGTCGCATTACTGGTCCGTCCAATTAGCTAAATGTCGAGATAAGTGTAAATTACTGTACTTTCAATCTAGAAGCAATTTAAGAATTGGTGAAAATCAATAAGCTCAGAACAACTGCCAAATTCACATACTCATCATATCCTGGCAAACAAATTATGAAAAAATCAATTTGTGTTTTATTATTATTTTGGATATTGTTTTAGAAAGCATTGAACTGTATTTCCTAAACTCTTTTTTGGAAGTTTTAATGGCCCTGAAAAGCGCCTTGTTTTATGGAATGGTTCCAATTTAGAAAACTTAGTACTCGTGGTTTTGAAAAAAAACCCATTTCGAACGCCCTCAATGCCGCCTTGTTCTGGATTTGCCACCAAAGCAGTGTGTATAAAGAACAAACTTTTTTCTTCTGCTACCTGATGCCGTTTTGCGATTGCGTTTGCCACTCGCCACTCGCTGCAACTGCCTGTTGTCTTGATGTCCACCGAACCGAATGTGTTCTGTTCCGAATACGGGTTTTCTTATCGTCGCGAGCAGCTTTGGCAGCTAACTCGATCACTTCGGCGGCCGAAACTATATAACGCCGGCTTGGTGGACTGGTGCACTGGTACTAATGCGCTCAGCCTAGCTACCCTTGCGGGGAACTCCAGACCGACACGATTCGAGCGGGTTTTGCCTTTCCCTTAATTTTTCCTCCTTTGCCATGTCCAGATTTGGCTGCTTGGTTTGGTTTGTTGATGTGTTGTGATGCGAACTGATGTGGTGTACGGTTTGAATGAGAATGATCGTTACGGCAGCGGAGCGGGGATTTTTAAGCTGACTGGCTGGCTCGAAAATTACGCATGTCTGAGACTGCGACCAATGTTTCGTTTCATTTTTTTCTTTTTCCTTTCCAATCGTGGTTCATTCTATTTCGCTGCTGCTCTGGTTGCCCGTTTTGGTCGGTTCGATTTGAGGAGCACAAAATGGACCAATCAAAAATGGGCACATAGTGCATTTTGACAATGCTTGATATTTCACAATTATTCAATTATTTATCTCAAGAAAAATGAAATGTTATTCGTTATGATAGATGCGTAGATATATTTCCTATCAATTGATGAAAAAACCTTTGCGATCTATTGAGAAATGCTCGAGTTATAAGCGTTCCAAATCTCGCATTTTTTCCTACTTGTTCAGTGCCTAGATTTCCATTTCACCCCCTATATCTTCCGGTTAGACGTAGTCCTACGTCAAAACATTTCGAACGCCCTCGATGCCGCCTTGTTCTGGATTTGTCACCGAAGCAGTTTGTATAAAGAACAAACTTTTTTCTTCTGCTACCTGCTGCCGTTTTGCGATCGCGTTTGCGTCTGCCTGTTGTTGTCTTGATGTCCACCGAACCAAAGCGCGAGCAGTTTTACCAGCCAACTCGCTCACTTCAGCAGCCGAAACTGTATAACGGCGGCTAGGTGGACTGGTGCACTGTTACTAACGCGCTCGGCCTAGCTACCCTTGCGGAGCAATTGGCGGATACACCTACGGGAAACTGCAGTCCAACACGGTTCGAGCGGGATTTTGCCTTTCCCTTAACTTGTCCTCTTTTGTCACGTCCACACGTCCACGTTGCTGCTTGTGTTGCTGTGTTGATGTGATGCGATGCGATGTGAAACGATGCCATACAACCACACTGGTTCACGGTTTAAAAGAAAATGAGAAATTTTTTGGGGTCCGCGTGTTATATACTCTAGCGGTACATACTCACAGGATAGAGACAAATCGGCAGACTCAGCCAAAGGGGCGAGTCCAACGAGACGAACGAATGAGCGTTAAAAGGCAGCGATGGCAAAAAAATACATTCATTACGATTTGTTCGCTCGTTGGATTCACATGAAGGCTAAAAAGGGTCCTTTTCAGGATCACAAAATTATCTTTAATCTAAAGAGTTTAATGTTTTGTTATCACTCGATATCCCCATCTTGTTCGGCTAAACCTTCCTGTTTAGCGATTGCGTTTACCGCTCGCCACAGTTTTCACAGTTGGAAAATTTCTTCCCATCCAGCTTGTGACATGTTGTACAGTAAATCACATTTATCACCACCACTCAGTGTCGGATTGGAGGCAATTTTAACCTGTAATTGAACATTTGCGATGATAGTGGTACAGTTTCGACTTTCAATGTGGGGTCATAATTTGGAACCTGCACTCTATGTTTACAAAAATGTCCAACTAAATATGTCGCATTACATGACCGTCCAATTAGCTAATTTTTTATTTTTTTTATAAATTCGTTTATTTTTACAGGCTCAGTTACATAAGTTTAAAGGAGCCGAAATCTTAAATATATTTTTAAAACTATATATATGAACAATTTTCTTAAATCTATGGTTAGTAATGTGGGAAACCAATTACTCGCGGTGGACTCAAGATTAGAAGGGTGACATATTTTTCTCAGGAAAAGGATGGGGTATAAGGAAATTATTACAATGTTGATAATCACACACACTCAATTCTTAAATCTATTCGTACATCTATTGTGAATTTACATTTCATTCTCCTGTTTATAGCAAGCGGACCAATTACTCACAAAGGAAGAAATGGAGGGTATTAGGATATAAGGATAATCACACACGAACATCGATAGATTTAAGGAAAACATATATTTGGGACATGTAATCAAGGTCTAACCGAGCCAACACATCTCTCACCGGCACATTGGGCTGCCTTCCTCTAGCCCGAAGGGAGTAACAAGATACACCTCACACGACCAAACAACGTGTTCGATGTCGTGATAACCTCGGCCACAAACGCAGATATTGCTGCCGGCCAGATTGAAACGAAAGAGTAGCGCGTCTAACGAACAGTGATTGGACATGAGTCGGGAGAAGGTGCGAATAAAGTCCCGACTCAAGTCCGGACTTTTGAACCATGGTTTGAGGCTAACCTTAGGGATAATCGAGTGAAGCCACCGGCCCAATTCATCTTCGTTCCATTTGCGTTGCCAGTTAGCGATGGTATTTTTACGGACTAAAGAGTAAAATTCATTGAAGGCGATTTGACGCTGATAAATATCGCCTTCAATCGCACCTACCTTTGCTAATGAGTCAGCCCTCTCATTACCCGGAATTGAGCAATGAGAAGGGACCCACACAAAGGTAATGACATAACAGCGTCTGGATAAAGCACTCAAAATTTCTCGTATTCTCTCAAGGAAGTACGGCGAGTGCTTTTCCGGCCTCACTGAACGGATAGCTTCGACGGAGCTAAGACTATCCGTTACAATGTAATAGTGTTCAACAGGTCGTTAGGCGACGCTGTCCAGCGCCCAGTGTATCGCTGCCAATTCAGCAATATACACTGAGCAAGGAAACTGAAGACTATGGGAGGAGCTGAAAATTTTGTTGAACACTCCAAATCCTGTGAACTCGTTTATAGTGGACCCATCAGTAAAGTACATATTATCACAACTGATACCCCCATACTTTGCATCGAAGATCGTTGGAGCGATCCTCGATCGTTGATAATCTGAATATTCATGGATATCTTGCTTCATGGACAGATCAAAATGTACAGAGGAATTGATGTAGTCAGGAAAACAAACACGGTTGGGAATATACGAGGAAGGATCAACCTGCATGGAGATGAATTCATGATATGAGCTCATGAATCCTGAATGAAAATTTAGCTCGATCAGCTGCTCAAAATTTCCGATCACCAATGGGTTCATAACCTTACACCGGATGAGGAACCGAAGAGATAATAAATTGAAGCGATCTTTTAGTGGGAGTACGCCTGCCAAAACCTCGAGGCTCATGGTATGCGTTGAGGGCATACATCCCAACGCAATACGGAGACAAAGATACTGAATTCGCTCGAGTTTAATTAAGTGTGTTTTGGCAGCTGATTGAAAACAGAAACTGCCATACTCCATCACTGAGAGAATAGTTGTTCGATACAACATTATAAGATCTTCTGGATGGGCTCCCCACCAGGTGCCGGTAATTGTACGGAGAAAGTTTATTTTTTGTTGGCATTTTTTACTCAGATACCTAATATGGGCCCCCCCAAGTACATTTGGAGTCGAACCATACCCCAAGATACTTGAATGACATAGCATGAGTGATCGGTTTACCCAAAAGTTGAAGCTTTGGTTTTGCTGGTCTATGCTTCCTAGAAAAAACCACCATCTCTGTTTTCTCCGTGGAGAATTCGATCCCTAGCCCAATGGCCCAGGTTGAAAAATTGTTCAAAGTATCTTGTAAGGGTCCTTGCAGGTCGGATTCGTTTGATCCTACGACAGACACCACTCCATCATCTGCAAGTTGTCTTAGGCTGCAATTTTGTGTAAGGCAATTTTCGATGTCGCTTACATAGAAGTTGTACAAAAGGGGGCTTAAACATGAGCCCTGGGGGAGGCCCATGTAAGAGACCCGACTTACTGCCGAATCTCCGTGAGAAAAGTTCAAATGCTTCTCACAAAGCAAGTTATATAACATATTATTCAATAGAGGCGGCAGACCCAATTAGCTAAATGTCGAACGAACTAATTGTAAATTACTGTACTTTCAACCTGGAAACAATTTAAGAATTGGTGAAAATTGAATAATCGGGAAAGTCCCCTCTATAATAAGCTCAAAACAACTGCCAAATTCTCATACTCATCATATCCTGGAAAACAAATTATGAAAAAATCAATTTGTGTTTTATTATTATTTTGGATATTGTTTTAGAAAGCATTGAACTGTATTTCGTAAACTCTTTTTTGACAGGTTTAATGGCCCGATAAGCGCCTTGTTTCATGGGATGGTTCCAATTTAGAAAACTTAGTACTCGTGGTTTTGAAAAAAAACCATTTCGAACGCCCTCGATGCCGCCTTGTTCTGGATTTGTCACCAAAGCAGTTTGTATAAAGAACAAACTTTTTTCTTCTGCTACCTGCTGCCGTTTTGTGATTGCGTTTGCGTCTGCCTGTTGTTGTTTTGATGTCCACAGAACCAAAGAGCGAGCAGTTTTGCCAGCCAACTCGCTCACTTCAGCAGCCGAAACTCTATAACGGCGGCTAGGTGGACTGGTGCACTGGTAATAACGCGCTCGGCCTCGCTACCCTTGCGGAGCAATTGGCAAATACACCTACGGGAAACTGCAGTCCAACACGCTTCGAGCGGGATTTTGCCTTTCCCTTCACTTTTCCTCCTTTGCCATGTCCAGACATGGCTGCTTGTGTTAGTTTGTTGATGTGATGTGATGCGAAACGATGTGGTGTACGGTTTGGATGAGAATGATCGTCTGGCTCGCTCGAGAATTACGCATGTGTGAGACTGCGACCAATGTTTCGTTCATTTTTTTTCTTTTTCCTTTCCAATCGTGCTTCATTCTATCTCGCTGCTGCTCTGGTTGCCCGTTTTGGTCGGTACGATTTGAGGAGCACAAAATGGACCAATCAAAAATGGGCACATAGTGCATTTTGACAATGCTTGATATTTCACAATTATTCAGTTATTTATCTCAAGAAAAATGAAATGTTATTCGTAATGATAGATACGTAGATATATTTCCTATCAATTGATGCAAAAACCTTTGCGATCTTTTGAGAAATGCTCGAGTTATAAGCGTTCCAAATCTTGCATTTTTTCCTACTTGTTCAGTGCCTAGATTTCCATTTCACCCCCTATATCTTCCGGTTAGACGTAGTCCTACGTCAAAACTACCAAAAAAATTTAGCCCTTTCCATATGTTAGTCTAGATAAATTTTCGAAAAACTTAGTATGCCAAGTTGCTTAATTAGGCGAGGTCTTCACGCCCAGAAAGGTTTATTGAGTTCTGCGAGGGTCATGCCAATCCCATAGACGAGTTGGCGCGAAATCCGTCAGTTGTGTTTACATGCATTTTTTTTTAATTTGACTCTTTTTAATTTAAGCAAAGCCACATCCGCTACATCCTGTCGATTAAAGCGACCAGCAACTACTTCCACCTCTTCATTCGTCAAACCGGTCCAAACCGAATGTACGCACTCGGCCTGGAAAAGCAAAACGAGCGACAGTTTAAATTTCCCGCCGATATTGTCCTCTACTATCGCACCCACTTGTTGAAATGCGCCAGGAATAAAATCCAGATAATGCTGTATTTGGTGCCGCTCGAAAACACTGAAATGATTGAACCGGCCGGGACTGCACCGACAGTGCCACAAAAGAAATCGTTAAAATTTAGGCCATAATGTTTTTTATTAACATAAAACTGAGTATATGTACAAATCCTTACTGCAGTGATAGATCACCTGTTTGGTTAAAAATGACGATTCTTATAATATTTTTGGAAACAAATTTCTCTGTGTGTACAATCTATTTTGTATGTTTTGATTGTTATAACGGCATATTGGAGAGCCGTTTCAGTTATGATCAATAAAATCGCATTGAGCAAAGTATCACTGTGACTTTGTAAATACTCGGTGTGTTATTACGTTGCCACGACGGCTTTGTGGACACAGCGTCCGTTCTGCATCAGGGCGGGCCACAGAAAGGCCCGTATGATGTCCGACCGTTTCTCCGAGATAGGGTAACGTTCGTGCTTCTCCGGTTGAAGGAGACCTAAAAACCATTTTTATCGTCAGTAATGAAAAATTTACTTATTTACATTAGCGAACAGTATCTTACCCAAGGTAAAGTCTGTGTCCAAATAGTACGGCACGGTTTGGTTGGACATTTTCCACGCTAGCCGCACACAATCGCTGATATAGTGAATCAGTGGAATGCAGGCCTCAAGGCAAGGATATTCATGTAACGTTGACAGAACCTATAATGAATGATGAAATATGCTTCAGTTCCGTTTCCGTTGCGGCCGCAAAGCCGCAATTACCACAATCCACCTCCTAATCCAAACGGGCACCGCTGTCGATGGGTATTAGCGCTACCGCGATAGCGATCCCCGTAAACTCACCTGATTGGCAACCTGTCGCTCGACGTCACCCATCGGGAACCGGTCCGCGGTATCTTTGAGGTTTTGTCGTACCGCCCGATCCAGGGCAGCCGTCGCGTCGTCGTTCGTGTCCAACACGTGCAGCGTTCGTCGAACCTCGAGCACCTTGCGTTCCTTCAGGCCATGACAGGCGCGAAATGCCAACTGTGGACGTGGTGTGCCCGGATGGTGGTGGTGATAATGCGGTGACGGGTTTGACGAGATCCGAGAAAGGGATGAAAGATAATAACCGTTAATCATTTTCGGAGCTGCGAACTACGGAACTGCGATAAATGATTGCAGTCGTTGTGCAACTGATAAGCATCCCGGTCTGTGTGCGTATATGGGCGATGATGTCAATTTCACCTTTCACGGTGTTTGATGGACAGGTCGGCGATAGCAACGCTCGCTGAGAGGAGTCGATCAACAAGTCTCCGGTGTACCTATAATGGGCGAGCTGTGGTAGATCACCTGCATTGCCACCGGGATAATCTTGTCTAACAAGGTAAATAGCAATTTACTGAAATAAGTGCCCAGCGATTTGGGTGGTTTTTGAACGCCGAGCGTAATTATCGCCTTGTGAGCTTTTGGGATCATAATTTGGTGTAACCTCGGGACTACATCTGAACCCGGGTAAGCATTTATTATGCAGTTGGAACTATTAAATCTACAATTACCCGAGTTGTCGAATTGATAGGTAGAGCAACGAGAGAATTGATTGATAGGGAAACAAGATTCTATAGCACGTGAAACAAATTTTTGATGCAACTTCTGGTGTTGATGAACTTTTTGGGCCTCCTACGCGTGAATCGTCTTCATGACTTGCAGTGGCGCAGTGGAAAGAGTTAAAAAGAGTTAATCGATTTGCATCCCTACTCCTCCGCCAGAAAAGGATATCAATCATATTTATTAAATTATTCATATAAATTCGGTTTATTCTGCACCCCTAAAACCGTGTACCCGGAGGCGGTCTGCGCTCGAGTCTTACTGAGTCTTGCAACGATTGGGGTATTTTCAATGCTTTTGCAGTTTACCCAGGATTTTCGTTTGGCTTGTCTTAGTTCTCTGTTATATTCGGTTAGAACACTTCTCTATTGAGACCAATCCGAAGTAATTTTAGCTCTGTTGAACAGTTTCCGCACTGTTTTGCGAAGCCACTCGAGCTTTTTGTTCCACCAAGGAACGTTTCTTGTCGGAAAGACTCTTCTTACTGGGCAATTACTGTTACAACAAAAAATATCCTTTCGTTTAATTCTTATGGTTTAAATTGGTGAAAATTGGAAGCATTCCCTTTTCCCGTATAATTGTTCTGTCCATTTGTGTACTTTCCCGAACAGAGCTGTTAATAACGGGCAACTTATGCAGCCGCTAGAATAGAAACAACGGAGGGGGATAGCGAGAAGAGAATATTTGCGAAGTAAACTCCACCCTTGCATGGTAAGTAAGCTGTCGCTAGCGTATAAGTATTGCATCTCCTCTGAGGAAAATTCTCAGAATTTTTCTGTGCCCGAAACAATAAAGGTAGCTTATTCTGCTCATTCTGTGTTTTATGTTTCCACTCGAGCTGTGATCAGCCATTAGTGCTTGGCTTTGTGTTGCTTGTTTTCGTTACGCGAAACTTAGAACTTGTTCATTTCCTGTACATGTGAATAGAGCACCTTCGATAGTTTTAGTTGCCATTAGTATTTGCTCTCATGCGCATCGGCTCTGTTCTATTGCAACAAACTCCTAGCTTTGTTGACGGTTTCAACCGAAAGACGAGAAACGATTTTTCATAAACGGTCATTCTCGCGTCATATTCATTTTCATTCGAATGGACTATATGCCAGCATCATTTTCATATGTGAAAGGATGATCGATGCTTTCAGTTGATGTTTTGTATGTTTTCATTTCTCCAAACTGAATTGTCCCGAACCGTTATCCAAAAAAAGTGGAATTGAAAGAGCCATATGACCTACGATCACTGATTAGGCCTGCTGGCTCACTGCACATCCTTTCACATCCTCATTTTCATTAGCTTCAGTCAATACGGTTCGTGCTCCAACGAAAAATTTGAATATAAGACACATTCATTCGATAGAAGAATCTTTCATTTTCATTTGACGATTTGATAACTTCGCTTAAGTGTGAAGAATAAAAAAATTGAACTTGAAACGAAACGAGACTGTACGAAGGTGAAGTGGTAGTCTTTTTATCCAACGTGAGAAGAGAGTAGCACTATATTCAGCCTGCATGAGTTTGCATGAAATTGAAGGCGATATGCTCATAAAGGGTGTGTCACATCAAATTGCATCACGGAAAAAACGCTGTAGAAATTCACCCAGTAGACCGATCCTTTTGAAAATTTTAGACAGTAAAATAAAAACTATTAAACAACTTTTGGCATTTTCTTTTTATTCATACTTCGAGCCCAAGCCCGTATGCTCGCACCTTCCTCTTTAACCCGTCCATAAGGTTCTGTACAACGTCAGGTTGTAGTTTTTTCGAACAGAAATCCATTTTCTCTTGAAGTCCGCCTCCGATAAGCATTTATTATGCAGTTGGAACTATTAAATCTACAATTACCCGAGTTGTCGAATTGATAGGTAGAGCAACGAGAGAATTGATTGATAGGGAAACAAGATTCTATAGCACGTGAAACAAATTTTTGATGCAACTTCTGGTGTTGATGAACTTTTTGGGCCTCCTACGCGTGAATCGTCTTCATGACTTGCAGTGGCGCAGTGGAAAGAGTTAAAAAGAGTTAATCGATTTGCATCCCTACTCCTCCGCCGGAAAAGGATATCAATCATATTTATTAAATTATTCATATAAATTCGGTTTATTCTGCACCCCTAAAACCGTGTACCCGGAGGCGGTCTGCGCTCGAGTCTTACTGAGTCTTGCAACGATTGGGGTACTTTCAATGCTTTTGCAGTTTACCCAGGATTTTCGTTTGGCTTGTCTTAGTTCTCTGTTATATTCGGTTAGAACACTTCTCTATTGAGACCAATCCGAAGTAATTTTAGCTCTGTTGAACAGTTTCCGCACTGTTTTGCGAAGCCACTCGAGCTTTTTGTTCCACCAAGGAACGTTTCTTGTCGGAAAGACTCTTCTTACTGGGCAATTACTGTTACAACAAAAAATATCCTTTCGTTTAATTCTTATGGTTTAAATTGGTGAAAATTGGAAGCATTCCCTTTTCCCGTATAATTGTTCTGTCCATTTGTGTACTTTCCCGAACAGAGCTGTTAATAACGGGCAACTTATGCAGCCGCTAGAATAGAAACAACGGAGGGGGATAGCGAGAAGAGAATATTTGCGAAGTAAACTCCACCCTTGCATGGTAAGTAAGCTGTCGCTAGCGTATAAGTATTGCATCTCCTCTGAGGAAAATTCTCAGAATTTTTCTGTGCCCGAAACAATAAAGGTAGTTTATTCTGCTCATTCTGTGTTTTATGTTTCCACTCGAGCTGTGATCAGCCATTAGTGCTTGGCTTTGTGTTGCTTGTTTTCGTTACGCGAAACTTAGAACTTGTTCATTTCCTGTACATGTGAATAGAGCACCTTCGATAGTTTTAGTTGCCATTAGTATTTGCTCTCATGCGCATCGGCTCTGTTCTATTGCAACAAACTCCTAGCTTTGTTGACGGTTTCAACCGAAAGACGAGAAACGATTTTTCATAAACGGTCATTCTCGCGTCATATTCATTTTCATTCGAATGGACTATATGCCAGCATCATTTCCATATGTGAAAGGATGATCGATGCTTTCAGTTGATGTTTTGTATGTTTTCATTTCTCCAAACTGAATTGTCCCGAACCGTTATCCAAAAAAAGTGGAATTGAAAGAGCCATATGACCTACGATCACTGATTAGGCCTGCTGGCTCACTGCACATCCTTTCACATTCTCATTTTCATTAGCTTCAGTCAATACGGTTCGTGCTCCAACGAAAAATTTGAATATAAGACACATTCATTCGATAGAAGAATCTTTCATTTTCATTTGACGATTTGATAACTTCGCTTAAGTGTGAAGAATAAAAAAATTGAACTTGAAACGAAATGAGACTGTACGAAGGTGAAGTGGTAGTCTTTTTATCCAACGTGAGAAGAGAGTAGCACTATATTCAGCCTGCATGAGTTTGCATGAAATTGAAGGCGATATGCTCATAAAGGGTGTGTCACATCAAATTGCATCACGGAAAAAACGCTGTAGAAATTCACCCAGTAGACCGATCCTTTTGAAAATTTTAGACAGTAAAATAAAAACTATTAAACAACTTTTGGCATTTTCTTTTTATTCATACTTCGAGCCCAAGCCCGTATGCTCGCACCTTCCTCTTTAACCCGTCCATAAGGTTCTGTACAACGTCAGGTTGTAGTTTTTTCGAACAGAAATCCATTTTCTCTTGAAGTCCGCCTCCGATTTGACAACTTTTGGGTTCTTCCGGAGGGCCTGCTTCATAATCGCCCAATATTTCTCTATTGGGCGAAGCTCCGGCGCGTTGGGCGGGTTCATTTCCTTTGGCACGAAGGTGACCCCGTTGGCTTCGTACCACTCCAACACGTCCTTTGAATAGTGGCACGAAGCGAGATCCGGCCAGAAGATGGTCGGGCCCTCGTGCTGCTTCAATAGTGGTAGTAAGCGCTTCTGTAGGCACTCCTTAAGGTAAACCTGCCCGTTTACCGTGCCGGTCATCACGAAGGGGGCGCTCCGCTTTCCGCAAGAGCAGATCGCTTGCCACACCATGTATTTTTTGGCAAACTTGGATAGTTTCTGCTTGCGAATCACCTCCGGAACGCTGAATTTCTCCTCTGCGGAGAAGAACAACAGGCCCTGCAGCTGGCGAAAGTCCGCTTTGACGTAGGTTTCGTCGTCCATTACCAGACAATGCGGCTTCATCAGCATTTCGGTGTACAGCTTCCGGGCTCGCGTCTTCCCCACCATGTTTTGCCTTTCGTCGCGGTTAGGAGCCTTCTTGTATGTACGCAGGCCCTCCCACTGCTTGGTCCGCTGGACGAATGAACTTGACAAATTCAGCTTATTGGCGACATCCCGGACCGAACTTCTCGGATCACGTCTAAACTGCTTAACTACGCGCTTGTGATCTTTTTCACTGACGGAGCATCCATTTTTGCCGTTCTTCACCTTCCGGTCGATGGTTAGGTTCTCGAAGTATCGTTTTAGTATTCTGCTGACCGTGGATTGGACGATTCCCAGCATCTTACCGATGTCCCGATGTGACAACTCCGGATTCTCGAAATGAGTGCGTAGGATTAATTCACGACGCTCTTTTTCGTTCGACGACATTTTTCCAAATTTACTAAAAATTGACAGTGAAGCATGGCCAACGTGATCTATACACTCTTATCTGATTATAAGCGAAAGCTGAAGATATAATTCCTAAAAATTAAATTTCTACAGCGTTTTTTCCGTGATGCAATTTGATGTGACACACCCTTTAATTCATGTCCATACTCCTTTCCCTTTCCTATACAACGGTTTCCTTAGCACCCAATGAGATCAGTTAACTACAACAGCTACAAGAACTTCCTAAGAGAGCACTCATGGCCATAGGATACTCAATATACATCACCTGGCTATAAAGTTATTACAACCCTATACAAACAATGTTCCAGACAACGTGGCAACGAAGGAGAAAATGCTACTTTTTATCTATATAATATTTTTGTAGTCATAGATTCCCTTGACTCAGGCTTATATTTATGTAGATCTAAACTATTTAGACTATTTAAAAATGAATAATGATGACTCCTTGTCTTCTTCTGCATAATTGAATAAACAGGCGAAAATGGTAGTAATGGCTTTAATGGTATTTTTGTGTACATTTTTGAACAGAATGTGGTTCTGGATTTCTCCACGTTATCTCATCTAACCGTTTGAAGGATACAAGTTCATACAGGAAACGGTTTTTTTCAGGGCTTCCATTTGATGAATCAAAAGGGATTTTGAACAATGAAAAACTCAATTAAAATGCAATTACATCTTAAAAAATTTGCGGATCATGTCGTTTATTTATATTTTACAGATCATGCCATTCATCTCTATATCTTGATCATGATCAGCGAATTTTTAAATATGTATCTAAAAGGACATTGCATCTAATTAACTTAAGTTTCTCAATCACTGACACGGTTTGGAAACGTTCTTCATATGAACGTTTCTCGGAAACGGTCTACAACACGAGAATATTTTGTTTCAGTCCATTGTGGTATACTGTTATTCACTCTATACGGAAGATTGTTCGACTGATGAACGATGTTGATGATGAGGTTGAATTAAAGAGGCTTTAAACTTTTCAGTTCATGCGTCTCTAATGATGAACGATGTTTGAATCTGAGTAACTTTTCATACATATACAGAGGTCCCTTAAATATACCTGACTTCAGGTACAATCTAGGCATAACGTAAACAAGTTATTTGTTTTTGTACCCATAACGTCCGGTTGAATCAATAAGGTTTATTCCTGTTGTTGGGCTTTCAATTCTACTTTGAAAACTGTTCGTGTTTTGATTGTGCAACACGAATAATATATTAAAAGTTTATATCATAAACTTTTTTTCATAAAAAATTGTTTTTAATATCGCAACGTTTTGTATTAACCCACATGTCTTCAAATATAAAAATGTCTTCAAATGTCAAATGTAAAAACATAAACGTGGCCGAGTGTCACATTATCATGCCGGGTGTTCGGGTTCGATTCCCGTTCTGGACGGGGGATTTTTCGTCAAAGAAATTTCTTCCGACTTGCACTGTGGTCACGCGTGTTCTAGAGCTGACGCAAATTATTACATACGTTCAGACGAAAAAAGTATTAAAAGGGCCTATTCACTATAAAAAACGACGATAAATTGATTTTTTTTAATATCTCGAGAATGGCTGTGTTTAGAAGGAGATTGATAATGAGCTGTTTTGTTTTAAATCACATAAGGATCCACAATTTTTGGCTAAAAATGATTGTTAAAATACAAAAATTCGAAGTTTCGAAATTCATATAAATTCGATGTTCCAACAAAGTTCGCCAAAAATAGTTATACCATCTTGAACTAATCTTTTAAACTTTCTACATGACTTCTTTTTTAAATGAAAAAAAATGAAAAATACATATTTTAGATATTGCGAATTAATTTTTTTTGTAAATAAAAAAAGGGTACTACTTTTTTCTCAGTGTACCCTTTCTATGACACTATTTCGGTACGACTCATAGTTTTTTAGTTTTTATCTATCAAAGATTTCTCTTACCAAAATCGATAGGCCCTTTTCAAAAGTTACGCTTGGGTCAAAAAAAATCCGAATGCTGTGAAAAACTCATATTTCCTCCAACCCAAACGGAATACAAGCTTTCAATCGAATAAAAAATACTCATGTTTTGTCATTTGTCGATGTCATTTGAAATTGCTCAGACGGTACTCCCAGCTTAATAACGCTCGAAATCAGTTTGAGCGTTGCGCGCCACGCATGACTTGAACCTAATCGAAAATACTAAGCTGACCCTAAAAACCGCAATGACTTACCACGACAATGGAGAACAGTATCTTCGCCTTGAGTTGGTGCGCGTGCTTGAGCTGGGGCAAACTGTTGAGGGAATCCAGGGTGTCGATGCGGTTCTTGCTGTACATCGCATTGTATTGCCGCACAAACTCGGAACTGGACCGTGACCGATTGCGCGACGACGACGACGGGGAGACACACAGTGGGTCAGTTTGTGTTTTCGGTGAGGGCAGAGTTTGGTTCGTCACAGATAGCAACAGAAAAAAACAGGAGGATGGTATAGAGAAGAAGAACAAATGTGCAACGGTGCATTAGTCGATTGTGGTTCCCTAGGTGGGTAATTTCAGGCTGTGGGAGGGTAAAAGAAAGCGCAAACATAATTTTCGCAATACTTAGTTTCGTCTGAGTCTGAGTCCGAATGGTAACCGTCACTTCCGCTGCCACATCCGTTGCTTGTTGGACTGCTGGGGGCGGACAGTGGTCCCATCAGTCCCAGGACCGCTTCACAACCACGAGAGAAGTTCATCAGCAGGCCGGCTGCAGGTCTACGAATGAATAAACGAAACCAAAATAAACGAACAATATTAATAACTTTCTAGGAAATGTTTTTAGTACATATACAGCTTACTGAGGGTTGTATTTTCTAGTGAAATCGTTTTTTGTTTGACGTAGGACTACGCCTTTCAGAAATTGTGCTAATTCAAAAAACAGGTCACGTTTGAATGACGTAAATAACTATTTTTGGTTCCGGCGATTTGTATACCAATCGAATCGAAAATTCTCTAAGATACTGTACATTAGTTTGTAAATGCTGAATGGTCTGAAAATTAGAAGCATTCCCATTTTCCCATATTTTTGTTCTATTCACTTGTGTGTTCATCTATCCGTACCGTCAATAAAAAGCAACTTATGCAGCCGCGATAATATAAACAACGAAGGGAAATAACGAGAAGGGAATATTCGCGGATAAACCGCAAAGTTTAAAACCACATAAAAACAAATAAGAGGAAGAAGAGGGCAAATTTTCAATCTCTCTGTATATTCAAAGCAGCGAAGATCCCTTGTTATATGCCGCACAAAGAATAATGGAGAATAATCAAGCTAAGCCATCGACAGCTCTCCAAGAAAATTAAATTTGTGCTGGAATATTCTATATGATTTGGTTTCGCGTGCCAGTTAGGATTGGGCGATCTTGGATCGGTTTTCAGAAGATCGATCTTTTCCATTTCGATTTACGATTTTTTTGGATTGATTCTTTGTACCCGAAAAAATTGTAAAGATCGAACTTTTTCTTCCGATCTTTTCGATCTTAGAGTTTTTTTTCAATGTACATTGATTTTAATCTCAACACCTGACAAATTTTATGAACATAATGTCAACATTTGGATAGCTTTCGAGGATGTCAAATTAGTGATAGTGAATAGTATAGAGCTATCCATGATCGATATTTAGATATTTAGAGGTTTTTTTCTCTCCGATTTGTCGGATTGATTTTTCCTACTCCAAATAAAATTGCGAAAATCGATCTTTTCTTTGCTATTTTCCCAATCTTTTTGACCGTAGAAACTTTTTTGTAAATTTGTTTTTTTTGTGAACATTGGTTCTCACCAAAATCCACAAATTTCATAAACATTGGATCCTTTGCAAGGTTGTCAAATTAGTGGTCGTAAATTCAGGAGAAGCAGTTTTGTAAGTTTGGTAAGTTTTCATTCATATTTTTTGTTTTAAAAGTGCATTTGTTACACCTGGAAATCTATTAAAATTTTCACTTCACATTGATAGACAGGGTTGTCAATAATATTTTTCAAATAAAAACTGGAAGAAAACTGGATAAAACGGTTTTATTATAAAAAGATCGATCTTCATTTACCTAAACTGATCTCTATCCATTCCAATGCTTAAGAAATAGGATTTTACATCTAAGCTTCGTATAGTTTTTATATGTAGTTCATAAAATGGCGATATAAACTCCTAATTAATCAAGTTATTCGAGTAGTTCAAAATGATGTTTCTCACCACTCGAACATTACTGTAAAACAATATTTGATAACAGGGGGGTCTCCGCATTGGTTGCACGTTCGCTTAGTAAGCGATCGATAGGGAGTTCGAAAACTCAGGGCCCTCATTGACCACACATAGTTTTTTTGAACCTATATTGCAAACTATCAATTTTTAAAATTTTCGAACTGCTCCCACGATGTTTGTCCAAATCCTTTGATCTCAAAATAACGTTCATCGTATCGTTGCTGAGCCGATTTCAACGCTTATTCTTGTTCTAATTATATTCAGAAAAAATCGCTTGACAGTTGCCGAGGAGTGAGGCATAGTGAGAACGTTACAAACAAGGCATCGAAGCGCCTTCAATTCATTTTAGGTATCCAATTTTTGTCCACCAACCCTGCACATGCTAGTTTTCTGAAATTGTGATTTCCTTACAAAATAATTTTATCTTTAGGCTACAAAATTAATTTTTCACATCTTGTACATTCCCATTCTAGAATCCTGGAAACGCTTCTAACACAACGTTAAAGCTAGTCAAATGAGAAATTTTTCTGGGATTTAACATTGCCATAGACTTGAGCGTCGAATCATCAAAATCGAATCTTTTTCTCATTTGTTTGATCAGCTCCACGAAAAAACTGCGACAAATATCCTTTGAAATGATCTGCCTTTTGCTGACCATTGTTCGGATAATTTCTTCTTAATTTTTTCTGCTGCTATTCCAACCCAACATTTTTGTCGCTTTTCAAATCATCTTCGTATTCAATAGCATTGGACATTGAAACAACGTAAGATTCATCGCAGATATTAGTGAGAATGATCAAATAAAAATCATTCAGCTCTTCATGTAGCCTCGAGAATTCTTTTTTTTCAGCCTGGAACAAACGATTTAATCTGTTGATCTAGGACAAAACATACGTCGCACTGTCCGACGCGGATCCTTTCAGACGATCCTTGTAAGGAATTTCGTCCTTATGAAACTGATCATACATCGCATTGTAAATGCTTTTCTGATCAGCATCATCAAGCGATAATGCGGCGTAAAAGTCGTCATGTACCTCAATGCTGCTTTGTTCAAATGTAATAAATTTCACAAATGGAAAAAATCTGCCCAATCTGTACCTTTTGACTAAAATCTGTACTCTGTACCGAACAGAATCAGTACCAAAAATAACGGAAAAATCTGTACCATTCCAGATAAATCTGTACGTGTGGCAACACTGCATACAACTGCTCTGCAAGACACATCGGGCTGCTGTTCTATTAATAACTCAACAATGATCATATAAACTGTCTCCGCTGTCCGGTGGTTTAACTGGATAATGGAAGAACAGAAAGAATACTCTTACGCGTAAATGGCTACTGTGTAAATGTACCATATGCAATAGCATAGAAGGAATACTCTTACGCCAAAAAATGGCAATTGTGTAATGTGCTTATTATAGATATGACATGTACACGATTAAAATTCGGCACTGTTGCAGGTAAAATGCTAATGAGCCTAAAGTAAACAAATGGGATGAAAAAAAACCTCTCGGACCTCTAGAAAATACGCTTTTATTTGGATTAAATTTGAAAAATTTCATATTTATTGCTTCATGCCCAGGAAATCACTGATAGAAGATCATCGCAAAACTTGCGACAATTGCATTCCGATACTAAAATGAGCACATTCAATACCAAAACAACCCTACTCAAGGGTTTCTTTGGTATTGAAATTGTCAAATTTTATTATTGAAAAGCTATTTTTCTCCAATAATGTGGTCTTATTGTTTAGTATTTTACATATAATATCGGGTTTGTCCAAACAAAATTTTGGTATCAAGATCAAATGTGGTGCCCTTAAATAGTTCCTCCTGCTCGAAAAAATATTTTTGGAGAAATATACATAGCACGCATACTTGCAAAACAAGCACTATAGTGCATATGCGTTTTATGCAAAGTGTAGATTGTCTCTTTTTATTAAGAACTATGCGCCAAATAGCAGAGTTTAGATCATGCGTATTATTTAGAACTGGAAACGTTTGAGTGACCATTTGGATTTTTTACTCATTTCAATCAAAGACAATGGAGCAGATAGAGATGTTCTTCTCAAGTTTAGAATGATTTGAAGGACCTATAATAATCCTATCCTATAATAATCTGATACTTAAACTCAATGCCAACATAGCAATAGGTTTCTATGAACCATTTTTGGTAAGATTTCTTCCTATGAACATTGCACCAGTCGTGGTCGACATGGTAGATCAATTAGCTTGAACTTCAGAATGTTTTGAAGGACCTAGAAAATCGGATATTTATATATATATACCCGAATTTACTCATATTAATTCAGAAACCAGAATAATTTATCTTTCTTTGTAGAGTAATATATACACAAATCTGAAGAAGTAGGATTGGACTTTGGAGTTTTTGAGCAGCATCTGAAGAAGTCAAATATATCTACATCGGTGTTGAAGTAGTAGAAACAGCAGCTGAAATAGGTGAGTGCAGAAAAATTAAGCTATCTACGGAATCAAACGTTTGATTAAAAATATTCACTAAAAAATTTAATAAAAACATACCCGATTATTTAATTTTGAATTAGATAATTCCACTAAAACCTTTATGTACCCTAAGCATATGGCTCTATGCTATGATACATACTGATACTAAATGATAATAAAGCTAAGATAATTTTTTTCAAAAATAGAACAATTTTTCAAAAATTGGACTGATACAGATTTTCTGAGAACAAACTAAGATGAAAAGATTTGTTTAGATCAAAAACACAGATTTTCTTGTGACAACCCTGTGAGGAATAATATTTATACATTGTGAGTATGTTTACATAAAATGAGTAAAGCTGAAGCACACATATAAAAAAACTGGATTAAACTGGAATATAATAAAAAATCTTAATATTTAGAATCTAACTGTATTACTGAATCGAGAAAAAAACTGGAAGAATTCAGCTTAAACTGGAATATCGGCAACCCTGGTGACAGAACACAAAGCTCAATGCCGTCAGCGCGAATTGAAGGAATCTAAAATAACCTGTCAGAAGTGCCTATCACGACCAAACTTTTTTAGAACTTAACTATCTGTCATTATCAAAAACTACTAAAAATCCATAAAAACACGTAAAAATAATTTTAATAGAGGGCCTAACTGATAATGCTTAACTTTTTAGATAAACCATTTTGATACAAAAGGATCTAATTTCAATTGGATCAAATAAAAAGGTAGGTCCTTTAATTGAACGCATCCGTTTAATATTTTCTGTATACAGAGTCTTTCAGATTAAACGCTCACGCAAAAAAAATCGAATAGCTCCTTATAAAAATTATTTTTCGCTCCGTCGTTGGTAACACTGCGATCTCCCCACTTCGGGTCGATAATATTCGGCTACTCGTTCAGTTAAAGTTCATTCATTATGATCTATTAGGTAAGATCATGCAGTTTTTGACGTAGAACTACGTCTTCCATTAAGGGTGCCAAATCAGAAAACAGGTCTCGTTTTTATGAAATAAAGTTAACGTTAATAACAATTTTTGTCGCGAACGGATTTTGGTGATTTACATACTAAACGAATCGGAAATTCAGTAAGATTTGTTTAATATGCTATACATTAGATTCCCCTGGTTTGTAGATGGTTAAAATTCATGAAAACTTTAAGCGTTTTCATTTTCCCATACATTTGTTCTGTCCATTTGTGTGCTTTCCCGAACAGAGCTGTCAATAACGAGCAACTTATCGACGACCAACGGAGGGGGAATCGTAGGATTTAAAGTCTCCGTGAGCAAAGGAAAAGGTAGAAGAATGAAGGGGAATACTTGCCAAGAGTATAAACAGTGGAACTCGCTGAGGCAAACTTTTATTCGGCATCGGACTGTTGAGCAATCCCGTTCACTTTGCTTTTGCTGCGCTTCGATCTAAGATTGGACCCCACCAATGGTAATCCAACTTGGATATCGTCGTTTGGTTTTTTTTTGTTCGTTTTTCGCGTTATTCGTATCGTGTGTTTTTCTTTCCTCGTCATAAATTGGACGCTTCGCGTAGTGTGTGATGAGCAAGAAGAAGAGGAAGGCAGGTTCGAGCCTTGCAAAAAACGAACGCATTGTAAACGCCGTTACCCAGACAGCAACTAAAATCAAGCTCCCCCGCTGGTGGTGAAGGCGGTCGCTCTTGACAAACTCATCAGCGAATTCGCATCGATGGGCGTTACAGCAGAGAACAAGCTGTGTGGCATAATTCAGTCTTTTTCCAAGCTGGTAACATTGTTTGTTTTCCGTCATCATAAGGGCTTCGTTGGTGCATCATGAGAATGCATCAATGCATTAAACTAACGTTTTGGTGAAGCAGGCGGGGAATACCAAGCATCTTGAATGTCTTATTGGAATGTTATAACTGTTTGGGTTCGCGTGCCAATCGCAAAACTGCCTTCAACTAGGATTGCATTTGCGCTAATATTGATCATAATGAAGCATTGCTACGGTTTTCGAGGTTGTTATCAACAAAAAAGAGTTTATTTCGCTTGAAATAAACTCTTTTGTAGTAAAAAAAGTCGTACTGGAATTTTTTTCAACTTTTTTCGAGGTCAGTAATATTAACATAAGCGTTTCTTTTGAGAATAGCGCAAAATGATGAGAGTTTCAAGCCACCAATGTATGGCGACTTATATAAAATAACAGTGTAGTTCTACGTCAACAATGCGGTCGTATCTTGAACACAACCTCCTATAATTTTTTGAATAAAATAAATAGTGTATTTGATGAAAAATTCAAATTTGCTATTTTTTCTTTGTAATTCTATGTAAACAAAATTTTTTTTTGCTTCACTAGAAATTTGTTTAAATTTTTGCACAACCAAGGGTGCAATTAAATGAGCTTACAAGGCAGTGTCAAACAGTGTTCTTGGGGTTGACGGCAACTATATTTTCATCAAATTTTTCAACTGTTTCAATAGTTTATTTTTTATCAAAGGTAAATATGTATTTTTCCTCATATAAGGGTTATATTCTCTGAGGTTTGAGTCGATTACTTGTCTAGTTTTTACGGTCTTATAAAGGGCTAAGCAAAATGAATCACCATTAGCCAGCCCCACAGCCTGCATTTACCCCAAGAATGTAATACTCTGTGTCCGATGGAATTGGAAAAGAATTCTGTATTATGAGTTTCTACCAGTCGATGAATTCCCACAAGTACTGCTCGTAACTGGACAAATTGAAGGGAACAATCCAGGACGAACCTTCAAAATTAGTCAATATGATAGACATAGCGTTCCGTCAGAACAACACCAAAGCTCATGTTTCTTTGACAATACGACAAATTATTTTGTAGTTTTGCTGGGATATTGCATCTATGGATTGTCGTAGGTTCAGGTTTTTATTACCACTCTTCCTGATATTTGAATATAATAGCTGGCAACCCTGGTTGACAGGGTAGAATCAAATACAGTAGAACCCCAATAATCCGTGGAATGGAGTGGCAAGGTCATCGCATATAGCGTAAATTGCGGATAATACAGTAAAAAACTAAAAATGAGAAAACAAACGAAAAGATGTTTCAGTATGAAAACTATGTTTCATCAATACAGAGATTATTGAACTATCCATCTGTAAAGACGTATACACCAGTGATCAAATGGATTTAAAGAAATATATCAATAAAAAATGGGAGGGTTATATATATATATATATATATATATGATATATCCGCAAAGTTGACGTGGGACTACCATAGCTCGGCAATAATTTATTCGTATTGATTAAATTTTTGAGTGGATGAAACAATTTCCGCATTCAATTGAATCCAATATATTTGTTTTGTGAGTAAAAAGATTGTATAACACCATGTAAGGTCAATTCATGCATTGTGATAGATTATATTCTTCGTTACAAGTAAATTTAATGCCAGTCCTTTTACGTTTGGTATGATGACATCTTGGTTTTGAAGTCTGTGTTAGGCGAACACATTTCAGTCGGAACAAAATTGCCCCCGATTTGCATGTATTTGCAATGCCGATTTCCCCATACACCTTGGTTTAGAAGTCTGTATTAGGTAAACACATTTCAGTCGGAACAAAAATACCCCGATCTGCGTGAATTTTCAATGCTAATTTCCTCAGACACCTTGGTTCTGAAGGCTGTGTCGACACATTTCAGTCGGAACAAAAATGCCCCGTATTCGCACTGCCAATTTCCCCACGCTCCTTGGATTTGAAGTCCGTGTTAGGGAAACACATTTCACTTGGAACAAAAATACCCTCGACTTTCATGTATTTGCAATGCCGATTTCACCAAGGCTGCTTGGTTTAGATGGCTGTGTTGGGGAAACCGTAAATCGGGCCAATCAAAACGATCTAGTTAGGGCGTTTAGATAACGCCTCACATTTTACAGTTATTCAATTGTTTATCTAATGAAAAACGACATTTTAATCATCGCGATAGATGCGAAGAAATATTCCCTATCAATTGATGCAAATATCTTTCCGATCCAGTACGAAATGTTCGAGTTATAAGCATTCGGAATCTTTCATTTTTTCATGCATCTTCTGTGTTTAGGTTTTCATTTTACCCCCCATATACTCGAGTTAGACGTAGTCCCACGTCAAAACAAGACAGTTTCATGTCTATCTCGTTGAGTGAAGAGGACTTCAAATCGAACATTTATGAGCAACAAACCGACAAAAAACAAACGTATAGGGAAAATCAGGATAAAACCGACGACCTATGGATTTCTACATATTTCCAAGACCTCTCATGTTTCTTCCACTTCAAATCCATGAATCATTCTACAGTATCTGTTGATCATTTTTTGAGTAGAACTCGAATTTTGGCAGAACCCATTTTTCTAGGTTTTTAGGTACAATAAATGGGAGTGCGGGATAGATCGACACTCTGTCGGGGTAAAACCGACGCCTTCAATGAAACGAATGAAAACTTGTTATAATAATTTCTAAGTATTAAGAGGCTGTCTATATACACTAGTGAGCCAATGAAAATTGTGTCTCTAATTTCAAAAAGTTACCTCATAAAAAATGTTCACCACCTCGAAAAAACACCCTATGCCGAATTTCAGCTCAATCGGACTTAAGGGAGAGTGGCGCAAAGCGGTCAAAGTTTGAGTTTTTTGAAAATCGAAAAATCACCCAAGGGGGGAGTAAAGGAAATCGGGGTTTTTGAAAAAAAAATGTCTGGTGCCAATCGTCTTAAAATTGCTTAAAATTTTTTGTCAAAAATTGGCATTCTGGGACTTTTTGACGTAGGACTACGTCTTTCATTTCTATACCGGGGTGTAAAACCAAAGTTTCGAGAACGAAAGCGTTACGCTGGAGACCGAGATTTTGAGCGTTAATAGCTCTTAAACAACTGAACGAAATGGTATGATAAACACTTCATTTGAAAGATAAAATGTCTACGCGTCATATACTTGTTACTTTTTCATCCAAAAACTTGTTTCAATAGTCTTAAAATTGCTTTCAAAACAGGCTATTGAAATCACCAATCGGTATATAAGCGAGCGCCGCTCGTAAACCCACTCAGTTATGATTGAACAGTGATTGGAGCATGTTGTCGCTGTTGTTGTGAAGCTAATTTCGTTTATCATGAAAGCGCTGATGAACGGTGTCACCAAGAGCCTGTTTGTGAACCTAAGGCCAAAAGGGAATCCATCAGGAGGAGAGTGATGCCACGGTTCCGCTTGAAACATCGGAGCAGCTGCCACACACACACACACATACACGCGCGGAATTCTCGTTGCTATCATCGTTGCTGAAAAATAATCTGCCAGTTCCCCTGGGAATTGAAAAATACATTCATGCGAAAGAGTTTATTTTAATGTTTTCTATCCATATAACACTGTAACCAAATACATTTGGTTTTGTTATTTTTCAATCAATCGCAATTAACAGGAAAGCTTCTGAATATTTTTTTCCCCATCAGTGGAAATTTTCGTATCCAATATTGGATGCATAACATGAAAAACGGAAAATGTTTCACATCGCGAAAATCAAGTCATTTTCGAGCGATTATTTGCTTTCTACTCATATAATGCTGCGACCAAATACATTTCGTTTTTGATTTTTTCAATCAAGTGCGATCAACGTAAGACCACGTCTTTCGGCAATTTATTAGAGGTGCAATGAATCTTTAGGAATTCCCGCTCTACGCGCACTGACAAACAATGTTTACTCAACAATTTCTCAAACTAGAAATGGGTGTTGTGAGAAAGGATTAGCGAACGCGAAAACGACAAACGGGAGAAAGATACGTTTGGAGGTTGAAGGAAATTGGCAGAAAACTTCTTCATTCTATCATTCAAATAATGTGATTAATACCACATCGTTTTGCCAGAAAGAGATTATTAATGTTCAAAGGAGGAATCGAGTCCTCCGAGAAAATTACCCAGCGCAAATTAGAGTCGACTATCGATTGCGGCATTCGTACACAAATAATTTCATAATGTAGTTTCACCAAAGTGATTTCTTCGGATATATTCACTACATCATGTCATGTATTTCATATTCTTCATTAAGAAATCCATATCCATGGCACCTATCGGTAACGAATTATTATCGAAACCACGATTTTCGCTAAATGCTCCTTTCAGTTCGGCCTGTAAAAAACTTTTCTGTACTCTAATCCATCAAATTTGGAGCCCTGAAAAGGACCGTTGATTATATGCTAAGCTAATATAGCACGCTCTCCTCGGATACGATGGGCCAGCTGGATGTCCTTGGGCATGATGTGACGCGTTTTGCATGGATAGCACACAAATTGGTATCTTCGAATAAGCCTCCTGCAGCGTCATAGCCGCGGAACTTTGGAAGCGCAAGTCGGTTTTGAAGTCCTGAGCAATTCCACGATCCAAACGCTGCAAAGGTAGCTGCGGATCAGCAATTCGGTCGACTTCTGATAGCGATGAATTTCACGCAAAGTTCCCGGTCGATAGCGATGTGGCTTCTCTACCTATCCTGCTACTGGTGCGCTTATCCGAGCTGACTTCGTGTGCCTTACCACCGAATGACTAACGAGCTGTCTGCGAAAGACTAACGAGCTCGAGTCCTCACGGTGCGAGAGTAGAGTAAGAAATGAACGAAAGCAAAGGAAGCGTCATTTTATAAACCATAAAAGTATAGAATCTAAATCCCACCCTTATTATATTCGTGAGTATAGAGTAAGCTTATATAATAAAGAGGGTGGGGTTTACATTCGATTCTTTTATGTTTTATAAAATGACACTTCCCTTGCTTTCGTTCATTTCTTACTCTACTCTCGCACCGTGAGGACTCGTTTCATCGGGACTAAGCAGACAGCTCGTTAGTCCTTCGGTGGTAAGGCACCACGAAAGCAGCTCGGATAAGCCGCACCAGCCGCAGGAAGCGTGAAGAAGCCACATCGCTATCGACCGGGAACTTCGCATGAAATTCGTCGCTATCAGAAGTCGACCGAATTGCTGATCCGCAAGCTACCTTTGCAGCATTTGGTTCGTGGAATTGCTCAGGACTTCAAAACCGACTTGCGCTTCCAAAGTTCCGCGGTTATGACGCTGCAGGAGGCTTATTCGAAGATACAAATTTGTGTGCTATCCATGCAAAACGCGTCACTTCATGCCCAAGGACATTCAGCTGGCCCGTCGAATCCAAGGAGAGGGTGCTATATTAGCTTAGCATATAATCAACGGCCCTTTTCAGGGCTCCAAATTTGATGGATTAGAGTTCAGAAAAGTTTTTTGCAGGCCAAACTGAAACGAAAATTTTCGTTTGGATGCCATACAGCATCGAGAAAATTCCGGAAAGATCTAATCATTGCTGAAAAATAATCTGCCAGTTCCCTGGGAATTGAAGAATACATCCATGCGAAAGAGTTTATTTTAATGTTTTCTAATTGTATGGCGAACACAGCGACCAAATACATTTGATTTCGTAATTTTTCAATCAAGTGTAATTAGCTGGAAAGCTTCTGAAGATTATTCTTTCCCATCAGTGGGATATTTTCGTATCCAATAATGGATGCATAACATGAAAAACGGAAAATGTTTCGTATCGCCAAAATTATATAATTTTCAATCGATTATTGCTCAGTCGCCGAAATTTTCATACTCAGAGAGTTCATTCTCCTCTAGTTTGCCTTCCAAATTGCCATCGTAAACCACACCTTCTCTCGATTCAATCACGCACGAAAAGCATACTGAAATGATATTCTGGTGGTGAAACCCATTCATTTTTCGTGAGGCGTCGTGCACAAATTACGTAACGCGATAAGGGGGGAGGGGTTAGATGTTGCGTTACTTTCTGTTTATTAGAGATAGGAAATTGCGTTACGAAAGGGGGGGGGGAGGTTCAAAATCCGGATTTTTGCGTTACGTAATTTGTGCACGACGCCTGAGGACATCGACAAGACAACATCGTTACTGAACGAGCTGAACGGCGAGGGATCGAGGTATTCATTACCTGGCTTGACCTGACCTGAAATGCAATCAGTTTGTTTTAACTGTGAGGGAGCGCAGAAAAGCCGATCGATCAGAAGGAGAAGAGAAGGTGACCAAGAGAGTATCAGCATCGAAATACGGTTCCTCGGGAAGACATAGAAGCAGCCGCCACACACACACACATACACGCGCGCAACTCTTTTCGTTTGCTGGTTATCAAGAGGAAACCTGGAAAGAAATGATCGTTGCTGAAAAATAATCTGCCAGTTCCCCTTGGAATTGAAAATTACATTCAAGCGAGTTTATATTAATGTTTTCTATCCATATAATACTGCGACCACATACATTTGGTTTTGTGATTTGTCAATCAAGTGCAGTTAACAGGAAAGCTTCTGAAGATTATTCTTCAGAACAAGGTTTTTTGTATCCAATATTGGATGCATAAAACCTTGAATCTTCAAAGTAACACTCTCGTTTTTGAAGTCACCCAAATATTTATTTATTCATTCATTCAGGATGGATTTAGATTCAACTTCAAACAAATGATCTCTAAATCAACGATAGTCCTACGTCACCCTTGCGGTTATACCATAGATATAACCCACTTCCTGTTTTTTTCGGAGTACGAAACGAAAAGTATGATTTCGGGTACCAATAAAAATAATTATCTCGATGTTTAATTCGGAACTTGCTACGAAATGTTGATTTGCATGTTCCATGAATTATCATGTTCCATGAATTATGTATTAATATCGACATCGAATTTTTTTTTGCCGTTATAACGAAACATTTTAGGCCGTAAATCGAAAACGTGCCTTAATTGAAGAAGGCCGTTATGGCGAAATGCCGTATAAAGAGCAACCGTATAGCGAGGTATGGGTGTATTCGAAAAAGTGGGGAATAAAAAACAAAAAAAAATATTCACTGGATTTACTCGGCAATTGTGAGACCCAGACTAACATATGCTTCGATAGTGTGGTGGCCTAAAACTACACAAATATCAGCTCAGAAAAAGCTCGATAAACTCCAACGTCTGGCATGCTTATCAATATCTGGAGCAATGCCCAGTGCACCTTCCAAAGCCCTAGATGCTCTTTTATACCTTCTACCCTTGCACCAATATGTGTAACTTGAAGCGGAAAATGGTGCTCTTAGGCTGAAACGTATAAAACATTTTCTAGAAGTAGATTTCACAGGGCATTCACAAATCCTGAAAGATTTTCAACTGAAAACTATAGTAAGCATGAATGAAGACTGGATGGAAACAAAGACTAACTTCAGTGTTCCTTTCAAAGTGATTGAATTCAATCGCGATGAATGGGAAGAAGGTGGTCCCAAAACTCGTCCAGGATCACTCGTGTTTTATACCGATGGATCTAAAATCGGTAAATCTACGAGAGCTGGGATTACTGGACCAGGAATCGATATGTCAATTCGAATGGGACAGTGGCCTACAGTTTTTCAAGCAGAAATACAAGCTATTCTAACATATACAAATATTTGTTTGATTAGAAAATACAGGTATGCCAATATCTGTATCTTCTCAGATAGCCAAGTAGCTCTTAATGCAGTAAAAGCATACAAATGTCAGTTAAAGCTTTTTTGGGAATGTGTACAACTAGCTGCTACTAACGAAGTCAACTTATACTGGGTGCCTGGTCACTGCTGGATAGAAGGTAATGAAAAAGCCGATCTCTTAGCAAGATTTTTTTTATTTATTTGTTTTGGCTTAACGTCTTTACAACATGGCCTGATTCACAATTTTTCTCCAATTAACTCGGTTCGTGGCTATCTCTCTCCAATTCCGCGGGCACCCCGTGCTCACCATGTGATTAGGATCTTCAACTAAATTCGTCGGACCTGAGCCATTTCGTAGATTATCTTCATCATGCATGAAAGCTGAGCTCAAAATCTGGGAAATATCAATGACTGAAGCCAACTGGAGGACTCTATCAACATCAAGACAATCCAAATTATTCATTACACCTTGTAACAGTATAACATGCAACCTACTCAGCTTGAATAAAGCAGATTTGAGTACATTAATCGGTCTATTAGGGGGTCTTTGAAGCCACTTGGTTACGCGTTCGCTTACTAAGCGATCGATCGTGAGTTCAAACTCAGGGCCCTCAATTGACCATCTTTGTGTTGTTGTAGAATAACTACGTCCACGCAACCATCATCAGCTATGGAGATCGATCCACGGTGGAACAAATATCGATTCATCTATACAACTGCTCTGCTCTGCAAGAAACATCGGGCTGCTGTTCTATAAATAACCCAACAATGATCAAAATCAACTGTCTCCGCTATCCAGGCTGCTGAACAATGGAAGAACAGATAGAATATCCTTACGCCTAAATGGCTACTACAGTGTAATTTACCATAATGTAATGGAACAGAAAACCTAACGCCTAAATGGCTACTACTTCTACTGTGTAATTTACAATTTATAGAAACATAAACATATGAACATGTACACGATAAAAACCCGGCTCTGTTACAGATAAAATGCTAATGAGCCTGATAAATAAATAAATGGGATAAACTAAAACCGGTCTGTTGACCGGACACTGTCCGAGCAAATATCACCTTAAAAAATCGGATAACTGTCGTTTCTGCAATTTTGAAGCTGAGACTTCGGAACATTTAGGGGAAAAGGGGGGAATTTGGACCACCTAAGCAAATCGCCTAATATTTCCAAACCAATACGGTCTAAATAAAAAACGTCAATCAATAATGCTTAATCATTATATCAAGCTTGAAACTACCAAATATATCATAAAATAAAAGAGATGATTTTTGGACATTAAAATTTGATGCGGGGTGATTCGGACCGTCTGTAGGGTGATTTGGTCCAGTGTGTGTTTCATCGAAAAAACATACTTATGTTTATGTAAAGTATGTTGGGATAATGTTACAACCAGTAACAGTGTTTTGGGATAGATACCAGGTGTCTTGGCCAGATTCCAAACCAGAAAAATTGGATTGACACTATCTCGAATTCTGCATGAATCTTTTCACTGTTGTTCGAGCATTTTCAAACACTTTCGTTGTTGGTCAAAGAAAATCCGCTCTTGATGGTCGGGGTTGCTTTTTAAGCTCCTCCTTCTTCCAACGTTGTCTGCCCATCCTCTTTTTGTAATTCCTTGACATCTGAAATCAATTATATAAAAAAAAGCCTCAAACCTGTAGGACCAATTCACCCTACAGAAACGTGTCCATGTCACCCCACACAACATGCAAAAATTAAAATGCAATTGATTTCATTTATTGTTATCAAACTTACAGTTTCGCTGCATCAAATTGTTCCTCTTCTGTAGACAAACAGAACTTCACTGCACAATACACGAAAAGTTTGTTTAATCAGCGGGAAAAACCTTAAAACCACGATCGGAAAACTCACATTTTGACGTAGGACAACGTCTTTCATTTCTATACCGGGGTGTAAAATCAAAGTTTCGAAAACGAAAGCGTTACGCCGGAGACCGAGATTTTGAGTGTTTATAGCTCCTAAACAACTGAACGAAATGGTATGATAAACACTTCATTCGAAAGATAAAATGTCTACGCGTTCTATACTTGTTACTTTCTGATCCAAAAACTCGTTTCAATAGTCTTAAATTTGCTTTCAAAACAGGCTATTGAAATCACCAATCGGTATATAAGCGAGCGCCGCTCGGAAACCCACTCAGTTCTAATTGAACAGCGATTGGAGCATGTTGTCGCTGTTGTGGTGAAGCTCTTCATTTATCATGAAAGCGCGGATGAACGGTGTCACCAAGAGATTGTTTGTGCACCTGGCCAGAAGGGAATCCATCAGGAGAAGAGTGATGCCACAAACGGTTCCCCGGGAAGATCTCGAAGTAGCCGCTACAAACACACACACACACACACACACACATACACGCGCGGAATTCTTTCCGTTTGGATGCCGTTCAGCATCGAGAAAGATCCGGAAAATAATCTGCCAGTTCCTCTGGGAATTTAAAAATACATTCATGTGAAAGTGTTTATTTCGATGTTTTCTATCCATGTAACACTGTGACCAAATATTTTTCAATCAAGTGCCATTAACAGATGGTTATCGAGTTAGCATTAACCACTGGTGGGCTTCCAGTATCGAGGAAAATGTGGAAATATCTTTTTAGTTTATTTTAATGTTTTCTATTCATGTAACACTGTGACCAAATACATTTGGTTTTGTGATTTTTCAATCAATCGCAATCAACAGGATAGCTTCTGAAGATTATTCTTCCCCATCAGTAGGATATTTCCGTATCCAATATTGGATGCATAAAAACTTGTGCCTCCAACGTAACGCTCTCGTTTTCGAAGTTCTCCAAATATTCATTCATTCAGAATGAATTCAGATTCAACTTCAAACAAATGATCTCTCAATCAACGATAGTCGTACGTCACCCTTGCGGTTATACCATAGATATAACCCACTTCCTGTTTTTTGATAATCAAAGTGCTTGTTGTGTTCATGCTACCATTTCCTTCCACCTGTCGAATTTTACCAAAGTTTTTTTACGTTAGTTACACACGGTTCAATGAAAAAAAAAATTACATTATAAAAAATCCAAGTTGAGCCGTACTTTTTGAGATAAAGGGTCCAAACCACCCCGTATGTCCAACCCACCCCGTGTTACCCTACTGTGTCAATGCAGTACACTAATTCAGCGAAGACTGCGAATTCTTGGAAAGGGCATTCTTATGCCTAACGAGATTTGGTTTGCTGAACCAAAACAGGTAAGGAACTTCATAAAGGAAGTCATACCTTCGTGGGGGGATATGCAAAGTCCTGGTGCGACTATCACTTATTCCCTGAGTGATGGAACTAACTGACACTGCATACATAGCAAACTGGAGTGCACTACAATAGATCAACCATTCAGCGACCATTAGGCAGTGGTACAATACTCCTACAGAAGAAGAAGAATATACACTTTCAGAGGGGAAAGGGGGATAGCTGTAAATTGAATTTAGTTGGATTGCTCAGATTCTGAATGATAAAAATGATAGCATGTATTTCATTTATTTCAACTGCAAGAAAAAGTTGTTCATTGATGGCTTATGGAACTACACAGTTCTCGCTGCTGATGCAGTATTAGGTTTGCGGAACGAATGGTTCGGATTCCGGTCTAGAAATATCAACCAGCACTAACTGGAAAAATCATGGAGTACCGGTTTTACCCACAGTGTCAGTTTTACCCTGATTTCCCCTACATAATCAGTTTGCGTACACAAATGAGAATTCACTGTGAGCGAGAAGTAATTGATTAACAATGATTGCCGTTAGGGTACAAATCGAATTATACGATTTCAGAGCCACTTGAATGTCGTTTCACGCGATGTTTACCGCGAGGCTTCATCGCGTTACTCGTACACGTGTGGCAAGCAAACACGACCGGCTGGTGCGAGCGCCGGAAGCAGCTTTCACATGGAAGCCTGCAAGAAGTCGACGGAGATGGCCTTAGCTGTGTGATACCACCATAAAATTTTATTCAGGTTTATTATTGCCCGCGGTGGTCGATTTGGGGAGAGAAGAGATATATTTGAAAAGACCAAACCTGAATGGCATTCTTAAAGAAATGCAATGATTTTCTTTCCTTAGTTGACACCACAATCTTCATCATTGTCCTACCCAACAGTTAGGAATTTTGTAACGCTAAATTGGTAAGGTACAAAAACAAAAGTTCCATTACCTTTCATCCGTGTTTGCCGAGGTGTCAATCCGCCGGATTTGGCCCACACAAAACAGTACCTCTTTGTCGTTCTGCACTCGCTGGGACAGGTTTTCCACCAGCTGACCGAGCTGCTTCAGGGCCGGTTTGTCCAGCATCGTGAGCAGTGTCTTATTGTCGATCAGTCTCTGTTGGATGTCACCGTGGCTGATGGCCAGCAGCCGCTGGTGTGATGATTGGGCGGGATCCTGGTTCACGGTGACCGGGCTCAGCTCTTCCAGCTTGTGAATGGCGTTTTTGTACGTTTCGATGTGGCGCTGGAGTTCATTTTTGAGCGCCACGTGTAGCGAAATGAGGGACCCGTTTTGATCCGCCGTAAGGCCGTGCACGCCAAGACCTTCGATGGCTTGATCGAGCTGCTTCCGGCGCCCCACGAGTGCGTCCCGCAGCGATGGCTGCCAGGTTCCAATCGCCTGGGCCAGCTTGGCGCACCGCTGTCTGAGTCCGGTTTCGTGTGGGTTGCTGAACAGCTTCACCAGGTGCCACATGATTGCCTCGCTAGGAACATCAGGCTTTGGGTTTGGCACAACCGTGTTTAGTCTGTATCGGGACGAGATGGAAATTAAAATGATTAGTCTTAAAAGCATCGAAATTGTATCATTCGCCGAAAAGCTGAAATTGACCGGTCTCCATTTTCGGTGAAGTTGAAACAAAGAGGAAAATATGAATGGAATATTCTTCTTCAATTGAAAGCGTATGGCAATAGGAAATGAACTATTCTAATTGGCGCGGTAGCGGCCTCTTACTTCTAGTGTAGGTGGTGTATGTGGTACATATGTTCTATATCAATGTGCAACAGGTATGCTCATATGTTGAATTTGCTGCTCGCGAACGAAGAAAACATTAATCAATTGAACAGGCTAAATCAGCTTTAGACCTCATCACCATTGAAGATCATCGACAGATACTCAAGCTAGTGTTAATTGTCGTATCTTAATCACCAATTTCCCCTCCAAGCAGCTCTGGATACCTGGCAATGCTTGTGCCGAGACAGTTGCTTGAAGCTGGAACCCGTGAAAGAGTAGACAGAGCGAGGGGCCCGCAGAAAATTAGTGGTCGATTTCGCTAAGCGCTCGAATATTGACCTGTGCTATACGGAGACAGGCATGTGGCTCGTCATTCCATTTCAGCGACCGGTTGTCTTGGGGAAGGTATTCGGGGTTTGGCTAGGTGAAAGTCAAATTCGTGAAAACGCGCGCAATCGCCAGCGGTTGTTTGTCAAACTCACTTGCTCCTGGTGCGAGTGGGGCGGTAGAGGAACAGGAACATGTTTATGCTTTTTGTGTGAGTATCCGACACTTCCACTCTGCACCGTTGAAATGCCGCTGCTGTGTGTCACTACGGACGGTGGATCTGTTTTTATTGGCAGTCGTTGTCTGCTCGATTGCCTCTCGCAGTCGGGGATGAGCATCATCTTAATTTCATGAGAAATGAAAGTAGTGGGACGGGAATGTTAATTCGGGCTTTCCTTATTCGGCGTTGATATTATATGAGCGGTATTTGTAAACTTTACGTGTTACTCTCATGCAGACCATGAGTCTCTGTTTTTTGGCAAGTGCACTCCCACCAAAAAATCACTTCATTTATTTATCTCTCCGGTTCCTCATCCGGTGTGAGGTTATGGACCCTTTGGTGATCGAACATATTAAGCGTCCAAGCGAGTTAGATCATTGATCTGTGTTCATGTCTTTCACCATAAATTCATCTTTATGCAGGTTGATCCTCCTTGTTATATTGCGTGTTTGTTTTGCTGATAACATCAATTCCTCTGCTCATTTTTATGTGTTCACTAGCTGACCCGGCAAATTTCGTCCCGCCCAAAATTTGTTTTTTTTTTGTTTTCAATACCTTCAAACGTTTTCTTACTATACCCAAGTTCTTGGGTCCAGAAGATAAAGATATTTCGTTAGTGCAAACTTCAAATGGACTAACAACGCTTGTCACCATGTAATTGTAGAACATAAGGGAATTAAATTTTCAGAATTTTCCCCTTTTCAGACTTTTCCGAAAATTTTCAATTGTCATGTTTGATTGGAATATTTTTGGTTGAAATATGTGTAATATTTTTATGGGACCCCCACTTCATTCCAGAGGAGGGAGGGATGTCATACCATCATAGAAATATTTCTTATACCCAAAAACCCTCACATCCCAAATTGTGCTTGATTAGTTCTCGAGTTATGCAGAAGTTTGTATTTCATTTCTATGGCAGACCCCCCTTCCCTCCTTCTTAGAAAGACCCCTGCCCCCTAGAACATCCACATGCCAAAATTGGTTCCGTTTGTTTAATTAGTTCTTGAATTATGCAGAAATGTATGCTTCATTTGTATCCCCCATCTCCCCTCAGAGAGAGGGGAGGAGTGTCTATTCACCATAGAAACGTTTCGCATGCCAAATTTGGCTCCATTTACTTGATTAGTTTTCGAGTTATACAGAAATTAGTCTTTCATTTGTATGGTAATTCCTCCTTAGAGAGGGGGTGGAGTGTCTGACCACCGTAAAAACATTTATTGCACCTTAAAACCTCCACATGCCAAATTTGGTTTCATTTTCTTGATTAATTCTCGAGTAATGCAGAAATTTGTGTTTCGTTTGTGTGCCATTTGTAATCTTTTCGTGTGGAAACACTGCTGGTGGGTCCTCCATAAACGATATTTTCAGCACCTCCCCCAGTTTTCAGTTCTATTGTTCAGTGTCGCTGCTGAATTCGCAGCGCTTCAGTGAGTGTTAGGCAGTCTTCCATGTTTCACAAAAAACACTGCGTCCGAGATAAACATGCCCACGCTGCTGTTCGCAGTTCTGTGTTTGAATACAAACATGATTTTTTCGTACCTATGTTTCGAAAGGTGACATGTTTGTATTCGTAGTATGTTTGGACATACGATGTTTAATCCTAATGTTTCACATGATGTTCGAACATGGTGTAAAGTTTCTCTTGCATTTTCCCCTGAGCACCGGCAGTGCGTACACCCAAAGTTAATTTTTAGCACATTTTCTGGCATCCCGATTTATTACATTAAATGAGCTGAAAGGTAACAAAAAATGTTCTACTCCCCAATACATGTATATCATCTGTATAATATATATGCTAGAGCCAATATGAGGGAGCGAAACAGGAAACACATTTAAATGAAAGTTTTTTGTATAGTTTGCCAAATACACGGCCCAGACAGAGAAAGATATATTCTCGTTCATGTTCCTCTTTATCGGCTTAGAAAACACCTTGCAATTTCATTTTATGATGAGGTGTAATATTACCACGCTCCTTTATAATAGCGCTGGCAGCTATATGGATAGCGTGGTCGTGTAAAGAAACTTTGCATTCCAGCCGGCCTTGCTTCGATCCCCATTGAAGTCGTATGGACTTTTTTTTGCACAATCCCAAATGAAAAGAGAAAAGAAAACAGAAAGAGATGTCTGCTCGCATACATACAAACCATTTTTAAGCTTCAAAATAGCTCATTATTTGCGCATCTGATTCTCATAACCAGGAAATGGCATCTTTTCTGCCAAAGATGACATGTTTTCTGCTAACGCTAGTTTGGGTGTGGAGTAGAAGAAGCGAATCAGACACCACATCACCACTACTCAACACGCGGTATGTTGGTGTGTTGACATGGAAAAAATGCTTTCCTATCATGACAATGGGTGCTTCGTCTAAAATTTTGGGCAAATAAAATAAATCTCTTTATCAGTTCTGAACAAAATAAACGTCGATTGATATCAGAGTTCTTCACAATTGATATCATTATTTAGTGCAGGCATCAATTTATATATTGAATTCATGTAACATTCGCTATTATTAGCTATTTGAACAAGTACTAAAACTTAATGGAGCGTGGCGGAGATGTTTATTCACCCACAACAAATTTTGATTACAATATTTCTATAATTTTAAAGAATATAAAGCACCAGAATTATTCAGCGGTGACATGTTAGGCGTGGCGCTAACCACTCGACCACGGGAGCAACATTTTTGGCTGAATCTTTGAATGTTTACAAATGGCTAATACTGCTTGTTCGCGACGAACGCGACCCGAACTATAAAACGAGCGAAGAAGAGGAGAAGAAAAGATTATGCAATCGCATACACACATAGCATATGTAGTGTAGTGTAAGTGTAGCTTTTAGATTTTTCCTTCATTCATTTTGTGATAACATTGAGAAATTGATGGCTTAATACGGTGACTGATATGTCTCTATGCGCAGTATATCTGTCATTGAAGCTAATCTTTCCTTCAACACCCATTTATAATGGTATAAATATATTGGGGAGAGTATCGAGATACAGAACATAGATTAAAGATGGGTTGATTGTAATTCTTTCACAAATCGTCATTGCAAAAGCTAATCATGAATATGGTACAGATTTTTCCATAATAATTTTGCATGTAACAATTGGTTTCAACTCAACTGATTTTATGCGTTTGATGCAGACATTTTTCAGAAACATTACCCTGCAAAATTAAATTTCCAGAATTGGTTTTTTGAACACCCTAACTTGGACCGCCATAATCAAACATTCATAAAAATATCAAGCATATCTGGTAAACTTTCCTGAAAACATGCATCTAAAACAAAATTTTTGAGTATTTATTTATTTATTTGGCCAGCATTTGTACGACGTCGCCCGCTGTGAAGTCGGTTCAACAGACTTCAATTGGTAACATGCACGCAAAAAAAACTCATAGAAAGCTTCTTTCTATTCAGAGAATGTTTTCTTTGCACGAAACCAAGGATTATTTAATCAGACTTGCAAAATGTCATAGCCTCTAAGCTCATGCAATTTTTGTAATGCGAACCAAATTTCAAGTTCGTTTCTGTGAAAAAGTATTCTACGAAGAAATGTTTTAGGTTGAATAATTTCTTTCCGTGCATGAAAAGAAATGAAACGAAAGAAATGAATACTACGACATCGGGTGATATGTTTGTACATGATGTTCTTGAATTATAAACATCGTGTTTGTTTACACATGTTTATGTTTGTGTATCATTGTTCATGTTTGGGATAGTTATTCAACACTATCGAAAATCATGTTCGAGTTCAAACAAAAACATGGAATTTTCACATCACGTGGACATGTGTAAGTGTTTTTCGGAAGGCTGGTGTTAGGTAGCGTCGCCCCTCGACCCAGTGCTATTACATTCGAACGGATAGTCTTAGCTCTGACGAAACTACCCGTTCAGTCGCCAGTCGGAAAAATGTCCTTCGTACTTCCTTGTGAAGATACGAGATAGTGGATACCTTTGGGTCTCTTCACATTGCTCAATTCCGGACAATCACTAAGGTGACTGACTGGCAAAGGTGGGTTCCATTGAAGGCATTATCAGGCATTTATCAGAGTCAAATAACGTTCAATATTTTTTATTGTTTAGTTCACCGGAATGCCTTTTTTTGGTGGCTGCGTAAACTAAACGGACATATATTGGGCCGATAGCCTAATTAAATTATTTTCAAGATTTGTCGCGAACAGTGTTGCCACACCTGCAGATTTATCTGGAAAGGTACAGATTTTTTCAATTTTTTGGTACATATTCTGTACGATACAAATTACATATGTTTGTACAAAAGTACAGATATGTACAGATTTTCTGTGATTAAATTACACGTGGAGTTGGTAGAACAGAGGACCCTCAAGGTTGCTGCAATGTTAAATCCCAGAAACATTCCCAATCTAACAAGCATCAAAAAAGTATTTGATGTTATTTAAAGAAAAACCTCAGATTTCATGTAAAAATATAAAAATATAGCACCCTTGGTCTCGAGATCGTGTGAATTATAAAAAAATACAAACCAATCAGTAACTACGAAAACAACATACATTTTTTTCGCAAATGTTATAGCTCACTAGAGCTCATTGGCTTCAATCAATCATCTATCATTAGAACCGGTGTGATAGTTCAAAAGTTATGAATTTTTGAAAATAAAGTCATTTTTGGGAAAAAAGGTGATTTTTCCAACCACCCTAAAATGCAAATGGGCACTCTGATTAAAAAAAAAAAATACCACTTTTCACGAAAATGTGAGAACCTCTATGCAGCTATTTTTTTTATTAGGGTGCCCATTTCCATTTTTGGGTGGTCTGAAAAATCGATTTTTTGCACTTTTTTCCCAGAAATTATTTTTTTTTAATTCATAACTTTTGAACCACTGAACCGATTTAGATGATCGATATATTAAATTGAAGCCAATGAGCTTTGTTGAAAAATATTGAACTTGCAAAAAAAAAAATTGAATTTTATTTTCGTAATTATTGATTGTAGTTGCTTTTCATTGCTTTCAAGGCTTTGGATTAGAGCAAGCTCTATATACGCTTCACAAACCTAAGGATTTTGGACATACGAGGAGCATTCAGTAACAACTGTCAGTAAAATCTCCAAAAATCGAAAAATATATTTATTCAAAAAAAATCAATTACAGGCTTTCAAAGTACTTCCCTTCTGATAAAATATACGATTCCCAGCGAGTTTTCAACTCTTGGAAGGTCTGATAAAAGACGCTTTCTCCGTGCTTCTTGTAAATCGCCTCCGATACTTTTACTGGTATATTCTTGGTGAATCGACGGCCTCTAAGGTGTTTTTTCAGCTCAGGGAACAACGAAAAATTACAGTGAGCCAAATTTGGGGAGTAAGAAGGGTGAAAACCAACACGATTTCACAACACATATACTCATCTATCATCTCATCTATATATATATATATATATATATATATATATATATATATATATATATATATATATATATATATATATATATATATATATATATATATATATATATATATATATATATATATATATATATATATATATATATATATATATATAAATGGATTTCTGTCTGTCTGTCTGCCTGATTCTTATAGACTCGGAAACTACTGAACCGATCAACATGAAAATTAGTATGTAGGCGTTTTTGAGATATGATTTCCAAAGTTAATCGGTGGTCCGAAAAATCATTTTCCCCTTTTTTCCAAAACTACGTTTTGCAAAAATTCATAACATTTGGACTACTGAACCAAATTGGATGATCGACATATTAAATTGAAGCCAATAAACAAACCTTTTTTGAAAAAAATTCACGCTTGCGGGAAGATTAGATTCTAGTCCCATAGGTCTAGTCTAGGCACATAGGAATATTGAACGAAGACTTAAAATATGTTGAATTTGCAAAACAATAACTCAAAAACGAAAAATGGAAGGGTTATATCTATGATATAACAGCAAGATTGACGTAGAACCCCTGTTGGCTTAATAATTATTTGTTTGAATTGATTAAAGTATTGATTGAATGTTGTGGAAACCGTTAATCGGGCCAATGAAAACGGGGCAGTTAGGGCGTTTAGATTTTTTTATCCCACTTTTTAATTTATTTAGGCTCATTAGCATTCTAGCTGTAACAGAGTTGGAGTTTTTTTTATCGTGTACATGTTACATGTTTTATTATATCTATAAATTGTACATTACACAGTATTGAGGGCCCTATATTTTTCGTTGCACTTGGAATATTATATCAATAATTTACTTAACCAAAAACTTCTAAAGATATCTGGAAATACTCCAATTTTTTTGGCTGCTGAAAATGTACGATATTAATTTTGGAGTCATTTTTATGTAACAAAACCACGATTTAAGGACGCCAGTAGAGAATTTTGTTCAAATTTGATGAAAATGCAACAAGTTGACAAGTTTTTCGCTGTAAACGTACTATTTAGAATCTGTTGTGTAAGATCAGGCAGTTTTCTTAATAAAATAAACGGTGTATTTGATGAAAAATTATTTTTTTTCTTTTAAACTCTATATAAAAAAACAGCCATTCCATGCCAAACCGATAAAGTGGTTCTCAGATTTTTGTGAAAAGTAGTAATTTTGTTCTTTATCACAACACATTAGACCCATATTTTTTTATTTTTTCTTTAGGGTTACCATTTCCATTTTAGGGTGGTTCGAAAAATATTTTTTTTTAAATTCATAACTTTTGAACCATTGAACCGTTTTAGATGATCGACATATTAAATTGAAGCCAATGAACCAGCAAAATAAATGGATTTTGTTTTAGTAATTATTGATTGCAGTCGTTTTTTGTTGTTTTCATGACTTTGGACTAAAGGGCGCTATATATTTTTATATTTTTTCTTGAAAGCTGAGGATATTTTACATAACATATCTCGACATCAGAGAAGCTATTTTTTTCGTTTTTAAAATATTTTTTCAAAGTTAACCGATGGGTCGAAAAAACTATATTGAAAACACCTTGTTTCCATTAGAAAAATATTATCGCTGCACTAGAATTTATAATATTCTGATCTGCTGCTTCAATAGTTAAAATTTTTTCAAGGTCATCATTACCATAACATCCCCTTCGAATGGAAGTTTGAGCATAAAGCCTCAGTAAAACATATCATAAAGAAAGAGAAGAAGGAGCCAAAAAGAAGTGAGAAGCAATTGAGAAATTGTGTAGAAATAAAATAAACTCATCAGAATTCAATCAAAATCGAATCCGGCAACACCATCGACAGCACCAAAGCTATGATCAGAAACCGCAAACCCCAATGACAACACCAAAGGTTGTTTCCGAACGTGAACATTTTCATAAAGAGTTTAATTTTCAGAGTCAACTAGAAGATTCATTCACGTACAAGTCACATTATCATTTGAAAATTTAAAGCAAATGAAAATATTACTAAATATTTAAATTGACAGTCATTGAAGTAGTTCTACGTCTCTTCGGTTATGTCCCCGACATTATCCACCCATCTTTCTAAACTACAGATGATCTTTTCATATGGAAAGAAGTTCAATTGGAACGGCCCCGGCGGTTTTATAGGATACTGTCGAGACCCACAAAAAAAAGGAGAACTTCTCCACGCGTAATTTTGGAGAAGAATGTCTACTGGTTTGACTTGATTTTTGTTACATGATTTGGCGTTTACCAAGAGAGAGGTAAACTTGATTTGGTGTTTATCTCTTGGAATATTACTCTCAGGTTATGGAAAGTTGCTTTCAACAAGATAACACCAGCAATAACACCAGTTCATCTACAAAATCATGGTTCGATTAGGAACAAATTTAATTGCTGAAATGATCGCAGTTCCGATTTAAATTCAGTAGAAAACATCAGTATCAGTAATGTTTATGTAACAATTCCATTTTTCCCTAAATTATAAAAGCAATAAAATACCTGCAATATATGTTTTTAGGATACTTCAGCTCTGCATTAAGATCTTTTGCTATGTTTTCTACCAATTGTTGTGGTTGCTGGGTGTAATAAAATAGACCAAATCAGAAGTACTTTTAAGTAGTAGGGGAAAGGGGCAGTTTCGCACGGGGGCAGTTTCGGACAACGCTTGTAAAAATTAAGTGCTACAATTTTCAATCAAATTAAAAATATAAGTAAGTTAACAGCCCTTCCACCAACAGCTGTCATATGGTTTGTCATCTTCTGGTTGTTTATTACATACGAAAACAACACAGCGCCCTTTTTCATACACTTTTGAAATTTTTGAGCTTTGTAAGTATTTTCCTAATTCCTTGGTGAACGATATAGAAAATACCACCACCTTAGTTAGTAGTTAATATAAAATGAAAAAAAGTGCATACAACGGGAAAATAAAGGTCTATTTATTAGATAAAATTATGATTTGTCTTCGGATGGTGGTGGGGCACATTCGGACATCGTCCACGGGGCACATTCGGACACTGTTTAATACCTCATAAACCTCAAATCATGTTTACCAACAAACATCAATTTAGTCTGATTCTCAGACCTAATGATGGTTCGAAACCACGAAAAGAAAACCGATAGAACCAACATCAACGAAGATGAGATGTAAAGAGCTTCCGAACTAGTTTCGAATAGAAAGTTTTAATGATTCTAGTCCACAGGTGGTTCAACTGAGTCTTTGCTAGTTTCCCAACTAATGGTTGCATAACGGGAAAAATGTTTCTCAATGTTCTGGAACATTTGAAAAAAGTAGCAAAAAGCAACGTAAACGAATCAATTTCAAAAAATCAAAATCAATCGAAAAATCATTGCACTTTGAAAACAATTAAATAGTGCCGAGAAAATTGCACAATTTATGTATCTTTTCCACCTTGTGTCACGAATCGCTTACAACCGCTGGATGTTTTAGTTATGGCCCTTTCAAGCAAAAGCTCTCAGTTTCAACCATCCTGGAGATTTCTATACACGACCTTTCAGGTATAGTTGCATCGGCTCATAATGCTTTTTTCAATTTGAGTAATATGCTTGCTGGATATAAAATGGCAGGTTGCTATCCATTCTCAAGAAAGTTTTTTTTCGGACAAGGATTTTGAATACTCAAATGATTTCACCTACTGAAACGGAGGTAGCAACTGACTCATCGGGTAATACAATAATGCTGCAAAACAATGCGTCTACAGCACAGATAGATTTTACTTTGGCAACTTTGTCCCCGGAAAATGATGAACGTTTCCCAAACACTTCAACGCGGAAAACCACCTCTCGAAAACGGAGGAAAGCAAAATCACGAATTTTTACTGACTCTCATAGCAAGCAGTTTCCTTTCAGACAAAAACTGATAAACAGAAAAATGCAGAATATGCTGGAAATAAGAGGAAACGGAAATAATTGTTGATAAACATAAAATTTCAATTATTTTTTTCGTTGTCCGAAAGTGCCCCAGGACTGTCCGAAACTGCCCCACACATGGGGCACATTCGGACAAAAAGGCAATTTTCAAAAATTCGAATAAACCATTCGTAATCGCATCATCGCACACCTCTAACACGCTCATATGATACATTGATGTCCAAATGATAACCAAGATGAATTCAGGGTTTTTTTAAGTTTACAAAAAATATTAAAAATCTAGGAAAAAAAGTGTCCGAATGTGCCCCCCTCTCCCCTACTGAATATCGAAGGACGTTATTGATGGGGTTATTTTTAATTTGCAAATCTGGATTCTCAGAATTCATCGATTTTTTCGCATCAATACTTAATAGCTAATAAGTTTTCCGCGTAACTAATACCATCGCAAATAGTGTAATCCAGGAGTTCTCAAAGTTCCCTTGAGGTCGATATTGGTTTTCCAGGGGTCGACATAAACGAAAACCAGGTCTACACATCGACCCCTATTAATTAACACAACTTCTTATTTGAAACTTTCGAGATACTGTATAAGCTGTTTTACATGGAACAACTTGTTTTAAGAATGATTAATATTTTAGTAGAAAATATTTTTGTTGAAATTTATACTAATAATTAACAATTACACTTGATATTTACTTGATTTTATTTCTTTTTATTGATGAGAAAATTATGTGAAATTTACTCACCTAACCAACCGCTTTGTTTTCGAATTGGTAAGCGTTTTGTATGAATGAGATAAAGATAAAAGTTTCAAAGAACCTTGGCTATTTGGGGTCCCTTCACTTCATTCTGGAAAAGGGGTCTCTTGCTCAAAATAGTTTGAGTATCCCTGGTGTAATCGAACATCACGTACATTACACATGGATGTTTTTGTTGTTTATTTTTTTTTTCGCTTTCTCCTATTAACCCTTTATAAAAGGGTTTTACTCAACCAAAAAACTTCTAAAGGTATCTGGCAATAGTCCAATGTTTTCTTGGCTTCTAAAAATGTAAGATATAAATTTAGGAGTAATTTTAAAGAAACAAAACCACGAATTTAGAGTGTTGGCCAGGGTTGCCAACTATTTTTTTGAAAAAATCAGGGAGAATGAAAAACAAAAATCAGGGAAAATCAGGATGGGTCATATTGGGTTGTCCGGAAAGTTCGTACCCATTTTTGAGAAAACAAAAATATTATTTTTTGAATTTTATATGCACAGTGATGTTTTGCAATCAATTCAGGAAGTGCTGAAATCTTTCAGGTAACCTAACAATTCTAAACATTATCTAGTTATGGAAGCTAATTTGTCCAGTTGCGAGCAGTATTTGCGGAAATGTATCGACTAGTTGCTTGGTAGAAGCCCACAATACAGAATTCCTCTCCAATACCACCTGAACCAGATCATAATTTTTTTTCATGTGAAGACCGGGTCAGTCTGATTGTTTAAAATTACCTGTTTTCATCACCCGCCACGATTTGCTCAAAAAAAAATCGATGCATAGATGAAACGCATAAGTCGTAGCGATTTACGTAACCACGTTTCAACTGATGCACAAAAACGGAGATTTTAAACATATGTAGTGTACCTGCTAATTCATTTGTCGTGTCTCACGGATCATTCTTACAACTTCTTGCTTTACAAACAATTTAATATATATTCTTCAAGAAATAAAACACTTTTTAATAATAATTACATTTTAATAAAAAAAGATGCTTACACGTTCTTACTTCTTAAATTCTTGTACATTGGATGTTATTTGCTGCGAACATGTAATGAAACCTGTATCGTTTTCATTTAACTGTACATAATTTTTGGTCGCTAATATTCCTTTCATCGTTTCCGTTCCAATTCTGTTTCTAATCTTCGATTTATTGAGATTGAATTGCAAGAATCTTCGGGCATATGATTCTTATAGATTATATTTCTTTCACGTTAACTTCAAAATTCAAGGAATGTCGACACTGTACCTTCGAAAATGCGTATAAGTATAATCGAAAGAAAAAGTAAACATTTCATAAGCGCGGACCGGAAAGCTTTTTAATGTAGACTATTATGACAATTCTCATACTTCTTCTTCTTCTTCTTCTTCAATGGCACTAACGTTCCTAGAGGAACTTCGCCGTCTCAACGTAGTATTACTTGCGTTATTTTTATTAGTACTTAGTTGAGATTTCTATGCCAAATAACACGCCTTGAATGCATTCTGAGTGGCAAGCTCTAGAATACGCGTGATCACAGTGCAAGTCGGAGGAAATTTCTTTGACGAAAAATTCCCCCGACCAGAACGGGAATCGAACCCGAACACCCGGCATGTTAGTTATGACGCTAACCACTCGGTCAAAGGAGCACAATTCTCATACACAACCAGCAAAACTCCCAGTATATTTATATGGATATTTTTCTGAGCAAAAAGTAAAAAGTAAAAAATGCAAAAAGCAAAAAAATCTGGGAAATCCTGAAAAATCAAATTGAGTCGATTTTTTATCTAATCTCCACTGCCTTATAATTTTCATTGAAAAATATAGATTTTTTAGGATGAAATTTAAGCTGGGGAAACATATATTAAAAATTAAAATTCATTTTTCACAAAACGATTTTTTTCAATTCTGATAAAAATGATATGAATAGCTTAATCCAAAACCAGCAAGTTATTCATACATTGGTAGAAGGTTTTTCAAACAACTGCTTTTTCGTGTTTTCTTGTTTTGAAAACTTACAGCATGCTTGTCTTTAATTTTTTTTATTATTAAATTTTAATATTAAATTTTTAATTACTTCAATTCGTAACATTTTTGTTTGTGAAATCTCGCGTTTGACATGTTGTGCAAACTTTTATTTTTATTCACAAACATGTCAAGAGCATGTCAATCGCATTCATTGTTCATGCTCGAAATTAAGCTCTATAGCAATCTTGGACTCACCTGTTGAAAAACGACTCTAGCAGATAAGTACTGTGAGGCAGTGCCTCGATCAGAATATCCATCGGTAGCTCCGCCACGACCGAGCGCAGCACTGAAGGTCCCAAGCGTCCCACCACAGTGGCGGCCTCCCGATATTGACGACCCTCTGACAGTAGCATCAGCCGTCGAAGCACCTGCCGTGGACTGGTAAAACCCTCGCGGCCATCACGCGGTGGACCTCGTATTCTTTCCCGGCTGTCGGCCATGACTATCACGGTTCGATACTGCACTTCACTTGAACACTACTAGCGCCAGCGGAAATGTTGCAAAATCTGGCTGCGAGCCACACTAATTGTCAATGGATTAAGGTAAAGGTCACCACAGTCGCTGCCACTGGTCACAACCATCGCGCGCAGTTCCTTTCTCTGCGGGGAGTTATCAAATCACTCGAGCCCTAGTTCGGTTGGAAAATTAACGGTGAAATCGTAAAAAAGGCAGCCAAAAGTTCACTTGTTTCGTCGATTGCATTACCATTGTTTTCATGATTCACCGCACAGAGCACCGGCGCACTGAAAATTTCTCGATTTCCCACCGTGTCTTCTTGACTTACATCTGCTGCTCGCGTTTCGCGTCGTGTCCAACACCTTCCGACGAATTATTTCGCAATACACCCACCCGCCGTGATTTGCAATTTGAACCATATCATTAGCAATTGTGACGGCTCACTTTCCCTCCCGCGTGGAGTCTCAGACCCCACGCAAGAAAAGCGTTCGCTTGGCGACCTTAACTAACGCGCGCACCTGATGGGCACGGCACGATGGCGTCCGGAGTGATGCTGAGAGGTGCGGGCCGAACGTGTGCCTCCTCCGTAAACAGGTCGATGCCAGACTAGATCGTGTTAACGAGAGCTCAGGTGAGTAAGGTGCCACGCGCCTGGGGGTTAACGCGGCTCACTGTCTGTCTGGGAATGAGATCGAGAGAAGAGAAACATGGGTAAGAGAATAAATTTAAAAAATAGAATAAAGGGGTTTCTGTATCTGGGCCGCGCGCCGACAGGAAATGCTAAAACCCCCTTTGTAACGATACTTTTATTCGGGAGTTCGGAATATGTTACGCTTTAACCGAAACCAACTTTCTTTTCGGCAATGTTTTGGATGTTTAGATCGGATATTTTCTTCATTGTATTATTGAAATATTTTTGTTTCTTTTTTGTTTCGCCTTTGGGGTACACCAACTTTTTGCACTTACGAGATGGTCGCTCTTCAGCAAATTGCAGGGTTATCAATTCTATTCGTTTTTGGCTCTAAAAAACAGAAAGAACAGAAAGTTACAGAAAGATGCGAGAAAGTAGTGGCTAGCGATGAACAATATTTTGAATCAGTGGCGTAGTTTAGGGGGGGGGGGGTTAGGGGTGGCGGAAGGGTCGGTCTGTCCTGGGTGACAACCACGACCATGACAAGTATATTATATTTAAAAACATGTTTTTGAATGAAGTCACTATGGAAAAGTCCATGTGATAGAATCTTCCTTGTTTTTTATGTTCATTATTTCGTTATAGGGGTAGTGGGGGCAAATTGGTCATGGGGGGCAAAGTGCTCACCTGCTTGTTTGGTAGTATAACTATTGACTATAGATGCCGTATTGATAGTCACCTTATGTTTGAAGAACTTAATGACTTTTGAGCCACCCTGTACTTCAGTAGAGCTGTCGAATGTCAAAATATAAATAAAAACAGAAATTACTCTCTCGATAGCCATTCGGCCTTAGTTTTGTGCGCATGGTATCTAAGGAATTTATCGTGAAATTTAGTTTGTTTAATCTGATATATTGGACAAATCATCAGTTTGGACGACTGTTCACATATTCCAGGAGAGGTGAACAGATATTTTGTTTAATCTCAGTGATTAATTAGCATAGAAATTACTTTGATGTTTGGGGGCAAAGTGGTCATAGGTGAATAACAACTTACAATGTTCTGTTTACTAAAGCTGATATACTGCATCACATTCTGCTCTTGAAGAGGATCCTTTTGTGGCTTTGACCCTGGATAAATATGCCACTCCAAATAAACCAAGCCTCATTATGCAGAACGTTATGTGTTTCTTACTACGTTTTTGTATACATGAGAAAATTTAAATTGAGACTCTAGGTGAATAGGCTAAGCTTATTTCATACATGTACCTACTATTTCAAATATGATTTGAACAAATTTGGACGAAAAAAACGCATAAATCTATCCCATTTAGTTTGATATGTGCGAGTGACCACTTTACCTCCAAGTCAAAATAATGTTCGATTTTTCACCTTTCTTTTTAATGATGAAAAGTGTACTCTTTTGATTTTTTATAGTAAAAGCCGTTTGCTATCTTGAATAACAATGAGTTGAACTATAATATTCTTCGAGAAAAGGAATTGAAGCGGTATGTGGACGCCGAAAATGGACACATTCCTTAGGGTGACCACTATGCCCCACTTCCCCTACTACATCTCTGATTTCTGTCCTGGGGTGTAATTTCCAAGTCTCGAAAATGAGGGGGTTACGTTCGAAGTACAAAGTTTTGAGTGATCATATTTCTTTAACGGATGAACGAAGTTTTATGAAAATAACATTATTCGAAAGATAAAAGATCTACGAGAGATGTTTTTATTTATTGGCCATAAAAACTTGTTTCAATAACTTAAAAATGGTTCGAAAGCAAACTCTTTGAATCATTATAAATAGCGATAGCTTCTTGAAATATCATTTCAGTCTCGATTGGTCTGCGGTTGATGCATGATGCAAGATGCGTCGGCTGGTCAGCCTCTGTCAGTTTCTCTTTTGCTGCCGTGATGAACCGACATGCAAAATCGTTTGCTTGTGATTGCACCCAAGGGGTAACATATGATTTCGTACACATTTGGACAGTTAACTAGGTGTTCCCGTGATGATTTTTTTATATTTCGGATGTACGAAGGATTGAGTAAGGTTGTCTTGTTGATTTGAGTGTCAAAAAAAAAGAGATCACAAGTGAACGAATATTTTTTCGTCTATATTTGAGCAGATCGCAAGACAACTCCAAGGAAAAGCAAAATATCCATTTATCCATTTATTGAGAATTGATTCAGATGCAACTTCAAACAAATGATTACTAAGTCAATGGTAGTCCTACGTTAACCTTGCGGTTATATCACAGATATAACCCACTCCTAGTTTTATTCTTTTTGGGTGGGAAAAGCTGCATATTTGAATAATGACATCTTCAAACAACTGGAAGGGCACGGTTTAGTTTTCATGAAGTCCCGTTCGCAGGCTATCGACCGCTCCAACTATGTCAGGATCAAATGAAAAAGTTCAGGTTTTGTTGAGAAAGCAAAACAAAAAGTAGAATGGTCTGAGCCAAGGGGCACGGACGGAAGTTTGACGTAGGACTATGGAGGTTCAGAACACTTGGTTATTTTATATGTAATTCTTTTCATTATTCAGAAATCTGTTAGTTTAACTCTCTTAAACTGTAAATAGTAGCCTTGAAAAGGGGCGTTTGTTGTATGTACTCATAACCTTTGAACGGTTTGTAACGAACAAAACAAAGAAAGACAATAATCTTCTGGGGGAAGTTCAACTGTGTAACTGAAAATGATTAATGAATATCACATAACAGGGTGCAATGGTAGACGACGTATATGTGAATCGGTAAACAAAAAAAAATATATTGTCATTGATTACATTGAATATGAAATTTATGGTGAAGCAACAAAAAAACAAGTTGAAAGCACTCACTGATATTTTGAGGTAAAATACACATGAAATAATGAAGTTGCTTTATTTTTAATGGATAGCTATGATATTGTGATTTAATTCATTTGTCTTATTCTTATTATTAGGCATCGAGAGCAGTAGCTTTTTCGATGAAATAATGTTTGTTTGCAGACTATCACAATCAAGTCGAATTGGTTATTCTGCTCAATCTATCATAGAAGGAATTGAGTTATTGAGAATTATGAATATGAGTCATGAAGAATATTAATATTTCATTTCGTTTCATTTTTGTGGTGCGATGTAAGGCCGATCTCAATAAGTCTTCGCATGATAATCGCAGCCTCCTTCTTATTAATGAACGATCACTGTATGGGTGACATTTTCCTCGTTGCTTTGATGAAATCTTGCATGAAGTTTCAGTGATGCATGAAATCTTGCATCTGATTACTTTAACATCTGGCTTATTTGTTAGATAGAACGAATTATTGCACGCAATTTTGTGTTATATACAACATTCATGGGAACGAAGTTGGAAGAAAGAATGCATAATACATGATTTACCTTCGCACCCGCTCGCAAAACATACCTCTTTTATTTGTTAAATTGCTCACTTGTTTTATTATTTCCACTGTTGATGTCTCAGGAGAAAAAAATTCTGGATAAATTTTCCGTCTAACGGTATATATTATAACAAATATCGTAAGAATGATTCTGCGTAATATGCGTTTGAAAACTCTTAATAAACGTTACATTTTTCGTAGAGTGACCCCCTATATAGAAATCAAAGACGTAGTCCTACGTCAAAAAGCCGTATCCATAGGGTTTGTAGACAACTCTTTGGGCTTATGAGGACAACATGATTTTGCTAAGAATCTACAGTGTGTGACATTTTTAGAACAGTTTAATCTGTTTACTCATTTTTTGCAGTTTCAACTGATAGCTGAGAAATGTTGCTGAGCCACACCGGTATGTTGTTAAAAGATTGTCGCAAACTCGATGGAGTGTTCATTATAATGCTGTGAAACCAATTCATGGACTGATCACAGCCATTGGAGTATTGTGCGACTCAAATACTTGATCAAGTTCACAGTTTCTATTACCAGAATTTTATGATTTAATACTTCTGTTTTATCTGTACTTCTGATGCGTTGTACCGCACGAAGTAGATCTAGCGCAGAAAATTTTCGAACCAAAGGACTATCTGATAATTTTTTTCGCTGTTGAAATCTTTGAAGTTGAATCTAGCGAAACTGCCATTAAGGTTTCATTAGGATCCAACGAATAACAATTTGCTACTTAAAAGAGAATTTCTCATAAGATGAGCAAACCCAATAGGGGAATGTTGGAGTGCATTGGCCATTTTTATCGGGAATTACAAGAACGGTCAAATTCGTCCAAAGAAGAAGCCGAAAATTTTAAAGCAATTCAAGTTCAACACATGTTATGAGTATCTGACAGCGAACTGAAAAAAATCGATTTGACAAACTGGCGAAGTTTCGGTAGGAAAGCTTTTGATAGAGATACCGAAACTCCGTAGACCACGCCTCTGACTCGAGAACTAATCAAGCAAATGGAACCAAATTTGGCATGAGGAGGTTTTAGGAAACAAGAAATGGTAGTTCGACAGTCATCCTCTCTCTCTAAAAAAACTTTTGGAAAACTCTGAAGGAAAATGGGAAAACTCGAAAAATTGAATTCTCATATGTTCTTCAATTACATCGTGACGAGCATTGTTAGTTCATTTGATATTTGTATTCTATGTAACGGAGAAACATGTTATTTGCAAGTGATTGAAAAATGTTGAACGAGAATTTTGTCTGAAAATTATTTTATATTATAATGACGAGTTTTGGTAGAAGTACTAGGAAAAATGAAATTGTTAAGGGTCAATTAAAATATCAATCAATGAACAGTTCTGCGATTGGCTTTATGAACGTTCGCTTAATAAAAAAACGTGAATGTTTGAAGGTATTGATAACAAAAAATCCATTTCGGACGGGACGAAGTTCGCCGGGTCAGCTAGTCTTATAATAAATTCTTTTCTTGTTTAGATAAGTTTGGTTTTTATTACATAGGGATGACACGCTAGTAACCCGCCCGGGGTAACCCGGTCTCGCTGCGCCACTGCTTTGAATAATCCATTGATAACTTTTTTTTGAAATAAATGGATTTTCATGCAAAAAAATGGGACTAATTAACACATACCCAATAGTTTTTCGAAGTTTTATTCTAACTTAGTAAGAATTCAAATGAAAATGACAAAGTTTTCGGAACAATATTCTGAACAACTTTTCTGAAGACACCCAACCTCTTAAATGTATGGTACGGCGAGAAATGATTTTTGACCATCTTTTTGTGGAACTGCCCCACTGTGTGTAAGACTGTTTTTTTTAAATTTTTATATAAAAATAAATGAAAGATATTTAGGTGAACTTTTTAGTAAAAATATGAAACTGCGTGTCAAATTGTCCATTTTAGGTGAGAGTCACCCAAAAAAATATACTTTGTTCTTAACGTAGGCGAAAAAAACGTTTAGAATGTTCTTGAGCTTCGATTGTGCCGAATTTAACCATTTCAGCAAATTCGTTACTCCAGAACAGCTGAACCGATTTTTGCCAGCAGATGAAAGGCATTCAAGGACTGCACTTCCAATGTCCACTGAAGGCGAAACATTCGAAAAAAATAACTAGAAGTTGGTTATATCTTTGATATAACCGCAAGGTGGACGTAGGACTGCCTTTGGCTTAGCAATCAAGAAGTAACTAGCATATAACTCTTAGCCTTTTATGTTTCGACTAAAGTGATAATCATTTTAGTTTTGATCATGATTTGCGTATTTGAAACAGAAATGCCAGCAAAGAATCAATTTTCTCCAAACAATAACCGGAACATGGTGGGGCGCCCATCCAGGAGACCTCATTCAGTTGTACAAAACAACGATATTGTCAGTGTTAGAATATGGCAGTTTTTACTTCCGATCAGCTGCCAGGATTCATATTCTCAAGCTGGAGAGGATACAATATCGTTGCTTGCGTATAGCCATGGGGTGTTTGCATTCGACACATACGATGAGTCTCGAAGTTTTGGCAGGAGTACCCCCGCTTACTCTTCGGTTCACAGAATTATCCTACAGATTTCTCATCCGTTGCAAGATCATGAATCCATTGGTGATTGATAACTTCGAAAATCTACTCCAACTGACTCCTCAGTCAAGTTTTATGTCTTTATACCATGAGTACCTTACCCACGACGTGCACCCTTCAGCAGGCATCTCCAACCAAGTTTGCTTCCCATACTTTTGCAATTCCTCTGTCATTTTTTATCTGTCCATGCGACAAAAAATCCATGGAATACCAGATCACCTACGCTCCAATGTTATTCCGTCGATATTTTCGGAAAAATATGGGAAAGTTGGATCTGATAAAATGTTCTTTACTGACGGTTCATACATAAACGGGTCCACTGGCTTCGGCATCTTCAATGAAAATTCCAGTGCCTCTTTCAAACTCAAAGATCCTTGTTCCGTGTATGTCGCAGAAATGGGTTCGATATACTATGCTCTAGGGATCATTGAAACACTGCCCATCGACCATTATTTTATTTTTTCAGACAGTCTCAGCTCAATAGAGGCAATCCGCTCAATGAAAGTTGATAAACGCTCATCTTATTTCCTAACAAGAATAAGACATCTATTGAGTGTTTTGGTCGAAAAATTATTCAAGATTACCTTAGCATGGGTTCCCTCTCATTGCTCGATTCCGGGGAATGAGAAAGCGGACTCGCTAGCTAAGGTGGGCGCTTCAGAAGGCACACTTTTTGAAAGGCAAATTGCCTATAATGAATTTTTTCACATTCCTCGTCAGGACACACTCGTTAGTTGGCAGCGCATGTGGAGTGAAGATGAGTTCGGTCGTTGGTTACACACGATTATCCCTAAGGTCTCGACGAGTGCATGGTTCAAGGGATTGAATGTAGGTCGTGATTTCATTCGCGTGATATCTCGGCTTATGTCCAATCACTACAACCTAAACGCGCATCTCTATCGCATTGGGCTCGCAGCAAACAATCTTTGTGATTGTGGCGATGGCTACCACGACATCGAGCATGTTGTCTGGTCGTGTATCCGGTTCCATGCTGCTCGCTCTCAGCTCTCTAGAGCACTGAGAGCACAAGGCAGAAAATCGGATATCCCCGTCCGGGATATCTTAGGTAGCCGGGATCCTGATCTTCTGCTTCATCTATACCTGTTCCTCAGAAACGCCGATGTCAACGTTTAATGATGTTTCCTTCGTTGTGTCCCCGTTTCATATCCCTCCTATCCGATCGATAAACTTTTACATAGTCGCGGCAATACATACACACACTCTTTACAGATGCACGGGCCGAAGGTTGTGCAGTCCACTGATCATTCAACAAGAGCCAAAGGTTGTACCGCTCATGACAACTCTACACGAACTGATGATTGCGCCGGCTAGTGACCATTCTATCCTGGATTCCTCGAGTCGAGAAAGACGCACCACGCTAGATATGGGGTACAGACTAGGGAGCGTTGCTGATTAATGGTCAGCTGCATCCCAATAGGAAGTAGCCCGTGTCGGGCACACGTATAGAGCATCGAAGACTGCAACATACCAATTATGAGAACATTTGTAATACTAACCTCGAGCCAACCGCGAGTAATCGGTTACATATTACTAACATAGTTGTAAGACAAAAATTGTCAAAATATTGGACTCCCGGCCCCGTCAGGCTAACGCCACATGTGCCTTAATAAAAAATATATTTTGGAAAAAAAAAAAAAAAAAGTGATAATCATCCCACTTTATTGAGCCGAAAATGAACGCTCAAAAAGAGGAATCGATTCGTCCTCCGGGGTACCGAGCGCAAATCATACCAAACCAAATCATTTTCGATATTTACTCCAGTATAGAAATGATAGACGTAGTCCTACGTCAATTTAATTTTTATGGTCTTTGAGGTATTGACGCCATGTGACCATGTAAGAAGCGAACAATGCTAATTAAGATCCTAACCCTAGAACCTAGAAATGAGCTTAAAAGTCTCATAAAATGTGATGTCCACCCATACTGGTATAGTATTTAATCAAGTGAGATGCGAGTTTGTGTATAGAGCAACTTTACCCCAAAAAAGCCGAAAACAACAAAATTCTGACGCAACCCTTTTCGGTTTAATTGAAATTTGGTACTTATGATGGAAGCTACCCAAAATCACAATTTTCATTATCCTATGACCAATTGAAATTACGACTGATTTTTTAAATGTGCGTATTTGAAATTGAGTAAGATGTTTATACAGTTACTAGCTGACCCGGCAAACTTCATCCCGCACACAATTTGTTTTGACGTAGGACTACGTCTTACATTAAGGGTACCAAATCAGAAAACAGGTCACGTTTTTATGAAATAAAGTTAACGTTAATAACTATTTCTGCTGCGAACGGATTTTGACGATTTGCATACCATACGAATCGGAAATTTTCTAAGATTTGTTTTATATGCTATACATTACAATCCTATAGTCTGTATATGGTTTAAATTGGTGAAAATTGGAAGCATCCCCATTTCCCCATACATTTGTTCTGTCCATTTGTGTGCTTTCCCGAACAGAGCTGTCAATAACGGGCAACTCATGCAGCCGCTACAATAGAAACAACGATGGGGGATAGCGAAAAGAGAACACTTGGAACTTGTTCATTTCCTGTACATGTGTATAGAACACCTTCGATACTTTTAGTTGTCATTCGTATTTCTTCTCGTACGCATCGGCACTGTTCTGATGCAACAAGCGCTTAGCTTTGTTGACGGTTTTGACCGATAGTAGAGAAACGATTTTTCATAAACGGCCATTCTCGCGATGTTTCATTTTTATCGCTGCAACTGTGTGCACCTGTTAGACGCGTGTTTGATGTTTGTTGAGTGGCGATGCACGGAAGATGCATCTTGTTATATACTCAGTGCAATGCGAACATTGATATAAATAGACTAATTGCGACATATGATCAATTAGTGTATTGTTCTCACAAGGGCACGAAAGAATCGTTGCTTTTAGAAATGATTCTACAAACCCATGCAATTATCATTAAACCTTTTCAGGGTCCCCGGAACTTTTTACTAAAAAGTTAGTTATGAAATTTCGACGTATTCGCAAATAATATCCGAAATGATAAACCAACAAATTAAAAAAGATATTGCGTAGTCCTGCGTCCTAAGCGGTCGTGTCTCGGATACAATCCCTCGATTTTTTTTTGTTATCTATTGATTCAAACATTCACGTTTTCTTACTAAGCGGAAGTTCATGAGTCCAATCGCAGAACTGTTCATTGATTGATCTTCTATTCGATCCCGTTGAATTTACCTTTTCCTAAAAAATTCCTAGCACTTCTACCAAATCTCATCATTATAATATCAGATTATTTTCAGACACAATTCTCGTTCAAGATCTTCCAACCACTTGCAAATAACATGTTTCTCCGTTACATGTAATAAATGTTCGATACAGAAAATATGATATAATAAGAACAGACCCCTCCCCTATCCACCCCTTAGAGAGGGGGAGGAGTGTCTATTCACCATAGAAACGTTTCGTGCCCCCTAAAATCTTCACATGCCAAATTTGGCTCCATTTTCTTGATTAGTTTTCGAGTTATGCAGGAATTTGTTTTTCATTTGTATGACAACCCACCCTAAAAGAGGGGGGAGGAGTGTCGAGCCACCATAGAAACATTTATTGCATCATAAAACCTCCACATGCCCAATTTGGTTTCGTTTGCTTGATTAGTTTTTGAGCAATGCAGAAATTTGTGTTTTATTTGTATGGGAGACCCTCTTAGAGAGGGAGAGGAGTGTCGAACCACCTTAGAAATGTTTCTTTCCCATAAAACCTGCACATGCCAAATTTAGTTCCGTTTGCTTGATTAGTTCTTGAATTATGCGGAAATGTATGCTTCATTTGTATGGCAGACCCCTCCCCCTTAGACAGACGGGAGGAGTGTCTATTCGCCATAGAAACGTTTTATGTTCCCAAAAACCTTCGCATGCCAAATTTGGTATTTTCTTGATTAGTTTTCGAGTAATGCAGAAATTTGTCTTTTATTTGTATGGCAGCTCCTCATAAGTGAGGGGATGGAGTGTTTAACCACCGTGAAAACATTTATTGTGCCCTAAAACCTCCATGTGCCTAATTTGGTTTCATTTGCTTGATTAATTCTCGAGTAATGCAGAAATTTGTGTTTCAATTGTATGGCTGCACAAACTGCACAAACATTTCGGAAAACTTTGAAGGAAGAAGGGAACATTCTGAAAATTAAATGTCCATATGTTCTACAATTACATAGTGGCAAGTGCTGTTAGTTCATTTGATGTTTGCGCTAGCGAAATTGATCTTTGTTCGAAACTAGAAATGATGATGAAACGCATTTCTATATCTTCTTCTATCTATACCAAAAAAAAAGAATCGCCGGATGTGTTGATAAGAGCAGAACTCTAGGAAGGAATTGTCCGATTTAGGGCTGTCTTTATTCTATCATATTTCCTGTATAAAACATTCATTCCATGTAACGGAGAAACATGTTATTTGCAAGTGGTTGAAAAATCTTGAACGAGAATTATGTCTGAAAATAATCTGATATTGTAATGATGAGTTTTGTTAGAAATACTAGGAAGGTAAATTCAACGGGGTCGAAAAAAAGATCAATCAATGAACAGTTCTGCGATTGGACCCATAAACTTGTTCATAGTAAGAAAACGTGAATGTTTGAAGGTATTGATAACAAAAAAAAAATTTGGACGGGACGAAGTTTGCCGGTTCAGCTAGTATATGATAAAATAAAAGAGATGATTTGAACAATAAAATTTGATGTGGGGTGATTTCCAGGATAATATTTCAATCAGTAGCAGTATTCTGGGATCGATGCCATTCATCCTGGCCCGAAGCCAGATCAGAAAAATTGCATTGATACCATGCAGTTCCTTTTTCAGCAAAGGAATGTTATGGTACAAAAGGATGGCGTTACCCAACATGTATGCAAACCCTAGTTATTCGGTAAGAATGCTTGTTGAATGTGACACTTTAGGCGCTGAACCAAACCAATCTTTTCCGACTAACCGAGTTTTGACATTGATCGGATGAGTAAACTTATTGTGTTGAACCAATTCAATGCCATCGCCCGGATATCATGTGACGTTAAACCATATAGCTGATTTTGCAGGTCGAGAATATGATTGTTCCTGTTGAGGTGTAAAAACGGTTCTGTGTGATTTTTCGGTTTTATTCTTCCCTTCTCTATAGATGTCGCCGAAATACCATCATATTCGATCACATCCCGCTAAGATTCTATCTTAGTTATTTGGAAATTCTCGGGATCTGTTTTTCTTTCATATTTGAACATCCAGCTATTAGTGATGAAGACCATAACAATCCGAGACTATTCGTCTAATTCTAAATGAAGAAATTGTTTTGAACCATTCCATCCAGTATACCTCTCATCATGGTATTTTACAAAAATAACTAAAGGTGGCATCGGGTGTCTATGAATACCCCCTTTCGAGACGATTGCAGTCTGACCGATTCTCAAATCGATTGCCAGTCATCTTTTGAATCGGTTGTCAATTTTCATACCGGCCGTAACACCTGGGTGTGGTCCCCATTGAGCCCCTATTGAACTGACAGGAGCCAACATCTCGTGTTTCCCACAGACATTCTTAATTTGTGTTCCTCTGAGACATGTTCCCCACGGACAGTTCCGATTGAGGATCAGCATCCGGCATAGTAGCCATCCGGACCGTAACAATTCCTAAATTGAAAAATGCTTTTATACGATTTATTTTCATGAAATAATTAAGCAACCAATGGAATCTTTTCCCATGATTTGTATTCCCATCTTCGGGCACTTGTTCGGCCCAATTCTGGACGTAATTGTTGTTGGTTCGATGGGGGAGAAAAATTATATAAACCAACATCGCCGCGTGTTACCCGCATTTGAATGCCCGACCGACCGCGTTTGACTTAATTACCGTGGATCGCGTTCGCTCGCGGATTACATGTATTGCCGTTGTTCCAGTGCCGCATGATCTTATCAGTGCACCGTATTACCACCCTGGGAGGTACACTCCGTCTCCGTTCGGTGCTCAACATCTAATTCCCCGTCATCGACAGGCGGAGACAACTTCACCTCCCTTTTGTTTTGAACCATCGTTGGATCAAATCGTTTTATGCTTCATGCTGGGGGAGGAATGGTGAGGGGCTTCTCCAATCGTGGGAAATATCTCATTTTCTTGCGTCCGCGGAGCAGAGAAACATTGAGAAACAGTGCCTTTCCAGCAAATTTCCGATTGAAATATGTGCTCAACACATGTTAGCGAGCTCGTTGGTGACCTTTCCAGTTTATGTATAAATACAAGTACATCAACTCCGATCGACCGGTTTGTGTGTGAGCTTTTCCGCCCGCGTTTTCTAACGGTTCAAGCTGATTCCTAGTTGAGACACGGCGATGCTTCAATCCGCGAAAAAAAAGGCTAACAGAACTGCGCATCGGATTTCAACCAACTATTAAGGCTGTGAAATGAGACTCTAAAACAAAAAGATGTTCAAAGAATGTAAATTAATCAATTGAATGTAGAGTAGACACAATTAACTGAACAGCACGGCAAACAATGATTTAAAAAAAAAGACTATGCAATTTGATTAGTCGCACCCTAATTTCAATTTAATGATCACGCTAGCAATAGGCAACGGGTCGGAACTTTGGTACAATTGGTGTGATCTAGATCTAACATCTAGCAAGTTATTCAATGCTAGTTTAAAATTGTGAGAGAAATAAATGATTGGATAATGAGAATCTTGGTACAGGAAAGTGCAGAATATTTTGCGATCTAAATCGATCGGAAAGCATTTTGCCAAGAAAAGTACCGAAAACGCAACATTCAGAACACCAATCGTCAAACTGTTTTATATGAGGGGCTTGGAATGCAAGGGGTGTAAGTGACTTGATCGATTTCTCTTCATCAACTTTTTCTTTAGTTAATAACTCAATTGCAAAAACGTTCCAATTTAAGTTTGCTATAGAATCTGATAGGTGAGGTTCTGACCTATCTTCCACATTGTCAAATACAGCTGGGAATGTATTTGCAGCTAAGTTATGACCAAAAGAGAGAGTCGATGTAGAGAAATCGATCAAATCACTTACATCCTTTTCATTCTAGGCCCCTCATATATAAGTTAAAGACCCGATCTGGGCTTCCGGATTTAAAGAGTACTCTGCTCTACGACATTAGGACTAAGACTAATTTATTTACAGAGTTTTTACAAACAAGAAACTTTTGTATCTCTTGCCACGCCAACGTGCTCATCTCCGTTTCCCGCGTTGTTCATCACTTATGATTTCGCTTTCCTACGTCGCTTGTGTTCTTATCGCTATTTGTTTAGGAATTCTCATTCCTGCTTGCATCGTTGGTATCCTTATCGCTGCTGCTTAGATTGTTGTTGGCTATCTGCAATCTTTGGTCTATCTCATAATCCTTGTCAATCCAAATCAACCAAATGCAATTGTTTGATGTGGGTTAAAATGTAAACAAACAGTTGACGATAACCAACAGTGAAAATAAAAGCTAAAAATGATAAATTCAAAAAAAAAATCGATTGAACATAGAATTTAGCTTGTTCTATTGAAACTTGAGTCATTAATAACTAGGTCAAAAAATGCATCTTTCTCGGAGCCATGTGAATGAAATAAAAATGCTGAGTATTCAAAATAAAAGTCATTTATTGCACTTCAACCTTTTATAAGACCCTAGAAACTAGGTAAAAAATCGACTCAAATGGCCTGGCCGGGTAAGGGAGTAAAAAGTGCCCCAAACCAAATCGCCAGCTGTATGGCAAATATTGTATAGGATATTAAATAAGAAATTTTGGCGGTTTATTTGAACCCCTATGTGGTTTAACATAGGATCTATAGTGAAAAACGTACTTTTTCGTTTATTTCACGCCATCCTCTAAAGCTTCTAAATTTGAAAAAAGAATACTGAATGTGCATCTCACTACGGTGTATCAAGAAAAAATATCAAAAAAAATTTCATCCAAAATTTAAGTACTAAAAAAATATTGAAATTTTGAAATTTTTTTTTTGGATTTAGATATTCAGTACTACTCTAATTTATATTTAAATGTGTTTTACGGCTTTTCTAGATATGTGTGATTTTTTCAGATTTTTTGCAGTGTTTCGCGGTACAAAAAATATTTTTTATTTTTCCAAAGAGAGTAAAAAGTCCTCCCAAACCAAATGACCAGCTTTATTGAAAATGTTGTATAGAGTACTAAAAAAACATTTTGACAGTACCATATACAGGTGACACTCAATTATATGTGATTCGATTATATACAATTTTGGACTCGATTATATACAGCTTGGAAAAAAATATTTTTTTTCATGTTTCAAATATGGCTTATTTCAAGAAGAAATGTAACCTTTCAACGTTAAGGTGAAATTTAAGTGGCTATTACATGTACAATGGGGTAAAAATCGCGATTTTTGAATATTTTGCTTGAATTTTCACCAGGGATTGTGTATATCGATATTGCAGCCAAATTAAGAGTGATAGAATTTGGGCGTTAAAGAACAAATTGTAGAGCGGTTAAAGAACTTCAATAGGTAGAAACCTTCTAGTTTAATATGAATGTTTAGGATAAAATTAATAATAACACATTAAAAATGATTAACTTTTAAAGTTTTCACTTCCAAAATGTAATTAGATTCCACTAATTTAGTTGTTCCACTCTATATCCTGTACTAAATTTCCTCATCTTTTAAATGAAAGCATCAGAATCGTCCTCCGTAGCGTACTTTTCAATGTAGAGCCAGTTTGAGGCAACAGAGTCCGAAACAAAAAAAAAGTTCTATAACTCATTAACATAACTCATGTCATTGTTGAAATTCGAACATATGCGTAGGAGGGTTTTTTTCATGAAATATGATCGTCTATCACCTCCTGAGAGAATCTGGATAAATTTATTTTTTTCATGTGAGAAATTTCTGACTGATTTTCTGACTTTAAGGGAATGAATCAAAAATGGAATTCCCCTTTTATTTTCAAAAAACGAAAAATACATGCAAAAACAAATAAAAATCATTTTTTGACTCAATTATATACAGGAATTGATTATATACAGTAAAAAGAAATCAATAACTGTATATAATCCAGTCCGTGCTGTATTTGAGTCCATATATGGCACACCATAGGATCTATGGTGAAAAATGCACCTTTTCTTTTTTTTTTCACTTTTTTTCATTCTCAATAGCTCTGAGATAAAAATATGAAAAAAATACTGAATGTACATTTTACTAAGGTGCGTCGATCAATTTTTTCAAACAAATTTTTCACCATAAAAATAAATACTAAAAAAAATTAAATTAATTTTTATTTTATTCTAAATTAAATGTTATTTATTAGAGATTCAGTAATACTCTAGTTTGTATTCAAATTTCTTCCTACATCTATTTTAGGCACATGTGATTTTTTTTATTAGAGTGTTTTCCGCGGTACAAAAAACAAATCTATATATATATATATATATATATATATATATATATATATATATATATATATATATATATATAATCTATATATCTATATATATATATATATATATATATATATATATATATATATATATATATATATATATATATAAATATAAATGGATTTCTGTCTATCTGTCTGATTCTTATGGACTCGAAAACTACTGGACTGATCAACATGAAAATTGGTATGTAGGGGTTTTTGGGCCCGGCGAAGGTTTTCGTGATAGTTTGAGACCCCTCCCCTCTCTCTAAGAGGGGACTCCCATACAAATGAAATACAAATTTCTGCATTAATCGAGAATTAATCAAGCAAACGAAATAAAATTGGGCATGTGGAGGTTTTAGGATGCAATAAATGTTTCCATGGTGGTTAGGTACTCCTCCCCATCTTTTAGGGGAGGCTGCCATATAAATGAAACACAAATTTCTGCATTGCTCGAGAATTAATCAAGCAAATCAAATCAAATTAGGCATATGGAGGTTTTAGGGTGCAATAAATGTTTCTATGGTGGTTAGACACTCCACCTCCCTTTCTAAGGGGGAGCTGCCATACATACGAAATACACATTTCTGCATTACTCGAGAATTAATCAAGCAAATAAAACTAAATTAGGCATATGGAGGTTTTGGGGGAACGAAACGTTCGTATGGTGAATCGACACTTCTCCTCCCTCTCTAAGGGGGACTTCCATACAAATGAAGCATACATTTCTGCATAACTCAAGAACTAATCAAGCAAACGAAACCAAATTTGGCATGTAGAGGTTTTAGGGGGCAAGACACATTCCTAGGGTGGCTCAACACTCCTCCCACATCTCTAATGGGTAGCTGCCATACACATGAAACAAGATTTGGCATGTGGAGGTTTTAGAGTGCAATAAATGATTCTGTGGTGGTTAGATATTCCTCTTTCTTCTCTTAGAGGGAGCTGCCATACAAATGAAACACAAAGTTTTGCATTACTCGAGAATTAATGAAGCAAATAAAACCAAATTACGCATATGAAGGTTTTGGGGGCACAAAACGTTTCTATGGTGAATCGACACTTCTCCTCCCTCTCTAATGGGGGCCATACAAATGAAGCATACATTTCTGCATAACTCAAGAACTAATCAAGCAAACGAAACCAAATTTGGCATGTAGCGGTTTTAGGGGGCAAGAAACATTCCTAGGGTGGCTTAACACAGAATTATGCAGAAATTTATGTTTCATTTCTATGGCAGCCCCCCTACTCCCACCACTCTAAGGGGGGCTGCCATAGAAATGAAACATAAATTTCTGCATAACTCGAGAACTAATCAAGCAATTGGAACCAAATTTGGCGTATGGAGGTTTTAGGAAGCAATACATGTTTTTATGGTGGTTAACACTACTTTCTCTAAAGAGGAGAAAGGAGAAAGAAAGGGTGCTGAACAACTCGAGAAACTAATCAAACAACTGGAATTAAACTTAGCATATAGGAGTTTTAGGGATCGTTAAACGTTTCTACGGTGATTCGACACTCCTTCCTCCTCTCTAAGGAGAGGCTACCATACAAATGAAACACAACTTTCTGCATAACTCGAAAAACAATCAATCAAATGGAGCCAAATTTTTCATGTGAAAAACGTTTTTATGATGGTATGACACCCCTCCCTCCTCTGAAATGTAGAGGGGGGTCATATAAAAATAATACACATATTTCAACCAAACATGACAATTGATGTTTTTATTTATTTATTTATTTATTTGATTTTTATTCATGTAACTTAAGGAAAAAATCCTTTTCAACTACGTTACACTGTGGTGGGAAATACTGATAAAAAAAATAACATATTATTACAAACTATCATAACAAGTTCCTGAATTTTGAATTTAATTCAAAAAATCCTTTACTGCATGCGATCAAGTTCCCCGAGTAGACCCCTTTTAAAGCTAGAAATAGTTATAGACGATTTAAGAGCAGGTGATAAGCGATTCCAATATATAACACCTCTCACTAACATTGATTGCCCATAGTAAATAGATGAATGTTGTGGAATTAAAAAACTCACGGTTCTCGTGTTTCTCATAAACTGAAGTTGTTCAAATAGGTACTGTGGCACGCCACTTTTAACAATTTTAAAAAAGTTTATGCATGTACGATACACATAAAATTTGGTGAAACTACATCCTAATAAAGTGCTATGTAAGTGTGAAACACTGGAATATCTCGATAGATTGTATACACATCTTACACATGAATTCAAAGCAACTCTTAGTCTGTTGAGTGCGGCCGCAGAAGCATTAGTGTAAATGAAATCTCCGTACAAAAAATGAGTAAGAATCAACGACTTGAATAATTTTATTTTCGTAGATGTATCCAAATGCCTAGTCACTAAATTCAAACGTTTTAAGGCGCCGTAGATCTTACCACATTGTGAATTGATGAAAACATCCCATGACAAATTAGATGTAAATATAACACCCAGATTATTGAGTTTATCGGCATAATGTGATAAAACGCACTCCTATGTCTTCTTATAGCTATATAAATAAAAATGGCTCACCGAATGTGTTGATAAGAGCAAAACTCGAGAAAGGAATTCTCGCGTAACTTTTGAAAAGGTCCTATGTAACAAATGTAAACAAATCGAGTTAATGGATGCACGCTATTAGTTTTCAATCATTGAATGCATTACAAAAACAATCGTTCACGTATCTATCTTCTTCATCTTTTAATCGCCGATGCAAAAAATATCCAATGTTCAGATTCGGATTTTAAGCACTCGGCTGTTACTTCAGACGCCTCTTTCCTCCGACGCTCGAAACGTCCGAAGTAACAAAGCAATCAAAACAACACGAAGTCGTACTTCGGTCGTTTTGAGTTTTTGTTTCTTTCAGGTGTTGTTATCTATGTCAGTGCAATTCAACGAGTGATGACAATAATAATCTGTCTTTAGAATGAAATGCTGATGTTTCGATTGTTCTTCAGTAGTTAGTTTCAAATTCTTATCGTGAAACGTAATATGTCCAATGTGCAAACAGGGGCAGTCAAAACGTCCAACGTAACATTTTTCGCCCCAAGGCTTCAAATTTAAGCTCAAATCACGGAACAACTGTTACGATTGGTTTTTCAGAGTTATTATTGACTGCTAGTGGTAAAGTAGTGATAAAGATCGATACCTATTAAGACAATTCGCGGAATAATGTTCGGGTCTTCAACTTCATTTTTCTCGAGTTGACGAAAATGTTACATTGGACCTTTTCAAAAGTTACGCGAGAATTGTTCGATTTAGGGCTGTCTTAATTCTATCATATGTATCAAACATTTATTCCATGTAACGGATAAACATGTTATTTGCAAGTGGTTGAAAAATCTTGAACGAGAATTTTGTCTGAAAATAATATGATGAGTTTTGTTAGGAATGCTAGGAATTTTATAGTAAAAGGTAAATTCGACGGTGTCGATTAGAAGATCAATCAATGGACATTTTTGCGATTTGACCCATGAACTTGCGCATAGTAAGAAAACGTGAATGTTTGAAGGTATTGATAACAAAAAACAAATGTTGGGCGGGACGAAGTTTGCTGGGTCAGCTAGTTTACATATAAATATGTCTCTAACATTTGTGTGCGTATGTGTACTTGATAGTGCTGACATCTAGTTAAACCTGGTGTACTGGTTTGTTTGTCGGGATGCTAGATGCGTATCTTGCTTGTTTGTGTCTGTAACAGCTGTGTGATAAATAAGGGAAGGTTGTCCTGGACCGACCGGTACTGAATCGATCTCTGTGTTACTTTATTGAAACACCCACGAACCATAGCAATTGTTAGAGGACAAAAACTAATATTTAACTGAATTGTTTTTTTACGCGATTGATACGTGCGCGCAAAAAAATAAATCGCTTCAAAAAAATCGCGAACAAATCGCGTAAAAAAGAATCCAGAATATATTGGTTTGGTCTTTTATGTCTTTGCAATTGTTAGGACCATTTTTTTCATCTGTTTAGTATTTGACGTTTTTTTTTTTGATAATTGAGTTTTCGTATTGCTTTTGCGGGCTCCAGCCTTTGATTACTTACCCCAAAATTAAACTTTATGTTTGGCCAAATATTATTGTGAACGCTTTACAAAATTATTCTACGATTTTGTGTTTCTATTTTGAATTCAATTCGTATATTAGGATTTCTGATGAAGGATTGAAAACTCCCCAGTGATACAGTTTCAAACTTTATTATTCTAACTCTATTCCAAATTCGAGATCTGAATTGGATTGGAGAAATCAATAATTCGTTCATTGCTCAGAAAATATCAACACTACGACATTGCGATTCTTTCTAGCTTCGTTATTCGTCGTTCGTCATAATTTAGGGTATCGCATGTGTTGGTACAATGGGGACATATGCCACTTTTTTAAAACTTTCGGTCTGACACACCGACGCGAGTATAGGAGTAACTTTTTTGGACAAGTGCCTTTTTTCATATTCCAGAATATTGTTGAATGAAATGTATAAATTAATGTTAGTGGCGTGGAATATTTATTGCATATAATGCATAAGATTATTACCGGACTATTCTTATTTGATTTCAGTCCTTTTTGTAACTGGATTGAACGGATCCATATATTAACTATTCGTCGATATATTCGTCGTTAGATTCATACGTTCAAAAGCAAAAAATAAATGTTTGACTTTCGTATAGTTATTCGTTAAATATAATGGTCAGACATATACACAAAAAAAAGAATTTCGCTTGTGGAATAATTGTAAACAGTAAACTATAATCGGTGGCTTATACTAATTTTTAAACAGTTACAGTTTCGGGGATATTTTTTTTATAATGGACAATATCGACAAGAAAACAAGAAAAAGAAAAGGAAGTTCCTAGAAATCCTTTTACATCATCTCTTCATGTCCCATCTAAAAAAGGCATTTATTCTTAGTTTACCAAGAATACAGAGACAAAAAATATTAGAAATATGCAAACTTTATATTCCAGAACCTTTATCACCTGGTAATTATCTAGAAGGTTGTTATACATTCTTCTCTTTGATAAAAGACCCGAAAAATACGCAACAACTGCATGAAATGTAAAAAATATGTTTGTTTCGAGCATTCTAGTCCCAAGCGTCATTCTGTGTGTTTGGTTGCAATTTGGTTGGTTCTGGTCAATCACGGAGAGCAACTACGAATTGTACAGTCTACCCAAGCTTAAGCTCAAGCTCAAAATTAAAAAAAAGCCCATTTCAAAAAGTAGTCTAAGTCTTTTTTGAATATTTCAAGTATGCAAAGTTGCTTAAATGACCAATGTCGCTACACCCACAACGTTGCACTGCTATCTGAAGTGGTGCTGGTTGAAGACAGTTGGGTTGATTGGTGTCATTTTCGAAGATATCCACCCCTTTGATCTTCATACCACTGTAGTACTTTTCGCTGTAATGATAACTTGCCAAATCAGGTCAAAACTTTACATAAAACAAAAATTCGTTAAGTCATACTTGTACCTATGTACCTAGTACCTATAATACTATACCTAGTAATAAAATGGCAAGGTTCAAGAACGCAGTTTGATACATTCTGTGGATAATTTGGCGATCCAATATTTTAGTGAACAAGTATTCCAGCAAATAAGTGGATAGCTCATCTTCCACTTGAGCCGTATCAAATTGACGATGGGGAAAACACAAGCTCGTGCTCAAATTATACAATCTTTCCAGGCTTACCAAGCTTAGTACAAGATAAAAAAGAATCGCGCAAAATTCAACACAAATTAAATAATCAACCAAATTTTCATAACAATCAAACCGAGTGGACATGAACAATAAGTACGCCGATTAACTCAGCCACAGAAACCCGCATTTTTTGTGTAATATAACAAACTGCTCGAGGAAACGAATAACCAAACTGTGTTAATTGAAACCCATTTGGTACAGCTGTTGCTGCTGCTGCTGCTCGAAAATGTGGAAGCGAAGAGAAAAGAAGTAACTTTCACACAGAAAAAGTCAAAGGCTAACCCGTTTTTGTTTTTCAATTCAATTCACAACCGTGATGCAATATTATATACTCGAAAGGTATTGCACCGCAGCAGGTGCTCTGTGGTTTGTTTATTCAAATTAATGGTTGAACCACTTGGGCCGGATTATGGATGCCAGATGCGAGATCAATCAACATTTGTCGAATCGTCCTCAACGGGACGACATCGAAGTTAGGCCGATTGTTCCGCCAAACATTTAGCGGTTGAAAATTAAAGCTCACATGAAATGGAACTATTGTACAATCGAACAAATAAACTATTTTAGGGGAATGTTTCTAGCGTGAAAAGTGTCATCCCCATTAAAGTGGTCGCGAAAATGGTCATGTCAATTTCAGCTCAATCGCACATGATTTAAAGGTGCCTCAAAGTATTGATTTTTTGACGCTCGAAAATTTCCCAAGAGGGATACATGAAATTGGGGATTTTAAAAAATTTCATGATGCCAAATGTCTTCAAATTGCATGAAACGTTGAAATCTACACTAAAGTTAATTTTTAGCACATGTTATGGCATCCCGATTTGTTAGATTAAATGAGCCGAAAAATAACAGAAAATGCTCTACTCCCCAATACATGTATGTCATTTGCTTAATATTAGGTTAGAGAAATAGTAATCCATTATTTTTGGGTGAAATTCAAACCTGTTTTTTTATGTGCTTACGATTGTTCGATTTAGGTTAAATATGCACCGTTTTGTTGTAAAATTCGTTGCCGTTCCAATGGTAGCTTTATAATGTCTCTATCATAGAGGTCTTGGTCCTTATTGATGATAAACTCTAGCAATAGATTTTAACAATCTTCTCTTGATCCCAGTTTCGTATCACCCTGGAAATTTTGGTAATCGCTCGGTGCTAGGTCCGAACTATATGGTGGATGCATTAAAACATTCTGTAGAGTTCTTAGTTTTCTATATTGCATTGAAAAAAAAAAATTTAAAAATTTAAGAATTTTTTTTTTTTGCAAAATAATTTAAGTTACACGTACTTTCCTATTGGGGGCTGTCCACATATCACGTGGACAGAAAAAGCACGATTTTACACCCCCCCCCCTCCCCCTCCGTGGACAAGCGTGGACATTTTCATACCCCTCCCTCTGTTGTCCACGTGGACATTTTTGCCTATTTAATTAGAACAATGGAGGAAATAACTGGATTGCGCTTACATTAAATTTTAAGTCCATTTAAGATTTTTTTTCAAATTTTACTAGCTGTACCCTGCCACGCTTTGCCAACACGGAAACGCGCAATATACAGTAGAACAATCCGCACCCGAATCTACATCACACAATTCCAAAGATTGATTTTTTAAACACTTGCAAAAAAAATGTGTTGCTACCACATAGAATACGTATTCAATAATAGAAAGTTGATTTAAGCTCACAGCTTTACTTCAGTAGTGTGCTTACTCCATCTGGAAATCTTATAGCTTCCTGAGGGATTGGCAGTGGCAACAACAATCCTTGAAGTGGATTTTATATTGTGTCATAAAAGAGCTCCATCAATGGCGAACTTTCCGAGTTTATGAAGCGCACAAAAACAAAATTTTATATGCATAGATTTTTTTATCAATTAAGAAAAAATTCAAAAAAGAAAAGATGGAATAGAGACCATGCACTGATATCTTAAGATCTTCATTTGATAAAGGATTGAGGAGTAAAGGGTCGAAATTTCTAAGCGATTTCGAAACGCCTGTACTTTCGATATAAATCATGACATGAAGACAAAAAATTCGGCATTTTCAAACTACAACCAGAAATTATGGATATCGTACGTACATATTTTAATTTAATGTGTATATGCGTTGTAGACAAAAGACATTGCAAGAAAAGATAAAACGTTTGCGTTCAAAGTTTCTATAAATTTTAAAAATATATTCACAATAACAATCCAATCGACCTGATTATTTCGCTTTCATTTGATTCATAGAAAGTTTCAGTAGAACTATTCTCTACAGAAGTATTCTCTATCGAATGATCCGTTTATCCTTTAATTTTAAATCATGAATATTTCATGAAATAATGAACGCACCGCAAATCGATGGTCAAAACTGCCCACTGCAAACTTGAAAATATTCTATACAAGGTCCAGTTGTTGCTTTGACGAATGCATTATTTTATAACATAGTTATACCGTTTCAAAAATCATTCAAAATTTTCGATGTCGCATTTTCTCCTCTATTTTTTTTTGTTGAGTGTAGTTTTTTGAAGAACTCCGGAGTACGATTGATCACAGGAAATGTCGATTCATTTACACATTCGCTTCACTTTAAGTCATCAGCGCAATGCGAAACCTTTTCCGCAATAGTTCCGGGAATTTTCAGAAAGTACTGCGTACTGCGAGAAATTCCTAAAAGCGCACATGTATATTTTGGCTGTAAGATTAACTAGATATATATTTCCAAAATATTTTCATGGGATTTAAATGACATCAAGTTTATCTTGCCAAGAAAAGTCCCAATCCTATTCTCAACAGTTATTCAGAATGAGAAAAACGTGTTTTCAAGGTAGAAATTCTTATGAGCGCATATCATACTTTATTCTCAAAGAACGATTTATACATGAAAATGACAGCATTCAATATTTGGTTGGTTTACCATTTTTCAGACTAGTTTCATAGACACGGTTTGGCTTTGACTCAATCAGATTATCCAACATTTCATGTGGAATTTTATTCCACTCGTTCCTCACACATCTCTCCAACACACGAACTGTTGCAAATTGCCGTCCACCACTGTAGACTCGCCTTGCCAGGATTCCCCAGAGATTCTCGATGGGATTGAGATCCGGGCTACAAGCTGGCCAGTCCATAACCTGAATGTTTCTTTCGGAAAACCATGACAATGATTTCTTGCTTACGTGAATGGCAGCATTATCCTGCTGGAAGATGAAGTTGTCGTCCATAATGTCTTCTGTAAATGGCACCAAAACACTGTCCAGTAGCTCTACATAGTTGTCGGAGTTCATCCTTGTCGAAATAGTGGCGATAGGAGTTTTCCCTTTTCTTGACGCAGCCCACACCATAAGACTTCCACCACCAAAATTCCTGCTCAACTTCACTTCGGGATTTTTTCGTAGATCATGCCAATAATACGCGCAGCAGTCAGGACCATCAAGATTGAACTTTTTCTCTCTTTTTCTCTGCCTTCCAATCCATGTGCTGTTTAGTCCAAATCCAATCTTGCTTTAATGTGCCTTGGGGCGAGGTTTGGTTTCTTTGCCTTCTTCGTGTAAACCAGATGTCCAGATCCTCGCAAAATTTGGGAAACACGTCGTTTGGATATGGGAAGGTCCATTTCTTGCTTTTCTTGCAGTCTCCCCATGCTGAATGATGCGGTTCCGGTCGCGATTTGAAATTTTGCAGTTACCTTTATTCTTCCTTCTGATGCCATATTTTGGGCCCTTCTTGAAAAAATTCCGGACCACTGTTTCTCCTCTATCGATCCTCTTCCCGGTTCCTTAAACCAATATCCTTAAATTCGGTTATTAATCTCCGCTCAGTTTCGTCCAAGAACTTTCCTTTCGGCATCGTGTTTCAAATTCAATTGCGCTACTTCACTGCTTAGCTGATTGTGGTTAACTCGTTCTCACGTTTACATATTGTTTACATATTGGTGGGAAAATATTTATAGGATTTTCCCCCACTGTATACATCAGAAATCTCACGACTCATTGATTTTTTTACTAACCTTGCCCGAAAAATTATTTGTATTGCTCTCCTCCGCTAAAATCCTTATCAAAACATCACTTATCAAATTTGAACAATTTACTAAAGAACTATTTAACGCCAAATCAATCAGTCGCTGGCCCGATCCTCCCTTTTTTTTTAAATTTGTACATTTTTGGTGTGAAATCTCCTGCCCGATTGGAATAAGTTTTTGAGAAATCAATTGATTTAATACAAAGTGAATTGATTCTTCAAAAACATAAAGAAATGTTTGACCCATTTTACGCCAAGCGTTCGAAAAATCGAACAGCATCTTTGATAATTTTTCATGGCTTTGGAAAGCTACCATATGGTAAGGTTTTGGCATCAAATGATAGCTCAATTTATTAGCTATCACCTACCATCAATTTCATTCGATTTTGTATACGTTACGTTATTGTAAACGTTACGTTATTGGACAATAAATTCGGATTTATGCAACTATGTGCGAAAAGTACATGTGACGTTATGTACAACAAAACCTTCTAAAATGTAAAAACATTTAAACTTTCTTAGACTATTACTTCGATAAAAGAACACACATTGTGATGTTCAAAAAAACCATTGGATTGAACCTCCTACAGGATCATAAATGTAGGTTTTAGCCATTGTTTTTGTTTGGCGATTTTTCGGTTTTTTTCGGAAAACGGAAGGACGGAAAAAAATAATTCTTGAAGATTTGGGTTTCTGTAAACCAAATAATCAAAATTAAAATCGTTAAAAAAATAATGTTTACAGCTTGGTCGTTAATGGATTAAACTGCTGAGAAAAATTTCTCCCTAATTGAAAAGAATATCGAAAATAATTATATCTGTTTGAAATATTGTTGTATACAAGTTGCAACTGATCCGAAATATTTCAGGTGATAGAGGATCGTATTTGATAAAAAAAATCTTCCACGCTTATGGTCAAATCTCATCTACGAAATAATTATTAGACTTTTCCTTGAGACCGTTTTTTTTGCCTTAAACTGACTTTAATTCAAAAATTACGCTGCTTACCACGATTCAATTGCTTTCATTTGAGAAAATTGTGCATAAATGATGTTGTGAATCATTTAAATTTTTGCAAGATTAAAAGAAGGATAACAGTGTAGTGTCAAGGAAAGAAGTGTAGAATGGTTGGACAGCTTCAATTTGATTGATAGAAACATTCCAGCTTATCATGCATATAAACATATATAAGCACAAAAATTTAAGTTTTATCTTTACCTCTAAAAGTTACTTGGTTCCATTAATTCAAATGTTTTACAACTGAATTCTTCGCAAAATTATCTTATTTTTCAAATGAGTAGCATAATTATTCTAAGTAGCGTACTTTCTAAATTAGAGTCAGTTCAATACATAAAATTCGACTAAAGAAAAGTTCAACAACTCTAGTTGAGAATAGACCAAATGCGTAGAATTTTTCCATCAAATATGATCCTCTATCACCTCCTGAAATATTCCGAATCAGCTACCTAATTCCACGTATATTTTTATCAGAACACAGGTGGTTGTATTTAAAAAAAATATATTCTTCCTGTCCACGTGGACTCGATCAATACCCCCATCCCCTCTCCGTGGAGAAGCGTGGACATTGTCTTACCCCCTTCTCTCTCTTCTCCAATGGCACTAACGTTCCTAGAGGAACTTCGCCGTCTCAACGTAGTATTACTTGCGTCATTTTTATTAGTACTTAGTTGAGATTTCTATGCCAAATAACACGCCTTGAATGCATTTTGAGTGGCAAGCTCTAGAATACGCGTGATCACAGTGCAAGTCGGAGGAAATTTCTTTGACGAAAAATTTCCCCGACCAGAACGGGAATCGAACCCGAACACCCAGCATGTTAGTTATGACGCTAACCACTCGACCAAGGGAGTGTCTTACCCCCTACCCCCGCTAAAAATGTCCACGTGGTATGTGGACAGTCCCTTGCTGTATCGGCTCCATAAACACCATTTACAATTTCAGATAAAGTGTGAAATGTACCGAATTTTCTCTTTATTGACCTTTATTGTTAACACCCTGTAACTCACAACCGAATGGAACAAACAAAAACAGTAAATCTCGACGTTTCATGTGTAGGTTTTCGAGATTAGTTCCAAATAGTCGATTTTTGACAAAAAAAAAATCTAAATGACAGTACACCCAAACTAGCGTTGGCTGAAAACATGTCATCTTTGGCAGAAATAATGTTTTTTCGTGTGCTGGAGGGTCAAAAGCGCAACTAATGAGCTGTTTTAAAATCTTAAAAATGGGAGCAGATATCTCTTTTTTTTGTTTCTTCATTTCATTCGGGAATGTGCAAAAAAAATGTCCATACGACGTCAATAGGGATCGAACCAAGGCCGGCTGGAATGTTTCACACGACCACGCTAATCATATAGCTACTAGTGCTGTTGTATAAAAGCGTGATAATATTACACCTCATCATAAAATGAAGTTGGAAAGTGTTTTCCAAGAGGAAAAAGAAGAGCATAAACGAGAATGGATATCTTCCTCTGTCTGGGCCGTGTATTTGGCAAACTATACGAAAATTTTTTTATATGCTTTCATTTCAGTGGGTCTCCTGTTTCGCTCGCTCATATTGGCTCATATTGGCTCTACCATATATATTAGGTTGGGGAAAAAGTTATCCATGATTTTCTCAATAGTTAGCTTTAGTGATCGATATCTCGCGTTATATCGATCATACAATTTCAAGTTGTAAAGGTGACATTTCACGCTAAAAAAAAAGTTAACATTTCACGCTAACAATTTTTTTTTCATATTTTTGTTTATTCCATTCAGTTGTGCGTTACAGGGTGTTTTCAGTGAAGATCAACAAAGAGAAAATTCGGTACATTTTATATTTTGTTTTTGTAAATGCGAAAATGCAAGCCAGGCCGTTGAAGTTGCGATTGGTGTGTATGGTGTCGATACTGCAACAGTAAAATAGGTGCAACTTAATTTATTCTTCAAATTTTTTTTGATTTTTTTCTATTTTTTATTAAATTAAAAAAAATTATTTTAGTGCAGTACACTAAATTGAGATATCTACTGTCAACAAATGGACCGTTTGTAGATAGTGATTGACCAGAAACGTTCAAAACTGGCTAATAGAAGAGGTTTTGTGTTACATCAGGACAACGCAAGGCCACAGATTGACGAGAGCTTGATTGGGATGTTTTTATGCATCCACCATATAGTTCGGACCCGGCACCAAGCGATTACCACCCTTGCCTCGCATTGCGAAATTTCCAGAGTGTTAAAAAAATGGGATGAAGAGAGAATTGTAAAAATATATTACTAGAGTTTATCGCCTATAAGGATCAAGACCTATGATAGAGATATTATGAATCTCAAGATCACGAGTTCAATTCTCACTCCCGATATTCTTCCAAAAATGGAAGGAAAAGTGACGAACCAGCCGAAAGTGTTGGTCACAATAATACATTAAAAAAAATTATGAATCTACCTCTAGAACGGCAACAAAATTTGCAACAAAACGGTGCATATTTGACAATCGACAATCCGACAATCCGAAGCATATTAAAAAATAGTTTTGAATTTCACCCAAAAATAATGGGTTACTTTTTCTCCAACCTAATAAATTGATAATAAATTAATAAATTGTCTGTTGATATGAATCACCCAACAAGGTAAACGAAAATTAAAAAGGCGGTAACAGAATTGATAGTATATTCCTGTGTAGAACCCTCAAGTGAACACGTACACAAATAAGAGGTTCTCGCTAGTTGCTGTAGCTACTGCTACTTGAATGACACGACATGGAAGCACGATCCATCTCTCATTCTGTATTCCATCAATCATGTACGCATTGGATAATTATCTTCAGCATCCGAGTACACACACCTTACGATAGGTGTTGTAAATGCAAACATGCCAGCTAACCTACCCGGACAATGACTGTTGTGAACAGTAGCGCATACAAAAGCATTAAGGGTCAACACTAGCGGCAGCCGATAAACGGAACTTCCTAAGACCAGCCTTCTCACATGCTGATGATGATATCGTAGCATAGCTTTTCCGTTTCTCATTATTTTCTCAAAACAATGTGTATGAAACGTGACACGAAAAAGTCGAACCCCGAGTGCCGGCAAGCCAATGGCGTCAAGTCGAACTAAGAGTTTCTGATGCTTTCCCGGATGGTCGCCAGCCATTCTGCCGTACGATTACGGTTGATTAGCCGCGTTCGGGAAGTATAAAAGAATTATTTACCTGTCCACTCCGACGAGCATAGTTCATCGTTCTTCCAGCAGTGAATGGGGTAATTAATCAGGGTGACATCCAAATCAAGTTTGTTGCCTCTTCGATCAAGTCTCTCTCATGGAATGCTGTTATTTTGTCTCTTCCAGTCATAGCCAATGGAACCTATTCGAGCTTTCCCGAACTTAGTAGGAAGCATCCAATTTTATCGAGTGGTTTTTCGTGTTTCTGTCTTGTTTCCACCCATCGAGGTCCAAATTTTATTGTTGTTCCCCCCACACGATAGGTCATGCCGTGGTCTCCGCGGAATGTTTCAAGTGGAACAATTGAGCTCCTAACGGAACACAAGACGGGCATTTAACTCTCACGCCGTGGGGCTCGATCTGTTTAAGGCGGTTCACCCGCAAGGTCTACAATCACCTCCTGGAAGTGTAATTAATCATTCCCTTTACCACCGTTGACACTCCACTGTTCAGCGATTTATCTTTGTTGGGGGCAATATAAACTTACAACCACCGGAGCGCGGTGACCTAATTGTTGGTGAAGGCTGATCGTCTGTTTGTTTACTTAGTTTTTATGGGTTGTTGCCTGGGAAATAGAAACTATTCATCTTCGTTTACAAATGTAGCATCCGAGTGCAACCTTCAGAGTGCAGTCGCATCTCATGTTTACAATCGAAAAGTGAAAATGGACGCCAATTGTGTGTTCTCTCATGATTTTCCGAGGTCATAATTTTTTCACGAGTTAAGAAAAAGCAAAAATTCAATAACTCATAAGACCTGATGGGAACACTTTCTGGTAGTAGTACTGGCCACTTCAACTGGGAAGATTGAAGTATAAAATGTAATACGAAACTAAATAAAATTACTTCTAGAACTTCTCGATAAAACCGTTTTATTTGGATAAAACTCAAAAAATCTCGTATTTATTGCTTCATCTTCATTAAATCACTGATAAAGGCTCGTCGCAAATCCGCTCGACAATGTGATTAGTTGAGGTGCATGGGGACACGATTCCTGGCTGCTCATTAGTTCCTGGAACTCATTACGAGTGATCGTATGAAGAGAATGCGATACAAACTATAACATGTCGCATCTTAGACCTCGCATCACCCCGAATAACTGATCACTGGTTGAAAACTACCCCAAATGATGGTCCTAGAAAATCGTTTGTTATATGAACTGAGCTGAACTTCAAAAAGGGTTGTAAAAGTTGTAGTCAGAGATGCCAACCTTCTTGATTTTTCAGGATTTCCCAGATTTTTTAGCGCGCTCCCTGATATTCTGACGAACACTCATTTATATTTATGTATATATCTTACATTAACTTAAATTGATTTTTTTTTATTTTTATATATGATTTTATATTTTTATATATGACTTGCAGCCTCCTGGGCTGGTTCGTCTCAGAGGGTAAATTGTGTATTTAACTTTTTTTTTATCTCTACCCTCAATTGTTTCGTGGCTCCCCAAAGCAGTCTGACGAATTTATGGAATTATAACGAGATTAAGTTTAAGGAACAACATTGCTCTATTGAAGATAATGTGTATGTAGATGTATCCCCAGAGTTATTAATGTAGGAATAAGTTTCAGAGTGTAAAATTACTCAAGAGAAAATTTTTGAATCCACAGTCAATATAAAAAAAATTCATATGTAATTTGTTCGTCTGATTCAAAGTAGAATAAACTTTGATGATGGGACTATGGAAAATATGTCTATAACCGTACTGAATATCATAAAAATTAGGAAAAATTCAGAAAAGTCTTCCACTGCTGATATGCTTTCCACATTTGTTGAGTAATGATTTATTTTAAAGAATGGTGAAAATTTGAATATTGATTTCTCTGCAATTGAATGTAGTGATGCTGTAGGTTTTTCTGAAAAAATATAAACAATCAAGTCAGGCGAAACATTAGCATTTCCGCTTTTGCGAGGATTTATACGATGCTTTTTAATAATAAAGACCGGATCCCCCGCAGGAAGATATACTCTGTTTCTGAAGGGATTTGGAATGGATTCTGTATTATGAGCTACTACCAAGCAACCTGTTTCTCACATGTATGGCTCGCAGCAGTTCTCGAGGAAGCAAACATGTTCTGGGAGAATAGAATATTTAAGCTGTGTGAAAGATGGCGAAAGATTGTGAAACAGAACTATGGATATAAAATTGAATTTTAATGCATTGATTGAAAATGACGTTTTTGTTTTCTCAAAAACCGACATTAACTTTCCATACAAATAAAACACAAATTCCTACATTACTCGAGAATTAATGAAGTAAATGAAACCAAATTTGGCATATGGAAGTTTTAGGGTGCAATAAATGTGTCTATGGTGGTTAGACTCTCCACCCCATAAATATTTTTACGGTGGTTAGATACTCCTCCCCCCTCTGTTAGTGGGGGCTGCTATACAAATGAAACACAAATTTCTGCATTACTCGAGAATTAATCAAGTAAATGAAAACAAATTTGGCATGTGAAGGTTTTAGGGTGCAATAAATGTGTCTAGATTCTCCACCCCCCTCTCTAAAGGGGGGGGGGGGCTGCCATACAAATGAAACACAAATTTCTGCATTACTCGAGAATTGATCAAGCAAATGAAACCAAATTTGACATGTGAAAGTTGTTTTAGGGTGCAATAAATGTGTCTATGGTGGTTAGACTCTCCACCCCCCTCTCTAAGGGGCCATACAATGCCATACAAATGAAACACAAATTTCTGCATTACTCGAGAATTAATCAAGAAAATGAAATCAAATCTGGCATGTGAAGATTTTAGGGTGCCATGATTGTTTCTATGGTGGTTAGGCTCTCCACCCCCTCTCTAAGGGGGTGCTGCCATACATATTAAAAACAAATTTCTGCATTACTCGAGAATTACTCAAGCAATTGAAACCAAATTAGGCATATGGAAGTTTTATGGTGCAATAAATATTTTTACGGTGGTTAGATACCCCTTCCCTCTCTCTTAGTGGGGGCTGCCATACGAATGAAACACAAATTTCTGCATTACTCGAGAACTAATCAAGCAAATGAAACCAAATTATGCATATTGAGGTTTTAGGGTGCAATAAATCTTTCTATGATGTTTAGACTCTCCACCCCCTTCTCTAAGGGGGATCTGCCATACAAATGAAACACAATTTTTTTCATTACTCAAGAATTAATCTAGCAAATGAAACCAAATTAGGCATATGGAAGTTTTAGGGTGCAATAAATGTTTTTGTGGTTGTTAGATACTCCTCCCCCTCTCTTAGGGGGAGCTGCCATACAAAAGAAAAACACAAATTCCTGCATTACTCGAGAATTAATCAAGCAAATGAAACCAAATTAGGTATATGGAGGTTTTAGGGTACAATAAATGTTTTCACGGTAGTTATACTCCTCCCTCCTCTCTTAGGGGGGCTGCCATACAAATGAAACTAAAATTTTTGCATTACTCGAGAATTAATCAAGCAAATTAAACCAAATTTTGCATGTGGAGGTTTTGGGTGCAATAAAATGAAGAATCTGAAATGGAGAGGGGTTTGAAGGAACTTTGAAGTAAAAATTGATTGAAAAACTAGCGAAACAGATCCTTGTTCAAAACTGGAAATGAAATTTAATGTGATGAAACGCACTCCTATATCTTCTTCTATCTATATCAATAAAAAAGTATCGCCGAATGTGTTGATAAGAGCAGAACTCGAGGAAGAAATTGTCCTATTTAGGGCTGTCTTTATTCTATCATATTTTCTGTATAAAACATTTTTTCCATGTAACGGAGAAACATGTTATTTGCAAGTGGTTGAAAAATCTTGAACGAGAATTATGTCTGAAAACAATCTGATATTATAATGATTTTGTTAGAAATACTAGGAATTTTATAGTAAAAGGTAAATTCAACGGGGTTGATTAGAAAATCAATCAATGAACCGTTCTTCGATTGGACCCATGAACTTGCTCATAATAAGAAAACGTGAATGTTTGATAACAAAAAACAAATTTTGGGCCGGACGAAGTTTGCCGGGTCAGCTAGTGAAGAATAAATCAGGACACCCCAGAAGCATCTCAAAATCAGAACATGTACTGCTAAATCAGGACACATGGTATCCCAGGTCATTGAGGCAACTTTGCATACTTGAAATCTTCGAAAAAGAATTAGTCTATTTTTTGAAAAGAACCAGCATTTTTTTCTTTATTTTTACAAAAATTTATAACTCAAAAACTATAATATCTACAACATTATAGTCTGAGGATGACGGGTAGGATGTTTTTGTTAAGATTTTCATAAAAATATACCAAACATATTTGAAAAATAAATTTCGCTGAAAAAAATATAAATATTGAAATTCATTTCTTCTCAAAAACGTATCTTTTGAAAATTCTTAAAAAAAATTATGTGAATAGCCCTTACAGTTTCCAACAAGTCAAACATACATCGGAAGATGGGCACTGTTACAGGGAAAAAGTTTTTCTAACACTTTTTCATGTTTCCTTTGGAACAGATATTACTAATCCTAATTTTGTTTAAAGTCAAGATAGCGGTATCAGATAGCGTACTTGACAAAAAATATCTTTTATAGTTTCTGGAATACATGGCATACAGACTCCTGTAAAAGTAATGTTCTACTCGTAACATTTTTGTGTGTAAATTCTCGCGTTTGACATGTTCTTGACATGTTTCAAAATATAAAAAAGTTTGCAGAACATGTAAATTGCGATAACTTTTACATAAGAATGCAACGGGTTAGTAACGAGTAGTAATTTTTCTAAAATAAACATGGAAAATTTGTTGGAAAAACTCTTTACCTGAAAAAGTGACCATCTTCCGATGTATGGGTGACTTGTTGGAAAGTGTAATTCGTATAAATTTTTTTCAGAATATAAAGTAATACGTTTTTGAGAAAAAAGAATTTCAATATTAAAAATAATAGTATTTTCAGTGCAATTCTTCTTTCAATTTTTTTTGTATTTTTTATGACTAAACAATTTCCTACATTTCATTCTATTTCATTCTTTGATCATAGTTTTTTGTAGATACTGTAGTTTTTGAGTTATATATTTTTTTGTAAAAAATAAAGAAAAAAAATTTACCCTTTTTCCAAAATAGTCTAAATCTTTTTGAAGATGTTTGAAGAGTATGTAAAGTTGCTCAAATGATCAATGTCTTTACACCCACAACGTTTCACTGCAATATGAGATGGTGCTGCCAAATCCCGAGACGAGTCGGCATGAAATCCACCAGTTCTCAAATTTCATTTCATTCTAAAATTATATACAAAACGAATTAAATAATATAATGTCGCAGTCCTACGTCAGCAACACGGTCGTGTCTTGTACACCACCCTTCTATTTTTATGAATAAAAAATAGAACAATTTACACGCATTCTTGTTTGACCAGACGTTGATCGTCACACCCTTCAGTCGAACCAGCTTGATACTGATATTGATCGAATTTTTATTGCGATTGTTTATACTACTCTTTGAAAGGCCCAATTAGAAGATAAATCACATTGATCCTCCATTGATCACAAGAAGATAAATGCTGGTATTTAACCCAAGATCTCAGATTATTAAGCGAATCACATGGCCACGAAAACCCCTCTCATGATTTTTGAACATTTTTTGTACTGTTCCCAATAGTGCACAATATCTCGCATACGGGTTTTGCACTACGTAAGGTAATCTGAGTCAGCAATCTAATACCAAATAAATGCCGTGGAATATAATGTAATAAACAAAATCTACATGGTCGGATTTTGAAATTCGATGATAATTATTTTCCATACATCTATTGCCACCCTAATGCTCACCTATGCTGGGATTAAAACTCCCATGTGTGCTCCTGACCAGAAGCAAGAGAGGTTGAGATTTCTGGACCGAAATCCGAATTATTCCATCCGCGAACCTACATCAGCAGCGGAAGCAATGCGGTTCAGTGAGTCAATCGTGAAAAGCTTTTGCTTGCAGTCGAAATACATCAATTTGTTTGTTTTTCATCATTTAAATTACGTATGATTCACCCCTTTTCATGTGTCCACAAAATATATGGATAGCCTCTTAGTACTTTGAAATTATTGTGACAAGTATTCATTTGTTTTCTTAATGTGTCGGTTTTAACCTGACATGGTGTCGATTTTACCCACACTTCCATTTATTTTACCTGAATACACCAATTTTTGTATTTCATAAAAATTCGAGTTCTACCTAATAAATGTTCAACAGATTCTGTAGAAGGTTCATGTTGAGTTTAGGAGAAGTTCTGTAACGGTTTGAAGTCACAGAAACATGGATAGTCTGGAAATCCTTAGAGTGTCAATTTATCAATTAGGTTGGTAGGATCATTGGTGACTGTTACCGAATATATAAACATGACACACCTGTCACAAAATTGTTGTCTTTCATAAAAGAGCAAACTCTTCAGTTTTATCTTTGAAACTAGAGCAAACAATGAGACATATCCAACACAAACAATTCTTATTACTCCGGGCAGCACTAACAAATTTGGCCGTGCATTAGCCTTTCGCGTGAAATTTTACCCGCGCCAAACAAAAGAACATTTCGGAAACAATTTCCCTTGTCCATGAAAACATACGATTGAGTATTGTGACATCGGAATCATCATTACCACCATTGAATTGTTTGTTTAAATTTTCAATGTCAGCCAATTTGGAGTGCCATCAGCGCACGAAAAGCACCGTTACGAATTGATTGAATTGACTCACCTTGAACCACATCCACTTGGTTTGTGTATATATTTTTTCGCAATTTCGGAAATAATCCAAACGAGCCGAAGCGGAGAGTCACAGAAAACCAATATTTACGTTCCAATGGTCGGACGATATCAAATTACACACAAAGGTTCCTCCGGAGCAAGCAGATGGCCAACAATTTTATCGTTTTTTTCTCAGAGTCACTTGAAAATCCAAACACAATATACACTTTTTGACATTTCCTGTGTCTTTCTGTACACTACAGTGGTTGCTGTTTGCTGTTACACAATCCGATTAACACACCTCACCGGCATTTAGGATCAATCATAAAATATTTTTTCGCTGCAACGTAAGTCACATCACTCATTTTCTGCGATTTTTTTTGCTTTTCTGTTTCGGCGCGTGAGAAAAAAAAGGTTGATCAGGTGTATAACATTGCAATCCGTCTTCATCCGTTGCTGGATCCAGATCGTTTGTTTATGTTTATGTAATGATGCTAATGCGCTGTACGCACTGTTTGAAACAGCGCGAAAACTTTTCCCAGCACTGTTTGGAGAGTCCGAGTGTAAACAAAAGTCCAAATATTTTTATGTAGGAATTCTGCACAGGTTCAACGTTCGGTTGTTTTCAGTTACGAGACAAAATTTTGTGGGTCACTTTCCTACCACATGATTCACCTGGGTTACCCAGCGTCGGAATGCAGCTCGGCAATAAAAGTTTATCCTTATGGTTTTATTATGCACTTTGTGATTTCACCAAAACAAAAAAAAGTTCCGAAACACACCTCTCTTCACTAAGCGAAGCGATTTCACGGTTCCGCGGCAACGGTCTGTCCCCGTCCAGTGCAGGCAGAAGACTGAATCTCAAGATAATGCTGGAGACCGAGCAGCAGGCAGCCACCCATTGAGAGAAGGCGTGCAGGAGAAAACAATTCCAGTCAATTGTGGTTGGCGAAGGCGAGGGCTTCAAAATGCTGCCCTATGCTTACGCTGCTCTCCGCCGGTGGACGGTTAAATCATCCGCGAATGCACCTGCGGCTGTGGTATTTGTTGGTTAGCGGGAAGCGACATGAGAAAAAAAATGCATAATGCACATTGCTTCTTTGGTAGTGATTCCTATACACCAAGCGAGAAATTGTGGGAATAATGGTTTAGATGAGAAGAGCGGTGATGGGAAGTATGCAAAGAGGGCTTTTACAGAATGTTTCTAGAAGTTTTCTTTGTATATTCGAATATTTTGTACTGTAACTAGGTCGCCCTGCTCTATGAGGATTGATAACTTGCACTTATGTTTTGGAGTTGCTTCCTTCAGATCGATTTATTAGACCATACAAACCCATGTGCGTTCGGTAAGAGTTATCGCATGAGAGAGTTATCATTAACCCATTAACGACCAAGCTGTAATTTTTTTTAAAGAATATCATTGGTATACTTTTGATTATTGGTGTTACAGAAACCCCAATCTTCCAGAATTATTTTTTCCATTCTTCCGTTTTCAAACATTTATTCCATGTAACGGAGAAACATGTTATTTGCAAGTGAAAAACCTTGCACGAGAATTGTGTCTGAAAACAGTCTGATGGTTTTGGTAGTAGTACTAAAATTTTATAGTAAAAATAAATTTAAAGGGTAGATTGGAAGATCAATCAATGAACAGTTCTGCGATTGGACCCATGAACGTGCGCTTAGTGAGAAAATGTGGATGTTATAACGAAAAACAAATTTTGGGCGGAACAAAGTTTGCCGGGTCAGCTAGTATGTAATAAAATAAAAGTGATGATTTTTGGACATTAAAATTTGATTTATGGGTGAAAATTTCTCTGAGACTATTTCGAATTCGAATTCACTGTTGTTCGAGCATTATCAAAAACTTTCGATGCTTTGTACAAAGAAAATCCATCCTTGATCCAATTAGATCAAAGAAGAGTCTCAAACCTGTATGACCAATTCACCCCACAGATACATGACCATAGCACCCCACACATCATGCAAAAATTAAAATGCAATTTATTTCATTTATAGTTATCAAACTTACAGTTTCGCTGCATCAAATGGCTTCTCTTGTGTTGGCGAACAGAATTTAACCCTTGGCAAACGAATGCCGCAATACTCACGACATTGCAAATATTCTAAAAAATCGAATGCCGTCATACATGCGGCATTCCGTTATATTTCAGGAATTCTGTTAAGTTATGCGTTTTTTATGCTTGCAACGTGATCTGAAGCGTTCCTTTCCGAGCATTCAGTGCAAATACATAACAGTTCGGCTGAAAAGTTTATGAGATAACACAGTAAAACTATTTTTTTTTGCAAAATTTAATTTTATTATTCAACATGATTGCCTTCGAGGGCGATACAGCGATTATAGCGATCTTGCAACTTTTCGATACCATTTTTATAGTACTCTTTCGGTTTTTTTTCAAAATTAGCCTCAGTTTCGGTAGTCACCTCATCATCGGTTTTAAAATTCTTGCCAGCAAGCGTTATCTTCAGGTCGGCGAACATTGTTTTGTGACATTTTAAGGGGTTTTACAATAACAAAAGTTGCTTCACTCTCAATGCTGTAACTTACGAACCAATCGACCGATATCTGTCAAATTTTGAAATGAATTGAAAAATGGTGCTTTGTGATAGTCAAGTAGATTTTTACAAGAGGCTCTATCTAGACGTCAACCTTATGAAATTTTCAGTCGAATTGTAATATATAATGCACCTTTTCTTGCTCTGGAAATAAAGCACTAATTTCTTTAAAACCCGTTGACCAACTGGTCATCGTTCTAGAAAAATGCGCTCGTTCGTTAAAGGTTAACTGCACAATAAACGAACAGTTTGTTTAATCAACCGAAAAAACATTAAACTACGATCGGAAGACTCACATTTCTTACAATTAAAGTGCTTTCTTTGTTCATGCTTCCGATTTCCTCCACCTGTCGAATTTTACCAAAGTGTTTGTTATAAGAAATCCGAGTTGAGTCGTACTTTTTTAGATAAATAAACTAAGCCATGAAAAATTATCAAAGTTGCTATTCTATTTTTCGAACGCTTGGACTAATGACGAATTTCATGCCAACTCGTCTTAGGAGCTTAAGGGCCTTTTAGGCAACTTTGCATACTTGACATATTAAAAAAAAAAATTAGACTACTTTTTTGAAAGGACCAAAAAATTTTCTTGATTTTTTACAAAAAAAAATATAACTCAAAAACTATGCTACCCACAAAATTTGGGTCAAAGGATGAAATATAGGAAATTGTTTAAATTTTCATAAAAAGATACCAAATTTCCTTTGAAAAAAAAATATTCGAAAAATTAAAATTCATTTTAACGTATTTTTTTTAAATTCTAAAAAAAATATGTGAATAGCCCTTACAATTTACAACAAGTCGTCCATAGGGGAACTGTGGGTAATACGGACAGTGGGGGTAATATGGACAGGTGGTTGATTTATATAGTTACATTTTGAATTTCAGATTTCTGTTAATGAGAACACCTTCTACATGTTATTCTATAATATTTAAGCCATCCTATTCGATGGTGCGATCGTTCCATGGTGGATATACCATCTATCAGAGCTGCGGCAACACACACGAGCTGGGTACAGCTTTCATCGTGATGGGGGAGATGCAAAAACGTGGTTAGTGGCCGATCAATGAAAGAATGTGCAGATTAAGGATGAGATGCCACTTCTTCAATATCAGCATTATCAACGTCCACAGCCCCCATCTAGCTAGCACCGATGACGATAAAGAAAAATTCTACGCGCAGCTAGAGCGTGAATATGATCGCTGCCCAAAACACGACATCAAAATCGTTATCGGTGATTTGAACGCTCAGGTCGGCCAGGAGGAGGAATTCAGACCGGTAATTGGTAGGTTCAGCGCCCATCAGCAAACCAACGAAAACGGCCTAAGACTTATCGACTTCGCTGCCTCCAAGAACATAGCCATACGTAGCACCTTCTTCCAGCACAGCCTCCAATACCGTTACACCTGGAGATCACCACAGCAAACAGAAACACAAATTGACCACGTTTTGATCGACGGTCGGCACTTCTTGGATATCATCGACGTCAGAACCTATCGTGGCGCTAACATCGATTCAGACCACTACCTGGTGATGGTCAAACTGCGTTCTAAACTGTCAGTCGTCAATAACATAAGACACCAGCGCTCACCACGGTACCACCTACGACGACTACAAGAGCCGAACGTTGCTGCAACATACTCGCAGCGTCTTGAAGCTGCGTTACCGGGGGTAGACGAACTGGATGCTGTTCCCCTCGATGAATGCTGGAACTCCTTAAAATCAGCAATTAGCAGCACAGCAGAGACCGTCATCGGGTATGAACAACGAGGACAACGGAACGAATGGTTTGACGACAAGTGCCGAGCGCTCCCGAACGAGAAGGATGCAGCACGCGCAGCCATGCTGCAATGAGCGACTCGACAAAACGTAGAACGATACAGACTGAAACAAAGGCAGCAACACATCTCTTTCGGGAAAAATGCGCCGGCTGGAAGAGAAAGAGTGTGAATCTCCTGCTTTATCGGAGCTGCTTTATCGTTCTCGAGAATCGCGGAAGTTCTTCAAGAAACTAAACGCCTCGCACAAAGGCTTTGTGCCGCGGGCCGAAATGTGCAGAAACAAGGAAGGATGGCCTCGTAGCGGAGCTCTTCAAGGGAGGTCCGAGAAAACTTGTAGAGTGTATGCACCGGTTGATAGTCAGGATCTGGGACACAGAACAGCTACCGGAGGAGTGGAAGGACGGTGTAATCTGCCCCATATTTAAAAAAGGCGACAAGTTGGATTGTGGGAACTATCGTACCATCACAATCCTGAATGGTGCCTACAAAACTTTGTCTCAGATCCTCTTCCGCCGCCTATCGCCAATAGTAAGTAGATTTGTGGGAAGTTATCAGGCCGGATTCATGCCCGGTTGCTCGACGACGGACCAGATTTTTACACTGCGGCAGATCCTCCAAAAGTGCCGCGAGTATCAGGTTCCTACACACCACATCTTCGTCAACTTCAAGGCCGCATATGATACAATCGACCGACGACAGCTATGGAGGATCATGGACGAACACGGCTTTCCCCGAAAGCTGACAAGACTGATTCAGGCAACGATGTGCGGTGCAGTGTGCGGATCTCAGGTGAGCTGTCGGAATCATTTGAGACTCACAGGGGACTTCGACAAGGCGATGGATTCTCCTGTCTGCTCTTCAACGTGGCGCTGGGAGGTGTTATACGGAGAACGGGCTTCAACATGCGGGGCACGATTTTCAACGAATCTAGTCAGTTTATCTGCTTCACCGACGACGTGTACATAATCGGAAGAACACATGCGACGGTAGCCGACTTGTATACCTGACTGAAACACGAAGCAGGGCTGATTGGGCTTGGGATCAATGCATCTAAGACTAAATACATGTTAGCTGGAGGGACTGATCGCAACAAAGTTCTTCTTGGTAGTAGTGTTGTGATCGACGGCGACGAGCTCGAGGTGGTAGAGGAATTTGTCTACCTTGGCTCGTTGATAACAACTGACAACAACAACAGCCATGAAATTCGAAGACGCATTGTCAATGGAAGTCGTGCTTACTATGGGCTCCGCAAATCCTTGAGGTCCAACAAACTCCGACCCCGTACGAAGTGTACCATGTACAAATCCCTACTTCGACCGGTTATTCTCTATGGGCACGAAGCATGGACGATGCTTGAAGAGGACTCACAAGCGCTTGGAGTTTTCGAACGCCGAGTGCTCAGAACAATATACGGTGGTGTACAGGAAAGCGGAGTATGGAGAAGGAGAATGAACCACGAACTGGCGCAACTCTACGGCGAACCCAGCATTCAGAAAGTCGCCAAGGCTGGACGAGTGCGATGGGCAGGGCATGTTGCAAGATTGCCGGACAGCAGCCCTGCAAAGATGGTGTTCGCATAGAATCCAGTAGGAACAAGAAGGAGAGGAGCCCAGCGAGCGAGGTGGTTGGACCAGGTGGAGCAGGACTTGGCAAGAATCGGTGCAGCCGGGAGTTGGAGAACTGCAGCCATGGATCGGTATTATTGGAGAAAAATTGTGAAGAAGATCTAATCTCTCAATGGGATGTAGTATCATTATAAATAAAAAAAAAATGGCAATGAATACTGATCCAAAGTGGAAAAAGGAAACAAAAATCGAAAATCATACATGATTCCACGTGGGGATGTAATTTTAGCTACTTCGATATGAAGCATTTTGAGTGGTTTAAAATCAAAATTCAATTCTCTGATGGCTATAATTCGGTTTGTGAGTTAACAGAGAAGCGATATTAGATATGTACGGAAAAGTAAATTCATTTTTGAGTAGAAAATTTAAATTATTGAAATAATTGTACTGGGTAGGTTAAACGGACAGTTGCCAGTAGGAGTGAGATGGACTGTGAAAAGTCTGTTTAATCTATTCCTAAGGAATGCCCTGCGTCTATAAATGGAAATCAAATCGCCAAATGTGGACTGTTTAAAAGCTGACTGGAACCAAAAGCAAAATAATTGAGGGTATGTACGTGTATACTGCTGAAAAGCACGATATTAATTCTAGGTTGATTAAATAGATTTTTTCATCATTTAACGGATATTCGTGATGAGTTCAAACCTTGGTTGAATCAAATTATTTGTCTCGCGATCGATAAACCTCTACGCTTCATATATCACAAACCTGTCCATATTACTCCACATATTACCTCACTATAATTAGGTAGGTAAATTGCAAGACTAGGTTCAAGATGCTAGAGTCCCAATTCAGAAAACTTCCGTGATTTCCGTGTATTACAATGGAAGAGCATGACGTGCGACTAGGCACAAGTATTAAGTCCGATCCGAGTCTGATAAGACCTTATCAGGTGACCCTTCAATATATTCAATCTTCAAATGCATTTGATTTTCGAGTTTTTGCTCCATTGAACAGAGGAGACTTCAGGTTACCGTTCAGCTGCTACGAAATGCATTTGATGTTCGAGTTTTCGTTTCAACGAGTAATTGGGTCCACGCTTACAAAATTAATTCACTTACCAGAGTTATGATCCTTTTGCAGAGACCTTTTCAGGTCACCCTTTAATATCTTCACGGCTACGAAATGCATTTGGTTTTCAAGTTTTCGTTTCGTCAAGTGATCTCTAGTTTGCGTTAGCATAATCACATCACTTACCACAGTGAATCCTGATTATTACCCCTTCCCACTAACAAACTATCCCTTCCATGATAAACGCTAGGGAACCACGCTATAGAGGCGACCCTTCTGGCCTTCGGGCGGCGAATATCATACTAACATTCCTACCCTTCCCCTGGTGACTGTAAGGACGTGGCCGGCGTCGTTATTGATCATTGAAAGCTCGAATCACCGAAAATTGCACAACGAGAATGATTTGCTAGTCCCAAGCGTCATTCTGTGTGTTCTTTGTGCAATTTGGTTGGTTCAGGTCAATCACGGAGAGCAACTACGAATTATACAGTCTACCCAAGCTCAAGCTCAAGCTCAATATTTGGCCAATTAGGTAGAAAAACAGTATGTTGAATTGCAAGATTCTGCATCATTTTGACACTCATGAGTTTCCAAAGACATAATTGAAGTTCTTCTTAACATGCCCGTTTTACCCCCACCTCCCCTACATAGTAAGATGGGCACTTTTACAGGGAAAAAGTTTTTCTAACAACAACTTTTTCATGTTTTTTTTTGAAAAAAATTACAACTAATCCTTATTTTGTTCAAAGTCGAGATAGCAATATAGTGTATTCGACAAAGTTTGTTAAAATATGAACTTTCATCGTAGACGTCAACTTTCTATATTTTACAGTTTCTGGAATAAAGGGCATTTTTGTATGGAGCCCCCAATAAATATGTTCTACTCGTTATATTTTTGTGCGAAATTCTCACGTTTGACATGTTCTTAACATGTTTCTGAATAGAAAAAAGTTAGTAGAGCATGTAAATCGCGATAATTTATACATACAAATGTTACGAATTAAACATTAATAGTAATTTTTTAAAGAAGAACATGAAAAAGTTGCCGTTCGAAAAACCTTTTCCCTGTAAAGGTGTCCTATTCAAATCTATTTTTTTCAGAATTAAAAAAAACATATTTTTAAGAAGAATGAATTTTAATTTAAAAAAGTTTTTTTTCAATGAATTTTTATTCAAAAATTTTTATGGTATTTTCTAATGAAAACATAAATAACTTCCTACATTTCATTCTTTGACTAAAACTTTGTAGGTCCGATAGATTTTGCGTGAGAGTTTTTTGAACTTTTTTTCGAAAAATCTTACTTTAAAAACTATAAGATCTACAAAATGTTGATTAAAGAATGAAATGTAGGGAATTATTCGTGTTTTCATTAAAAAATATCAAGCAAATTGTTGGAAAAAAAATTTCATTGAAAAAAAAAACATTTTGAAAATTAAAATTAATTTTTCTCGAAAAAATGTTTTTTAAAAATTCTGAAAAAAAAGATTTGAATAGCCCATACAATTTCCAACAAGTTACCCATACATCGGAAGATGGACACTTTTCCAGCGAAAAAGTTTTTCGAACGACAACTTTTTCATGTTTTTCATTGGAAAATGACTATTAATGTTTAATTCGTAACATTTGTACGTATAAATTATCGCGATTTACATGCTCTGCTAACTTTTTTCTATTCAGAAACATGTCAAGAACATGTCAACCCTTATAAAAAGGTAGAGGGTCTGAGCCTAGGGGCACGGACGTAAGTTTCACGTAGGACTGTGATTATTGGGAACAATTGTTTTTTATTTATGTAATTCTTTTCATTGTTCAGAAATCTGTTATTTTGACTCTTTTGAAACTCCAAATGGTGGCCCTGAAAAGGGTCGTTTGTTATATGTGCTCATAACCGTTGTCAGCAGCCCCATGACTGCAAGCGCGCTCGCAAATCATAACAAACCTAGATTGTGCACACACATTAAATAGGCATAGAATGTTGCTATAGTAACGTATAAACTATTGAAAAATTTAGACACTAAAAGGAATAGGATTCATCAATATAGATTAGGATACTACTGAATTGGTAACACATACACAGGAGGATTTGGAGTACATGAAAGGGATTAAACGTGAGTTTACACAAATAATACAATTGAACTGCTATTGAATTAATTATATGTATACAAATAAGAAAATTATAATCTCCACCTTACAACACCAAATTTCATATTTCATTCCCGGAGTATTGACTTGACTTGAATGGCACAAACGTTCCTAGAGAAACTTCGCCGTCTCAACGTAGTATTACTTGCGTCATTTTTATTAGTATTTAGTTGAGATTTCTATGCCAAATAACACGCCTTGAATGCATTCTGAGTGGCAAGCTCTAGAATACGCGTAACCACAGTGCAAGTCGGAGGAAATTTCTTTTGATGAAAAATTCCCCCAGAACGGGAATCGAACCCGAATCCCCGGCATGTTAGGTGTGACGCTAACCACTCGGCCACGGGAGCACTCCCGGAGTATTATAGTTGCGGATTTCACCCTTCCCGACCCGTTGATTTCAAATAATAAGGTGGAATGGTAGACGAAGTATATGTGAATCGGTAAACAAAAAAATTATACCTCGCGCAACTTTTGAAAAGGCCCAATGTACGAAATGTGAACAAATCAAGCCAATGGATGTACACTATTAGTTTAAATTCATTGAATGCATTACAAAAACAATCGTTCAAATATCAGTTCTCTTCAGCCTTTTATCGCCATAACACAAAATGTCCAATGTACAGATTCTGATTTCAAACACTCGACTGTTACTTCGGACGCCACTTTCCTCCGACGCTCGAAATGTCCGAAGTAACAAACTGCCGTTCTACGCATAGTTGTCCCATGTTCCAAAATCAGCAACTGAGAAAAACGCAATCAAAGTTTTCTGCCATAAAGGGTGTTCGGATCGAAAAGTGGTCAACTTAAATTCGCCGTATTTTTTCTAATCATTCATATAAAAAACCTGATCACCCCTTATTTCGTAGGTGTGTGTGTGTGTGTGTAGAATGATGCCTCTATTTGGATTTTGACATTAGATCTTTAGTTATCAAAATGGCGTCAAAGCAAGAGGAGCGACGAATCAAAATTTTGTACATGCGTCATGAAAATCCAAACTACACGCACGCAGAAATAGCAAAATCGTTGAATGTGACCAAATCAACCTTCACCAAAGTAATAAAAGTGTTCGGGGAACGTTTGTCGACAACTAGAAAGCCTGGATCTGGGGGAAATCGAAAGCCGGGAGCCGCAGTGACGAACAGAAGAGTGGCTAGCGCTTTCAAGCGCAACCCCAACCTCTCCGTTCGAGATGTCGCAAATAAGTTGGGAATATCGTCTACAACCGTGCATGAAGCTAAAGAACGATCCGGACTATCGACTTATAAGAAGGTAGTGACTCCAAATCGCAACGATAAGCAAAACCTTACGGCAAAAACAAGATCTCGGAAGCTGTATACGACATTGTTGCCAAAGTTTGATTGCGTGGTAATGGACGACGAAACCTTCGTCAAGGCAGACTTCAGACAGCTTCCTGGACTTCCTTATACAGCAACTGAAAGGGGAAAGGTGGCAGACATTTTCAAGCATATTAAACTATCAAAGTTTGCCAAGAAATATCTCGTTTGGCAAGCTATCTGCACCTGTGGGTTGAAAAGCGACATTTTCGTTGCAACCGGGACCGTCAACCAGGAAATTTACGTGAAAGAGTGTCTTCAAAAGCGTGTGCTGCCTTTCCTGAAGAAACATGACTTGTCTGTGCTGTTTTGGCCGGATTTGGCATCCTGCCATTATGGAAAAAGGCCATGGAGTGATATGCCGCTAACAAGATGCAGCTTGTGCCCAAGGGTAAGAACCCTCCCAACACACCAGAACTTCGCCCAATCGAAAAATATTGGGCGATAGTCAAGCAGAACCTTAAGAAGACCCAAAAACAGCAGCAGCGAGAAGCAGTTCAAAGCAAACTGGCGTTCTGCGGCGAAGAAAGTGGATAAGGTGACTATACAAAATCGGATGGCAGGCGTCAAACGAAAGGCTCGACAATTAAGCGAATTAATAAAATCTCATGAACATGATGGTATAACACGACAAACATATTTAAAGGGCCTATTTACTATTAAAAAGACAATAAATTACAAATATTTTTTTAAATATCTCGAGAATGGCTACATTTAGAAGGAGATTGATAATAACCTTTTTTATTTTAAATAACATCAGGATTCATAATTTGTGATTAAAAATGACTGCTAACATACAAAAACTCGAAGTTTCGAAAATTCCTAAAAATTCGATGTTCCATAAAGTTCGTCAAAAATAGTTTTACCATCTTGGGCCCATTTTTTAAATTTTCTACATGACTTCTATTTTATATGAAAAAATTGAAAAAAATATTAAAAAATACATATTTTTTGATATCGCAAATTGAAATTTTATTTTGTAAATAAAAAAAGTACTAATTTTTCTTCTCAGTGTATATTTTTTTTCAAACTAAGCCAACAATACTCTATAACTCTTTCTAACGCACTATTTTGGTACGAGTCATATTTTTTGAGATATAAATTATCAAAGATTTCTCTTACTCAAATCGATACGCCCTTTTCAAAAGTTACGCTCGAGTCAAAAAATGAACCATGATGATGTATTTAGAAAAGTTGTTGGAAATCATAAGAAAATTCATAAAATTTCATCAACATGACGGTATAACACGACAAACATATTAAAAGGGATTATTTACTATAAAAAAGACAATACATTAGAAATATTTTTTAAATATTTCGAGAATGGCTACATTTAGAAGGAGATTGATAATAACCTTTTTTGTTTTAAATCACATCAGGATTCATAATTTGTGGCTAAAAAAGGATTGTCAATATACAAAAATTCGAAGTTTCGAAAATTCCTTAAAATTCGATGTTCCACAAAGTTTGTCAAAAATAGTTTTACCATCTTGGGCCCATTTTTAAAATTTTCTGCATGACTTCTATTTTGTAGGAAAAAATAAAAAAAAAATAAAGAAAATGTGTTTGGATATTGCAAATTTAACTTTTATTTTGTAAATAAAAAAAAAGGTACTAATATTTTTCACAGTGTACATTTTTTCATATTCAACCATCAATACTCTATAACTCTTTCTCACACTCACATTCACATTCACATTCTCATTCACACTGACACTTCACACTCAATTCTTAAAACTATCCTTACATCTAATATGTATTTACAATTTAACTTATTCTAATGTTAGTAGGATGGGAACCGATAGCTCGTGAAGGACAAAAAGGAGGGGAGAGCAAATATTTTGATTTGGATGAAAAAGAATATGGAAATCCACAAAAAAAAACAAGACACGCAATTGTGCAATGTGCCTTCCGATAGAGCACATTTTGAATGATAAAGTAGCAGTAATTTTTATATTCCAAACGAATGCCTTTTTCGTCGAAAAATTAAATAGAGACATACTTGTGCACCTAAATAATATTGCAGAGTTGATTCAAAAATTTCGTTTAGGAGTTTTCGAGTGAGCAAGCAAACAGAACAAAATAAATCCATAGTACTACGTCAAGAAAGTGGTCGTGTCTCGAATACCATCCTTTAAAGCTGTTTAAGGCTCTGTTGATATCATAATAGTATTCACAAAGTACTTTCTTCGCCGAAATTTGAAAAAAATGCAGCCGCCTGAATGCAACTTGTTCTCAATTTTTCGACATTGGCCGTTGAATGACTGACCTTCTACATAATGCAACGTTGACGCTACGGAAAAAGAAATATATTAAATTCCATACACATTTTCGCGTTTCTTTTGTGAACATGCGCAGCATCCATGATCGTATGCCATATTTGGTCCGATCGAAAGGCGAAAGAAGGGAAGAAAGCAAATTACTTTTTTTTTGCGAATGACTGACACCGATGAGATGGATGAATGACAGGGGTGACAGGGGAGTTGAGGGGAGATGATGTGTGGGCTCTTTCGCAAAAGTCGGCGGGCTTTCGCAAAAGGATCGATGATAAATGGTTTTATCTTGAGAAGGTGTGGTTCTCCACTCGCAAAAATCACCAAAAAACACTTTCGCCCTTTTCTGGCAAAGAGGCCTTTCTTTCGGGACCCCTGGGGGCGAATACCTCTGTCGTGAGGATAAATTGCGTCTTATGCTGTGCGTTAATTACGCTCCAGGCTATGTTTTCGCAATGATAAAGAGAAATTATGAGTCACCGTGCGGGTAGTGTGTCGTTTTGTGTGTCTGGAACTCCTGAGTGAGAGAGAGAGAGAGGAACGAGTTCACGATGAATGTGCTGAGGTCTCCGCTATGTTATATCTGATTGGTTCGGGTTGGACCACCGGCAGGACATTGCCCAAAACCGGCAATGAACACGTCCCGGTTTGCAGGGAAAGTTTCAGTTCGATATTATCATGACAACGCCCGCAGTGTGAGTATTATTTTTTTCTTATGATCGATAATAAATGTCATAAAATATGATGTGAAATTATGACATAATACGGACACTTTTGTGACGCAAGTAGAAAAAATAGTGAATCGATACAATTTGATAGAAAATTTCGAACCAGTAAATAATTATTCCGTGCTCCCGTGGCCGAGTGGTTAGCGTCATAACTAACATGCCGGGTGTTCGGGTTCGATTCCCGTTCTGGTCGGGGGAATTTTTCGTCAAAGAAATTTCCTCCGACTTGCACTGTGATCACGCGTATTCTAGAGCTTGCCATTCAGAATGCATTCAAGGCGTGTTATTTGGCATAGAAATCTCAACTAAGTACTAATAAAAAATGATGCAAGTAATACTACGCTGAGACGGCGAAGTTCCTCTAGGAACGTTAGTGCCATTGAAGAAGAAAAAGAAGAAGAAGAAGAAATAATTATTCCTGGGTTTTCCATTTCATTCATGCTGCGGCTATCATTTGATTTCGATTTTTTTAAGATAAGGTAAAAACATATAACTACCCTGTTTAAGCCCTACGGAATCCTGTTGATTATGTTAATTTCGTTACAAGCACCAATTTGCTCCATCTCCTCGGGCGGTGGTTACGAGAAGAAAGTGAAATTTTAAGTATAAGTCGGATGATAACTGATATTTGAGGTATGAACTTTGTCCTAGAGATATACACTTCCGATGTGATCGGAATGCAGCCGATAACCAAACTAACGAAACCGCTGTCATCATAAATGAATTAAAAATTGCACTTATTTGCATAAAACCCCAACCAGTTCGGGAGGGACTAGTTTTTCACATTTATTGACAGATTAGATACCAATGGGAATGTAGATGATGCCAACCGTTCAGCTGCAACCGAGTCCACGATTATTGTTTGTATTATGGTTTTCGATTTAAGCTTTTGAGGGAAAGTTTTTCGGCGATGCAGGGTTTCTCTTTGCGCCTGAACCTGTTCAGCCAACGCCAGCCGGGGTAAATATGCGCGAAGTGGCTGAGCATTCGAAGCTGTGAATTAATCTGCATAAGTGAGGTGTCATTCGTTCACGAAAGATTGGAATTTGTGGGTTTTTTTTTGTGGTGATTTATCGCTGATAGGCCGACACCAGGCTCAAGTTACACTGCCATTAATTTTCGCTTTACTGAACGGGGCAATATTTATGAATGCCTCCGATGATGCATTCCTTTTTTTTTTTTGTTTTTTTCTCAATTTTCCTTGGACCTTTCCATATTTTGGCTCAAACTTCTTATTTTATATCATAATTTTTCTTTGCCTTTAAATCAAACACTCAAAAAAAGGTATTCGTTGTTACATTTGCGTTATTTTATCAGCTTCACGATTTCAATCATATCTTCTTCGTCTTCTTCTGGGATTCGCCATTGGTTGTGTCTGCTCGAATCACTTTCAGTATTGATCTATGTTGTTCGGATTGTGTGGTGATACAAAGTGATGTTCGCAATAAAAAAAAGTGCGTTTAGATGGATTCGACAGAGAAATTCACATAAGCCCTTCATTTCAATTCTTCGATGATGTTTTAAGGTGGGGCCAGAATGCCGCGCTATGCGTCGCGTTGCGACAATTGTGCTTTGACACTTCATTTTAAATATGTGTGTTTCCATTTAGTCGAACACAATAATGCGTTGCGTCATTAGCATCGTTGTACTAAACGCTAACATTTGTTCTAAACTGCTTGCGCCGAATTCGCGATGACAGTGGCATGGTGTCGACGTCTGGTGGTAACTTCAAATTAATCAAATTAACTTCAAATTATAATTTGGGTCCCAAACTCGTTAGCGTAATCTATATCAGATTAGAAGACACGAAGCCGGTTTTTAAATTCTAAAATTTGAATGAAAATTTTCATATCATGTTATTTGAGTACTTAAAACACGTATTTCTGACTTTCATTCAACCATATGGCTAAACAATTCCAACATTGTTGCTGAATTTTTTCATCATAATATAGAGTTGTCTTCATAAACAATTTTCGTATAAGACTTTTTCATCACCTGCAAACAAAAATGTTTTTCATTTCATTTCATTTCATTTAGAATACTAGTTTGATATGGAAAAGCTAATTTTCATTCATAATTTTAATTTTGAAAACGTGTTCATTCCGACTGAAAATCAGCTATTCTTTCACGCTCCCCTAAACTAGTAAACGAAGCTCAATGCCGCCAGCGCGGATATGTCAATGTGTTGTTTTTAAAACATTCAACTGATCCGTGGACACAACAAGAACAAGATTTTCATACGAATTTTATTTTGTTTTTGTTTACATGAAAAGTGGTGACGCGAATGCTAGATTGTGACTGCATATCAACAGACTGCGTCGGGCGAATATTTTAGTACAAAACGCAAGCAATGACAGTTGATGAGAAGCAACGCACAACGCGGCATTCTGTTTCCAACTTTAGGCTGTCAAAAAAGTCCTGCGGTATTTCCGCGAGGTGTCGTTGTAAGCGCGTAGTTCTAGTTGTATTCATTGTATCGAGTCATACTATAGCTTGTTGAAAAGGTATTTTTGCGCTATAGTATAGTTCTCGACAGTGTTTTGTTTGGTTAAGTCGTTCGTGAGTTATAGTGTCGCAAATATGGAGCAAAATAAAGAGAAAATCCGACATACTTTACAGTACTACTATGACAAAGGCAAAAATGCATCTCAAGCTGCCAATAAAATTTGTGCAGTTTATGGACCCGATACAGTTTCCATTTCCACCGAACAACGATGGTTTCAACGTTTTCGTTCTGGTGTAGAGGTCGTCGAAGATGCGCCACGCTCCGGAAGGCCTGTCGTCGAAAATTGCGACAAAATCGCTGAATTAGCCGAGAAAGACCGGCATAGTAGCATCGGCCAAGAGCTGGGGATAAGTCATCAAACCGTTATTAACCATTTGAAGAAGCTTGGATTCACAAAGAAGCTCGATGTATGGGTGCCACACATGTTGACGCAATAAAACATCTTTGACCGTATCGACGCATGTGAATCGCTGCTGAATCGCAACAAAATCGACCCGTTTCTGAAGCGGATGGTGACTGGCGATGAAAAGTGGGTCATTTACGACAACGTGAAGCGCAAACGGTCTTGGTCGAAGCCCGCTGAAGCGGCTCAGATGGTGGCCAAGCCCTCATTAACGGCCAGGAAGGTTCTGCTGTGTGTTTGGTGGGATTGTCAAGGAATAATCTATTATGAGCTGCTTCCCTATGGCCAAACGCTCAATTCGGACCTGTACTGCCAACAACTGGACCGCTTGAAGGTAGCACTCATGAAGAAGAGGCCATCTTTGATAAACAGAGGCCGCATTGTCTTCCATCAGGACAACGCCAGGCCACACACTTCTTTGGTGACGCGCCAGAAGCTCCGGGAGCTCGGATGGGAGGTTCTTTTGCATCCGCCGTATAGTCCGGACCTTGCATCAAGTGACTACCACCTGTTTTTGTCCATGGCGAACGAGCTAGGTAGTCAGAAGTTAGCCACAAAAGAGGCCTGTGAAAATTGGCTATCCGAGTTTTTTGCCAATAAGGAAGCGAGCTTCTATAACAGGGGTATTATGAAGTTGGCATCTCGTTAGGAACAAGTCATCGAATAAAACGGCACATATTTGACTTAAAACAGATGATTGTAACTAATTTTATGAACAAATGAAAATTTAAAAAAAAATCCGCAGGACTTTATGACAGCCTAATATAAAAGAACATTTGATTGCGATAGCGATGTCAATATCTGGTTCAGAATAAACGATAGTTTGTTTCGACCAGGCTGAAAGCAGAGCGAAAAATCAGAAAAAGTAAACAAATGAAGGCTCAGATACAGCTTAAGCAGCTTAAGATGAAGGTGGAAGCTAGCCATTGTAGTAGTATAGGTAAACCCACGTGTAAAAATGGGGTAATAGTGTTTGTGAGAGAAAAGCAAAGTACACGTAAATAGATCAATTCACTTATCAGACTGTGCGGCGCTTCATTGACACGAGTCATTGAATACATTTGAAAAAAAATAACAATTCAATACAAAAGTAAAATGTATGAACGATATGCTCCGGTGATCAATTGCATATGAAGTAAAATTCTGATTATACGCGAGCGTAACATGAGCAAATTTATAACCAGGGCCCGTGTGGAGGCGATCTGGCGTAGAGGTAACATCCATACCTCTCAAGCAGAGATCACGAGTTCAATTCTCACTCCCGACATTCTTCCATAAATGGAAGTAAAAGTGACGAACCAACCGAAATGTGTTGAAAGTCACTATAATATAGAAAAAAAATAAAAATAATCAGAGCCCGAAATTCTCGAAGGTGAAAAATCAGGACCGACTCTACTCTCAGCAGCTTCGCTTCAACTAGAACTGCTTCGGCAGTCGCCGCCAACAAAAAATGACTTGACTAGAAAATGAATTGACTAGCGTTGACTAGCGAGGATGACTGGTGAACTAGTCCAGTCAGTGGTTATTTCAACTGACTCGACTAATGAATAAAAATCTGCCTCTTCATTCAACTGACTTCAATTTCCCCCTGACACTAATTCATACTCGCGTACGCAATATTATTTTTACGTCCATATAAAGAGGAACGAAAACATGATTTCTGATGCAAAAAAGAGTTACCCCATCATTGGACGGTATATTGTCTTCCCATCGTGAACTCAAACCAACGAATGTAGACATTTATCAAGTATGCTATGAAGGTCCTCGCGTTAGTATTAGTTAGTATTAGGCGTGCAAAATAGCGCACATACTGCACATTATTTTATACGTGTAAGTAATTTTCGTGTACGATGCAAAAGAAAATCTAGCTCACCTGTAGCGTATGTCAAACCACGATGAACTCAAACATCGATGCATGCACATGTACATGGGAGAGAGAAAGAGAGGAACGAATTCGTTTTGGGGGGAAGTCACTTCAAAATGCAATGAGGCCAATTTGACTGGGAAGGATGAATTGATATAGTCGAGTCGGTAGAGGGAGATAGCGACTAAAAGCCCGACTGACTGTCCAGTCGTTTTGGCGGAGCAACTGCATGATGAAGCCAAAGTAATTACTAACTGACTGTGGATATAGTCAGTCAGATAGTCAGCTGACTATCCTCAGTTGACTATGACTATGCAGAGCCCTGTTTATAACACATGCGAATTGGGGCTCTTTTGGTATTAACAAGTTCTTCCGCATAGTAACTCGATGCTGATAATTTCTTAATATTTTCCTTCGTTGATCATATTGTTTTCACATATTCACGTTGGAGAGCCTTAACCCTTCTCTTCGTTGACCGAGGCATTTTGATTGAATGTAATACTTTTCCGTTTACTGTTTTGAAAGCATAGGCAGCCTTGGCAGTGTTCCGAGCTCTGCAATAGAAATTTCTTACCCAATGTTAAAGTTGCTAAAACTTGCATTATAGACCCATTAAACGTAAAAATAATAATTGTATTGATATCAACACAATTTTATTCTATTGAGTTTCATAACATGAAACGCTATGACTCAGGAATAACATTTTATTGAGTGTTTTTATAGCTGTTTCGATGATGTTGTCTGGCATCAGTGTCGAAAAAATAACGATGCTTTCACCAATACAAACAAAACCATTGCCGAAGATTGAAAATGAAAATTTAACTTTCCGAACACTAGCTCGAGTTTTCCGATGTTTTTCACTATACAGTGCGACAGTAGATGAAAATTTAATATCTTGTGAGTAATCGATTAGAGTTCGGTTGATATTTCTTGATGGGAAGTGTGCGAAAACGATCATTTTCTTCACACTGTTTCGCGAAATACTTTATTTTCGGGCGTGGGATGAGGGAGGGAGATAAAAGAAATGAGCGCCATTGTGGCAGCCATTTGTTTCTAGCATCCATCTTCACCTTAAGAGAGTATTCTAGTCTAGAAATTTCGAAAGATAGATTTTTTTTCTGTATATTTCTGAAAATACTATTGGAAAGTCCCATTATTCACCGAGTTACAACCATTTTAGTGATGCTATGTCTAACCTAACACAAAGCTTGGAACGCGTTTTTCTTAAAACTATTTTTTTCAAGCTGACGTACACGATATCTTAAGTTTTACTGAGCTTGAAATTGAGCTTTGGTGGATTGTACTGCCGTTCTACGCGTAGTTGTTCCATGTTACTTTTCGACAGTTTTAACTTTTCTTCATAAAACGATGTTTTTATGCCTAGTCTTCCGGAAAAATACAAAGAAAAATATAACTTGTTCCCAGTTTTTAGAAAAACAACATCAAGCTCAATTGTCCCATGTTGATATTTTATTCATAACTGTATTTTTTGTAGATCCATATCAAATAAATTGGTTCAAGTACAAGAATTTTATGTCACGCTTTCAGCAGGGTTAATGTACTCAGTTCAGGTTTGGAAGAACGAACTAATTTTCAAACAAATAAAAAAAAGTTTAACAGAACACGTGTATACCTTGTTAGCGAATGTCTAATAACAATGAGATTTATATTCTGCAAAGGTGTTGCAAATCACTCTCTTCTTCATAAAACGATGTTTTTATGCTTATATTTCGGAAAACACAAAAAACTTATTGTTTGTTCCCAGTATTTCAAAAAACAACATAAAGTTCAATTGTCCCATGTTGATAATCTAGGCATAACTGTCCCACCATGATTTTTCAAGCTCGTAACCTAGATTGATTGATTCGAATGAGGAGATCTTTTCACAATTCATTTAACAATAGTTTTCTGCTTATAGATAACACAGTGTATTGCTAAACCAGAATGCTGAAAGCTTCTAGTAGACAAATATGCTAGAATATTTTGAATGCGTTTTTCTCAATTGCTGATTTTGGAACTTGGGACAACTATGCGTAGAACAGCAGTGTACATTTCGTAGTTGCTACACAAAGAACACGCCGAATGACGCTTGGGAGTAGCAAATCATTCTCATTGTGCAAATTTCGGTGTATCGAGCTTTAAATAGTCCATAACGACGTCGACCACGTCCTTGCAGTCACCAGGGGAAGGGAAGGAATGTTAGTATGATATACGCCGCCCGAATGCCAGAAGGGTCGCCTCTATAGCGTGGTTCTCTAGCGATTATCATGGAAGGAACAGTAAGTGGGAAGAAGTAAGAATCGGGATTCACTGAGATGAGGGATGTGATTATGTAAACGCGAACTATCGACTAACGGACGAAACGACAAACCGATATGTCACAACCAATGTTGCCAGAAGTACGGATTTATCTGGAAGGTCCAATGCCATTAAATATGGAGATCATTTGAAAAGCGTTTTTTGGTTGGAATAGCAGCAGAAGAAATTATCAGAACAATGGATAGCGAAAGGCAGATCATTTCAAAGGATATTTGTCTCAGTTTTTTCGTGGAGCTGATCAAACAAATGAGAAAAATATTCGATTTTGATGATTCGACGCTCAAGTCTACGGCAATGTTAAATCCCAGGAACTTTTCCAATTTGACTAGCATTAACTTTGTATTAGAAGCGTTTCCAGGATTCTAGAATGGGAATGTACAAGATGTGAAAAATTAATTTTGTAGCCTAAAGATGAAATTACTATGTAAGGAAATCACAATTTCAGAAAACGAGCATGTGCAGGGTTGGTGGACAAAAATTGAATGCCTAAAAAGAATTGACGTTCCGCTCGCCTTTTCGACGCTTCGATGCCTTGTTTGTAACGTTCTCACTATGCCTCACTCTTCGGCAACTGTCGAGCGATTTTTTTCTGAATATAATCAGAACAAAAATAAGCTTCGAAATCGGCTCAGCAACGATACGATGAACGGTATTTTGAGATCAAAGGATTTGGTCAAACAATCAAACAAAGAAACAAAAATACAATCTAGATTCAAAACAGATGTGTATAAACATCATCAAAAACACGAATGTAAATTTAGTATTTGTAGTAAATAAATGATTATTTGTTTTAATGTAGTGTATTGTGCGTCTGTATTTGTATTGTATTTTGTATTGTATTTTTTCTCTACAACAAATATTTTCGATGGTACAGATTTTTGGAGTACAGATGAGAAAGATTTTTGACCCCTCTGGTACTGGGGACTGGTTGTATATTCAATTGTTTAAAGCATGTACTTTAAACTGTAGGAACCCTGATAAGGTAACCAAGAGAACTCCTCTAAAACCAATCGGACCTACGATATATTCCGTTATTCATTATTTGATTCTTTTTTAAAATCATTCAAATATTTTTTTTCGTCAAAACAACAAGTTAACTTTATACAGAATTTATTGGAGTTTTCTAATTACCTCTCCGTTTGCGGTGTGATTATTATTTATTGAATTATTCGAAATCAAAGACGAGGGGGTAATTTTTCATTCAAACAGAAATATCTCTGTTTGGAAAGGTTCTACAGGAACGTACTGTAAATCAAACGACAGCTGTTTGATAAGGTTAATTGAATTTGATATTGAATTGGTTAGGTTAGCAAAAAAATGTCTACAATTAGTTTGAAAAAACAGAAAAAAATCGATGTTCTATTTCCAATACTTTTGTCCACACTAGAGCGATCTTCGAATTTTCAAACGGAACTTGATTAAAAATGTTGATTCCCACAAAAAAACTACCCGATGCAAAATATCAGCTCGATCGGATTTCATTTACTAGTGTCGCACAGCCGTCAAAGTTTGAGTTTTTGGGAAATCGAAAAATCACCCAAGGGGGGACACTGTCGATTTCCTCAGGGCGTATTTCGTCTACTAACCAAACTAAAAATTTGTGTATGAGGTAATCCTCGCTTCTTCCATTCAACCGAATGCATCCAACAATATGTGGGACCGAATCCGACTGGACTTCATTTTTTGTTTGAACACACGCACTCTAATGTCATGACAATGCATTGCGTTTTGACCTGACAATAGCAAAGACTGTATAGGCGTTGCTCATGATAACGTCTCGCTAGTGAATGAATTCTTCCTCACGCCGCTTTTGTCGATAGTGTCGTACGAATCGCAGTAGTTCCTTCCTACATGTCGCGTACATGTCGGTCATAAATTGTTGGCACACCTCACGACATCGTAGATGGCGTTGTACTGACCATTTCGAATCATCACGTGATGCTTTTTTGTTTGTTTCGTCTTCTCTAATCGCATGTTCATAAATATTTATAAAAAGTGAGAAATGGTGTTCATAATGAATGAAGTATCTGTGACGGGGTCTTGTTGTGTAATGTTTCTACACTAAAGGGTGTGTCACATCAAATTGCATCACGGAAAAAACGCTGTAGAAATTCGCCCAGTAGACCGATCCTTTTGAAAATTGTAGACAGTAAAATAAAAACTATTAAACAACTTTTGGCATTTTCTTTTTATTCATACTTCGAGCCCAAGCCCGTATGCTCGCACCTTCCTCTTTACCCCGTCCATAAGGTTCTGTACAACGTCAGGTTGTAGTTTTTTTTGAACAGAAATCCATTGTCTCTTGAAGTCCGCCTCCGATTTGACAACTTTTGGGTTCTTCCGGAGGGCCTGCTTCATAATCGCCCAATATTTCTCTATTGGGCGAAGCTCCGGCGCGTTGGGCGGGTTCATTTCCTTTGGCACGAAGGTGACCCCGTTGGCTTCGAACCACTCCAACACGTCCTTTGAATAGTGGAACGAAGCGAGATCCGGCCAGAAGATGGTCGGGCCCTCGTTCTGCTTCAATAGTGGTAGTAAGCGCTTCTGTAGGCACTCCTTAAGGTAAACCTGCCCGTTTACCGTGCCGGTCATCACGAAGGGGGCGCTCCGCTTTCCGCAAGAGCAGATCGCTTGCCACACCATGTACTTTTTGGCAAACTTGGATAGTTTCTGCTTGCGAATCTCCTCCGGAACGCTGAATTTGTCCTCTGCGGAGAAGAACAACAGGCCCGGCAGCTGACGAAAGTCCGCTTTGACGTAGGTTTCGTCGTCCATTACCAGGCAATGCGACTTCGTCAGCATTTCGGTGTACAGCTTCCGGGCTCGCATCTTCCCCACCATGTTTTGCCTTTCGTCGCGGTTAGGAGCCTTCTGAACCTTGTATGTACGCAGGCCCTCCCGCTGCTTGGTCCGCTGGACGAATGAACTTGACAAATTCAGCTTATTGGCGACATCCCGGACCGAACTTCTCGGATCACGTCTAAACTGCTTAACTACGTGTTTGTGATCTTTGCCACTGACGGAGCATCCATTTTTGCCGTTCTTCACCTTCCTGTCGATGGTTAGGTTCTCGAAGTATCGTTTTAGTACTCTGCTGACCGTGGATTGGACGATTCCCAGCATCTTACCGATGTCCCGATGTGACAACTCCGGATTCTCGAAATGAGTGCACAGGATTAATTCACGACGCTCTTTTTCGTTCGACGACATTTTTCCAAATTTACGAAAAATTGACAGTGAAACATGGCCAACGTGATCTATACACTCTTACCTGATTATAAGCGAAAGCTGAAGATATAATTCCTAAAAATTAAATTTCTACAGCGTTTTTTCCGTGATGCAATTTGATGTGACACACCCTTTATGATCAGAAAGTACCGGGATATTTTTATTTAAACGCACCGTGCATGTGGGAACCGGTTTATTTTATTTTTTTTCTTATGTGGGTATGACCTTAAGGCGCACATCTGTCAGGTTTTGGTGCCATCCGATCATTATTATCTGTCTGTACGTCGCAGACAGCCGGAAATGTGGGCCGACAATTCTTGTATTTTGCATGATGATATCGCGTCATCGCACCGACTCCGAATTGAACTGAATTATTTGACCAAACATCAAGCACCGTATTCACCTGATATGGCCCCGTGCGACTTTTTGCTCCACAAGTTGAAGTTTTTACTTCGTGGAAATAGATTGCAGCCGATCGAGAAGATCAAAAGGAATGCGACAAGGGAACTAAAGGCCATCCCTTCGTCGGCCTACTACACTCTGTCCAACTTTTATAATACCAGGTGATGATTTTGCTGCTTCGTGTCATTGTAAACTAAAAACGCTTCAATTTATATTCTAGTGTATTTGTATTGGTAACTATCATACATTGTATGATTTTCATATGTGTGTATACAAGCGCTGAGGGTAAACAAATTTTTGTATTTTTCAAGTGTCAAGTTTCTATAAGACCAGTTCCGTTTTCCGTTGTTTTTAGTTAGTTTGATTAATAAATATAGAAAATGACAAAAGGAAAAGTGTTCACGGATAGAGAAAAAGGACACATTTCACCAAGAAAATGTTAGAATTAGATAAATTTCTCGTCGGATTGGACGATCCCATCAAGTAGTTCTCAATTATTTGACGAATCCTCAAGGATACGGTAAACTGAAGAGAGTTCCAAATAAAATGAAGCTCTCTGACCGGGATAAGCGAGAAATAATAAAAACAGTTTCTAATACTCCAAAATCGCTTATGCAAATAAAACAATCTTTGAATTTAAATGTTTCACGGGAGACAATTCGTCAAATTTTGGTAAAAATTCCTAACATAAAGAGGGCTAAAAAGGTTAATGCTCCTCATCTTACACCATCTCACATCGGAAGACGTCTGAGTTTTGCCAAAGCTCACATGAACCGACAGTGGGGCATAGTATGTTGTAACAAAGAATGTTTCCAAAAGAATACATTTTGCTAAATACCATAACGAAAAGTTCTCTAATTATTTATTTTTTACTTTTAACTTTGCTAGATTATCTTTAGTGACGAAAAAAAGTTCAATTTGGATGGTCCTAATAGTTGATTTACGATGGTGATTTACGGAGGGAGGAACAGTATTTTTCAACCAGGAATTTTGGTGGAGGCTCGTTCATGGTTTGGGTAGGGTTCTGTGCAACCGGAAAGCTAAAGATCACTTCCACATCATTCAAGGATTATATATATGTGTTCTGAAATCCTCTCCTACCGTTTTTACATGGATATCGTCACAAAAAAATCACATTCCAGCAAAAAAATGCTACTATTCATACTAGCAAGGAAACGAAGCAATGGATTAGGGAATAAAAACTTATTTTTTTTAACTGTTTGGCTCGCTCTCCAGACTTGAATCCTGTTGAAAATCTTAGGGGGATCCTTGTACGCAGAATCTACACTGAAGGAAAACGATACACCATGGTTGAAGAGCTAGAGGTCGCAATTTTGGAAAAATGGAAAAATGTCGAGAAATTTGTTCGCCAACATCTGATAAATAGTACGCCAACACGAATTATCCAGGTTATTATTATGACAAAAATGACCATCTATTGACATGTAAATCAGGCAATAGTTTTGAATTTTTCATTGATAATACTTATGAATTTCGAAATGGTCTAATAGAAACAGGACATTTGAAATTATGTTATTTAATGTTATTACGTTGATCGCACTTGATTAAAGAAATTACAAAAAAAAACATATTTGATCACAGTATTTGATAAACTCTTTCGCTTTGAAGAAATGACGATTTCTAAAAAGAACTATTTGATATTTGATCTGCTAAAAACAAAACAAGATAACTCGTGTTGTGCGTGATGATGTTTAGCTTTTTTCGCAGTTTTTGTTTCTTACAGCTGTTGTTACCGATTTCAATGCAATTCGACGAGTGATAACAATAATAATGCGTCTTTAGAATGTAATGCTGTTATTTGGATTGTTGCTTAGAAGTTAGTTTCAAATTTTTGTCGTGCAACGTAATATGTCCAATGTACAAATGCGGGCAGACAAAATGTCCAATGTAACATTTTTCGCTCCTAGTCTTCAACTTTAATCTTAAATCACAGAACAACAGTTACGATTGGTTTTTCAGAGTTATTCTTGACTGCTAGTGGTGAAAGTAGTGATAAAGATCGGAAGCTTTTAAGACCATTCGCGGAATAATGTTTGGGTCTTCAACTTCGTTTTTCTCGAGTTGACGAAAATTTTACATTGGACCTTTTCAAAAGTTATGCGAGAATTGATCCAAATGCAATTTTAAACAAATGATCACTAAACCAACGCTAGTCCTACGTCAACCTTGCGGTTATACCACAGATATAACCAATTTGCTGTTTTTTGACAACTCAACTGAAGTACAAAGTGACTCAAAATTCATGAAACTCTCCAAACACAGGGTGACCATCAATACGGCATCAAAAGTCAATAGTTAAACTGCCAAACAATCAAGTTACCATTTTACCTCCATTATCTCTGTCTTTTTTTCCTTCGCTGGTATCCATTTTTGAAGCGCACTCAATTGTTTCGCGTCCCATCCGTTACGGACCGCTCACGAGATTTCTCGTTTTCGCGTTCCTTCTTTACGGACTTGTGTGAAATTAGCGGATGAATGTTTTTGTTGCGTGCAAGTTCCTGTTCAACGTCTTACTGGATTTAATGAATAATGAATTATTTCAATTGAAATAAATTGATTGTTTATCAAGTAACAACATTCAAAATCATGCTCATTAGATAGAGAATTGAATCATTCATCTTTCCACATAATTCATTTTTTTCTTGATTGTGACAGAGAAAAGTTATAGACTGAAACATGGGTCAATATAGGAAAATATACAGAATTTTGAAAATCAAAAAAAGTTATTCGAATAGAGTTATCGAAGTTATTCGATAGAGAAATATTTTACCTATCTTCCAGCCACAATTTTATTAATCGGAAAAGGGTTTGAGAAAAGTTATAAGCCAAGTTGTATGTTAGAAATTAATCATGTTAAAGAAAATTGAAAAAAGTTATTTGAAAGGACCCAAAACACATTCTCGAGATAGTACTTATTCGATACATAATATTTTTATCTATCTTTATCAAAATTTCCATTGGTCGGAAGAGGGTCTAAGGAATGTTATAGCCCAAAACCTATACAACTTGTATGGGGGAAATCGATTAATTTAAAGAAAATTTAAAAAAAGTTATTTGAAAGGACCCGAAACACATTTTTGAGATAATACTAATTGGATAGAGAATACATTTATCCATCTTCGGCCAAATTTTCGTTGGCCGGAAAATATTCTGAGAAAAGCTATGGGCCAAAATGTATACAAGTTGAAAGAGGGAAATTAATAAATTTATCGAAAATGGAAATAGAACTTTTTTACACTCGAAAAAAATATGAAGCAACAGAGTGCGAAGTCGAAATTTTTAGGCGATTTTTGAAATGCTTTGAAATCGTGAAATACCAACGCATGAAGATGGGATTTAAATCTCTTTAAAGCATATACCATAGACAGACATACAACTGTACTAGCGTTGTACGTGTATAGCGTTGTACAGGTACCACGATAGCATGACACACATACTTTGGTTGTACATTGTACCGCATGCCAAACTGACAATCATAAATTTGAATTTATTGCATTGTATTTTCACCAATATTTGAATGAAAAAGGTTTTTATTTAGCGTCTAAACTATCAAACACAACAAATAGGTTTCCAATCTGAGTTATTAACTCAAGAGAAAGTCAATGAAAAGAATATTTACCAAGTGTTTTGATTCAGTTTGTTCATGCTACCCACCACTAACCATTAGTGGCGCTGCGCACAGTACAACTGTAGCCATGTACAGCGGTAAAATAGGTCGGTACAGGTACAGCGATTGTACCGAGTTGCTTGCATGGTTCTAGCACTGTACATGGTGACAGACATACAATTTTCGAAGTACAACGGTAGTACAGCTGTATGTCTGTCATAAGTAATAAAGGGTGTGTCACATCAAATTGCATCACGGAAAAAACGCTGTAGAAATTTAATTTTTAGGAATTATATCTTCAGCTTTCGCTTATAATCAGATAAGAGTGTATAGATCACGTTGGCCATGCTTCACTGTCAATTTTTCGTAAATTTGGAAAAATGTCGTCGAACGAAAAAGAGCGTCGTGAATTAATCCTGTGCACTCATTTCGAGAATCCGGAGTTGTCACATCGGGACATCGGTAAGATGCTGGGAATCGTCCAATCCACGGTCAGCAGAGTACTAAAACGATACTTCGAGAACCTAACCATCGACCGGAAGGTGAAGAACGGCAAAAATGGATGCTCCGTCAGTGAAAAAGATCACAAACGCGTAGTTAAGCAGTTTAGACGTGATCCGAGAAGTTCGGTCCGGGATGTCGCCAATAAGCTGAATTTGTCAAGTTCATTCGTCCAGCGGACCAAGCAGCGGGAGGGCCTGCGTACATACAAGGTTCAGAAGGCTCCTAACCGCGACAAAAGGCAAAACATGGTGGGGAAGACGCGAGCCCGGAAGCTGTACACCGAAATGCTGACGAAGCCGCATTGCCTGGTAATGGACGACGAAACCTACGTCAAAGCGGACTTTCGTCATCTGCCGGGCCTGTTGTTCTTCTCCGCAGAGGACAAATTCAGCGTTCCGGAGGAGATTCGCAAGCAGAAACTATCCAAGTTTGCCAAAAAGTACATGGTGTGGCAAGCGATCTGCTCTTGCGGAAAGCGGAGCGCCCCCTTCGCGATGACCGGCACGGTAAACGGGCAGGTTTACCTTAAGGAGTGTCTACAGAAGCGCTTACTACCACTATTGAAGCAGCACGAGGGCCCGACCATCTTCTGGCCGGATCTCGCTTCGTGCCACTATTCAAAGGACGTGTTGGAGTGGTACGAAGCCAACGGGGTAACCTTCGTGCCAAAGGAAATGAACCCGCCCAACGCGCCGGAGCTTCGCCCAATAGAGAAATATTGGGCGATTATGAAGCAGGCCCTCCGGAAGAACCCAAAAGTTGTCAAATCGGAGGCGGACTTCAAGAGGAAATGGATTTCTGTTCAAAAAAAAAACTACAACCTGACGTTGTACAGAACCTTATGGACGGGGTAAAGAGGAAGAGCATACGGGCTTGGGCTCGAAGTATGAATAAAAAGAAAATGCCAAAAGTTGTTTAATAGTTTTTATTTTACTGTCTAAAATTTTCAAAAGGATCGGTCTACTGGGCGAATTTCTACAGCGTTTTTTCCGTGATGCAATTTGATGTGACACACCCTTTAGTTTACATGGTCATTACAAGCATAATTTACATGGTCATTACAATCTATTTCTTTCTGTTTAACGTTATCAACTATCTTTCATCTGATTTCTATAACGTTGTTGTGGACCATTCAGTACGGAGATATTATTGTATGAACGAAAAATTTCGAATTCGTATTGGATCATAAATAGTTCAATAAATAGTCATCGAAGAATAGTTTTTATAACACTAAAAAAAATCACCCAGAATTTTTTACGCGGGGGATATAATTTTGTTATAATTTGTCTTGGTATACCATAGTAGATGTACTTTGAGTATTTTCTCAAATTTTCATTTCCAAACCTATTGAGAATGGAGAAAAAAAAAGAAAAACTCATTTTTTCACTATAGCTCTTATAGTGAACCGTATAGGGGACTTATCTTATTATTATTTAAAAAAATCATACATATCTATAAAAGGCGTAGGAACACATTTAAATACGAATTATAGTAGTACTTAATCTTTAAATCCTCAAAAAAAATCAATATTCAAGATTTTTTTTACTACTTGATTTTTTTTAGGATTTTCTTTTATTATATTTCTCGATATATCATAGTAAGATGCACTTTCAGTATTTTTTTTATTTTTTTATCTCGAAGCTATTGAGAATGGCATGCTACAAATTGGAAGGTACGTTTTTCATTGTGGTGAATTACATAGGGATTCTAAAAATAGTCAAAATTCCTATACTATAAAAATTTTTACTTTCATTTTACTTTTTACTTCCTTATCCAGCCAGACCTTTTCTCCCGTACAACTCGTGAACGTTTTGGCCAATAACTTTTCTCATACCCTTTTCGGACCAATGAAATTTTTGTTAAAGATAAATAAAAATATTCTTTATCGAATGAGTACTATCTCGAAAATGTGTTTTGGGTCCTTTCAAATAACTTTTTTGAATTTTCTTTGAATTAATTTATTCCACCCATACAACTTTGCCTATAACTTTTCTCAGACCCTTTTCCGATTAATAAAATTGTGGCTGGAAGATAGGTAAAATATTTCTCTATCGAATAACTTCGATAACTCTATTCGAACAACTTTTTTTTGATTTTCAAAATTCTGTATATTTTCCTATATTGACCCATGCTCACGTTTCAGTCTATAACTTTTCTATGTCAAGAAAAAAATGAATTATGTGGAAAGATGAATGATTGAACAGGAACTTCTTCTTCTTCTTCAATGGCACTAACGTTCCTAGAGGAACTTCGCCGTCTCAACGTATTTAACGTATTATAATTACTTGCGTCATTTTTATTAGTACTTAGTTGAGATTTCTATGCCAAATAACACGCCTTGAATGCATTCTGAGTGGCAAGCTCTAGAATACGCGTGATCACAGTGCAAGTCGGAGGAAATTTCTTTGACGAAAAATTCCCCCGACCAGAACGGGAATCGAACCCGAACACCCGGCATGTTTGTTATGACGCTAACCACTCGGCCACGGGAGCACTAACACAGGAACAGGAACTTGCACGCAACAAAAACTTTTATACGCTGAACTTTCATCCGTTAACTTCACACATAGAGGCGAATGAACTGTAAAGTTTAAAGCCTCGTAAAAACTTGCGTAAAGCCTCGTAAAAAGCAAGCAACTTCACACAAGTCAAAACGTGCGGTCCCAGACGTATGTCTTACAGATTTCTTCCCGGTCCTTAAGGTGTTAGCTAACGCGATTTGATTGAAGCGACAAACTGCATCATCGTTTGTTCCATACTCTATTAGCATATATTTGATCAACCTAAACCTGTTCAACGAAATTTAAATTTGATTAGATTGTTTCTAAATCGATTTTCGACAGTGGATTGAAAGGGTTTCCCATACATGGAGCTATCACAAAGCATGCATGACAATAATTTGAATATTTCAATCATTGAGGCTGTGACATCAATGAACAAATAAGGAAAATGCATTGGATAACGATTATATGCAACGGATAAAATAAAATGAGGAACAGTTTTTGAAACGTTCATGAATTTGTTAATTTTCTTGAAGTGGTTTTCGATTTGAGTATCACTAAACTTAACTAAAGCATTCAAATCTAGACATTGTGTAATCAATCACACTTTGAACCACTGCCCACGAGGAGACATTCCGCAGTAAATGTCGATTGTTGTCATCCAATAAAAACTTTCACATTTCATGATCGAAAAGGGTGTGTAGTCGTTTTTCCTTCTCACCGTAAGAAAACCTGTCCACAAATCGATGAAATTAACATCTGTCTGCAGTGTCAGTCGGTGCTCAACACTTTCCGAAGATATCAATTGATTGAGATCTTGATAAGGGAATAGCTCACAAGTTTGTCATCGCTTCCGACAAAAAAAGCTCTTTTTGTGACCGCTATTTTGTAGAGAATTTCACATTGATTAGTTTTAATTACGCCATAAAATGCTCTCCAATTCTCACAGGGTTAGCTCAAGCATAAGCAGCTTAGCCTAATCCAAATTAACACAAGTGCCTCCTAATCAGGTTCATTTACATCTGCTGACCCAAATACCATCACTCCGCCCCGTCGTTTGGGGCTTGGACACACCTTGAGAAGAGGTCATTCATCTATCTGGCGAGAGGCCAACTTTCGATGCGACGATAGTTTACGATTAGTTTCCGCAGAAGTTCGCCCTGGACTTCCATCCCAGCACTGCAATATTGCACTGATCTCTGTATTTCCAGAAGTCGGGGTGCCAAGTGCGCATCGTGTAAACATGGTCATTTTAATAACACACAATCTCCCTCACTGCCCGCTACACTCTAGCCCGACTGGAGCCCGGTTTCATCGCACGGCTAGGTAGCAAACGCATATTGCGAGTAAAAACTGGAAGTCATTTCGGTTATCGCTGCGGTGTGCGCTATAAGTGCATAAGATTAGAAAACTGCCGCAAGGCGACTGCGACGCAGCGGTTTATAGGAATCACATGCAATTTGCATCTTTAGCATGCGCCATTGATTCGAAGTCATGCCGCGACGTCTCGGACGTTCCGGTCATCAAGTTGTGATCCCCTGCGACGCTCAATGGGGGCCCGACAATTAATTAGCGCCGACCCGGCTATCGGACGGAGGAGGTGCACCGGATTGGGCAGTTATTAGTATTTACGTTTCATTTGTAAGATGGGTTTTTTTTTCTTGAGACCAGTTGGATCGTCGGGGCTCGAGTGATGGAAGTAATGGCAGACATTGGTGAGACAGTCATCCCTCAAATTGCCCCCGGCCGAGGTGATGCGAAAAATGCGTGCCTGTAAGTGCACAGACCTCGTGGCCTGTGTGTCCGGGGCCAGTTTGTGACCATTATTAGGGGTTGGAGGAGCAGTTAATTAAATCACTTTCACAAGATGCATTAATTTTGCACAGTCGCTTCTATGCCCGGGCAGAATAAATTCCCGTTGCTGCGACCGTTGATAATGACGCAGACAAAAAGCGAAAGGAGTTCCGGAATGCGGTTGATAAGCGTTGAATGAAAAGGAAAAGGAACTGTATGGATGACTTCAGGATTAAAATAATGGTCTGGGTATTTTTTAAAATTTAGAGTCGAGCTCAATTGATCGGATATAATTGCAAAAAAAAATTCCTAAACAATTTTAGAAATTGTATGAAGAACCTTTACCTTCAATTAGAACCCACCTCGGGTTGCTGAGTTTGGGTGTGATCGTGTAAGTCTTGATAGTGCATGAACTCCAGAAATTGAATCCCTTTTGGAACATTATTGAATCACTGGGATAGTTTCAACAGAAGCCGCGGGGATACCATTTGATAGTCCGAGCAATATTAGATAGGGGAAAAAGTAATTCATTATTTTTGCGCGAAATTCGAAACTTTTTTTTATACTTTTTTATATATTTTTCGTTGTTGTTCATTGTTTACAAAAATAAGACTAATGACTAATATTTTGTAGGTCTGATAGTATTTTTTGTGTGAATTTTCTTGAAATTATGAGTTTTTTTCTACTTTTTTTATCGAAAATCTTAATTTGAAACCCATCTACAAAATGTTAGTTAAAGAATGAAATGTAGGAAATTATTTAGAGTTTTATTTAAAGATATCAAACAAATTTTTGGTAAAAAAAATCATTGAAACATTTTATCTGTAAATTGAAATTAATTTTTCTCGAAAACATATGATTTAAGAATTTTGAAAAAAATGATATAACCCTTACAATTTCTAATAAGTCGTTCATACATCGGAAGATGAGCAAGAGGATTGGTTGTGATTTTGGCTTGCAAGATTTTCATTATTTCACAATGTTGTTTTAATAATATTTAGCATACCCGCCATTTTAGGTTTCTTAAGTATTCTTAGACAGGAAACAATAGCGAGGATGACATTTTTAAAGGTTTTAGATTTGCTTTTTTTCAATCTTCGTTTTAATCGCGTTTAGTATTTCTTTGGCTTTTCCTATGTTCCAGACTATTTCAGGATTATTTGTTGGGTCTTATGAAGTTGACGACAGCTTTTTATTGTGCGTAAAGAGTGCTTCAGCCTCAACAAGACGTTTTACTAAGGCCGATTTTCTTACATTATTAAACAGTTATTGCTGGGTAGTTAGGTGTATTTATTTCAATTTGTGGTTGTTATTTTTCATATACAAAAATAATACATCAGAAATACCGATTCAAGATACTTGGAATGATCATTTCATCATTCCACCCAGATGCCAGATCATCAAGGAAATTGTCATGTCAAATGTCAAATGTCAAAACACCACACAGGAAAAAAGTGTTTCTGACAACAACTTTTTTCATGTTTTCTTTGAAAAATTACTATTAATGTGTAACTTGTAACAATTTTATGCGTAATTTATCGCGATTTACATGTTTTGTTAACTTTTTCCAACTTAGAAGCATGCCAAGAACATGTTAAACGAGAGTATTTACACACAAAAATGTTACGAGTAAACCATTATTGTTTCAGGAGTCTTCATACAAAAATTGTCTTATGTCACTGAAATTTCATATAAAAGATAGAAGGTTGCCGTCTCCGACAAAAGTTCATACGTTAATAAGATCTAAAACTTTATCGAATACACTATATCGCTATCTTGACTTTTAACAAAATTAGAGTTAGTTGTAATTTATTCAAAGAAGACATGAAAAAAATTTACAGAGAAAATGTTTTTCTAACAACAACTTTTTATGTATTCTTTGAAAAAAATGACAACTAATCCTAATTTTGTTTAAAGTCAAGAATTGACTTTCATAATGAACGAAGTAATTGTGGCGAGATCTCGTTGTTTAATGTTTATGCAATATCCGGTTTTTGTAAAGTAATCGGTAATACCCTATCTATATCATATATAGTTAACGACCTATTCTCATGTCTACCAAGTTTTTTGAGCATGATTTCACAGAAAATGGTCGAGCCGTTTCGAAGGAGTTCGACCACGAACATCGTGACACGAGAGTTTTATATATATATATATATATATATATATATATATATATATATATATATATATATATATATATATATATAAATGACTTTTTTCAAAAATTTGAACTACTCAACCGATTTAAAAAATCGACATATCAAATTGAAGCCAATTAGCTGATCTTTTTTGAAAAAATACCAGAGTTGCACAACATTCTAATTTTGGTTTCCTTAGTAATGGTTATATTAGTTTTTTAAAGTTTTCATGGTCTTGGGACCAAAGGTGCTATATTATTTTTTTTTTTTTGAAAGCTGAGAATTTTTTACATAACATATCTCGAAACCAGGGAGGCGTTTTCTTTCGTTTTTGAGTTATTATTTTTCAAAGATAGCCGATGGTCCGAAAAATAATTTTTTCCCATTTTTTCCACTACAAAAAATCATAACTTTTGATTCACTGGACCGATTCAGATGATCGACATATCAAATTAAAGCCAATAAGTCTTGTTTGAAAAAATATTACACTCTGAATAGAAATGGAGTTGGGTCTAATAGTTTGCGATAAAGAACGAAACTACCACTTTTGACGAAAATCTGAGAACTACTATAACGGTTTGACATGGAAAATATTAACTTTTGTCGAAGACGTCAACTTTCTATCTTTTATAGTTTCTGGAATATAAGGTATTTTTGTATGAAGATTCCTGAAAAAATAATATTTTACTCGTTACATTTTTGTGTGTAAATTCTCGCGTTTGACATATTATTGAGATGTTTATAAATCGAAAAAAACTAGCAGAGCATGTGAATCGCCATAAATTATACATAAGAATGTTACGAATTCAACATTAATAGTAATTTTCCCTGTAAAAGTGTCCATTTTCCTGTTGCAAGGGCTATTCGTATATTTTTTGGGAATTTAAAAAAAAATTGTTTTTGTGAAAAATAAATATTAATTATTTTTTTCCCAGCGGATTTTTTAATAAAAATTTGAACAATTTTCTACATTTCATTCTTAGACTAAAATTAATTAAAAATACCTTAACAATTTCCTAGTAACGCTCAAATGGTTGAAACTCCGGGTAGTTTGGTGGGTTGATGTTTTTCTCGAGGAATAGGATAATCTTACATGAAGGCTCCTGTAGAACCGATTCAGTGTAGTGTGCAGAGTTTGGCTGGAAACTCATGCTGTTTATATAGGCACATCATTTGTTCTTTCAAGCATTCATCACTTGAGCATTGACTGTACATTCTGTGAAAAAAACAGAAGACCGCAAACAACAGATACAAATAGCTTGCCAAACCCGTATCCTCTATCCAAATTTCTCCAATGTATTCGTGTAGTCAGCATACTCCACATTTTGTGTAAAATTGCGACCCCGGATGTGCTTTCATCCAAATCCACCCACATATGAATAAACTCATGTCAAAGGTTGTAATAGCTTCACGATAGAGTTTAGTCCAGAAAAATTGGTTCCGCGGCTTTAGTTAGCAGCTTCAACTTAGCTTATTGTATACTTGGAGCGGCAACAAAAACACAAACCTCCTAAATGTACCGAATTATTCACATAAATATATCTCCACACGAGTTTGTCAAATGTTTGCAATAACAAATGAATAATGCACACTCCTGTAGATTGAACCGCCATCCCAAACAACTTTCATTCCTACGTTTTGTGCATCGCATAACTTTCACGGCAACATCGTTTCTCCCGTCATGTAAACTGTCATAACCACACCATAAGTGTCTTAAGATCCGAACAGTTGTCCATTAATGTGCGCGGAAATTAAAACCTGTCCGCGAAATTCCTTCGATGGAAAGAAGAAATAGTAAAAATCCTGTACGACCTCTATTCGCACGTGATCGGCAGTCAAAAATGTGGCCCTCCGCCGCCAAAAATCGTGGCATTTCAAGCACCATCCAGGTTGCCACATCATAGTCACTGTGGTACTAAGGTAGACAGTAGAACCTCGAATATTCGCGAGTTTTCATGCTGAAATAACTTTTGTGTACGTGTTTGCGCTTCATTTCTAGTGCTTTATTTCGTTATCCACGGTGCCATTCGATTCCGCGGATAATCGGGGTTCTACTGTACTTCCAATCCATTTCTCCGACCCGAGAGTTGCTGTATCGTTGGGGCGGTTGCTGCAGAAACCTGTTATGGAAAGGCAAAGAGCTATCCGACAAAAAAACCATAACTGATGATGTATGACTTTTGAGTTTTAAACCCGCGAGCAGTGTATTTTTTTCAAAATTAATGATTTTTTTTTTCAAATTCAATTCGATTTTAGCAGATACGCCTAACCAAGCCCGACATTCTATGTTAGGTATGAGTTGAATGTTGAACCAAATTGAACCAAATTTTTTTTACTCCCCCCTTGGGTAATTTTTCGATTTTCAAAAAACTCAAACTTTGGCCGCTTTGCGCCTCTCTCCCTTAAGTCCGATTGAACTGATATTTGGCATAGGGTGTTTTTTTCGAGGTAGTGAACATTGTTTATGGGGAAACTTTTTGAAATTCGAGATGACCATTTTCATTGGCACCCTAATGGACGGGTTAAGAAGAACTGAATCTGTGGAAACTTATGTTTTCCAAAACAAAAGTGCAGTTTTTTTGCAGTTCAATATACTGTTTTCCAAATTAATATCGATCGTTGTACATAAAAGTGCGCCTTTTGAATGCAATGCTTTTACTGGGATAAAAATAGACCGAAAATAACAAAACATACAAGCAGTGTTGAAAAAAAAATCGCTTCTCGCTGAGTTGCAATTTAGTTCGAAATTTTAGGTATTGAACCTAAAATTTCGAACTAAATTGCATTAAAAATCTATACAGTATGCAAAAAAAGTTTATCGACCCCCTCTAACAATTTAAATTTTTTTGTTTTTCTGGTGAAAATCAGCTTAATTTGATGAGCGTTCCTCTATGATTTATCTCATTGTCATTGAAAGTACGGCGTTTATATATTTTCTTCTGATTTTATGTGACGAATTATGAAAAAGGGTAAAAAATTAAGCAAAATTGATTTCTGTCTGTCTGTCTGTCTGATTCTTATGGACTCGGAAACTACTGAACCGATCGACATGAAAATTGGTATGTAGGGATTTTTAGGGTCGGTGGAGGTTCTTATGATAGTTCGAGATCCCTCCCCCATCTCTAAGGGGGGGCTGCCATACAAAAGAAACACAAAAGCCTACATTACTCGAGAATTAATCAAGCAAATGAAACGAAATTTGGCACGTGGAGGTTTTAAGATGCAATGAATAATTGTATGGTGGTTAGATACTCCTCCCCCCTCTCTTAGGGCGGGGTGCCGTACAAATGAAAAACAAATTTCTGCATTACTCGAGAATCAATCAAGCAAATGAACCAAATTAGGCATATAGAGTTGTTAGGGTGCAATAAATGATTCTATGGTGGTTAGATACACTCCACCCCCCTCTCTAAGGGAGAGCTGCCATACAAATGAAGCATACATTTCTGCATAATTCGAGAAACTAATCAAACAAACGGAAACAAATTTGGCATGTGGAGCGGGGGAAATTTCTAAGGTGGGGCAACACTCCTCTCACCTTTCTAAAAGAGGGGGGGGGCTGCCCTAGAAATGCATAACTCGAGAACTAATCAAGCAAATGGAACCAACTTTGGCATATGGAAGTTTTCGGGAGCAATAAATTTTGAAGTTACTGAAAAACTCGAGAACCAATCAAACAAATGGAATCAAACTTAGCGTATAGAGGTTTTAGGAGTCGATAAACGTTTCTATGGTAGTTCGACACTCCTCCCCCCTCTCTAAAGGGAGGTTCCCATACAAATGAAACACAAATTTCTGCATAACTCGAGAGTTAATCAAGCAAATGAAACCAAATTTGGCATGTGGAGGTTTTAGGGTACAATAAATATTTTAATGGTTGTTAGATACTCCACCCCCTCTTTAAGGGGTGGCTGCCATACAAATGAAACACAAATTTCTGCATAACTCGAGAATTAATCAAGCAAATGAAACCATATTTGGCATGTCGAGGTTTTAAGTGGTTTGACATTCCTCTCCTTCTACATGGGTTGCTTAGGGATCAATAAACTATGTTGATTCGACACTTTTCCCCTCTCTCTAAGGGGAGGCTGCCATACAAATGAAACACAAATTTCTGATTAATTCGAGAACTAAGTGTTTAAGTGTCAAAAATGACCAACGCACTCCAGTCTATCCTCAGGAAACACGGGTTTCATGTGGTGTACAAAAACGAGAGCACATTGAAAGACCTTTTGTGCAACTTTAAAGATAAAATTCCGCCGGACGAAAAATCAGGGATCTATCAGGTCTCCTGCAAAGACTGCACCAATGTGTACATCGGCCAAACACGTCGAAAATTCTAAAGAATGCGGTGCTTTAGCCCAAGACCATGTCATAGATTGGGAGAAGGCTAAAATAATCAAAAACATCCAGAAAGCCTCACAGTTGAATGCATGGAAGTCAATGTATATCTGTACCATTGATCATCCACTCATGAATGAGGAAGATGCGCCCATATCATCTCCTCTCTTCCATCTGACGAAGCTGACAACTTAGCGAAATTCCTCTTCGACGAGTACTGATATGTGTACGCAGAGTTGCCAATAATAATTTTCAAAAAACTGGAAGATCGCTCTTCAAAAAACTGGAAGAAAACTGGATCCTGTAAAACCGTTTTATTTTCAAAAGATCAGCTTTAACATGATTTCTTACCCATTCCAATGATTGAAAAATAGAATCTACTTTGAAGATTCGTGACGTATGCATATACATTTCATAAAATGGCGAAATATACAATTAATTAATCATATCAGTAGAGGAGATCAATATGACGTTTTCCACTACTTAAACGTTACTGTAAAACAATATTTGAGGATCTTTTTTCGAATCTCTAGAAAATACGGTTTTATTTGTGTAAAACTTGAAAAATCTCATATTTTTTACTCTATGTCCATCATGTCCTTCATGACACGTCATGTACAGATTAATTGAGGTGCATTGGGACACGGAATTTAACTCTCCAATCCTCTGTTCTCTCTCTACTAACGTGAATTTTGATTTCTATAGTGTTCCGTTTGACCATATTCGTTGCTATCTTTTTCTCACTCACAAAGAACGTAGAATAAGAAAAATGAATCTTCGGTTCGACGTTTTTGCGTGGTTTGTTTCAGCTCCCGTTTGTTAACATTTGAATACGAACATTGAAAATTTCAACAAATGGGAACTCAAATAAAACCACACAAAACTGCCAAACAGACGTCTCCGTGCACTAATTCATGCAGTGATCTATGTATCAAAATTCTGGAATAATTTTTCATTGGGTCCCATAATATTAGGTTGGGGAAAAATTATCCATTATTTTCTCGTTCGTTGGCTTTAGTTATCAATATCTCGCGTAATTTCGATCATACAACTTTAAGTTTAGGCTCGTTGTAAAGATAACATTTCACACTAAAAAGAATCTTTTGCTGTTTTATTTTGTTCAATTCAGTTGTGAGTTATAGGGTGTTAACAATGGAAGTCAACAAAGAAAAAACCGGTACATTTTACACTTTTTCTCTTAAATGCGAAAATGCAAGCCAGGCCGCTGAAATTGTGAGTGGTGTTTATGGTACCGATACTGCAACAGTAAAATACGTTCAATTAATTTTATCTTTCATTTATTTTTATTTTTGTCTTACTTTTTTTCAAATTTATAAAACTATTTTTTTTCTGGTTTTTTTTACGCAATACACTAAATTAAGATCTCTACTGTCAACAAATGAATCGTTTGAAGCTAGCAATTGACCAGAAACGCCCAGAATCAGCCAACAGAGGAGGTATTTTGCTCCATAATGAAAACGCAAGGCCACACGACTACAGGGGCTTGATTGGGATGTTTTAATGCATCCACCATTTAGTTCAGACCTGGCACCAAACGATTACCATCTTTTTCTCGCATTGCAAAATTTCCAGAGTGATAAGAAATGGGGATCAAGAGAAGACTGTAAAAATCTATTGCTTGAGTTTTTTGCCAATGAGGGTCAAGACCTCTATGATAGAGACACAATGAAGCTATCCTTAGAATGGCAACAAATTTTCCAACAAAATGGTGCCCAAATCGGACAATCCGAAGCATATTGAAAATAGTTTTGAATTTCACCCAACAATAATGGATTACTTTTTCCCCAACCTAATATTATTTCAATACCAAGAAGAGCACATTCAATACCAAAGCAACACTGCTCAAGTGTGATTGTGGTATTGAAAATAAAAAATCTTGTATTGAAAAGCTATTTCTCTCCAATTTTGATATTATTCTTCGGTATTTCACTTTTATATCAGACTTTGGGTATCAAGATCAAAATGAGGTAACCTTAAGTATTTCCTCCTGCTCGAGAATATACTTTTGGCAAAATATCCATAGTATACAAGTTACACGCAGATACACATGGCACCAAAAATAATATTGCTGACCCGATTAACTCATCGCACGAGTGCACCAAAGTACACATTTAGTGCTGAGTTAGGCAAGCGCAATCGATCGTCCGATCGACTTGTCGCCAGGTGTAGGTTTTTGTAGAATAAGCATTTTATTGTAAATTCATTTCGAGCAACAAATAAAGTCAGTTCTGATTTAGACTCCCTTGACAGCAGGTGTGATTCCCTTTTTTAAAAAGAAACTCCACCAGCTGAAATTGTAACTGGCGCCCTCACACGGGACCTTTATATTTGGTAAAAGTATAAGTTCGAGCTGAACGAAGCCACGCTGAGCATCCTGAGGAAGGAACCTTTCATTCCGGACCAAGAGCCGTCCACTGTCAACCAGAGGATTTGAGGGTGAAGGCGCGAAGCAGTGCACCAATTTAAGGAACCTACCCGGAGCAACAAAATAGGACCAAGGACCAAGGCGTTGTCCCGCGACGTTCAATGAGACGTTTCCTGATATTATTGTGAGTACAATAAAAAGAACAGAAAGAAATTAATTTTAAGAAGTGTGAAATCCCAATCATTTAAAAACTAAACTTTAAACGCGACTCGCTTTACTAATTACGAGCGTCTAGACCGGAGCACCTGGGTGCACCCGTAATCGAAACGCTGAATATCACAAAAGTGCTCAACTAACACTAATTAAAAAAACTTTAAAAATAGACGAATTGATTAATTCATTAAATTCCCTCCATTTAACAACCACAATGGCAAACCCGATCCCGGATCCCGAACCAATTCCCTCAACCTCAAATTTTTCTCCACGGTTCGTGGTCGATACCTCCTTGTCATTCCACGAGAGAGGCAAAATTCCTGCTATCGTGTCCGATCTGCCAGATTTTGTGGGAAACCCCAGAAATCTATCCCAGTTCATTCTTGATGTGGAAGAAATCTTGGAACTTTTCCAAGACAAACAAGATTCCTTCCAATATTATCTCATTTTAAAAACTATTCGACGAAAAATTAAAGGTGAAGTTAGTGATATTTTGATCACGAACAACACCCCAAATGATTGGAGGAGTATAAAGGAAGTTCTTCGCCTTTATTACTCTGATAAACGTGATCTGATGACATTAGATCACCAACTAAAATCATCAGTTCAGCAATTGTCATGGACGAAGCATGGAAAGGCCACGAGTCAACTCTAATAAAACTGTACAATATGATCGCCCTAGACACGTTTATAAGAGGTCTAGGGGAACCTCTTTCGATGTTCTGCAAAAATTTTAAACCAGAAAGCCTCGCAAGAGCATATCACTATTGTATAGACTATCAAAATTTAGACGCAAGAAATGTTCCTTTCAAAGGACATAATTACGCACCGGCTCCTGCTCCCAGATCTAATATTCCGCAACCGCTTCCACCACCACGGCCTTCAAAGCCATTCCAAATAATAAACCAAAGAAACTTTCAACAACCTATGAACCAAAGGAATTTCCAACATCCCACTAATCAAGGAAACTTTCAACAAAAGCCAAATCTTCCTCCCAAGTTAAACTTTCCCAACAAATACAACACCCAACAGCAGAAAGTAGAACCGATGGACGTTGATCAGTCCATACGCTCTAGAATGGTTGATTACGGTAATCGGCAAAAATTTTCTAGGCCCTCATCGGCCTCGATGCAATATCAGTTACCGGAACCAAAACGAGTAGCGCATCAATTAGAAGAATTACCAACAGAAGAAGAATATCTTCTTCAAACTGAAGATGTGAAAACTGATTATGATCAAGAAGAAGTTTCCAACGAATCAGAAGATGAAAACACTGTCAATTTTTTAGAAAGAGACATGAAATGGATGAGCAAATGGTGCGATTAAGAACACAAGTTTCTCCGCTACCTTACATAAAAGTGCCCACGACAAGAGTTGAAATTAAACTTCTCGTCGATAGTGGCGCTAACATAAATTTAATCTCTAGAAAATGGGCTTACAATTCTGGAAAAATCGTACATAAAATTCCAAATAAACCAGTAAAGGGTGTAACAGGTAAAGATTACGTTTCCGAAGTAGTTAAATTAGACATTTTTCAACCTATCGTAGACAACGAATTTGAATTTCTAGTCTTCGATTTTCATCCCTTCTTCGATGGTTTAATCGGAACCGAAATAATCTTCAATGAGAGTTTTAACCTCATGACAAATAAAAAAAAATTATCTGTTTCAGGAGAAAAACAAAATTTGAAAATTCCTCTATACTTTTATTCCCCAACTCCTTCACAAAGAAGATTAAACAATGTCAACAATTTGAGTACAGTTGTTAGAACATCACATCTAACACCGACTGAAAAACAATCATTGTTTTCCATCATTAATTCATGTCCAGAGGTATTTCACTGCCCTGATAATTCTCTAACATGTACTACGAATGTCGAATGCACTATAAGAACACAAGATGATATACCCGTATATCAGAAATCCTATCTCTATCCAGCAGCTTATAGAGAAGAGGTTGATAAACAGATTTCAAAATTATTAGCTGATGGAATAATAAGACCTTCGAGATCCCCTTGGAACTCTCCTGTATGGATTGTGCCGAAAAAAATGGACGCATCTGGACAGAAGAAATTTCGACTGGTAATCGATTATCGCAATTTGAACCAGAAAACAATTTCAGATCGTTACCCCATGCCGGAAATTTCGAATATTTTAGATCAGCTAGGTGGAAATGGTTATTTTACCACTTTAGATCTAGCTTCTGGCTTTCATCAAATAAAGATGAAACGCTCTGACATAGAAAAAACCGCATTTTCGGTTAACAATGGCAAGTATGAATTTGTGCGTATGCCATTCGGGCTCAAAAATGCACCGGCTATTTTTCAAAGAGCTATGGACGATGTACTTCGTGAGCACATCGGAAAAAGGTGTTATGTTTATATTGACGATTGTGTCATCTTTGGTAAGACGCTAGATGAACACAACAACAACTTGAAAATTATTTTGAAAGCTCTTTACGAGGCAAATCTCAAGGTTCAACTAGATAAATCTGAGTTCCTCAGGAAATCAGTTGAATTCTTAGGCTATGTTATCACAGAAAATGGGATCCAACCGAATAATAAGAAAATTGAAGTAATTCAGAAATGGCCAGAACCAAAAAGTATTAAAGAAATTAGAAGCTTTTTAGGCTTAATTGGCTATTATAGGAGATTTGTAAAAGATTTTGCCAAAATAGCAAAACCTCTTACAAACCTTTTGAGAGGGGAGATGAATATAGATTCGAAAAAAGCAATCAAACTTGATATCAATGCCAAAGAAAGTTTTGAAAATTTGAAGTCGATTCTTACTGGTGCCGACATTTTAATTTACCCCGATTTCAAAAAACCATTCCTAATTACTACAGATGCATCGAATTACGCGATTGGCGCTGTTCTAAGCCAAGGTGAGATGGGTAAAGACAAACCTATTCACTTTGCATCTCGCACTCTTAATCGTACGGAAGAGAACTTTTCTACTACGGAAAAAGAGATGCTTGCAATTCACTGGGCACTGAAAGTTTTCAGGAATTATATTTACGGCCAAAAATTTGACATACTGACTGACCACCAACCGTTAACTTTCTCGTTATCCGCGAAAAATTTTAATGCAAAGCTCAAACGCTGGAAATCTTACCTGGAAGAGCACGACTATGAAATAGTTTACAAGCCCGGTAAATCCAATGTTGTTGCTGATGCATTGAGTCGTTTGCAGGTCAACTCATTAACACCGACGCAACACTCTGCCGATGATGATGATAATAATTATATCATCTCAACAGAAGCCCCTTTGAATGCCTTTCGCCTACAAATAATTTTAGAAACAACAGACACAGCACCCGACGTAATAACCACTAACCCCTTTCCCGGTTTCACAAGAATAACGATAAAAAGGACTAGATACGACGAACCAATTTTAACAGCTTTAATGAAAGAATTTTTTGCACCTTCAAAACTGATTGGTTTACACACAACCGAAGCAATCTTAGGCCAACTACAAGAAATTTACAAAAAGTTTTTCAGCCGATCCGGCCTTTTGAAAATTCGATTCACGCAAAACATTCTTCAAGACATAACCGACCCGGACGTACAACAGAGAATAATACAGGAGACACATGAGAGAGCACACCGTGGTATCGACGAAAATAAACAACAAATTTTGAGGAAATATTATTTTCCGAAATTAACTGATAAAATTCGTCAGTATGTGCGTGTTTGCGATCTCTGCAATGAAACCAAATATGACAGACAGCCTCTTGTGATTCCACTTCAAGAAACACCAACACCTAATCTTCCATATGAAATTCTTCACATAGACGTTTTCCAAATCGAATCCAACTACTTTTTATCAAGCCTTGATAAATTTAGTAAGTTTGGACGAATGATCCCCATCAAATCCCGACACGCTGTCCATATTGGTCAAGCAATATGGGAAACAGTAACAACCTTCATAGTCCCAAATGCAATCGTTGTTGACAACGAACGTGCTTTTCAATCACCCGATATTCGTGGAAAATTGATAGATTTAAATGTAAGGGTATACCTAACTCCCAATAGTAAATCCGAAGTAAACGGACCGGTAGAACGATTTCATTCTACCATCATCGAACTTTACAGAATCCAAAAACAACTAACCCCCCGTCTACCTCCCCGTAACATAATTCACATAGTTGTGGAAAAGTATAATAACACGATCCACTCAGTTACTTTAAAGAAACCTAAAGAAATTCTATTTGGAAAAAGACAAGACTCAGACGTACCAATCGACCCAGATCGACTAGAACAAATTAGACAGAAAATGTACGACGAAACTATAGTAAAAATCAAAGAAGCCCAAACAAAACAATTAGAAAAGTTCAATAAAAATAGAAAATCCGCCCCACAGTTAGAAGTAGGTCAAATGGTTTACACTAAGGATAAAATTATAAAGCCGAAACATAAAAAATTGTTTAAAAAAACCCATGTGCAAGAAAATAACGAAGTCACCTTCAAAAATGAGAGAAACTCCAAATTACACAAAACGAATGTAAAAAATATTAGTTTGAAATCTTAATCTTTCAGGGTTCAAGCTGCGCTTGGAAATATTATTATCAGGAATGTAAATCAAGACCATGTAGCTGTTGTCCATCTAGAAAATTGCAAGATTATAGAGGGCTATAAGAAGATAGTTCATGAGATAAATACCACTTTCATACAACAAACACTACTGGACATAAAAGACCAAGTACTTATTCGACAAGACAATGATAACGAGATAACAACCATACTAAGACGAAAAATCCTCGAACTCGAGAACAACCTGAAACAAATCAAACCCGGACGAATGAAACGCTGGGATGCACTTGGCAGAGCCTGGAAATGGATGTCCGGCTCCCCAGACGCTGACGACCTCAAAATTATAAATAAAGATTTAAATGATATCTCGGACAACAACAACAAACAAATCAATATAAATGACGAACTGTACCAAGGGGTAGATAATATAACGGATAGCATCAACAAATTGATTATTTCTAACGAAAAAACGAATACAGCAATAGATCTTTTGAACATTATAATGAATTTAGACATTCTAAATGAAGAAATCAGTAACATTCACGATGCAATACTACTAGCAAGACTAGAAATAATAAACAGAAAACTGCTCAACTCTAAAGAGATCGATTTGATAGGTCAGATTCTTAGCAAGCAGGGAATCTCCCCAGTACTTTCGGATGAGGCACTCGGCTTTGCGACCACCACCATTGGAACCAACGGAGGGATCATCTTGTACATCATCAACATCCCCCACTTTGGAAACCTAACGTACCAACATCTTAAAATTGAACCCGTAATATCCAACTCGAAACGCATAAAACTGGATGGCAACGAATTCCTCTACGGTGACGATAAACTCTACATTAAAACTGATATTTGTCGTAAATTAGGCAATTGGAGCCTATGTAATCTGTCTGATCTTGAAGACGTCCCAGAAAACAGTTGCATTTTTAACATAATATCTGGCAAAAACAGCAGATGCAATTACGAACAAATTTTACATCATCCAATAGTAACCGAAATGAGTCAAACAACTCTGTTATTGAATGAGGTGAATGACACATTACGAAACACTTGTGGAATATCGAACAGAAACCTAACAGGATCATTTTTGATCACTTATCAGAATTGTTTGGTATCAATAAGAAACTATTCGTTCACAAACCAAGTGATCGAAACAATAAACCAACCGATCTACCTACCCTCTATAGGTTTAGAAATCTCTCAGCACCACATCGATTATCCCATGGATATTCATACATTGAACAAGTTGCACCACAAGAATTTGGAACGTTTGGAAAAGCTGCAATTGACATCGGAAACACATCATTGGACACTCATTGGAGGATTAACCTCCTCATCAACAATAATGCTTCTGTTTACTTTTTATGTCTTATTCAGGATCAGACGTCAGTCAGCTACAGTTATCATAACAGAAACCAGAGCAGACGAACCGGAGATGGCTAGCAACAATAAACCTACTTTTTTATTCCAACCCCAGTCGTTAGGAGTCTGACCATTGACCCTTCGGACCGTTGAACCAGGAGGATCAACACTTAGGAGGAGGGCAGTTACACGCAGATACACATGGCACCAATAATAATATTGCTGACCCGATTAACTCATCGCACGAGTGCACCAAAGTACACATTTAGTGCTGAGTTAGGCAAGCGCAATCGATCGTCCGATCGACTTGTCGCCAGGTGTAGGTTTTTGTAGAATAAGCATTTTATTGTAAATTCATTTCGAGCAACAAATAAAGTCAGTTCTGATTTAGACTCCCTTGACAGCAGGTGTGATTCCCTTTTTTAAAAAGAAACTCCACCAGCTGAAATTGTAACTTACATACTTGCTAAATAAACACTACAGGCAAACCTGTTTTTGTGCGGTCCCTTTTTGGGTGATTTCTCGTTTGTGCGATTTTATTATGACATACGGTCTTGAATCACACAAACTAATCGCACAAATAATAAAATCACAACTAAACAGTCACACAAATGAAAAATCGTACAAAAAGCAACCGCACAAAAACAGATTTTCCTGTATAGTGTTTATGTATTTTATGCAAAGTATGTATTTTTTTCGAAATATGCATCAAATAGGAGAGTTTGGCAACGCTGTGTGTACGAATATATGTTAGTACTTATTGTAACCAGTCGGACATCGTCCAGTAGATGGGCAACATCGAGCCCGAAACCGGTCGACGAAAAAAGGTAATTTTAACCCGTTTAATGTTTGTAAGGACTATAAGTGTTGTGTCTTAGTCCCGTGTCGCGTCTCGTGAGTGGTGATAATTGTCCTTACGTTAGCACAAACTAGAATTAAGGGCTCGAGAACTAATAATGTAAATGGAGCCAAATTTTGGATGTGAGGGTTTTTGGCTACGAGAAATGTTTCTATGGTGGTATGACACCTGGAATGGAGAGGTGGTTCTATAAAAATAATACACATATTCCAACCAAACATGACAATTGAAAATTTTCGGAAAACTCTGAAGGAAAATGGGAAAATTCGAAAAATTTAATTCGCATGTCTACAATTACATATTGACGAGCGTTGTTAGTCCATTTGATGTTTGCGGTAACGAAATTGATCTTCGTTCGAAAGTGGAAATGGATTTTAATGTGATAAAACGCACTCCTATATCGTCTTCTATCTGTATGAAAAAATAGATCGCCGAATGTGCTGGTAAGAGGATAACTCGAGAAAGGATTTGTCCGATTCAGGTCTGTCTTCATTCTATCATATTTTCTGTATCAAACATTTATTCCATGTAACAGAGAAACATGTTATTTGCAAGTGGATGAGAAATCTTGCACGAGAATTGTGTCTGAAAATAATTTGATATTACAATGTCGAGTTTTGGTGAAAGTACTGAAATTTTATAGTTAAAAATAATTTTAAAGGGACGGCTGAAAGTCTCTTAAATAAAGACAAAAAAAATTTAAAGGGTAGATTAAAAGATCAATCAATGAACAATTCTGCGATTGGACCCATGTACGTGCGCTTAGTAAGAAAACGTAGATGTGATAACGAGACGGGACGAAGTTTACCGGGTCAGCTAGTAAATAAATAAGAAATAAGAGATTTAGTGCCCCTGAAGTTTTCGTGCACAAAAATTCAGCTTTATGTTCAAAATTGGAAATTATTTGTTGCAAAATGCCCAAAAATGCACAAATTTGGAAGAGCATCCGAAATTTGATTATTGAACATCTCAAAACTGGCAACGTGATATTGCCGATATTGTTCAGCTCCACGAAGATACAGATGTACAAAAAGAGTGGTTCTATCTCACCGGCTAAGCGATCGGGCGCCCTTCAAAGACAACTGTCCGAATTGACCGAGCTATCGTGAAGAAGGCGGAGCTGGACCGGGGACTATCCGCTTCGAAAATTGCGAAACAGATTGAAAGCAAGTTTTCCATTCAACTGACATCACAATCCATACAAAATCGTCTTCATAAGAAAGGTCTTAAGGGCAGAGTAGCACTGAAGAAGCCAACTAATGACTGGAATAAGGTTATTTGGTCAGACAAGAAGAAAGAAATGCTTTTTGAGTTTGAAGGTATCACAAGAAAATGACGGCGAACCGATGAAAAGTTGAAAAAGGAGTTGAGTTCAACGATGAAATCATGACCAAGGAGATTTATTTGGACATTTTGAAGCGAAAACTACCAGCGTATGCACAAAAGCTCAAGTTTGGGCGCAGATCTACGTTTTAACAAGACGGAGATCCGAAGTACACCTCAAAGCTGGTTTGGCAGTGGTTCAAGGAAAAGCGTATCAAGGTTTTGGAGTGGCCAGCACAGTCTCCCTTCCTTAATCCGACCGAGCATCTCGGTTCAATTTTGAAAATTATGCTCTAGGAGCAAAAATCAACAAACATCCAGCAATTGCGGCAGGTAATCTCAACTGAATGGGACGAAATCACTCCGCAAACAACTGCAAAGCTTGTTGAGTCGATGCCACGACGATGACGAGCAGTTATTGAAACCAAAGGTTGTCACACGTAATACTAAAACTATATGAACGATGGGTGGATATAGGTACCTCATTCACAATTCATCAGTCATCTAGCTGCGACCAGACAACTACGGCAGTGAGGCTTTCCAAATGACCTTTCTCAAGGCCGAGAGTTAGTTGAAGTTTTCTCAATTGGCTTTTTCCAAGGCTAGAGGAGAATGAACTGCAAAAATCCAAAGTCCCTATAATTGACCACAACAACTACTGTTGAATATTTCAGTGTAACAATCAGCGAGCAAACTGTACAATGTAATGCTGAGAGTTAATTTGAAAATTTGCTCAACTTGGGTTTTTATTGCTAACTAGCTGAACTAGCTGAATTTTTTTCTGTTATCAATACCTTCAAACATTTACGTTTTCTTACTATGAGCAAGTTAATGGGTCCAATCGCAGAACTGTTCATTGATTGATCTTCTGTTCGTCTCCGTTGAATTTACTTTTTACTATAAAATTCCTAGTAATTCTAACTAGAGATGGGCAAACCGTTCACGATGGGTAGGAACGAACTAGTTCGCCGAAAAGAGTGAACGAACGGTCGTTCTTTTTCAAAGAACGGTAGTTCTCCCCACGAACTGATTGCGAGTGAACGGTTTGTGAACGAACTGATTCCGAAAGAACGGTTTGCGAGTGAACTGTTTGAGAGTGAACTACTTGTGAACGAACTGGTTCAGAACGAGCTGTTTGCGAGTGAACTGTATGGGAATGAACCGATTGAGAGTGAACTGTTTGAGAACGAAGTGTTTGCGGGCGAACAGTTTGCGAACGAACTAGTGCAGCTGAACTGATTTGCGCTGGACGGAATAAACAAATAAAACGAGAACGTTTGTAAGGAAAATAAAACAATATTGTCATGATGAGCAAAATGCATCTAACGCAGGGTTAATTTGGTAATTTATACTCAATTTTGTGTGAAAAAATTAAATTAGATTTTCGTAGTTTTAAAGGTAAAACTATATATTTTCAATTGCATGTATTCTATCAATTCCGTGTAACATTCATATATTTCCTGATTATCAGAAAAAAAAATCTGGGGGAAGTTGGGGCGATTCATGGATTAGGTAAACATAAAATCTTATAGTGAGGGCAAAGTTTTTTCGTTGCTTTCAATTCATTGTTTGGCCTATTGCGTATACGTGTTATCGTTTTTGTTTGTATGATTGATTGTTAGTGAAAATCACTGCTGATTTTTTCCCCTGAATGAACATTATGAAATATGATCTCACATGGAATCTGTGTATTGTCCAAAAAGAGAGTATGAAAAATTGCTCATATTTTGTGCACATCAAATTATTACATAAACTTTTGTCGACCGCTAAACATTTTTTCACATACAGTTTGCGACTTTTAAAGAAGAAGCAGCTTATCTTTCCCCACTAAATTAAAAAAATATAAATCCCATACGTACACTATCCAATCCAACGATATCAATTAATAGCTGCCTATTGATGTTGGGTTCCAGGTAACATTCTATGTTGTTCTTAATAACGCTGAACGAAAGAGCGAAAGAACGGTTCAAAAGAACTCATTCATTTAGATGAACGGTTAATGAGTGAACCGTTCATCAAAGTGAACTGTTTCGCCCATCTCTAATTCTTATCAGGGCCCGAAATCTTCGAAGGTGAAAAATGAAGACCGACTCTACTCCCAGTAGCTTCGTTTCGACTAGAACTGCTTCGGCAGTCGCCGCCAACAAAAAATGACTTGACTAGAAAATGAATTGACTAGCGCTGACTAGCGAGGATGACTGGTGAACTAGTCCAGTCAGTGGTTATCTTAACTGACTCGACTAATGAATACAAATCTGCCTCTTTATTCAACTGACTTCAATCCACGTTTCCATTCCCCCTGATACTAATTTTGTACACGCGTACGCACGTCCATATAAAGAGGAACGAAAACTTGATTCCTGATGCAAAAAAGTAGTTACCCCATCAATGGACGGTTTTTTTTCTACCCATCGTGAACTCAAACCAACGAACTTAGATATTTATCAAGTATGCTATAAAGATCCTCGCATTAGTATTAGTTAGTATTAGGCGTGCACAATAGCGCACACACAATGCACGCTATTTTATAAGTGTGAGTAGCTTTCGTGCACAAAAAAATCTAGCTCACCTGTAGCGTTTATCAAACCACGGTGAACTCAAACATCGATGCATGCAAACGTGCATGGGAGAGAGAGAGGAACGAATTCGTTTTGGGGGAAAATTCGTTTCAAAATGCAATGAGGACAATTTGACTGGGAAGAATGGAATGATATAGTCGAGTCGGTAGAGGGAGATAGCGACTAAACGTCCGACTGACTGTTCAGTCGTTTTGGCGGAGAAACTGCGTGAAGAGCCAAAAGTCATTTACCGACTGACTATGGATATAGTCAGTCGGTTAGTCAGCCGACTATCCTCAGTTGACTATGACTATGCTGAGCCCTGATTCTAACAAAACTCATCATTATAACATCAGATTATTTTCAGACTCAATTCTTGTTCAAGAGTTTTCAACCACCTGTAAATAACATGTTTCTCCGTTACATGGAATAAATGTTTTTTTACAGAAAATATGATAGAATAAAGATAGTCCTAAATAGGACAACTCCTTCCTCAAGTTCTGCTCTTATCAACACATCTGGCGATCCATTTTTATTGGTATAGATAGAAGAAGATATAGGAGTGCGTTTCATCACATTAAAATCCATTTCCAGTTTCAAATAAAGATCAATTTCGCTAGCGCAAACATGAAATGGACTAACAGCACTTGTCATTATGTAATTTTAGAGCATATGGGAATTTAATTTTCCGAATTTTCCCTTTTTCCTTTAGAGTTTTCCGATAATTTTTCAATTGTCATGTTTGGCTGGAATATTTTTGGTGGAACTATGTGTAATATTTTTATGGGACCCTCTCACCGTTCCAGAGGAGGAGGGGGGCATACCCTCATAGAAATATTCCCCCCCCCCCTCTCCACAGAAAGGTGGGAGAAGTGTTGAACCACTTTAGAAATGTTTCTTGCCCCCTAAAACTTCCACATGCCACATTTGGTTCAGTTTGCTTGATCAGTTTTCGGATTATGCAAAAATTTGTCTTTGATTTGTATGGCAGCTCCCCCTTAGAGAGTGGGATGGCGAGTCTAACTACCATAGAAACATTTATTGCACCCTAAAACCTCAATATGCCTAATTTGGTTTCATTTAATTTATTAAATCCCGAGTAATGAAGAAAGAGGGGGGAGGAGTCTCAAACTATCACGAAAACCTTCCCCGGCCCCATACCTACATACCATACTACATACCAATTTTCATGTTGATCGGTTCAGTAGTTTCCAGTCCATAAAAATCAGAAAGACAGACAGACAGACAGAAATCCATTTATATATATATATATATATATATATATATATATATATATATATATATATATAGATTCAAGTGCTGTTCAATTATACGATCCTCCCGGTTCAACGATTAATCCCAAAGTTTTCGTGTTGTCGCCAACGAATGGAGATTTATTGATGTTAGGTGAAATAAACATCGCACGGGTTCACCGAGTATGCGAGAAAGTGCGGACGCGCGTTCAAACCCTCGGGTGATCATAGCGTCCCGCGCCGTTGTGCTAAGATCGGCAAACCTCCACAGGGGAACTCAGTATGACCCACATAAGCTAAAGGCGAGACATGGGACAACCATCGCTAGCCTTCGATTATCAAACCATGTGCCAAAGCTTTCCGGCCAACCAGATGATCAGTGTTTTAGTTTGTTTGAGTATATTTTATCTTCGCTTTCTATGGTGCGCGTATTCGGAATTATACCTATGTCTTCAGTACAATTTTTGCAATTGTTTTGTTCCATCCGCTAAGCCCTCGAGATAAGCCGCTCGATGCCGGACGCTGCGTTTCATTCTGCGTGGTGGGTTCAGTGAACCTTGGGTAAGCACTTCGGGGAAGAAACAAACATTCCACCACGGCACCGGTTTGTTGATGGTTTGATAAGACCAAAGGTGTTTTTCTGCTGGCTCGATGAAAGTGAAATCGTGAATTCGTCTAGCAAATCGGATAAATACTGGAAGCAAGCCATCAGAATGGATGTGCTCGACGGTTCGATCGATAAGCGCGCTAAGAGAGCTAATAAATTAAAACATCAATGGTCTTTCAGCACACTCCACAAAAAACATCATAACCTTACAGTCAGCGGATTGAGTTATATATTCACACCATGTGCAGCAACAGTCGCATGCGATATTTTTCTTGGGAGATTCTGATGCACGCAAATCAGTTTGACCACTCATGATCGATAAAATGGAAGTTAATAGTCGCAATTCACGCCATCTCACAGTTGGTTAGATTGTCACGAGCCGAAATAGGAAACAGTTGCAACGATTATAAACACTTAATAAATCCGTTGGCTACGTTTCTTCGCACCATGTGCAAGAATTTCACACATTTCCGTAAAAAATCCCTCGTTTTATGACACTTCAGATAATTTCGGAAGAGGGAAATTTGAAGAGATGGAAGTGATCTTCATCATGACCCCGTAGCACTCATCATTAGCATCTACACTCAGGCCGGCATCGTTTTTGAAGAAAAACGGACCAACCTATATATATAAAAATCTCGTGTCACGGCTTTTGTTATCGAGCTCCTCCGAAACGGTTCGACCTATTTGGATGAAATTATGCGCGAAAAACTTGGTAGGCATGAGAATAGGTTGTAAACTATATATGATACCGCTAGGATACCGATAACCATATATTTAATACTGACTAGGGTGGCCCTATTAAAAAAAACCGTGAATAATTTTGACGTAGAACTACGTCTTCCATTAAGGGTGCCAAATCAGAAAACAGGTCACGTTTTTATGAAATAAAGTTAACGTTAATAACAATTTTCGTCGTGAACGGATTTTAGCGATTTACATACTAAACGAATCGGAAATTCCGTAAGATTTGTTTAATATGCTATACATTAGATTCCCCTGGTTTGTAGATGGTTAAAATTCATGAAAACTTTAAGCGTTTTCATTTTCCCATACATTTGTTCTGTCCATTTGTGTGCTTTCCCGAACAGAGCTGTCAATAACGAGCAACTTATCGACGACCAACGGAGGGGAAATCGTAGGATTTAAAGTCTCCGTGAACAAAGAAAAAGTAGAAGAATGAAGGGGAAAACTTGCCTAGAGTATAAACAGTGGATCTCGCTGAGGCAAACTTTCATTCGGCATCGGACTGTTGAGCAATCCAGTTCACTTGGCTTTCGTTGCGCTTCGATCTAAGATTGGACCCCACCAGTGGTAATCCAACTTGGATATCGTCATTTGGGTTTTCTGCTCGTTTTCGCGTTATTCGTATCGTGTGTTTTTTCTTTCCGCGTCATAAATTGGACGCTGTGTGATGCGCAAGAAGAAGAGGAAGGTAGGCTCGAACCCTGCAAAAAACGAACGCATTGCCAGGGGCAATACAAATTCGAGGCAGGCGTCATCTAATGATGCACGCGATGTTGGTGCAGTGAAAAGCGCTCGCACTGAACCGAGCCTTCGAATCAAAAAACAGCGAAGAAGGCGATTTCGGCGCGTCGGTCGAAAATGTAAGCGCCGCTACCCAGACAGCAACCAAAATGAAGCTCCCTCTGCTGGTGGTAAAAGCGGTCGCTCTCATCAGCGTATTCGCATCGATGGGAGTTACCGCAGAGTACAAGCTGTGTGGCATAATTCAGTCTTTTTCCAAGCAGTTAACATTGTTTGTTTTCCGTCATCATAAGGGCTTCGTTGGTGCCTTTGAGAATGCATCAATGCATTAAACTAACGTTATGGCGAAGCAGGCGTTAAGGTTATGCGCCAAAAATTTTTTTGGGGAAAACCATGCATCTTGAATGTCTAACTGGAATGCTATAAGTTATTTGGGTTCGCGTGCCAGTCGCAAATCTGCCTTCAATTAGGATTGCATTTGCGCTAATCTTGATCATAATGAAGCAATGCTAATGTTTTCGAGGTTGTTTAAAGCAGTTGTTTTATTAACAAAAGAGTTTATTTCGCTTGTTTAGTCACCATGAAGAAAGTAAATGTCGTTCTGGAATTTTGTATGTGATTAGGTTTCGCTACTGGCAACTGGCAAGCAAAACTTCCTCCACTAAGGATGACAGCTGCGCTTCTCTCGAGCATGAGAAAGTAATACAACTTTTTTCGGGGTTAGTAATATTGGTAACAGTAACATTTCGTTTTCACCGTGAAGTGACGTTCGTGATCAGGCCCATTAACAGAAGCATTTCTTTTGAGAATAGTGCAAAATGATGATATGTGTTTATATTCCTAGTAGTTTCAAGCCACCAATGTAATGGCTTTGTATGCATGCTATGGCGAACGCTTGTTTGGCGCTTGGTTTACGTTGTACGAACGATGCCTAGAGGTGCGATTCCACTGAGACAATACTAAATAACATGTAGCATGATATTTGATAATTGCAATTGTTGTCATTGTTGTTGTTTCCATGCGGTGCCAAAGATATATTGATGTAGTTATGAGATGTGGAATAATGGTGCTGGTGCAACATGTATATAACCGACTGTAACCGAGTCTATGTCTATTGCGAAAAAGGTCACCGGAATAGCGTTCGAGGTAAATTTTCAATGCATTGACATGAAATTGCGACATAAGATCAGCTAGTGTATTGTTTTGCGAGGGCAAAAATGAATAATCAATCCACTTTAGTTATGAAAAAATGAAAAAACCATTTCAGAGATTATTCTACTAAGCAGTTGTTTCGAAAATTTCACAGCATTATAGAATAATATCCGAAGGTATAAACAAGCGACTCAAATAAAATAACAGCGTAGTTCTACGTCAACAATGCGGTCGTATCCTGGACACAACCTCCTATAATTTTGTTTTAACTTTGGCTTCAAACCATACATCAAACCCTAAAAAAACAGTTTAGAAGCTCATAAAAATCAAAAAACCGCTATGTAACACTTCAGATGATTCATTTTACAAGCGGATAAAAATTTCAACTAAATCGGTCGAGTAGATCCTGAAATATCGATTCCATCAACTGAAAAACTTGGATTTGAGAAAAACGCTTTTAAAAGTTCGTACAGCAATACTATATCCCTCGAGGTGACCTCATACTTTTGACTGTAACTTCCCAACGAAATCAAATATCGGAAAATCGTTTTGGACAACATTTCTGAGGGGATAAGCATTTCTAAAATGCAAAAAAAAACGATTTTTTTCAACCTCCTAGACCGCGGTCCCCTCCCTTAAATGACAGATAGCACTACGTCTGCTCCATTGAATGTTCATCCACACATGCGTAAGTAACCCCAATTCGTAACCGTAACCTTTTCTCAATGAGCACATTAAGTTAATAAAATTCTTCAAATCACACATGCTCGGATTAAAAAAAAGATAATCACGCTATTGTTAACAATCCTGATAAAACACGTGCTGGAGAGCACGTGTGTAAATTCAATGTGCTTGCGTTGCTGGAACCATGGTAGGCAACTGCACAGTGACGCGAGAAATTGTGATTCGAAAAAAGAACAATAATCTGGAATTTATCGCTGACACACAGCGTTCATACGACTCTCCCCATGATCTTCTTCAATGCCAACAACGTTTCCAACGTTCGCCTTCTCAACGTGAGTCATTTTTATTAGCAGTTAGTTGAGTTTTTTTATGCCAAGCAATACGCATTGAATGTATTCTGAGTGACAAGCTCTAGAATATGTGTGACTATAGTGCAAGTCGGAAGGGTATCTTTGACGAAATATTTCCCAGCCATTCTAAAGAACCACAACGGATATTGCATAAACATTGCACAACGAGACCACGTCATAGGCACTTCATTCTTTATGAACAACAATGCTCATTTTGAATTAATATTTATGAACATGCGGTTAGAGGAGAAGAAACAAACAAGATTGTGGAGGGAGCTCGATGAGGCCAGGACAACGTCATTCCATTCCAAATGAGGAATAGAGTGAACGACTGTGATTACTACGACACAATGAACATAAGTGGTGTGACGATGAATAACGGGTGTTAAATAAAAAATGAGATTTTTTTCAATACCTTTCAGTAACTCAAATAAAGAGCGTAAAATTTTCTTTCTCCAAGAAAATTGCTTTTTGGGCTCCCTAGAAACAGTAGGCGTGTTTGGTTTTGCTAGTTTGAATTTAGTCAAAGCAAAGATGGCGTCGAAACAGCACGTGCTCCGCGAACGCATTGTACGGTTCTACGAAACGCATTTCCAGCAAGGAAAAAAGTTCACGGTGGCACATTTTAAGGAAGAAAATGTATATCGTATCCTGGGTTCCCTGAACGTAGAGCGGAAGGTCGGAAGTGGTCGTCCGGTGACGATAATGACGAAGCAGAGGAAGACATCGTTAAAGAAGCTGTTTGATAACAAGGACGCAACCAGCCTGCGTGACGCCGGTCGGAAATATGGCTGCTTCCACGTATTGATCCATCGGACCCTCAAGATGGAAGGAATCGTCTGCAGGAAGAAGACGAGGTCGCCGAAGTACACGGAGGAGCAGATTGAGACGGTTAAATCACAGTGTCGGTGGATGACCAAAAAATACCGCGGGACGTCTTTCGTTCTGGACGACGAAAGCTATTTTCCGCTGTCCAAAACGCATATTCCAGGAAATGATAATTACTACTCCTGCGACAAGTCATCCACACCGCCTGAAGTGAAATACAAGTTCAAGCACAAGTTTGAAAAAAAGGTTATGTTGTACATCGCAATTTCCGACCGGGGCTTTTCAAAGCCTTGGTTTAAGCCGAGCGGTCTGGCAATCAACCAACAAATCTATCGAGAAGAGTGCCTCGATAAAATCCTGCTGCCGTTCCTGAACGAGCATCACGTGGATGGGAAGTACGTCTTCTGGCCGGACAAGGCGTCTTCCCATTACGCCAAGACTACGCTGGCGTATCTTGAGGAGAAAAAGATGCCGTTCGTGCAGGAAGATCGTAACCCAACAAACTTGCCCCAGTGCCGCACAATAGAGGATTTCTTTGGCTCACTCAGTGCCCTAGTGTATTAAAACAATTGGAGGGCCAAGGACACGAAGCAACTGACTACAAGAATCCGGAATTGTATCCGGAAAATGGACGTACAACATTTTTGTTATTAATAAAAAATACTGAAATCGATGAAAAAAAATAAATTTTTATATGTGATTGAAAAAATTCTCATTTTTTATTTAACACCCGTTACATTTACTTGCGAGACGCTATCATGAGCAATATCGACACAGCTTTGGTTATTGCCAAACCAAAACGTAATGCACGTGACATTACACATGCGTTCAAACAAAAAATGAAGTCTTTAATGAGCTCTATTACTAAATTACACGCATTCTGTCTCACACGTTACTGTATTTTTTCGGTTAAACGGCAAACCCAAGGATTACCACATACACACATTCTTAGTTTGGTTTAGTTCAGTTTAGTTCAGGAGAAACCCTTGAGAAAATAAAATCGGAAATTCCCAATCCGTTTACTGATTAAACACTCACCCGTATTCTGAAATCTCATCATGTCGGAATCACCCGGATCGAATTTTGCATTCTGTAATCCATTGAACCAAAATATTCACTAGAACTTATTTATATGGTAGAACAACGTTTGTCGGGTCAGCTAGTGATCCTTATAAAATTGACAGCTGTCAAAATTGCGGCTCAAAATTCTATACATCTGGTAAAAATACGTTCTACAATACATCGCTATTTTCAAAAAGGAATGATTTTGAGATAGTACTGCTGAACATGTGAACGCAACATTCCATCTCTGCGAATTTCCTAGTACTAAGAGATATATTCTTACTATAATTAGAGACCATTAACGGGATAAATTTAAACCAGAAAAAAAAAGCTACTAATGCCCTTTTTTACGAACCCCAATCATCTGACAAACAAACGAGGAAACTGCTAATTCGAGCTCGTGTCTCAAACATATTATTTCGCTTGATACAATCTACCCACAGAGCTAGATCACCTACAGAGACGGTTTGTCTATCGCGGCTACAAATTAACTATTTCATTTTTCGCTTGCCATGTAGGAATGTGGGATTTTTTTAATTAGAAACCCTTCCGTTTGTCATTTTCCCTCTAGTTCAGGTCGATGTGACAATTTGAGTTGACTTCCCTGAAAAGAGCAAAACAAGTGAGACTGAAAGCACGGAAATAATTCCGCGGTTTTATTGTGTGAGCTATTTTGCATGGCGCGATGACCTCGGGTTTGGGTAGATTGGTTCGAATTGTGCCAGGGGGCTGTGGAGACTAACTAGTTAACATAAATAAAATCTACAGAGTCCTGGATTATGAGGGGCGTTGGATTTATTGACAGGCAGGAAGCTGTCTAAGACCCTAGTATTCGATTTAGAATACAACAACAAATCATGTTTTTTTTTATCTATTTTAATATTATCAATGAAAGCTGCGAGCGTCCAATTCCATTGGACGCCAGCAAAAACAAAATAATGACATGAGAGGTTCACTTTCACTTTCACCAATACCGGCCCTGTCATTAACCGGTATAAGTTTTATCATCGCGTTGATAATCTGATCCGCTCGATATTTATGTATATTAGACAGTCAGCCAATCTCACCGTGATTGTCGCTGTCTTTGGCCACGCATAAGCCGCCTTCCCTTGTCCGGACCGACATGAATTATCGTACGCATAATGTTTTTGCTGAGGCATCGCTCCGAGTTGACCGAGTTGATTGGTAGGTGCAGCAATAGTAAGCAATAGTGATTCCAACTTGTTGACTTCAACAGCTCACCGTCCATGCTGGAGGGCATAAGCGCGATTGATCAAAAAGATCGATCAAACAAGCGTAGCAATAAATACTGCGAATGTTGCATCGGCAATGGCGACCGTTGAGATGTTTCCTGCACTTGATATACTGCACTGCATAAAATGAATTTGAATAACCGGTGCGAGTAACGCCACAGTCATGGGTACCGATCAATAGATAAATACAAAATGGATTAATTTTACGGGTGGGTGCTATTGCTAACACACTGATAAACAGTTGGAACAGCTTATCAACCCAGAGTGTTCATTAAACTGTCTAGTTCTAGGAACATGACACAATATTGATGGCTTTTTACATTCTATCAAATATATACCGGGAATTAGAATTTTGTAAGAAAATGATTCATTTATCATTTATCATTTATCAGTTCACGCAGTGAATTCGTTTGTCTTCAATGCTGTCAAAACGGGTCCCACGAAGCGGTATTTTGAGTTTCAGAAATAGGATAAAGTCACACGACGCCATTCCTGGTAAGTACGGTGCTTGTTCAATCACATTCGTGTCATTTTTTATCCAACAATTCGTTCACAATGATCGATCGATGAGCTGGTGCATTATCGTGGTGCAAAATCCAAGTGTTATCCTTCCACAAATCTGGGCGTTTGCGACGAATTTTCTCTCACAAACGCACAATAACGCCAAGGTAGTACTTTTTACTGACCGAATGGCCCCCGGAAGGAATTCCGAATGGACAACACCACGAATATCGAATGAAATAGTCAGCATTACCTTCACTTTTGATCGCCGTTGACGTGGTTTATTTGGTTTTGATTCGTTTGCAGCGGTCCACACTGATGATTGTTGACTCGTTTGCATGTCATACTCGTATACCCATGTCTCGTCACCAGAACAGAACAGAATTTGATCGTTCAAGCATGTCTTCAGCAACTTGTTTTCAATTAAATTTTTGAAGAAAATTAAGCTCTATTGGCATTGATCGTGCGGCGACTTCCCTCATGCCCAAAAAATTTACCAAAATATGACGAACGGTCCCGTGAGAGATGTTTAACCCTCTACAACCCAACCCCGTCTTCAGATGGGCTTCACGGATCTTCTTTTCAAATTATTCAGACATCATTTTCAATTTTGACCCCCCACTAGAACGTCTTTAGAATATTTTCATCTATCACTTATACACATTGGTTTTATGCTGGTAGCTTTCTGCTAGGAGTATCGTTCCGAATCATATTTCGGACAGCAACATATTTTGGACACTTTGTAATAATATCTTGAATTGCTTAATGCCCTGATGATATAACTATAGAATTAACATCCCAATTGATTCTTCAGAGTAACCCCTTGGTTTTACTATCATTTTGAATGAGAATTACATTTGAATTATAACATTTAAAAGCACTACTGATTATCGGTTGTGTTTGACGTTCGTTTAACGTGAGCATGTAGAATTTAACCGTTCATTAATATTAAAATTTCTCCCGTGTTTCATCAGTTCCCATCATGGTTATCAGTTTACTGATATTGCTAGGTAAGTGTTTCGCAGTTGACTATTAAAAATAATCATACATGATGGAATATGTCTTCAAAAAACTACAAAATAAAATGTCCGAAATTTGATTCGAATTTTTACCCGTACGATTCATATTTCGGACACTTGAATTTTGTGATAATACAATGTGAGTTTTCAGGATTACTATGGATGCAAAGTGTAGATTCATATAATGCACCATCATATTTAGAAATCTTGTATAAAAAATTATAGGAGGTTGTGTTCAAGACACGACCGCATTGTTGACGTAGAACTACGTTGTAGTTTAATTCAAGTCGCTTGTTTATAACTGCGGATATTATTTTATAATGCTACGAAAATTTTGAAATAACCATTAATAACCATTGGTCGCCCTGAAATGTTTTCTTTTTATTGAGAATTATTTGACGATAATCCATCAAATTCAACAAATGGCCAGCCCTGACGATGTGATCGTAATCCTCGGTGACTATAATCTCCCGAATCTAGTGTGGACCTTCGACGATGATTTCCATTCATGTTTACCTCTTAACGCATCTACGGAGCAGGAACTAGCATTAGTAGAACCAACAATGTCGTCTGGGTTACATCAAATTAACGACCTACTGAACGCCAACGGTAAGCTTCTTGACATGACATTTGTTAACAACCCTGACCGTGTAAGTCTTGTCGACTACCCATCGGCGCTCCTCAAAGTGGACGACCACCATAAGCCGCTGGCTTTAATTGTTAACTTTTGTTCCCGAATGGAAGATGACTCTTCTTCTCGCTCTGAGCTTGATTTTTCTCGCTGTGACTATCATACTGTAAATAACAAAATTGCTTATCTGGATTGGAACCGCATACTTGACCATACATCAGTTGACAATGCCGTATCTACATTCTATGAACAATTGATCGAAATTATTAGAGAAACAGTTCCGTTGAAGGCCCAGCGTTCTAGGAATTTCAATCAACCCTAGTGGACTCCACAGCTTCGAAATTTTCGCAATAGGCTGCGAAAAGCGAGAAAACGATTTCTTCACGACAAAACTCCAATACGCAGAAGAGAACTACACGAGGCCGAAGAAAAATACAAAAACTTGCAGCTTGAAAGCTTCCGCAAGTACATAAATGCTCTTCAAAGCACATTCAAGCAAAATCCATCTTCTTTCTGGAGTTTCGTACGGAACCGGAAGAACTTGACGCGGATACCGGACAAAATCGTTTATCAATCCAGCAACTCCGACTCACCACTTTCTTCTACCAATCTCTTTGCCGATTTTTTCCAAAACATGTACGAAAGTAATTCATCTCAACCAACCCGCCAGTATATTGACAGTCTGCCATCTTACAATCTCCGTTTCCCAGTACTTGCGTTTGATGAAGATGTGGTGCATAAAGCACTCAGTTCAGTAGATGCAACAAAAGGACCCGGTCCGGATCTTATTCCCCCGGTCTTCATCAAGAACTGTGCAGCGATGCTCGCCAGACAAGTTTCTATGGTTTACAACCAATCTCTGCGCGAGGGTATTTTTCCCGAGGCTTGGAAGCTTGCATCGATAACTCCAGTCCACAAGAAAGGCAGCTTTCACGATGTCGAAAACTATCGCCCGATATCGATTTTAAACTGCCTACAAAAGTGCTCGAGAGTCTAGTTCATGGTGCACTATGTCCGATTGTACAGCCTGTGATTTCAGAGTTCCAACACGGCTTCGTTAAAAAACGCGCAACCACCACGAACCTTATGGCATACACTCACATGCTAATCAACAAAATCGAGAAGCGGCAACAAGTAGATGCTGTTTACGTCGATTTCTCCAAAGCTTTCGACAAAGTACCCCACGACCTTGCTATTCTAAAAATGGGTCGACTTGGTTTACCATCCTGGATCATAAACCTACTAACCTCATACTTAACATCCCGCAAAGCTTTTGTCAAGGTCCACGGTACAAAATCCAACGAATTTACGATTCCATCTGGTGTGCCACAAGGAAGCATTCTTGGTCCTCTGATTTTTGTATTATTCGTTAACGATCTGGGCGAAAGATTATGTTCGGAGAAAATTTTATATGCGGATGATTTGAAAATTTACCGAGTAATACAATCAAATTTAGACTGCTGCATACTGCAAGCTGACATTGAGCGATTAACGGTTTGGTGCCAGGAAAATGGAATGCATGTAAACGCTGATAAATGCAAGGCCATCACATTTACGCGCTCTCGCTCCCCTATTGTACACGGATACATGTTGCATCTCTCGCCATTGCAGAGAGTCAATCGAATCAAAAATCTGGGAGTTCTTCTTGACAGCAAGCTGCGTTTCCATGAGCACGTCTCGGTCACAATTTCAAGAGCAAATGCGATGGTTGGATTTTTGAGACGCAACACAGCTCATTTCGATGACGTCTACGCTCTGAAGTCGTTGTACTGTGCATTTGTTCGCAGCGTCTTGGAATACGCAGTACAAGTATGGGCCCCATATCACGCTGTACATATCCAGCGCATCGAACGTGTTCAGAAACGCTTCGTAAGGTATGCTCTACGTGGCCTGCCCTGGAATGATCCAACCAACCTACCACCCTATGAACAGCGCTGTGCACTTATTGGAATGCAAACCCTGGAAAGCCGACGATTGGTGCTACAGAGAATTTTTATTTTCGATGTATTGACAGACAAAATTAAGAGCAGCTATCTACTTCGAAACGTTAGCCTAGACGCACCATCCCGACAGCTACGCCACCATCGAGTCCTGGCGATGCCTAATCACCGTACCATATATGTTTGATTTTAATATTAGTAGGTTAATCTATAAGAATAGAATTAAGTCCCTATAAGTAGTCTGTACAACCATTAGGTCGAAGACGTTTGACATTAAATAAATAATTGTTTGGTGAGTTATTCTTGTGCTCGCATAACAATACATGCTCGAGATAAGCGCAGCTGTCATCCTTAGTGGAGAAAGTTTTGCTACTGGCAAGCAAAACCAAGTCACATACAAAATTTCAGAACGACATTTACTTTTTGGTGACTAAATAAACGAAATAAACTCTATCTGTTAATCTCAACAACCTCGAAAAGAGTAGCACTGCTTCATTATGATCAAGGTTAGCGCAAATGCAATCCTAGTTGAAGGCAGTTTTGCGACTGGCACGCGAGCCCAAATAAATTTATAACTTAATATAACTTATTGAATAACTTGGTATTCCACAAATCATTTTTTGGTGCACAACGGTGCTTCACCATAACCTCAGTTCAATGCATTGATAACAGAAAACACACAATGTTAACTGCTTAGAAAAAGGGTAAATATTTACCTCAGCAGAGATTCATTACCAATACTCTAGCGTAAATATTTCCCCTTCCGCTCTCTCCCCTCCTTGTTTACATTTATCATTACGACTGCATAATTTGCAACACCAAACAATCGTCAATCATAGCATCGTTACAGGGCCAATGCACACGGGAGCAGATACAAATGGGGTTTCAGCGTAGCGAAGATGCACTATTATAACGTACGGGTTATGAAGCACGCACGTACGCATACAAATATCCATATATCGATGGCTCGAAGCAACTAAATATACACATACTTATCTCCGTTTTGCGCTATTCTCAACAGAAGCGCTTTCTGTTAATTTTGGCAGTCTAGATTAGCTTAGCTGTCATCTTTTGTGGAAAGAGTTTTCCCACAGTCATGCGAAACCAATTGACTGACAAAATTCCATAACATTTATTTTCTTGGTGAGCTGAAGATAGCCTGGCTTGATGATTCCCCACACAATTATGTAGCTCAGAACCTTAATACAATAATACAATGGCGTCAGTTTAATGCAATGATTGCAGTACCAGAGACATTAGCGAGTGAGTAATTTGGTCGCGTCCACAGCTCAATCCGAAACGAAGACATGTGATGACGCAAAACAAGGAAGAACGAGCGATTTTCATTGCTTTGAATACAGAACGACATTGAAAGTTTACCTTCCTTCCTTGCTTGAGACTTTAAACTTCTTCAGTTCATTCGTCTCTAACCTTCAAAAAGGCCCTTGGAAAACATTACTTATTCATCATATTACTCCTCCACCCCTACTGCCTTGAGAAAGGCATTCGACCCCTCGCCGTTCAGATCGCCCAACAACAATATTGTTCAGTCGATTTCCTCACGAAGAATGAAAGTTTGCCTCAGCGAGATCCACTGTTTATACTCTAGGCAAATATTCCCCTTCGTTCTTCTTCTTTTCCATTGTTCACGGAGACTTTACATCTTACGGTTTCCACTTCGTTGGTCAACGATAAGTTGCTCGTTATTGACAGCTCTGTTCGGGAAAGCGCACAAATGGACAAAACAAATGTATGAGTAAATGGGAATGCTTCCAATTTTTATTAATTTAAACCATATACTGACTATGGGATTGTAATGTATAGCATACCAAACAAATCTTAGGGAAATTTCCGATTCGTTTGATATGTAAATCGCCAAAATCCGTTCGCGGCGAAAATAGTTATTAACATTAACTTTATTTCATAAAAACGTGACCTGTTTTCTGATTTGGCACGCTTAATGAAAGACGTAGTTCTACGTCAAAAATACACATGTTCTTCGACTACAGACCAGCAGATAGATATGAGGTACTCTGAATAATAAGTGGACAATGTGCAACTAGATGAACTTCTAACAGAAGAAACGTTGATTCTTCCCTATGATGCCGTGTATTATGGCAACTCATCAACTCACTGTAAAAGTAAGCTTCGCGTTACTAGTGCAGTGGCAACAAGACAGTCCTGGGATATGTTGAATATAGACGCAGAACCTGCGAAGAAGTTGATTGAAATGACGAAGTGTCAAAAACTTGTGGAACGGCAATTGTTTGCCGAAAACGTGTTGCACATCAGCACCGTGTTGCATTCTGAAGACTGATAAGACCGGAATCCTGGCACATCTATCCCAACCAATACAAATTAAGTGTCGGCAGCATAAAGCTAGGGCTCGCACAGGGCTCACGTATTGTTTATTGTTTGGAGTCAATATGTTCAGCATTTGCGATGACCTGTAGCCAATGATTCCGTTGGCTAGTTCTTAGATGTTTGGATATCCATCCGGAAGCTTCGTTTTGCGATTTGCAATAAAAAATTGCTGCAGCAGGATCGCAAGAGGCACATTATTTTTAATTTTAGATTATGGTTTATATGCTAATGATCTTCTATGCTAGTTACAGAAAAGCGGCCATCTTGGCAACCCACTGAATAAAACTGATAATAACCGCTTTAATGTTCACCTTAATTTTAAAATATTTCACTGTTTTTCGTGAAATAAGCCATACTTGAAATATTTAAAAAAAAATTTTTTTTCAAACTGCATATAATCGAGTCTAAAATTGTAAATAATCGAGTCTGTAATCGGGTCCGACTTGTATCTATTTGACACAATGTATGAGTTTTCAAATACAGGTCGGACTCGATTATATACAGTTTGGAATTTTTTTTTTTATATTTCAAATATGGCTTATTTCGAGAAGAAATGTAACCTTTCAACGTTAAGGTAAAGTTTAAGTGGCTATTACATGTACAGTGGGGTAGAAATCGTGATTTCGAAGATTTTGCTTGAATTTTCATCAGGAATTGTTTATATCGATATTGCAGCCAAATGAGGAAAGATACATGTTGGACGTCAAAGAACAAATTGTAGAGCGGTTAAAGAACTTCAATTTAATTGATAGAAACAATCTAGTCTATATATATGAAAATGGATTTCTGTCTGTCTGTCTGTCTGTCTGATTCTTATGGACTCGGAAACTACTGAACCGATCAACATGAAAATTTGTATGTAGGGGTTTTTGGGGCCGGGGAAGGTTTTCGTGATAGTTTGAGACCCCTCCCCCCTCTCTAAGGGGGGGCTGCCATGCATATTAAACACAAATTTCTACATTACTCGAGAATTATTTAAGCAAATGAAACCAAATTAAGCATATTGAGGTTTTAGAGTGCAATAAATGTTTCTGTGGTGGTTAGACTCTCCAATCCCCCTTTTTGAGGGGGGCTGTCATACAAATTAAACACAAATTTCTTCATTACTCGGGAATTATTCAAGCAAATGCAACCAAATTAGGCATATTGAGGTTTTAGGGTGCAATAAAGGTTTCTGTGGTGGTTAGACTCTCCACCCCCCTCTCTAAGGGGGGCTGCCATACAAATGAAACACAAATTTCCGCATTACTCGAGAATTATTCAAGCAAATGAAACCAAATTGGGCATATTGATGTTTTAGACACAAAACACAAATTTCTACATTACTCGGGAATTAATCAAGTAAATGCAACCAAATTAGGTATATTGAGGTTTTAGAGTGCAATAAATGTTTATGTGGTGGTTAGACTCTCCACCCCCCTCTCTAAGGGGGGGGCTGCCATACAAATGAATCACAAATTTCTGCATTACTCGAGAATTAATCAATCAAATGAAACCAAATTAGGCATATGGAGGTTTTATGGTGCAATAAATGTTTCTATGGTGGTTAGACTCTCCACCCCCTTCTCTAAGGGGAGGCTGCCATACAAATAAAACTCAAATTTCTGCATTACTCGAGAATTAATCACGCAAATGGAACCAAATTTGGCATGTGGAGGTTTTAGGGTGCAATAAATAATTCTATGGTGGTTGGATAATCTTCTCTTCTCATTAAAATGAAACACAAATTTCTGCATTACTCGAGAATTAATCAAGGAAAAAAAACCAAATTTGGCATGTGGTGTGGATTTATTTAGGATGCAATAAATATTTCTATGGTGGTTAAGACACTCCTCCCGCTCTATAGGGGTGGGCTGTCATACAAATGAAACTCAAATTTCTGTTTTACTCGAGAACTAATCAAGCACAATTTGGGATGGGAGGGTTTTTAGGTATAAGAAATGTTTCTATAATGGTATGACAACTCTCACTCCTCTGGAATGGAGAGGGGGTCCCATAAAAATATTACACATATTCGAACCAAAAATATTCCAACCAAACATGACAATTGAAAATTTTCGGAAAACTCTGAAGGAAAAAGGGAGAATTCGGAAAATTAAATTCCCAAATGTTCTACTATTTCATATTGACAAGCGCTGTTAGTCCATTTGATGTTTTCGCTAGCGAAATTAATCTTTATTCGAAACTGGAAATGGATTTTAATGCGATGAAACGCACTCCTATTTCTTCTTTTGTCTATACCAAAAAAAAAGGATCGCCGGATGTGTTGATAAGAGTAGAATTCGAGGAAGGAATTGTCCGATCTAGGGTTGTCTTTATTCTATCATATTTTCTGTATAAAACATTTATTCCATGTAACGGAGAAACATGTTATTTGCAAGTGGTTGAAAAATCTTGAACGAGAATTGTGTCTGAAAATAATCTGATATTTTAATGATGAGCTTTGTTAGAAGTACTAGGAATTTTATAGTAAAAGGTAAATTCAAAGGGGTCGAATAGAAGATCAATCAATGAACAGTTCTGCGATTGTACTAATGAACTTGCTCATAGTAAGAAAACGTGAATGTATGAAGGTATTGATAACAAAAAACAAATTTTGGGTGGGACGAAGTTTGCCGGGTCAGCTAGTTTAATATAAATTTTTAGGATATAATAAAAAATAGCACATTAAAAATTAGTAACTTTTTAGTTTTCAGTTCCAAAATGTTATTAAAATCCACTAATTTAGTTATTCCACTATTATATCCTATACTAAATTTTCTCATCTTTCAAATGAAAGCATCAGAATCGTCTTCCGTGGCATACTTTTTAATATAGAGCCAGTTTGAGGCAACAGAGTCCGAAACAAAACAAAAAAGTTCCATAACTCTGTCATTGTTGAAATTCTAACATTTGCGTAGGAGGATTTTTTTCATCAAATATGATCGTCTATCACCTCCTGAGATAATCTGGATAAATTAATATTTTTCGTGTAAGAAAGGTGTTTTCTGACTTTAAGGGGATTAATCAAAAATCAAATTCCTCTTTTATTTTTAAAAAACGAAAAATACATGCAAAAAAAAACAAATGAAAAAAAAAAATTTTGACTCGATTATATACAGTGAAAAGAAATCGGAGACTGTATATAATCGAGCCCGCGCTGTACTCCAATTTGCGTCGATCCATAGGATGGCTAATGTAGTGGTAAATTCAGGAATTTTACTTAATTCCCGGGTAACTGAAATGGATTTTTTTATCATCACAACAAACAACAGTTATTCAGCTAGATTTAAATTTTATTGATACTCCGATTACGTTGCCGGGGTATGAGAACTAACTTTATTCAGCGGTTACTAAACATACAACGGTTTTTTTTAATGCTAAACATCTTAATTAGACAATTACATGTTTCTTATTTTGCTCCACAAACCGGTACTTCGGAAGCTGTAATCTATGAGCGAGAAATCAGTTCCCCACAAAACGGAATACTCAGAGGGGATCGTAAAACATTGAACTTTAGTATCGATTTAGTTTCACTCATCGCTTCTCAAATTGGAATGTCAACAGTCGCAAATGAGCTACTGCCTTTAAGTGGTATGCAAAATCAAGATATGAAATGCAATCGCTATGTGCAAGTGCAACCGACCAGCTTCGGATATCTTCCGAAGGGAAGGAAGTTTGCAACTTGTCTGTTTTGTTTATTACTCGCTTTGCTCCACAGCTTGATCCGGTCCCTCGGTCGGTCGGTCCAGGTTCAAGCAATCATTAACTTTTGGCTTAATGGCTAGTTATGCTATTTTCTCTTAGCTTTTCATGGTTCAAGATTATATTACACACTATCGCTCCGCACTCGCCTTGCTGGCTAATCGGACTGTAATATCACACTAGAGAGCTGTTTTCATATCTATTATCTGATTGACCGACCTCTCGATGTCACCGGGCCTCTCGGTATCGACTTACTCCTGAACGGTGAACGTGAGCTGCTTGCCGGTGCGGGACTCGAACCGGTTCGGTGGTTTAATGTCCAGTATGGCACAGATAGCGACCGCCAGCGCTACCGCCATGATCGTCGTCACAAAGATACCGCTCCAAATAGGGACCGTCGTGAATCCGATGCAGTCCCATGCAGGGCCAAACCTAGTGCCATTAAGCCCCGTCGGTTGGACCTGGAGAAAAACGCGAATGAGGAAAAGAAGAAAATTTGGGGTTATTTGTTGCCGCCAACAAGTTACACGAGAGTAAATTTGGAAGATGAGCCGCTAATAACATTTGGTTACAACCGGACGAGCGAATGAGGTAAATCACTAGCTCTTTTTTATGTAATCGATTGAGAGTCTTCGTTAAATTAAATCATGTTCGCCGAATGTGGGCCACAAAGTCAGTGCTTCTTGATTATGCACTGTGGTGCAACGAAGGAACAATATGTGGAACACGCTCTACATTGAATAATGGCAATTGAGAAGAGGAAAATAACAACCGGCGTCTGTTTTATCTTTTTAAATTTTTCCATAAGTCACCCAACTCCTGGAACACTCCACTGCTCGAGTGATAATATCACACATGATGAACATGGCACCAACGGGATCCGTGAAACTACTTGTTCGAAGGGAGATGAATGCACCATTGTTGAACAAAAGCTAACCTGACGTGACTAAATTGTTGCATCGCGAATAAACTTCTCAAGCAACTCTTCCAAAGACTCGTTGTTATGTGGAACGCAGCTGGGCCCATGACTCATGATTCGAAAATTAGATTAATACATCTATTTTCACGCGCCAAACTCACATATACGACAGGTGTAACTGACGGTGAAACAAAATGTGATCACGCTATGAGCATTTGCTATGATCGCACGCAATAATGATGTAATGCAATGCAGAGTGCGGGCGAGGAAAGAAACGATCGATGTTTTCATTTTTTTTGTGGCTTTTCCATTGAGTTTTACATTCGGGATTTTTGTTTCACTGCTACCGTGATATCATTGTTGCGTCTGATATGTTATTTACACATTTTTCAGTCCTCGAAAAAAAATCCATTACGCGAAATGGGATCTCTGAAATTGATTGACAACTCATAAATTGTGTATGATTTGGGACAACGTATTCTCGATCCATTTAAAACCTAGAGGAATCAGCTCTGTCTCGGTGATTAAAAAAATGTAAATGATGAGGCGTCGGAATTAGTATTCTACTTACTTGTAACGTTAACTCAATTCGTCTCTGAATAAATGGCAAATCTTAATGAAGTCGAATGGCTGGCAATGTCAGATTCACAGAATCCAAGATGATCGATATTAGCTATCAAAATATGAGCATCCCTTTTGAGAAGCACTGTGCCTCTGGCAACAATGATGCTATAATTGGCAACCGTAATAGCAAGAGAACAAAGCAACATTATGTTGTTGCTGTCATTGCTGCATTACTTCAAATGCGCTTAGTTGAATCTGGTGAGATATCATATCATTACGAATTAGTAGTATTTGTTGGAGATGAAACGGATGGCGTTTGCATAAAAAATGGACTAATTTCGAATGGCGATGGAAAAAAAACTAAAAAAGTCAATTCAATGAAACGAAATTCCCTACGTCTACTAAGTCTTCTACACAAATATAATGAAAAGATTGACGTCGGGATGTTCTTCAACTCTCTCGTGAACTTGACGATCAGCTGATTCTCCGTTTTGACCACGAGATTTTTGGAGTAGATCCTCTTTTTGAAGTTCGTCCAAAAATGTTCTATCGATCGCAATTGACGATCTAACGTACAAATCTACACCTAGGCGGCGCTGCAGTGAAAGTGATGATGGTTTTAAATTTTGCAATCTGAGTTTATGGAAGGTGTGTTGTTCTTTCCATGTATTACAATGTTATAATCATAAAAGATTATTTGATTGCGATTAGTTTGGAAGAAATTTAATTCTGTGCAATTTTATATATAACATGTTATTTTCTTACCTCTTTCAGTAGTGAAAACTGTATTAATATTGACAATGGTTGAATCAATGAAGGAAATTCGAGAGCACAATTAAAAACAAGTAGAAAAATGGATGGTTCCTGCATGTGAGAACTACCTTGGAAAGCCCGGAAGTAAAACATTCGTGATTTGTTTTTGAATTTTAGGTTACATTATCATCAAGTTCTTAGTAAAACAAAATCCAGATGTCTCACCGATCGTTTACGTTTTGCGTTATATCGCCAATTGGGTGACGTCGAGAAAGTTGGTGGTCTTCGGTTAAATGTTTATTCTGAACAGGATCATCTCCTAATCGATCGAGGCCGGGTCCGGTCAAAAAACCACATCCTTTTTCGCATGATACTTCATGATGGAACATCCGACAGGCACTTCGTACTGTATATATCCTCGTTCACCAAAGAAATTAACAGAGGTTTTTCATTCCTTTTTCGCTGAGAGCGTTAATACCATCGCTGTCCAAAATACGACATCAAAATCGTGACGATGATTTGAATTCTTAGGTCGGCCGAGAGGTGGAGTTCAGACCCATAATTGGTAGGTGCAGCGCCCTTCCTCGAACTAACGCAAACGGCTTAAAACTTATTGACTTCGCTGTCTCCAAGAACATGACCATAGATAGCTCCTTCTTCCAGCACATCCTTCAATATCGTTACACCTGAAGATCATCTCAGCAAACGAAAACATTTTCATGATAATGTGAAATACATCAGTATCGAAGACGCGATGTTCTGGATTGCACAAGCATGGAAGGGTGTGCCGGAGTCTGCCATCCAGAAGTCTTGGAAAATGTTGTACGTGAAGACAGTGGATGATGATGAAGACGAATTTCCATTGTCCATTTTGCAAGTAAGGATGAGGAGCACTGCGATTAAATCCAATCAACTAAATATAATTGATGAAGAAGAAGCGGGGTTTGAGATTTTAAAAAACGACGAAATCGTTGAGAAAGTTCTGAACTCGTCAGCTTATGATCAGTCCTATACTTCGAACCAATATACTGAGAAAATCCCGAGAATTCCTTCACCAGTGGATCCTGAAGATGAAAATCTGAACATATCCGACGAAACTGCTTTGAATGGCGCCGATGCGCTGGTTAGATACACTGAAGAGCAAGGTTGACCTCTAAAAAGCGCAGTTTTCATTGCGAAAAATGAAACAAAACATCCTGGACATCATTGCAGGGAGAAAAACACTAGTCTGATAACACCATATTTTCCATCTATAATTTCTTTAAATTAGTTTATTTGATATAAAAAATTCTGAGAGAACAATTTCCTTGAATTCGATTAAAAAGTTGATTTTGATTTTAAAAATTTCATTGATTATCAATGTTTTATTCATATTCATATTATTTATCTATTTACCCTCTATCAACTTTATGGAGGAAAAAAGTCATCAGAAAGGTTAGATACTCCTCATAGTTGGATATTATGATCATTATTTATTAATTTTATCCAAACAGCATCAAAATAAAGTAATATGAACTGAAATTTTGTTTTTTATGCCTCGATATAACGTACAATTACAAATTTTAAATTGGAATGTACGTTATGTCGAAGTTTCCCTGTACTCAGTTGAGATTTCTACGCCGAAAAACACGCCTTGAATGTATTCTGGAAACTCTAGAAATCCTGAAGAAATACCATTGACAAAAAATCTCCCGGTCAGAACGGGAATCGAACCCGAACCCCCGGCATGATAATATGTGACGCTAACCACTCGGCTACGGCAGCACCGGGTGATGTTAAGGAGACCATCAATCAGCTAAAGAACCACGAAGCAGTTGGTAAGGATGGCCCCGCAGCGGAGCTCTTCATAGGAGGTCGGGGAAAACTTGTAGAGTGTATGCACCGGTTGGTAGTCAAGATTTTGGACGTGGAACAACTACCGGAGAAATGGAAAGAAGGGATAATCTGCCCCATCTATGAAAAAATAGAAAGCAGATTTGTGGGAAGTCGGTTGCTCGACGACGGACCAGATTTTTACACTGTCTCAGATCCTCCGAAAGTTCCGCAAATATCGACTCCCTACGAACTACATCTTCGTCGACTTCAAAGCCGCAAATGATACAATCGACCTGAATCACGACCCAAGGTGCGGAACGACGAGACCACCTTGGTCTCGGCATTCCCCTTCATTGTCTGTTGCATTTTACGGTCTCGCAGCACCGGGTGGCGGTCATAACCAAGCTTCCGTTCGAAGCTTTCGCCCTTCTTCTGAAGGGAGTGGATCAACTGATAAGGGCGTCAAGGCATTCTTGTAGAAGGCTCAATAAACGTAGGTGTCGTATCACCTTTTTTCCATCGCAGCCCACGTCCTCTGCAACCGATATCTTCAACAATACTCGAAAGAATAATCATTCTATCGACCCAGCGGCCTATAAGGATAGTAGAGAATATGAGCCACTTGGAACTCTCATTTGTCTCATTCTCATATTCTGATCTTTAGTCGGTACATGATGTGTATTTCTCACTCACTCTTGTTTCAGGTTGTCTTGCCTGGCTTGCGAAGTAGTGCTTTCATATCTTTTCCGTTTATTGAGAGCCCAAATTTACGCTCATTCTTAATTTCGCCAAAGATTCGAAACAGATAAAGCACTAGGAACTAAGAGATTTTATTTATACAACTTGAACGCATTCAATATTTTATTTAGCTGATTTTGATTCCATTATTTATATCATATTCAACTGAGGATAGTCTGGAGACTATTAAGAAATTCGCCTTCGTATTCAATTGGAAATGAGTTTTGGCTTCTTCTAGCAGTTTATCCATCAACATGACTCTACAGTTATTCGAGCGTTTAGTTGCAATCTCACTCTACCACTCGATTATCTCATTTCATTCTTCCCCGTCAAATGGACTTCATTGCATATTGAAGTGACTCCCCTCAAAATGAATTCGTTTCTCTCTCTCTCATGTATGCATGTACGCATGTATCGATGTTTTGACGTAGGACTACGTCTTTCATTTCTATACCGGGGTGTAAAATCAAAGTTTCGAAAACGAAAGCGTTACGCCGGAGACCGAGATTTTGAGCGTTAATAGCTCCTAAACAACTGAACGAAATGGTATGATAAACACTTCATTCGAAAGAAAAAATGTCTACGCGTTTATACTTGTTACTTTTTCATCCAAAAACTTGTTTAAAAAAAAAAATTGCCTTAAAATTGCTTTCAAAACAGGCTATTGAAATCACCAATCGGTATACAAGCGAGCGCCGCTCGTAAACCCACTCAGTTATAATTGAACAGCGATTGGAGCATGTTGTCGCTGTTGTGGTGAAGCTAACTTCGTTCATCATGAAAGCGCTGATGAACGGTGTCACCAAGAGCCTGTTTGTGCACCTTAGGCCAGAAGGGAATCCATCAGGAGGAGAGTGATGCCACGGTTCCGCTTGAAACATCGGAGCAGCCGCCACACACACATACACGCGCGGAACCCTCGTTGCTATCATCGTTGCTGCAAAATAATCTACCAGTTCCCCTGGGAATTGAAAAATACATTTATGCGAAAGAGTTTATTTTAATGTTTTCTATCCATACAACACTGCAACCAAATACATTTGGTTTTGTGATTTTTCAATCAATCGCAATTGACAGGAAAGCTTCTGAATATTATTTTTCCCCATCAGTAGATAATTTTCGTATCCAATATTGTATGCATAACATGAAAAACGGAAAATGTATCACATCGCGAAAATCATGTCATTTTCGAGCGATTATTTGCTTCCTACTCATATAATGCTGCGACCAAATACATTTCGTTTTGGATTTTTCAATCAAGTGTGATCAAAGTAAGACCACGTCTTTCGGCAATTTATTAGAGGTGCAATGAATCTTAAGGAATTCCCGCTCTACGCGCACTGGCAAACGATGTTTACTCAACAATTTCTCAAACGAGAAATGGGTGTTGTGAGAAAGGATGAGCGAACGCAAAAAATATGTAGACTGATTTGATGCAACAGTTATTTTGTCAATTGGAAATGGAATACAAAACATATCCCAATACAAGCAATGCATTATGTACTATACAACTTCCGTGTGATTGCTTTTTTTGCTGAATATTGTGCCTTCAACGTAACGCTCTCGTTTTCGAAGTCCCCCAGATATTCATTTATTCATTCATTCAGAATTGATTCAGAAGCAACTAAAAACAAATGATCACTAAATCAAAGATAGTCCTACGTCACTCTTGCGGTTATACCACAGATATAACCCACTTCCTGTTTTTGTTCAACGTGGTTTGACATATACTACAGGTGAGCTAAATTTCTTATATCGTACACGAAAATTACTCGCACGTATGAAATAGGTTGTGTTCACAACCACTGACAAATTTGTGAACATTGTTGATATAAACCCGTTTTTCTGTATGTTTTTTTTTCACAAAATTGAACTCGGAGACAAAGGGAACTAAAATTTTGTTTAGAATTCTTCCCAAACTGCACGCTATTTACTAAAACTAACACGAGAACCTTTATAGCATACCTGATAACTGTCTATAACTGTCGTTGGTTTGAGTTCACGGTAGGTAGACAATAAACCGTCAATTAATGATGTAACTACTTTTTTCCATCAAGTTTTCCTATTATTTTATATGGACGTAAAAATAAGATTGTGTACGCTGGTAAAGAGATTCGTGTTAGAGGAAGTAGAAGGATGGATTGAAGTCAGTTGAATGAAGAGGCAAATTTGTATTCATTAGTCACGTCAATTAGAATAACCATTGACTAGAATAGCTCATCAGTCATCCTCACTCTCAATGCTCGTCAATTCATTTTCTAGCCTAGTCGAAGCTAGTTGAAGCGAAGCGACTGAGAGGAGAGTCAACATTCATTTTTCATCTTCGAAGATTTCGGGCCCTGGTAAGAACACATGCGACGATTGTGGATTTGTATACCCGACTGAAACACGAAGCAGGGCTGACTCGGCTTAAGATCTAATACTAAAAGGTGTCCAATAAACAATGAGATTTATTTCAATACCTTTCTGTATAAAAATAAAGAGCGTACATTTTTTTCTCATCGAGAGAATTGCTCTATGGGCTCCCTAGAAACGGGTTGCTCGTTTCTTATCGCTCGGGTGCTGTCAGTTCGATCAAAGATGGCGTCGAAACAACAAGCACTCTGAAAGCGCGTTGTAAGATTCTTCAAAACGCATGAAAGTCAAGGAAACCGGAACGTCGAACGGAAGACCGGTAGTGGCCGTCTGGCGAAGATCATGACGGAAAAGAAGGAGGAATCTCTGAAAAAACTGTTCGACAACAAGGACGGTACGAGTTTGCGTGACGCCGGCCGACTGCTCCCATTCCTACATCCACAGAACCCTCAAGCAGGAGGGCATCGTCTGTCGGTAAAAGACTAGGTCCCCAGAGTACACGGACGAACAGATAGCGACCGTGAAATCTCAGTGCCGGTGGATGATGAAGATTTATCGCGGGACGTCGTTCGTGCTGGACGACGAGAGTTATTTTCCGCTGTCTAAACCCCACATTCCCGGCAATGACCGGTACTATGCCAGGGACAAAGCGTCGACACCCCCGGATAGGCATAAGTTTGAGAATAAAGTTATGCTGTATATTGCAATCTTCGAAAAAGGGATTTAAAAACCCTGGTTTAACAAGCCGATCGGACTTGCCATCAACCAGAAGGTGTACCAGGAGGAGTGCTTGGAGAACATTTTGGTTCCGTTCTCGGAGGAGCATCTTTCTGATGAGAAGTACGTCTTCTACCCGGACAAGGCGTCTCCCCAAGGAACGGAACCCGACCAACTTGCGCCAGTGCCGTCCGGTCGAGGATTTTTTCGGCTCCCTCAGTGCCCTGGTAAACAAGAATAATTGGCGGACTACGGACACCAAGCAGCTGACCACGAGGATCCGGAAGATGGATGTCAGTGCCTTCCAGTGCTCTTGTGAGAGCATCTCCACCAAGTTGCGCCGTACGACTGAGCACGGCCCCATTGCCAACATTCGCTGAATTTTTTTATGAAGAACCATATCTGGATTTTCAGCTTAAATAGCGCATTTCTATATTTTCTACCTATATCTATAGCCATTCCATGCCAAACCGATAACCACTATATCAGATTTTCGTCAAAAATCAAAAAACAAAAACTTATAACTGGACCGTTGCAGACGATCGACATATCAAATTAAAGCAAAAAAAAAATTTTACTATATCACTGAAGAAAATCTCATTTTTTATTGAACGCACATTTAATACATGCTAGTAGGAGGGACTGATCGCCATAGAATCTCTCTTGGTAGTAGCATTGTAATCGACGGTGACGAGTCCAAGGTGGTCGTCGGATTTTAGGTGGAATAACGCACAAGGAAGACAAACATTTTAATTAAAAATAACTTTTTCGTTTCTAATAAAGGGTGTGTCACATCAAATTGCATCACGGAAAAAACGCTGTAGAAATTTAATTTTTAGGAATTATATCTTCAGCTTTCGCTTATAATCAGATAAGAGTGTATAGATCACGTTGGCCATGCTTCACTGTCAATTTTTCGTAAATTTGGAAAAATGTCGTCGAACGAAAAAGAGCGTCGTGAATTAATCCTGTGCACTCATTTCGAGAATCCGGAGTTGTCACATCGGGACATCGGTAAGATGCTGGGAATCGTCCAATCCACGGTCAGCAGAGTACTAAAACGATACTTCGAGAACCTAACCATCGACCGGAAGGTGAAGAACGGCAAAAATGGATGCTCCGTCAGTGAAAAAGATCACAAACGCGTAGTTAAGCAGTTTAGACGTGATCCGAGAAGTTCGGTCCGGGATGTCGCCAATAAGCTGAATTTGTCAAGTTCATTCGTCCAGCGGACCAAGCAGCGGGAGGGCCTGCGTACATACAAGGTTCAGAAGGCTCCTAACCGCGACGAAAGGCAAAACATGGTGGAGAAGACGCGAGCCCGGAAGCTGTACATCGAAAGGCTGACGAAGCCGCATTGCTTGGTAATGGACGACGAAACCTACGTCAAAGCGGACTTTCGTCAGCTGCCGGGCCTGTTGTTCTTCTCCGCAGAGGACAAATTCAGCGTTCCGGAGGAGATTCGCAAGCAGAAACTATCCAAGTTTGCCAAAAAGTACATGGTGTGGCAAGCGATCTGCTCTTGCGTAAAGCGGAGCGCCCCCTTCGTGATGACCGGCACGGTAAACGGGCAGGTTTACCTTAAGGAGTGCCTACAGAAGCGCTTACTACCACTATTGAAGCAGCACGAGGGCCCGACCATCTTCTGGCCGGATCTCGCTTCGTGCCACTATTCAAAGGACGTGTTGGAGTGGTACGAAGCCAACGGGGTCACCTTCGTGCCACAGGAAATGAACCCGCCGGAGCTTCGCCCAATAGAGAAATATTGGGCGATTATGAAGCAGACCCTCCGGAAGAACCCAAAAGTTGTCAAATCGGAGGCGGACTTCAAGAGAAAATGGATTTCTGTTCAAAAAAAACTACAACCTGACGTTGTACAGAACCTTATGGACGGGGTAAAGAGGAAGGTGCGAGCATACGGGCTTGGGCTCAAAGTATGAATAAAAAGAAAATGCCAAAAGTTGTTTAATAGTTTTTATTTTACTGTCTAAAATTTTCAAAAGGATCGGTCTACTGGACGAATTTCTACAGCGTTTTTTCCGTGATGCAATTTGATGTGACACACCCTTTATGTATTGCATTTAATAGTGTGAAATTATGCGTGGGCCCCCGAATATTGGAAAACGTAGGGCCATCATTTGGCAATCTTTGAATACGCGTAGAGGAATACATTTCTACATATTCTGGCCAAACTTCGACTAAGTCGACTATGAGTTTAAAAAATAGCTCAAGCTCAAGTTTGTTGTAATGTTATATGTGTATTTATTATATACGAGGGTCACTATTTATATTTCGGGAATAGGAACAAAAACAAATAGTTAAGCTGCGAATATATTTTTATTGTTTTTCAAAGTACTCGCCACGATGATCTATACACTTTTGCATGCGCTTAAACCAATTTTCAAAGCATTTATTCCAATCGACACGAGCCTTTTTTTTTGAGCGATTGTCAAATTATGTGGGATCTAACGTGAACATAATTTTCGCACAACTAAGTGTTCATGTAAAATCGCATATATGCTGGTGGAACTAATGCTTAGGGATGCACACAATGCTCACAATAGGTTACATGACGATCTTGCTTAATCATTTCGTGCACAGCATCGATGTTTTCTGGCACTACAGTCGATTTTGGACGACCTTCACGAAACTCGTCGGACAGCGAACTACGACCACGGTTGAATTCACTATACCAGCGATACACAGTGGTTTTTGATGGAGCTTCATCGCCAAAAGTCAAATTAAGTTGATTGACGCACTCTTGTTGTGATAATCCACGTCGAAAGTCGTAAAAAATCATCGCACGAAAATGTTCATGATTCAGTTCCATTTTTTTGCCGAGACCAAACTTTCAACTAAATATAAAATAAACAAATAGCGTCCGTATGACAAAATGTTCTGAGTACGTATATCGTCAAAAATGTCAAACTTTACGATGGAACCGTCAGATGGACTCACATGACATCAGTGTTGCCAATTCCCGAAATATAAATAGTGACCCTCGTATGTATGTACATATTTTGTATGTTCTTTACGCTTTCAATTAATGGAAGTTCTTCAGAAAGTATGAAAAAAACTTTTAGAGTATTTCACTCGGTTACCACCTAAGGTTTCCAAAGATGACTTTCCGCTCTCACGATTATAAATCCAATCCAATCCAAAATAGCGTACATGCAATGAACAGCATAATTTATATCCGGATCGATTAATTTTAAAGGAGTTCTCTCGGTTACCTTCTCAGGTTTCCTAAACATGACTCTCCGGCGTAGCAATTGGAGTTTCATAAAGAAAATGCGCAACGATAAACAATTTACATTTCTTGTTAGATTGACTTCATAAGATTTCTCTTGGTTACCTTCTTAGGTTTCCCACAGTTTACTCTCCACCGTCCCGATTGCGAGTACGTGCGATAAATAATATAATATATAGCCGGTCCGATAAGCTTCACAGGTTTTCCTTCTCAGGGTACCTAAAGATAATCTTTGCCACGAATTTTTCACATAAGATTTTTGGAGTTCGACTTCGTAAAATGATCGATAATTTGCGTTTACATAATCACATCACTTACCACAGTGAATCCTGATTCTTACCTCTTCCCACTAACAACTATCCCTCCCATGGTTTTCGCTAGGGAACCACGCTATAGACTGCCGTGATCTCGCAAAGTGACGCAAGCGCCAAAATTAACATTTTACTTTTTATGTTATAGATCAATAAAGAATACCAAATCCTTTTAAACGACTGCGAAGTTTTATAGAAATGTGGAAAAATGACCCCGTAAAAGCTTGAAAACGGAATGGCGTAAGCACCATTTCCACTGTGATGTGGCGCAAGCGCCATTTCCCTTATAATGTGACGTAATTTGAAACTGATGCGATGTGATTTTTAATCCGTTCTGATGGCATAGAATGAACGAGAAGGGACAACAAATTTCAAATAACAACATCAATCAAGGGACAAAGCATCTTGACGATGTTCACTTACGTCGCTTGCTCAATGTCTTTTTCGGATGAATTGCAGCTGAGAGTTGATCGAAGGGTAAAAGGGTAAAAGGTTGATCGAAGGATAAAATCTCCATAGAAACGCTTCTTATAACAAAACTCAGAACATCCTCGCGTAAACTGTATTTGCTTTACATCGGATAATTTCAGACGGCATTATCTTAATCAACACGGATGTTTTCAATTGCATTTAGGATTGGAAAAGAAGGTGCTGTCCATAGTTGTTACAATCGGGTTCTCAACTACATTAGCCCGCTCGACACATGCTACAAAGACGGAAAATGTGTAGAACTCTTCTTCCTGATGCTACCTCATGCTTCGCTCAACGGTCGCATGTTGTAGAAAATATTTGGAAACAGATTTTCCCATACTTTGATGGATGAACGCAAATCGGTTGTGGAAACAGCGATTAAAATTTGCTGTTTCCACAACAAACTGGCGTTGGTAAAATAGCTTAAATAAAACTGCATTTTTTCAAAAATCGAGCCAATGGCAATGTTTTTCCATCAATTGTACACAATTTGTACAGATCAGATTTTCGTAATGTACGCGTATGCTAATTATACATGTAATTTTGCGAAAAGTCTCGTACTGAAAATTTCTCCCTCTGGCGCTTGCGTCACTTTGCGAGATTACGGCAGTAGAGGTGATCCTTCTGGCTTTCGGGCGGAGAATATCATACTAACATTCCTTCCCTTCCCCTGGTGACTGTAAGGACGTGGCCGGCGTCGTTATTGACCGTTTAAAGCTCGGATCACCGGAAATTGCACAACGAGAATGATTTGCTAGTCCCAAGCGTCATTCTGTGTGTTCTTTGTGCAATTTGGTTGGTTCAGGTCAATCGCGGAGAGCAACTACGAATTGTACAGTCTACCCAAGCTCAAGCTCAAGCTCAAGCTCAAATATGTATTGCATGTAATAGAGCAACATGTTTTTTAACAAATTTTGAACGAGAACTGTGTCTGATAATGTTAAATGCTGGTGGAAACATTATGAAATTTGCAGAATAATGGTGGAGTAAGGACTAAGCCTACGCGTTTCATGTATTCACAAAATATCAAGTCACAATTTTCATTCAAATTTTAACAATTACGCTCGCTAATATGATAGAGTAAATCGCTCCAGACCTCAGTAGTTATCGACACTGTACCTTCGTTATCACGGATTGGTTGATTGACTAGTTTTTACTTACTAGTTTTACTTACTAGTTCATTCGCCTCTAACTTTAAAAAATCCAATCAGAACATCAGTCAATGAGTGGTTCTGAAATTGAACTCACGATCGTTCGCTGAGAAAGCGAATGAGCAACCATTTGGCTCATCGCGAATTGCGAGGATGATTTGAATTCCTTGATATTTCACATTCAGTATTCGGAAGATATTCCTCGCTACTCTACTCGGCGAATAACGTGAGATAGCTCGACTCACAGTATTCCCGAAGGAGAACTTTCTAATATTCACGTTTTCTTACTTACGAACGCTCGTGAGTTTAATCCCAGAACTTCATTGATTGACCTTTAAATTTAATTTCAGAATTTTCCTGTTTTACTTTAAAATCTTCAACTTTCGATGGATTTCCACGTTGTTGCGCTGCATGCAACGTCTGATATTTTAGCCTAGATACTGTTGACAGATTTTAAAACAAACAAAAAGACTATCGATATGATTTGTTGCGTTAGAATGTGTAATCCTTAATCTGTGGAATCCGTTTTTTGTGTGCATATACCTGGTATTTATCCCCAGATGTAATTTGATTTTCACGGGTTTTTTCTGTTGTAAAAAATAAATGATTATTAAAACATTAGACATTACTATAATGTTTTAAGGGACAACTATGCTGCCGTTCTACGCATAGTTGTCTCATGTTCCAAAATCAGCAACTGAGAAAAACGCAATCGAAGTGTTCTAGCACATTTATCTACAAGATGCTTCAAGCTTTTAAATTTAGCAATACACCGGTTTTTTTATAAGCAGTAAACTATTGTTTAATGAAATGTGAAAAGTTACCCACACTGAATCAATCATGCTTGATTACAGGTTCAAAAATTCATGGTGGGAATATCAACATGGGACAATTGAACTTGATGTTGTTTTTTGAAATACTGGGAATAAACACTTAGTTTTTTATTTGTTTTTCCGAAAGATTCCGCATAAAAACATCGTTTCATGAAGAAGGGGTGATCTGCAACACCTTTGTTAAATATAAATCTCATTGTTATTAGTCATTCGTTAACAAGGTGTTCTGTTAATCTTTTTTTTTTTTTTTTGAGAATTAGTTCGTTCTTCCGAACCAGAAATGAGTGTATTAGCCCAGCGTGACATAAAATTATTGCACTTGAATCGATTCATTGATTATGGTCCTACAAAAAATACACGGGGGACAGTTATGCTTAGAATATCAAGTTTTTTAGTTTTTTTTTCAATGTCTTGGAACAAACAAATTTTTTTTTGTGTTTTCCCAGAAGATTTTATGCCTAATCTTCTGGGAAAACACAAAAAAAAACATCGTTTTATGAAGAAAAGTGAAAATGGTCAAAAATAACATGGGACAACTATGCGTAAAAAGGCAGTGTGCGCGTTGTAATATTTTTGTTTTGTCTTTCAATAATGTGAATTTCGGTGACCGGAATAAATCGCCACAGTAAACAACTGCAACAGAAACAACCGCTTAGAAAAAGTGTAGTAGGCTAGAAATATTTGGCGCGGGAAAAACATCATGTGCCTCACATTTCTATTATAAATTTATTCTCTTGTTCTCGTTTTTCGAAATTTATTCTGAGGACAATGTAATGGGGACGAAGTCCCCATTTGGCGAGGATAAGGAATCGAGGCGGCCCATGCCGCCAAGATGACGCAATCCGAGTCCACCGCCGACCCGCCGTCGGAAGCGGCGGTGTCTCGCACGCAAACCTGGGATCCACTGATTGCCCGGTTAGTTTGAAACATAGGATACGATCCTTTAGCAATGTCCGACCGAGCTCTAGCGAGCGTCGGACGGTATACGTCTGCCCGGGGCGTTACGTTTGCCTGGGGCGATACGTTTGCCCGGTTAATTCTTGTTTTGAAATACAATACCGCGCCACAATATTTATAGCCTACTACACATTTTATAAGCGGTGGTTTCTGTTGCAGTCGTTTTCTGTGGCGATTTATTCCGGGAACCGTGAATTTCATAAAAACATGAAATCATCCCCACAAAGTGTGTACTCTGATTTGAACGATATTTGGGCAAACCGCAAAAGTTTGGCAGTTCCTCGTTGCAACTGATTTATTGCTGTATAATCATTGCCTCGTGTTGCACAAAATATTACAGCCATGAATCAAAACAGTACGCACGTAATACGGTAGTAATTTCCCGAAACCGCAGCCCAACAGCCCAAACAGCATGGGAAATATTGTTTCCTCCCCTTTGATTATGCGTTGGTTAATTACAAACCAAAGAAAGCGAGAAATGAAGAAACAATATGCGTTCGATTTAAAGTATTGCTCCATCCGCAATTTTCGGACGAAATTGGCAGTTTAGTCTGTCTTTCTCTCTATCTTCCACACCAGGCCACCGGGTCAGGCGGTCAATACTGGCGGCATCTTTTGCACGCCGGATTATGCAGCGAGCACTGGTCGAAGGAATTGAAATCGTAAAAAAAACAACGAGATTATCTTAGTTGCATTACACCGAGCTGATTGTTACAAGACAATGATTAATTACCACCGAATGGCCCACATGGCGGCTTAGGATTTTCCATCGGACTGCCATAACATACTGACATGCACGGCTAGTGTCGTAACCGTTTCATCATACCTGAATATTCTCCAAGGTTAGCACGGTGGTTCCATTGCGGAAGACCAGTGGCCGCGAGCAGGAGTACGAGAAGTTTGTCGGTGCATAAGGTGCATCCCCTTCGATATCCAGCTCATAGTTCTTGGTCCAATCCGAGTTCTTGGTGTCGATCAGTTCGACGTCCACCTTTGGCATTGTCCAGTATCCCGAGCCAATATCGAATCGGAATTTGAGAGTCAACTGCAACGAAAGAAAGTAAATTTTGAGGAAGATGTTATTTTGTTTTGTTCGACACATGACTCCTAATCTGAGCTGTGTGTCATGTTTCCTCAATCAAATATAATACATACCTTTATTGTGTCCTCTACTTGAAATTTGACATCAATTCTGAATTCCTTTCCTCTCGAGTCGGATGTTGCAACAGTGTGTTTGTTGAGCGTATAGAAACCATCGGTGGTATTGATACGGGGCGGAGAGTTGATGTAAATCAACCCCTTCTTATAGACAAGATAAATCGCATCATCGATTTCCGGCTCTTCGGTAGGTGCGGCCGGTGTGGTACTACTCGCGGATTCTGCCACTGTTTCCCCATTGGCTTCACGTTTATGCAACCCGTGATGCGGTTCGTCCCATCGATTTGCCAAAATTCCCAGCACCTTGCGCTCGCCATAGTTGCCAACCGAGTCACGATAAAGTGCGGACAGTTCCACGTCCTGCTGCGAGGGCGAACCAACGAGATTAATGATCTGGAACCGAGGAAAACGAAACGTTGACCATGTGCTTGCTATAAAGGAAGAAGTTGATTTTATGGCGTTTGCAACACAGAGACATCTGTGTGTCAGGCCATGCAGATTTATGGTATCCACTCGGCACACACAGCTCATTAAAAATCACATTTTTACCTCCTTATACAAATACCGCAACATTAGCTTTAAAAATTATTTTATTTTGAATTGTTTTCTAGCCATTTCATGAGCGTTGATCTCTGAAAAACGCAAGCATATAGGAAACGACTCACCTCTGCGTTGACATTGTAATCTAGCGGGTTCGATACCAACTCCTGCTGTGAGCTATAGACATATTCATGCTTTTCGATTATTCTCCGGAAACTGGGGAAATTGTCATCGTTCAGTTTAGTGGTTCCGTTGCGTAGGAAAACTACCACCGCGGCAGCGCTGGAATATACATCTCGTAGAAACTTATCGTCCAGTTCTCCCAACGCTGGCACTTCGATATCCTTCAACTCGTTGACACCCCACAACAGGAATGGTCCACTGTAATGGGCGAGCGCGGCGTTACAAATTATGCCCAAGGACAACGTCAGTCCCAGTAAAAGCCGCATTTCGAAAGGTTCTATCCTATCGCAATAACTTTTATATAATTTTAACTTAAATAAACCACAGGCAAAAGACCGAACGGTGAGTGTTGAAAATTTCTGCCAACGACAGGAACGGGTCGATAACGCCGATGATTTTGATGATGAAGCATGATGCGGCGCATGCTTACCTGGAGCGACCGAGTGAGACCGAGCGATGGATACGCTATTACTTTTCCTCGTACGTATTGTTTTCAATCCAAAACTCGTGAAAATGTTTACAAACAAATGGTGCTTGGACTGAGTGTTCGAAGTGTGGGATGCCGCTGATTGTTGATCGATGGTGCGATAATAGTGCAATATCTTAATCAGGAACGTTTGGGATGGTATACATTGCTTTTTGAAATGATTGGATTTGTTCTGTTTTCTGTTAAATGAAAACTACGGCCGGATACGTATTGACTTTTTAAGTTTTAACAATCGCAAAAGCTAGTATTAAAAGGCGTTTTAAGTGTTTAAGCCTCTAGCCATTGTACGGCGGTTTCCCTAGAGGATTGCAGTCAGCTGGAACAGGTTGCTGTAAAAATCATACTTCCTAACCGTTCGATGTTCATCTCTGCTATCTACCTTCCTCCGGGTTCAGACGTTGGGCTCTATTCGATTCACGCTGCGGTTGCTCAAGAAATATCGGATCGTTCATCACTCAACGACGTTATTTTGCTAATTGGGGATTACAATCTTCCTCATCTGCATTGGTGTTTAGAAGAGGACATCAACGGATATTTGCCTTCAAAAGCATCCAGTGATCAAGAGACAAGTCTAGTTGATTCCATCTCGTCGTGCGGCTTGATCCAGGTTAACTCATATGTAAATTCGAGCAACAGGCTTATGGATTTAGCTTCCACAAGTTCTCCGGATATCATCGAGGTACTTCAGCCGCCACTTCCACTGTTGCCTATTGACACGCATCACCCTCCGTTCGTCCTACTTGTAGACATACAGAGTTCAGTCACATATCAACAAATGTACTCTCCATCGGATGAAATCAACGTGGACTTCAGGCGATGTAATTTTGATTCCCTGAATGCCACGTTTTCGTCTATCAACTGGCACCAGTTACTTAACAGGCAGTCTGTTGACGCAAATGTTCGCATTTTTTACGACAAACTGAACGACATCATTCACTCAAATGTTCCGCGCCGTCGTCATCGAAACTTAAGCAGCGTTAGCAAAAAACCCTGGTGGACAGCTGAGCTGCGCAACTTGCGTAACAAACTGAGGAAAGCACGTAAACGATGTTTTGTGATCAGATCAGAAACAAATAGAGAGTGGTTGCGTGAAATCGAATCATCCTACAACGAAATACACACCTCAGCCTATCAACAATACATATGTAAACTGGAATCTAACTTAAAACAAAACCCATCGATGTTTTGGAAGCACGTTAAAGAACAAAGAGCTAGCAGTCACGTGACAATCAATGTCACCTACAACGACTCCACAGCCAGTACAGCTGACCAATCCGCCCATATTTTCTGTAATTTTTTCCAAAGTGTGTACCGTTCAACTTCACCTGTACCTCGCCCGGATTGTTTTAACAACGTTCCAACTCACAACATCCACTTCCCAATCTTCGGCATTTCCAACGACGAAATACTCGATGCATTGCTTAAATTAGACACTACTAAAGGAGCTGGAGTGGATGCTCTATCGCCTTTGTTCGTGAAAAACTGCGCTGCATCTTTGGTGGTTCCTTTAACGATGCTATTCAACAGTTCAATATAACAGAGATGCTTTCCAGGTGGAAAGCATCTCTGGAAAACCGCTGCTATGATTCCAATCCACAAATCCGGCAGTTTGTAAAATGTCGTAAACTATCGAGGGATTTAGATTCTCAACTGTTTCGGGAAAGTTTTCGAGTCTCTAATGCATAACGTCATGTTAAATGCAACCCGGCCGATTGTCTCGGATTATCAAAACGAATTCATACAACATCGCTCTACCGTGACATACCTAATGTGCTACTCCAACGCACTGTTCCGTGAGATCGAACGGCGCAATCAAGTGAACTCCATCTATATCGACTTTTCGAAAGCCTTCGACACGGTACTGCATGCCTACGCAGTGCAGAAATTACAACACATTGGTCTCCCGACATGGATTGCGGAGTGGCTGATGTCTTACCTAACAGATCGAAAGGTATTTGTACAGCTGAACTCGTCGCGATCCAGCACATTCAGCATACCATCTGGTGTACCGCAGGGTAGTGTGCTGGGTCCTTTGATATTTGTCCTTTTTATCAACGATTTATGCCTTCGTATATCATCCGAAAAGCTGCTTTTTGCCGACGACCTCAAAATGTTTAGTGTCATCGCATCTCCAATAGACTGCATTCTATTGCAAACCGACATCGACATCGTCCTGAGCTGGTGCAATGAGAATGGTATGAGTGTGAACATAAACAAGTGTAAAGTGATCACCTTTAGCCGCAGTAAAGGGTGTGTCACATCAAATTGCATCACGGAAAAAACGCTGTAGAAATTTAATTTTTAGGAATTATATCTTCAGCTTTCGCTTATAATCAGATAAGAGTGTATAGATCACGTTGGTCATGCTTCACTGTCAATTTTTCGTAAATTTGGAAAAATGTCGTCGAACGAAAAAGAGCGTCATGAATTAATCCTGCGCACTCATTTCGAGAATCCGGAGTTGTCACATCGGGACATCGGTAAGATGCTGGGAATCGTCCAATCCACGGTCAGCAGAGTACTAAAACGATACTTCGAGAACCTAACCATCGACCGGAAGGTGAAGAACGGCAAAAATGGATGCTCCGTCAGTGAAAAAGATCACAAGCGCGTAGTTAAGCAGTTTAGACGTGATCCGAGAAGTTCGGTCCGGGATGTCGCCAATAAGCTGAATTTGTCAAGTTCATTCGTCCTGCGGACCAAGCAGCGGGAGAGCCTGCGTACATACAAGGTTCAGAAGGCTCCTAACCGCGACGAAAGGCAAAACATGGTGGGGAAGAGGCGAGCCCGGAAGCTGTACACCGAAATGCTGACGAAGCCGCATTGCCTGGTAATGGACGACGAAACCTACGTCAAAGCGGACTTTCGTCAGCTGCCGGGCCTGTTGTTCTTCTCCGCAGAGGACAAATTCAGCGTTCCGGAGGAGATTCGCAAGCAGAAACTATCCAAGTTTGCCAAAAAGTACATGGTGTGGCAAGCGATCTGCTCTTGCGGAAAGCGGAGCGCCCCCTTCGTGATGACCGGCACGGTAAACGGGCAGGTTTACCTTAAGGAGTGCCTACAGAAGCGCTTACTACCACTATTGAAGCAGCACGAGGGCCCGACCATCTTCTGGCCGGATCTCGCTTCGTGCCACTATTCAAAGGACGTGTTGGAGTGGCACGAAGGCAACGGGGTCACCTTCGTGCCAAAGGAAATGAACCCGCCCAACGCGCCGGAGCTTCGCCCAATAGAGAAATATTGGGCGATTATGAAGCAGGCCCTCCGGAAGAACCCAAAAGTTGTCAAATCGGAAGCGGGCTTCAAGAGAAAATGGATTTCTGTTCAAAAAAAACTACAACCTGACGTTGTACAAAACCTTATGGACGGGGTAAAGAGGAAGGTGCGAGCATACGGGCTTGGGCTCGAAGTATGAATAAAAAGAAAATGCCAAAAGTTGTTTAATAGTTTTTATTTTACTGTCTACAATTTTCAAAAGGATCGGTCTACTGGGCGAATTTATATAGCGTTTTTTCCGTGATGCAATTTGATGTGACACACCCTTTAGATCTTCATTGTCACACCAATATCGGATCGAAAATGTTCCCCTGGAACGTGTACAATCTATCCGCGACTTGGGAGTTATAATGACTTCTAAGCTTAGTTCTCACGAACACGTTTCCCTTATTACTCCAAAAGCTTTCTCCGTACTTAGATTTATTCGCCGTAATGCTGCTCAACTGAATGACGTGTATGCACTGAAATCGCTATTTTGTGCATTAGTGCGTAGCATCCTAGAATACGCCGTTCTTGTTTGGGCACCTTACCATACGTACCAGATTATACACATCGAACGCATCCAGAAACTATTCCTACGTTTCGCACTTCGGAATCTGCCATGGAATGACCCTGTAAATCTTCTTGACTATCAAGATCGTTGCCGTCTCATTAATCTTTTGCTCCTGTCGGTACGTAGATTGAGACTACAACAACTATTCGTATTCGACGTCCTGACGAACATCATTGAATGTCCTGATCTACTACGTGAAATTCCACTCACTGTACCCCCGCGTCAGTTGCGGCGCTTCGCTCTGATCGCCATTCCTCGGCACAGGACTCATTATGGATCTAACAGCTCTCTATGTTCATGTCTTAGGGCCTTTAGTGTTGTTTGTCATAAATTCGACTTCAACATTACTCGACAATGTTTTATGTGTAGACTCAAACAAACACTATAGGGTAAGAGTAGTCTGTGCGATACCATCGAAGACTGGAAACAAATAAATAAATAAATAAATAAAATAATTGAAAGAAAAAACTTAATAAAATATGTTTTCTTCCACTTTATTCAGTTTTAGTAGTCATTTTATTCAGCTTCTAAAATAATGGTGTATTTTTTTAAACTCCAATACAATTAAAAAATCGAGGTTTTTTTTAATTATAATATTAGGCTGTCAAAAAAGTCCTGCGGTATTTCCGCGAGGTGTCGTTGTAAGCGCGTAGTTCTAGTTGTATTCATTGTATCGAGTCATACTATAGCTTGATGGAAAGGTATTTTTGCGCGCTATAATATAGTCCTCGACAGTGTTTTGTTTGGTTAAGTCGTTCGTGAGTTATAGTGTCGCAAATATGGAGCAAAATAAAGAGAAAATCCGACATATTTTACAGTACTACTATGACAAAGGCAAAAATGCATCTCAAGCTGCCAATAAAATTTGTGCAGTTTATGGACCCGATACAGTTTCCATTTCCACCGCACAACGATGGTTTCAACGTTTTCGTTCTGGTGTAGAGATCGTCGAAAATTGCGACAAAATCGCTGAATTAGCCTAGAAAGACCGGCATAGTAGCAGCCGTAGCATCGGCCAAGAGCTGGGAATAAGTCATCAAACCGTTATTAACCATTTGAAGAAGCTTGGATTCACAAAGAAGCTCGATGTATGGGTGCCACACACGTTGACGCAAAAAAACATCTTTGACCGTATCGACGCATGTGAATCGCTGCTGAATCGCAACAAAATCGACCCGTTTCTGAAGCGGATGGTGACTGGCGATGAAAAGTGGGTCACTTACGACAACGTGAAGCGCAAACGGTGGTGGTTGAAGCCCGCTGAAGCGGCTCAGACGGTGGCCAAGCCCTCATTAACGGCCAGGAAGGTTCTGCTGTGTGTTTGGTGGGATTGTCAAGGAATAATCTATTATGAGCTGCTTCCCTATGGCCAAATGCTCAATTCGGACCTGTACTGCCAACAACTGGACCGCTTGAAGGTAGCACTCATGAAGAAGAGGCCATCTTTGATAAACAGAGGCCGCATTGTCTTCCATCAGGACAACGCCAGGCCACACACTTCTTTGATGACGCGCCAGAAGCTCCGGGAGCTCGGATGGGAGGTTCTTTTGCATCCGCCGTATAGTCCGGACCTTGCACCAAGTGACTACCACCTGTTTTTGTCCATGGCGAACGATCTAGGTAGTCAGAAGTTAGCCACAAAAGAGGCCTGTGAAAATTGGCCATCCGAGTTTTTTGCCAATGAGGAAGCGAGCTTCTATAACAGGGGTATTATGAAGTTGGCATCTCGTTGGGAACAAGTCATCGAACAAAACGGCGCATATTAGACTTAAAACAGATGATTGTAACTAATTTTATGAACAAATGAAAATTCAAAAAAATACCGCAGGACTTTTTTGACAGCCTAATATAATAATATAATAATATTAAAACGTAATAATCGATTATGGTTTCATTGTTATTACAAATAGAACATACCATGCATGCATGCTCGAGAAAGTTGTACTCTTCACATTTCATGCAGTTATAACGTGTTTTTTTCGATTATTTTTTCAATGCACAACGCCATTCCAGATTTTATCAGATGATGAAGGAACTGGAATATCACGTTCAGATACTCCTGATATTATTTGTACAAATGAAAAAAACAGCACTTAAATCAACCGAAACTAAAATAAAAAAAGTTACTATTATGTTCAATTCTAAACACGAAATCAATTGTTTAGAATTGAACATAAATTTCAATCACGTATCATGTAAAAAGTGAATTTCTTCCGACAGGGAAATCAATGAAAAACGCGCAAGTAGGGGAACCCGAGGCAAGAGTGCCATACGGCGCAAAAGTGCCCATCTGATTATTTTGCCTATTTCCATCTTTTACAATTACTACAGAACTTTGTTTTATTCATATACTGCATATTCCTCACATATTATCAGCCAGAACCTTAAATATTTTTTATTGGAAAACAGATAAATACTAACTGAGCTTCTTACAACTGCAATCTATATAAGAACGCACATGCGCAAATTAACGAAATACCCTCAGTTTCTATATGTTTGCATGACTCCACCCATAAATACAAATAGAATAATCAATTTTCTTCAACTTACTGTATGAACTAATTGAAATCGTACGCATTTATTTCAATAAAAAATAAATTTGTTATCTCTCACCTTCCGGGGCAAAAGGAGCCAGTATTACCGGGGTAAAAATGCCATAGTCGTAACATCGAATTCGATCTGTCAAACGCAAACGTAATAATCGATTATGGTGTACTCGTGGTTGTGTTTGTTGTGGTCATGGTTTGTAAATATGAACGGATTTCGTTCCGAAACCAGTGGCAGATGGAAACTATGGTTGTTGCCGTACATTCTGTAAATCATGGAGACGAGCTGCGGAGGAATATAGTTTACCCAGAAGAACATTGGCAAAATGTGTGCAGAAGTTAGGCCGTTTTAAAACTGTGTTTTCTAAACAACAGGAGGAGTAACTCGTGAGTCACATCCTTAACCCTCCTGTACTCGCGTGCAAAATCATAACACGTATACTCGCGCACGATGTCACAGACCGAAAATTTAACTTCTCTGGAATGTTGACATTGTGTATTTTCTGGCTTTAATGGCATTTATTTGAAGGTATGATTGAATCAAAAAAACTCAAAAAACATGTTTCCTTCGTTTTGAGAGATGAACCAGCATTTGGCTGAAAATCTCTTTAATAAAGATAGAAAAAAAAAATGTTTCCTTCGTCTTTATTATGTTTTAATAGTCATCTAATTCAGCCCCCTTAAAATAGAGTAATTTTTGATACTCCAACACAAATAACGAAATTCAAATTTTTCGCTGGTATTAATTAAAAGTAAGCAACTGAAAATAATTCATGGAATTATAAAGTTCTATAGAATAACATAAAAACGTATTCATCGATTGTGGTTTTATTGGAGTAAGAATCAGAACATAGCATAACTACATGCTCGAAACGAACATATTTTTTACATTTCATGCAGTTGTTGCGTGTTTTCGGGTCTTTTATCGAAGAGAAGAACGTATAACGATTTTCTAGATAATTACCAGATGATAAAAGTTCTGGAATATAAAGTTTGCATACTTGTAATATTCTATGTCTCTGTTTTTTTGGTAAACTAAGAATTAATGCCTTTTTCTAGATGGGGCATTAAAAGATGATATAAAAGGGTTTCTAGGAACTTCCTTTTCTTTGTCTTGTTTTCTTGGTGATATTGTTCATTATAGAAAAAATATCCCCGAAACTGTAACTGTTAAAAATTACCATAAGCTACCGATGAGTTTATAGTTTATTGTTTACAATTCTTCCACAAGTGAAATTCTTTCACAAGTGTGTATATGTATAACCATTATATTTAGCGAATAACTATATGAAAATCAAATATTTATATTTTGCTTTTGAACGTATGAATCTAACGACGAATATATCGACGAATAGTTAGTATATGGATCCGTTCAATCCAGTTACCAAAGGGATTGAAATTTAATTAGAATAGTCCGGTAATAATATTATGCATTATACTCAATAAATATTCCATACCACTAACATTAATTTATACATTTCATTCAACAATATTCTAGAATAAGAAAAAAGGCACTTTGTAGCGGACCGGGTTTCAAAAGACAACCCGGAACCTACGGCCAGCTCGAAGAAGGCTAACAGCTCAGCTTTCCCACCCGACCTCTCTTAAGCGATTGGCTTAAGCGCCACCTCAGAATACCACAACAGGGTTTTCTCATCACCGGAAGTATTCAGCGAACAAATCACCAGACTGGCTCAACCATCTGGGAAACAAAGGCTCCAAAACAACAACGAAATCCAAATAATAATCTCGAAACACGGATAACGTGAAACCTTAATGAAACTTAAAGTGAACGATTACAGGATCACATATGACTTTTACTCATAACTTAACAACATGACGAAAAACTTCCTGAGTGGACTACAGATTCACATTTATACAATTTATTTGTACATTTACTTTTGCTTAAATCTAAGGGACATCACATGTGCACATGGACAAAACAGGGTACCTGGGGAGTGCGGTGAGGACACAAATTTCCTCACCGACTCCTTCTGCTTCTTTGCGGCGGATTCCCCGCCGTTGAAGGCGGCGGGTCCGTTGCAGGCGCGAGGATACGGCGCAGCCTTTTCTCCGACGTGTTGGGTTCGCCGGGTTTCGCCGAAAAAGGAATTTCCCTAACAGTGTAAGCCAACGGAATATCGGTAGCATATTATAGTCCGTTAATTGCACAAATCTACCTGTTGTTTCCACGTTATAAAGAAAACTTACAATTAACCGATCGCGAACAAAACGCACAATGGTTCCGCGGACAGTTCTAAGTAAAATGGTCGAAGAACATTGTAGTCCTCAGATAAACCGCAGGGTATCTCGCGATTCAGAGCTCAAGCTCAGCCGAAGATAATTTCCCCAAAGCATCCCCTTGTGTGCATCTTGCGTCAACTAACCGTCCTTGAATACGACCTTCTCATTCCCCTCCCCAACCTCAAGGCCACGAAAGTAAGCGCTGCGCGAACAGACACTCATTGGCCGAACAACTTTGGCGATTGAGCTTTCGCCCAGCTCCAGGGAGGTGGGATGGGAAATCTAAGCTCTTAAGTATACTTTCTGGAGTATCTTTTAGTTTACTTTCGGTTGTGACTTAGTATAGGTACACTCTAAATGTTTCAGTGTGAGTTTTTGAATTTAAATTTTTATATTGGAATAATTACTAACTATCCTAACCAATAAATAAATAAATAAGTATATAAATAAATGAATAAATAAATAAATAAATAACTATGTATGTATATATATATATATATATATATATATATATATATATATATATATATATATATATATATATATATATATATATATATATATATATATATATATATATATATATATATATGTATATATATATATATATATATATATATATATATATATATATATATATATATATATATATATATATATATATATATATATACATAGTTATTTATCGCAAAGTCGTAGTGTTGATATCTTCTGAGAAATGAACGAATTATTGATTTCTCGATCTGACAGACCAATGCGCGAGTATAGGAGTGTTAGTATGCAGAAGTTATTTTATGGGCTGACAACACACGACATCCCGAACCTAGGGTATAAAATCGCAGGTGAAATAATTTAGATCATGAACATCCTAATTGGCCGGAGAAGATTGGCTTGCCGGTTTTTTCGAACGCCACCAGAACTTGAGTTTGCGTTCTTTGGAACCACCGTGAATTTCACAGTGCTTTTTACATAAAAAATTATATTTTCATAAGATTGGCACTCTTGCCCCGTCAAGGCGGCACTCTTGCCCCATACTGGAAAAATTCAAGCCAAAACATCATTTTTGTAAATGAAACATTTTCAAAGTAAACATAACTTTTGAACAATTTGATGCATAGCTACACCTAAATAGGAGTATAAATGAACAAACCAGCAAAAAAATGGAAAAAATATAACAAAAGAGCATTCAAAAACGCGTATTAGCTTAAGATGGTACTCTTGCCCCGGGTTCCCCTATCTTCAATGGAAGTTTATCCGATAGGTGTAACACGTTGAACTCCGACCGAGGTAGGAGACCGACAATGAAGTTTCGTTTGGCTAAAATTTAAAATAAGAAAAATCATTTTCTAACTTGGTTGCTGTCGTTCCGATACTCTGACACTCTCCAAACGAAAAGTCCATTGTCGGTCTGACCGTTGAGACCGGCGCGAAAAAGACGGAAAATTCAGTGTCAGTTCCCAGGAACCGATGAGGGACTCCACGTGTTCAGGAACGAGAATTAACAGAAAACATCACAACGATTTGGAAAAAGAATTCTTGAATTAGTTAATAGCGAAATGTTTCTTCATTCATTGATTTCAGAAGAATTAGATATTTCACTACTGAATAAATACAAAAAGACTCAGATATACGATATTCGTATGATGAACTTTTTTCTATTTGGTCTGGAATATATTGTTATGTTATCACATAATACAACTGCAATCGATCATAACAAAACTCTACTAGTAAGGACGGAATGTACAACGCTAAATCACAATTGACGGTTGAATCTCTTTTTACATCTTCATATCCTGGAGCCGATCTGGCGTAGTGGTAACATCCATACCTCTCACGCTAAAGATCACGAGTTCAATTCTCACTCCCAACATTCTTCCAAAATTGGAAGTAAAAAGTGACGAACCAGCCAAAAGTGTTGAAAGTCACTATAATACAGATATAAAAAAAAAAAAAAAAATCTTCATATCCAAGAGTGGGTTAGGCGAATAGGTCGCCCCTAATCACGTTTCACATCTATCAGCTGTTCTTTAACTCTTAAAATCTCATTGTAACTATACATGACTCGTGATTAGTAGCATACTGCTAACCACCGGCAACACCATCAGTAGGAGCGGAAATTCAATCCCGCCTGCTCCAGAGTTGAAAAAACTTCTTTTATTCTCATTCTCGTTAGGATCTCGCACCCCACAGGTTCGATAGGATAACGTTTTCTTCCGCTTCTGGTTCACATAGCCAGCGATGTAGATACTCGGTTCGTCGAGTCGCCCGGTAGCTAGTAGCCTGGAGAAATCCTGCTCAATTCTATGCGCATACGGGCCCTTGAAGTGGACAATCATCTGAATGCAAGCCCCGTTGTGAAGCGTTTTAGTGCTCCGCGAATCGATAGTCAACATCCACTCGGGCAGTCCCATCACGGCTCGGATGTCCTCCATGAACTGTGCCACCACAAATCGGGGAGGTTTCTTCAAATTAATGTACTTGACAATGTCGTGATCAGGTTCAATATTTGCACACGCGAAACGATTTCCTGAGAAATCCGGGCCGAATATAACTATCGAACGCCCGAGCGCACTCACAGGACCCTCCAGTGGGAAGTTAGTGTCGGAAAACACCATCCGACGGCTTCCGATGTTGATGGGTCCGAGGCGGGCAGAAATATCCCCCACGTAGCACCGAAGTGGATTGTCGGGGCCGCATTCCTGGCGGTATAGATCTTGCTGTTGGAAAAAAATAAAATTTATTATTTTTCAGCAAAAAAAAAAAGAAATCTTACATTCAACGGATCGGCCAGCTGGGTGTAGTAGGGGTTCCAAACGTAACCCGCGGCCACGCACCGCGTCTCCACTTGTTGGACAGCTGCATCCACTCCCACCGGATTAACCCAAATGTGCCATCGGTGGTTCGATGTCTGATTTCTGTCGTGCTTTCCCGGGTATCTCAGTTTCACCTCTATGACCGTGTCACTCTGGCTTCCATCATTCCCGATCAACTGGGTCATGCGGATGTAACCATACGCGTACCCAGCCGGATGATGGAACGAAGCGATTGCACGTATCTCTCGTGCCTCACTAGGGCTATACCCACGTTCCAAGGTGCTGCAGGCCCAGCGACGATTCTTCTCCTTCTTATGCACAACAATACTCCTGCCAATGATACTTTCGTACCCGAACAGGGGCAGCCTGGAATCATTGTACGACTGTTCGTACATCGTAGCCCCATCCAGGGTTCCAAACTTCCCGCTGAGGTCTCCCAGCTCGTACTCGTCAGTGCTTCCCATGGCGGGCGGAGGCGATTTCTTCGGGTCGACATTCCGTGGATTCCAATGGCCATACACGGTGGAATCCTCGCACGGGAACTCCAGCTCACCCTCAACGGGGCTCTGAAATTATATGGTTGATTAGAAGAATATCGAATTATTTCTTCAAGTAGAATCTACAACTGAGACATGCAGAATTTATTGTTAGAACGATTACGATTACTATGTTCTGTCGAAAAAAAAGGATGGGTTATATCTATGATATAACCGCAAAGTTGACGTGCGACTAGCTTAGCCTAGCAATCATTTGTTTGTATTGATTAAATTTTTGATTGAATGAAACAATTTCCGGATTCCATCGAATTCACTATATTTGCTTTGTGAGTAAAGAGATTGAATAAATGCCATGTAAAGTCAATTCATGCATTGTGATTGAGTATGTTCTTTGTTACAAATAAATTTAATGGCAGTTATTTTACGTTTGGTATGATGCCTAGGACAAAATATGTGAACGGAAGAATTATCAAATGATTATTTTATTTTACATTTCCATCTGAAGTTTGCATCTTTCCAGTGTACGTTCTTCTCGAACCGCGAATCTGACACTCAGTGCCAGTAATTCAGTGAGTAGATTTGAAGGCATATCCTTCAATGCAATCTTGAATAACCGAACCAAAGCGTTGTATTCGTACCCGTTTTTGTAATCCGTATTAGGAAAACACTTTTCGGAGTGCAAAACAAACATACGGGTGCAAAAGTACCCCGGCTTGCATGAAGCAACAACTTCAACTTATACTTTTTGTATTATAGAGCCTTCAAACTTGAAAGTTCGTTCGCCTCTAATGTCTGCAAGATTTTCCCAGGTTCCTATGTTTAGAAGACCATGTTAAGGAAACATATTTTAGTCTGCACAACTGCAAGCGAATAGATTTAAAAATTGAGTGTTCATCAACATTGTTACAATTTCCTTATATCCCTTCCTTCTCCTAAAAAAAATGTCACCCTTCTAAACTCGAGTACAGCGCGAGTTATCGGTTTTCCACCTTTCTAACGATAGATGTAAGAAAGTTGTTTGTATATATATAGTTTTAAAATTATATTTAAGAATTCGGCTCCTTTAAACTTATGTAATTGAGCCTATAAAAATAAACGATTTGAAAAAATGGCAAGCGAGTTCGAAAGTACTCGCAGTTTGAACTTATTTGCAATTGAAGTCTGTATTAGCTAAATACATTTCAGTCGAAACAAAAATACCCCAGACCTGCATGAATTTGCAATGCCAATTTCCTCAGACACCTTGGTTCAGAAGTCTGTTTAGGGGAAACACATTTCAGTAGGAACAAAAAAAAACACGACTTTCATGTATTTGCAATGCCGATTTCTCCAACACTTGGTTTTTAAAGCTGTGTTAGGGAACACATTTCGGTGAGAACAAAAATCCCCATACATTCATGTATTTGCATTTCCGATTTCCGAGGTAGTTAAGGCGTTTAGATAACGCTTAACATTTTACAGTTATTCAATTGTTTATCTAATGAAAAACAACATTTTGTTAGTTGCGATAGATGCGTAGAAATATTCCCTATCAAGTGATGCAAACATCTCTCCTATCCAGTACGAAATGTTCGAGCTATAAGCATTCGAAATCTTTCATTTTTTCCTGCATGTTCTGTGTTTAGGTTTTCATTTTACCCTCCATATATTCCGGTTAGACGTAGTCCCACGTCAAAAATAAAATCCACTACTAGTAGAACTTCCTGTATAAACCCTCGGAAGTCTTTTCCACGCGTTGTCATGCTCTGCATTGTGTCACTCTTTCTGGTATAGATTCGGCACTGATTCGACATTACCAATGCTGTAGGAGATTTCGACAGCGCGAGACCATCCCGAGACTAGAAGAAAAGGACACAATACATCGAGTTTTCTCGTGTTTCGCGTTCCGTCTGTTACGGATGGATCACGAAATAACCCGTGTTTTCTACACTTGATGGTTAAATCCTAAATCCAAGAATCTAACAAGACCTGCCGATGGCTCTGCTCCGTCTCATCCACACCGAAGGAAACGATCTCATTCGTGGAATCTGCACAAACTAAGCGTACAAGTTTGCCCCAAAACGTGCGATCCCAGGCGTATGTCTTAAGGCGCGTCCACATTATGCCGAATGATGCCGATCGGCCTGTACCAGGCGGCATATTCGGTTCGTTATGTAATGTGGACGCCACATCGGGTGCACGAAGTCAAAGCCCCATCGGTTGTACGAAGCCGTCACGAACACATGAAGCACAATGTCGTCAACGCTAATTTACTTCGTTTTGTTTTGGTTCGACTTTCTTGAACCGGACCCACTTGTTTCGGGTTGGGTTCGGTTTGTTTCGAGTCGGTTTTCGGCACGTCGGCAAGCCCGGGCGGTACGTCCACATTTAGTCGGCTTTACCGGGCGGCCAAGACCGCTCGGCGTAATGTGGACACGTCTTTACAGATTTCTTTTCGGTCCTTAATATGTTAAAGGCCAAAGACGAGGACACTATTGGTAAGCTCCCCGTATCCAACAATTGATCGATAAAACACCAGTTGAGGTCATTTACCATTCGACATTGAATCAACCCAAATATATATTGTCACATGTCGTGAAGTGATCGATATACCTGAATCAAAACTTCTTTCTGAACTTGCCGGCCAAAAAGTGATCAAAGTTAACCAGATCACTAGGAAGGAAAATTATGTAGTTAAATCTACAGCTACCCTTATTTTGACCATTCGTGGTACAGTTATCCCAGAAGTAATTTTATTTGGATTCCTCCGCATCGATACTAGGAACTACTCCCCGAACCTGATGCAATTCTTCAATTGTTTCCGCTTTGGACATACGTCGAAACGATGCCAACGCGAGAATCTACTATGTCGGAATTGTGGCAAAAACACAGCATAAATACCAAAACGTGCAACGATATCGCTCACTGCATTAATTGCCAAGAGAACCACTCCTCTTCAAGCAGGGAGTGCCCAATATGGCTTAAAAAATATGACATAACCAAGATTAGTAAAGACCGAGGCATCTGATATAAACAAGCCAAGGATCTATATAACATTAAAATAATGGACCTTCCTTTTCGTGTGTCCTGCAAGACAGGCTAAACGCTCTCCAAAAAAAAACCGACTGCTAGCTGCACTAAATACAAATGTAGTTGCGCTTCAGCTGAAACAAGTCCGGAAAAAAGCTACGAAAGCACTCCACCTGCAGTTAGCTTTATCTGGTCCGAATCAGATACCTCGACTACCATATCAGAAGATTCCGATGTTTCTATGGAAATCTCTCAGGCTCCAATAAAAACCAAGAGGAATATATCTTCCGAGGACCCATCCTCAGATGAGCTGAAAACATCTGCAGATGAACGACGCCAAAACAAAGAGAAACAAAGGGAGAAGACACGAAATAATCAGGCATCAACGGAAACCACACCACAAAAAAAAAACAACACACAAAACAACGATACACAACCAAAAGAATACAATGCACGAACGACAAAAACTTTAACTTCTTCCACTCCAATGTAAAGTGATCCGAAATCTCGGAAGAACAGCCACCCTTCCATGGGAAACTAAGGTCCATATAATCAAGTCGATAATACATTCACCCTCAATCAGAAATTAGTAATGCAATAGAACATGCGAAGTCTCAAAAAAAACTTCCTGGAATTACTGATTTTAATTTCAAAATACAATTCCACAATCATATTACTCAGAAGAACTCAATCCATCATTCAACTGGGATGCAACATCAATAGAAATCGGCACCCCCCACAATTTTCTTTCCAGTACGTATAAATTCTCCTTCTCCAATCACAGTAAGTATATAGGGGAAAAGCAGGTAAAATGAACACCCTAAGGAATATTCCCATTTACTGCGTCCACATACCGATTTTTAATTAATTGTTGTTCAAGATATCAAACGATTTTTATTAAAAGTATTACGATTACATATTAAAAGTACAATAAAAGAAAAACAGTTGTAAAATCGAACACAATTTTAGTTTGCGGTTAAAATGATCACCTGGAGGTGGTAAAATGAACACTTGTACATATCATACTAAATGGGTTAGATTTATACGTTGTTTTATGTCAATTTTTTTTCAATTTATTTTAATTCATTATTGAGAATTATTGAGAAATACATATAGTATGAAATCTGGACATATTTACCTAAAGTAGCAATCAGAACTTTCTCATACGTACAAAAACGTAGTAAGGAATACATAACGCTTTACATATTGAGATTTGGTTTTGGTTGGGGTGGCATATTTTTCTAGGGTCAAAGCTAGGGTCACAAAAGAACCCTTTGAAGAGCAACATGTGATAAGGTACATCAGCTTTAGAAAGCATAAGATTGTAAGTCGTTTTCCGGTGATGGCACATTTTTCCCCAAACAACAAAATAATTTCAAATGCAAATTAATCGCTGAAATCAACCAAAATATCTGTCTACCTCTCACTGATAATGTGAACAGTCGTCCAAACTGATGATTTGTTGATCAGGTCGAATAATTTAAATTTCATGGAAATTTCATTTCCCTCGACCAACCTTCTCCAGAAGTGTCAACAAAACCTAGATGGAAATTCGAATATGCTAATATGCGAATTTGCTAACTGGCTATCAATGTGACATTAGAAGCCGTCTCTCTGCCAAACAAGATTGGACAGCCGAGAACTTTTCCCAAGTCATCTTCGAGCAGAGGCAGAGGCAGAGCAGAGGCTTTCGGAGATTTGTTTGTCTCTACCTTGTCTAACCAAAGCTTTGATCTGCAAGGCAGATTGCGAAAGAAAACTCATTGATTTTAGCACCGATGCAGATTTTGACTTCAACAAAACTCTTTCTTCCAAAGAACTTGAATGGGCCTTAAACAAGGCAACACGGGGCTCCACTGGACCAGATGACATATTGGGAAAAAAGCTGAATCTTTACATCAATGTATTGAACAGCGTAACCTTTCCTAATTGTTGGAAAGAGGGCTTAATAATCTCTCTGCCTTAACCAGACAAGAATAATCACCTTCTTTATAACTTCCGTCCCATCACTCTTCTTAGTTGTGTTGAGAAAATCATGGAAAGCTTTATTAACCTAGACGACGCCGCTGAGTCGCTGAAAACAACCTTCACGCAGATGTTATATCACTCGATCTAAACAAAGCTTTTGATCGAGCATGGAAGTACCCAGTACTGAAAAGTCTTATCGACTGGGTGATTCGTGGAAGATTGAGCTTGGAAGATTGAGGAAAACAGAACCTTTAAACTTTCGGGTTGAGATAGGGAAGGAGACGAAGGGAAGGAGGATCCTCTACGGAACAGGCATCTTCAGCCGTGGCGGGGACAGAGTACTCAACACCATAAAACCTATCTACAATGAAGCAATAAAGCTAGCAATAGGAGCCTTCATCACAAGTCCCACTCTTGCTGTTATGGCAGAATGTGGTCATCTACCTTTTAATCACCTTGTAACGAGAGCCATCACGAACAAAGCCATCCGTCAACTTTCACTCCCTGGCAATGATCTCAATGTACCGTTATTAACTCGAGCTAAAAATTGGTTCAAAGACCTCACAAACCAGGACCTTCCCGATATATGTGCACTTTCAACTGCCACGGGAAGAAAATGGAAAGTCAAACCGCCGAACGTGAATCTTGATCTTCTCAAGACTGTCCGTGCGAGAGACCATCGACCAAAAATTAAAGCCTGCTTCAACCAACTCAGGGCTATTCATTTTCAAATCGAACACCAGGTCTACACAGATGGTTCTGTTACGTCCGACGTAGCTGGGTGTGAAATTTTTGTGAACAGATACACCGGTAGTTTTTCTCTTCCACAACAATACTACTCTTCAGTGAGGAAGTTTTTGCTCTCTTAATAACTGCACAAGAGTATTCTCATGATCTCCTTCCTACTGTAATTTTCTCCGATTCAGTTAGCTGTCTTCAAGACCTGCTTAGAGGAAATAGTAGTCACCCATGAAATACTGATAGAAGAGGCTGCTTCATAAAAAACCTCCCCTTCTGTTGGGTTCCTGGTCATTCCAGAATCATTGGAAACGCAACCACCAACAAACTGGCATGGGTAGAAAAATGGAACCTTCAGATATGCCCTGTCCTCGATTTGATATAGTCCGCTGTGTCGAACAGCAGGTTTGTTAAAGCTAGAATACAACCTGGTTAAAAAGCCATCCCACTCATCTCCATCAAATCAAAAATACCACGCTCCTTTGGTTTGACCAAAACAACAGCAAAGAAAGCCGGGTGCTAACCCGTCTTCGAAATGGTCATACTTTCTTCACACTCTCCATCCTAATGGAGAAAACCTTAATGAGCATATAATTCACCCGAAGTTTCCGTTATGCCCCGGGTTTAGTCGTTGTCAGTTAAGTGCGCTGCACATACAACGTCCCGTCATCGTTCCGTCAACTGTTCACTTGGACTTGTTTTGCCGACGTTAAAGTTGCCGTTGCTGGTGTATGTGGATGCGACCGTATGATTTCCATGGGAAAATATTTGAGGGGCTTAGAATGAAAGGGGTGTGAGTGATTTGATCGATTTCTCTACATCGACTCTCTCTTTTGGTCATAACTTACCTGCAAATTCATTTCCAGCTGTATTTGACAATGTGGAATATATGCCAGAAACTCATCTATCGGATTCTATAGCAAACTCAAATTGGAACGTTTTTGCAGTTGAGATATTAACTAAAGAAAAAGTTGATGAAGAGAAATCGATCAAGTCACTTACACCCCTTGCATTCTAAGCCACTCATTTGCCATTTTACGTTTCATTGTAAGCTATAGAGGGAAAGTGTTTATATTCATATATTTTTATATATTTAATTATGTTTTATATATTTTTATGTGTAAAAAAATCACCCATGGGAGGAGTAAAGGAAACCGGGGTTTTCAATTGTTTTTAATGCCAAATGTCTTGAAATAGCACAAAACGCCGAGATCTACTGTCAATTCGATTTTTTTTTTTGTCAAAAGTAGAAACCAGACACTTCAACTAGAAAATGTTTCATCCTATCGTTTCAAGATGTTTTCCTCACGTTTTATATATGTACTGATTAATTATTAACAAAAAAGTGTTTTTTTCTCGTTCACGTTCACGGAAGCTCTAAACCTGCCTTAACAACTAAACAACTTTAAAAATATGAATACAACAACAAAAATAACCCTAGACCATAACAAATGGGGTTCGTACTGAACAAACAGGTTGTGATTCCTTCCCTTCTCCTCATAGAAAGTATTGATATACTCACGATGTGGACATGGTAACCACTGTTAGCGATGAGTCCCTTGAAATCCACCTCCACGTTTGTGTTATCATATTCAGACTGCTGCAGCATCTCCATTTTCCCCTTGATGGTCAGTGGATCTCCATTCGAATACCAGTCTCGTGCGACTACTTTCCTCCGGTGGTAGCCCCCGATTCTAAACATAAATTAACATTTTAGACAAACCCAGTGCTACCAGCCGCTAGGCTCAAACCAACCTCGAACACGCAAGCCGTTCTCCTCTGGCCTTCGGACCATGATCATCGAATATTACAATCGATCGCCCAATGATGCTCGCATGACCGCTCAGCGGCAGGTTCGGATCAACAAACATCTTCCGACTAATTCGCTGAGCGTCTTTCTTACTTCCGGCGATTTCCAACGTCCCCAGTCGATTCGACAAATCCCCCAGACGACACAGTTCGTGCGAGTGCGTGGTACACTGTTCCTCCCAGTTTTGTCCCGATACGAGTGACACTCCATGCGGATTGTAGAACGCACCCGTACTGACGCACCGATTCTGCCAATCATAAAAATCTTTGCCCGGTGGATCGACCGTAATTGCCCAGCGATGTTCGGCGGTGTTATTATTCTGGGCACCATCCGCGTGTATCATGTACTCGAAAATTACCGCCGTATCGGTCCAAAACTCATCCTTTACCTGTCGGAACAGGATTCGCCCGACGATGGGATAGCGGAACAGTACTTGAGCCGTAACGATAGGAATCTGATATGGTCTGCTAATCTCATACAAAGTAACCGCTCCACAAGCCCAGGGCATCGCCGTTATGTTGGAGGGGTCACTACGATTGTAGCGCTCAACGGTAAAACCTCTGAAGATAACGTTGTGCACTCCTTGCAGCGGAAGGAACGCATCCCAGTAGTATCCGTTCAGTTCAGCACTCGTTCCCGGAAGATACATCCTGTGCATCTCTTTTTTGTTCCGATTAGTTAGTTTCCCGCTGAGATCACCCACCGGGTACTGATCTTGTGTCCCAAAACCAGGCGGTGGGATATCTTTGGATTGCATATTGAAAGGATTCAGTGTAGGTCCAGATGTGGAACAGAAGTTCTCTTGATCAGCCGAATAAGAATGCAGTGGAAGCGTGTTTATCTTGAAACCGGCAACATCTTTGGCATAGTTTACGTTATGCTGAAGTTCATTGGTAATCGATGAGAAGGACGCATTGATCCATGTTGGTTCGAAGCGAGATCGTTGAACAAATCTCATTTCACCCTTAATTCCCCCTCCATTGACCATCGCGCGTGCCGATTTTGGCTTCAAGTGCCGAATTTTAGCGCACGCCAGAAATGTATCCGGATGCACTGGATCGAAGATCACAAGGTATAACTTTCTCGAGGGTCCATACAGATCGCTCGGCAAAAGGACAAGTTCCTTGTCGTTGAACAGTTGAGCAAACTTATTCTTCTGAGAGTTCGTGGTGATTTTGAGGTTCCCCAATCGCACGTCGATATCACCAATAGCCTTGCCGGTGCCACGGACCTGTGGATCGAACACTAGCTGCAGTTTATTGCAATTCGCTTCCGTATCAGTGGCTTCATTCTCGAAAATATCCGTCACATAGATCTTCCAGCTATGCTCAGTGAAATCTGGATTGTTCAGTTTTCTGGGAAGAAACAAATCAGTTACAAATTTGCTCAAATTTAATAGGAGTACCGGTAAGTTTCTTGGTTTTTTTCAAAAATTAATGCTTTATTCTGAAAAAATAGTTTGTATTCAAAGTATTGCCCATAGCTAGTCACAACTCCCATCTTTCTGGCAATTCACGGATCCATTTGCGGAAATAATCGGGCGGTTTGTCGGCTAACTACGAATCGATCCAATTTTTGACTTGGAAGTGCTGATCAACCAGGCCATGTTGCATCGATCGAAAAAGATAGTATTCGGACGGAGCAATGTCTGGAGAATACGACGGGTGGGATACGACCTCCCAATTTAGCCTTTCCAAATGTGTTTTGACCGGTTTCGCAACTTTATCGTGTCTTTGCTCGTATTGTGGTCGTTTTTTATTCATTGCACGGCTCAAACGTATTGTCGTCGATAGAGATTCCCCGTAATGTTTTCATTCGATTTTAGCAGCTCATAGTACACCACACCCAGCTGGTCCCACCAAATAGACAGCATAATGTTGGTGCATGGCCGGGATATCCATACGTTGCCCGACGTTTAGGATTGTCGTAATCGACCCACTTTTCATCACCAGTAACGATTCGATGCAAAAAAAAACCCTTTCTTTTATGCCGTTGGAGCAGTTGTTCGCACGTGAAAAAACGGTGTTCGACGTCTCGTGGCTTCAATTCATACGGAACCCAATGTCATATCTTTCGGATCATGCCCATTGCTTCTAAACGATCGGATATGATTTGCTGAGCTACTCCAAGTGTATCTGCAAGTTCTTGTTGCATTTGTGGCGGATCTTGATCGAGTAAAGGCTCCAATTCTTCATCTTCAAACTTTTTTGGCGATCCGGAACGTTCTTCGTCTTTCAAGTCAAAATAACCACTTTAAAACCGTTCAAACCACGTATAACACGTTCGTTCAGTTGGAGCATGATCACCATAAACTTCCACCAAAATACGATGGCTCTCCGCAGCATTTCTCTGCATATTGAAGTAATGAAGTAACCCTCCCCGCAAAAACTCTCTCGTTGGTACGAAATTCGACATATTTGAAGTGGCAAAAAACTATATTGTCACGCTTCAACTTTTTGACATATACTGAAAAAAAATGCAAAAAAATATAGTAGCTTCCAACGAATGTCTGGAAATTTTATTCACTGGAATAATAATCTAGTTACGCCATCTGTTGTAAAACCGAAGAAACTTACCGGTACACCTAATATAATAAGTTTTGGAACAATACCTGGATTGAGCTTTGAGATGGAAAATGTTGGAATAGATCAACGTATCTGTGTGATGTGTTTCCTTGGAAACCAACCAGCGAAAATAAATCGATCCCGAGACGGGACTGTTGAACTTTGCCTCCGCAATATGATCCTGCGACCCATCCCTTGTGGTAATAGTAGCACAAATCCTGAAATTGTTATTTGGGTCATACAACACCAGAGATTTTCCCCAAAGTCCCTTCTCCCCGGTCAGTGGTATGTTGTTCAACCAGCTGGTTGACTCATTCCCCGGCAGGGTCAGAAATCCCAGATCGTCGTCGAAGGACCACAGCTGCTCCCCAAGAGCTCTCAGCTCACATCGCTCTTTGGGATCGACAATTGTATAATCCACTGGCAATTGATGTACGCCCCAACTCCAGCCCTGATCCGGATATTGAAGAGTTGTCTCCAGGTCTGACACTATCCTAACCTCTCGATCTGTGTGTTGCGAGAATGAGATTTCCCCATGCAGACCATACTGCGAAATATATGCAACCAAGTTCACCGAATTCACTGAAACAATCAAAAATAACAAATCAATCAAACACAAAAGTGTTATCAACGCATCGGATCGAAAACAATTTTCTCCCACGTTTTGAAATGATGCCGATCACTCAATGTAGAGCGGTAATGGAATGATTGAAACTTTCACCGGAAGCTACATTAGTTCCAACGGTCCACCGTCGAGTTCATATATCCGTCAGCCGTGGACACTTTTTCCCGGCCCCTCCCTCTCACAAGGTCATTGAATTGTTGCCCGACGTGGCAAGTAAAAGTAGGAAACAAAACCGCAAAACAAATCGAGCGATCGCGTTTGTCTTGACTAACCTTGAGTTGCAAATCCGGCAGCTATAACACAAATTGTACGGATAATTGAAAACGCCATCTCTAAAACGTTTGATTTAGGTATTGGCCGATATCGGCATGCTTGAAATGACTCTTTTTATGGTGCGTATGTTGCGCAATGAATCATTGTCTTCCTCTTACACGCTCGAACTCGTTTTGCACTGACTGTGTGAGTCACTTTTCTTCGCTCAACTTTCCACGATTGATCACTGCCTGATCGCGTAATGTACGTCCGACTGGTTCCACCGATCACTTCAAACTATACTACGTGCAGACTGCGGACCGGCTCCACACAGGTATCCGCGAGCGTTGTGCTCAAATTTTGAATATTCCTGCTCTCTCGTAGTGTTTGATCGTGATGTTTTTGGGGTTTGTTTTGATCCTCTAGTTTGGCGTCGATGTTGATCGCTGTGTTTTTTCTGCTATGCTTTCGAATATCTTCGCAGCAAGGTAACTACTACCAACACAAGCGCCATACGCAAGCACCGTAGCATAGCGGACTTGGGATCTTTCTAATTTCTATCATGAGTTAAGCCGGGTTCAGACGGTGCGAGCAAGCATACGAGTCGGTCTAGTCAGTTACTGCAGTGCAGCTACTCACACCGTGTGAACACATCATGCCAGTTATTGTCATGTGTGATCCGGCGTGCGAGCTACTTCAAAGTTTTTTGAATTTACTCGCACTCGCATGCTTCAAAACGTCAAAAACAGAATTTAGCGTTCGAATCAGGGATGCCAAATGTAAAGAAATGTCTCTATTTTTAAGATATTTGAAAATATGCGAAGATATTTATAGACTTGAAAATTATTGGAAAAACAAATAAAACCCTCATAGTTTCTTAACGAAATCATTGTTATTCTGTTTTGCACGCTGGCGGGGCACGCTTTCTTTTTGAGATAGTTTTCTGGAGAATGTCTAATATAGAATCATTATCAGGCACAATTTTCATTCAAAATTCACTCACAACTTGCGAAAAAAAGTAAGGTTCTAAGAAACAGAATACATATTCGATTTAAAAAAGTACATTTTCATTCATTATTTTAATTTTTGACGCGTGTGAATAAAATTTTAAAAGGTCTTCTAGACTATCATTTAAAGCATCACATACTTCCGGAATTATCTTAGCTATGGATGCTTTCGAGATTCTAAAAAATATCGACAACAATCTGAACAATATTCCAGAAGAAAGGCATATCAATGTCATTTATATTATCACTCTTGCAGGTACAGCATCCTTCATGAGTGTATCTTGGCGTTGTATTTGTGGAGCAATTAAATTCAACAGTTTTTCCACTTGTTCAGGTGTTATTCTCAACACTGCTCTGTAATCTCTATAAAATTGTGTAATGATACATTCAACTGAAAACCTAAGATGAAAACTACCAATAAAGAAGTCGATTTCGGACCAATCATTTGACAAATTCGGACCTGATTGCTGTTTCTGACTATTTGATGGACATTTGAAAAATCGCCTGGCATCCCAGGTAAACCCGTGCCGTAGTATCTAGTTTCTCGCCAGCAGCTCACACTATGTGAACGGACAAGGCGAGTCAACCAATTGTCAAGCGAGTCCACCGGGTCAGTAGCTGCTCATTGTCAAGTCAGCTACTAGCAACGTATAAATGGGCCTTTAATATTGCAGGGAAACTTCGGTATAACGTAATTTCAAAATTGTTCGTTGTATCGAATAAAAAATTCAGAAACATAGCTCAGATTATTTTGTTCTGTTGCTGTTTGAGTATGGTTCAGGATTGGGCGATCTCGGATCGATTTTTAGAAGATCGATCTTTTCCTTTCCGATTTTAGATTTTTGTAGATTTGTTTTTCAGTATACATCAATTTCAGTCTCACCAAAGACCAATCATTTTTTAAACGGTTTTATTTAGCTTCACCCGTTCGTATGTACGTTTATAACTTTGTAAGTTTGTAGCGCAGTCCCACATTAATACAAATTTGACTCTCTTCCTGTTGACCGATTGATCTGAAATTTGGAACATACCTTTATCTCTGCAGTCATTATAAAACTGCGTATTTCATGATCTTGACAATCCAAGATGGCATATTTTCTCAAAACCCCATCAATATGGGTATCAAATGAAAGGCCTTAACTAGTAGAACACAGTTGTTTATGAAAAATGCAAATCCAAATTGGCCAACACCACAAAATGGCGAAATATATATATATATATGTTTTTGCAAAACTCCATAAATATGGATTTCAAATGAAAGGGCTTGACTAGTAGAACACAATTATTTATAAAAATGCAAATCCAAAATGACGGATTAGATATCAAAATGGGTATCAAATGAAGGGGCTTAACCAGTAGATCAGAACTATTTATGGAAAATTCAAATCCAAAATGGCCGCAATTACAAATTATCCATTTACTTTTTTAAACGGTTTCGTTCAACTTGACCTGTTTGTATGTATGTTTGTATGATCCATGACCCCGTTCCTTATGACTAATTGATCTGAAATTTGGAACACATCTTTATCTCTACTGTCATTATAATACTACATATTCCATTATCTTGAAAATCCAATTTGGCCGCCGCTATAGAATGGCTGATTTCATATTAGTTTAAAAAATGTTAATTGGGATATATATATCAAATGAATTAAAAAAAACTACATCACGAACAACATAAATTCAGAAAGGTCGCCGGCACAAAATGGTCAAATATGTATTTTTGCAATCTCTCCATTATCGGTATCACATGAAATGATTTGACTAATACAATACAGTACATCATTAAAACATTTCGAAAAAATAGGCAAAAATAAACATTTTGAATATTGTGGAATGTTTTGATTGTAAAGAAATATACTAATGATACAGATAATGTACTAAAAACTAGAAAATAAAATACCCTAGATAGTAAAGGAAGGGATGTGATAACTACTAACTTCTACTTGCCTAATCACTTTTTAGCTTTTAGTACATTATCAGTATTATTATAAAAAAATTGTAACTCAAAAAGTTTTTTTTACTTTTTTTTTACTTATCAACGTAAAGATTATGTTCTTCGAAGTTGGAGTCGATTCGTTGCCTAGTTTCCACGGTCTTATAAAGGGTTAAAGGATGGCTTAACACGCTGAGCCCCGTATTGTTCTTGCTGTGTTTTCCATTCAGCCCGCATCAAGAGCATGTTACCCGCGACGCCGGGGGAACGCGCAAGCTCGTCGTAACCGGGAATTTTGCGCAGATAAGCGGTCGGCTTAAGCGGTCGCAGATAAGCGGTCGGCCACTCCCACGGCGGAGACCGGCCGCCGTGTTGTTCTTAAATTGCCCGGCAATGAGACACCCACTGAGGACAGGTTTGTCCTTTTTCCCTCACAAACCCGGTTAATTCCTCAAACTGAGAACCTCGGCTGGTTCCAAGAACACCGTTTATGCCGAGAATCTCATTATAGGACCAAATCCAATATCCTCGATCCCATCCACCCTAAAGCCAGGGTCAGACGGTGCGAGTAAACATACGAGTCAGTCCAGTCAGTTACTACAATGCAGCTACACACACCGTGTGAACACATAATGCCAGTTAGTATCATGTGTGATTCGGCGTGCGAGCTACTTCAAAGTTTTTTGAATTTACTCGCACTCGCATCCCTCAAAATGTCAAAAACAGAATTTAGCGCTCGAATCAGGGATGCCAAATCTTTACATTGTCTTTACATGTCTCTATCTTTAAGATATTGGAAAATATGCGAAGATATTTATACACTTGAAAATTATTGGAAAAACAAATAAAACCCTCATAGTTTCTAAACGGAATCGTTGTTGTTAAACGGTTTTATTTAGCTTGCCCTGTAATCTGTTCGTATGTTTGTATGTTTGTAACATGTTTGTCTGTAGCGCTGACCCACATTAATAGAAATTTGACCCCCTTCCTGTTGACCGATTGATCTGAAATTTGGAACACACTTTTATCTCTGTAGTTATTACAAAACTGCGTATTTCATGATCTTGAAAATCCAAGATGGCGGCCGCTACAAAATGGCGGATCCCTTTCTTTCTCAAAACCTCATCAATGTGGATTTTCCAAAACCCCATCAATATGGGTATCAAATGAAAGGGCTTGACTATCAGAATACGGTTATTTAAGAAAAATGCAAATCCAAGATGGCTGCCACTACAAAATGGCGGACTACATATTTTCTCAAAACTTCATTAATATGGGTATCAAATGAAAGGGCTTGAATAGTAGATCACAGTAGATCATGAAAAATTAAAATTCAAGATGGCCGCAATCACAAAACAGCAAATTACTTTATTAAACGGTTTTATTCAGCTTGAACTGTTCGTATGTATGTTTGTATGTCTGTAGGATTGTCCCACCAATAGGAACTGACCGAATTTATAAAATACCTTTATCTCTGCTGTCATTTCAATTTACTGGCAACTTATTTGCCGCTGCTGCCGGGTAGAAGAAAACAGCAACCACTGCCGAAAAACTCAAGCTACTGAAGAAGACGGTGAAGAAGGTGAGCAATAAGAAGAAGGCTTTTGCTACTGTTGGTACAGTTGTAGCAAAGAAAAAACCAACTAAATCATCGGAAACCGTTGAACGAAAGTCAAAGTCACCGATGCCACAAAAAAGTTTATTTTGTTTTATTTTTATAAAAGTCACAAAGGGTTGTGTCCGATACATGACCGCATAGTTCACGTAGGATTACGTTAGGCTATTGTTAAACTCTTTGATAATGATCTGGTGGCCCTTAAAAGGGCCGTTTCGTTTAATTGTTGGGTATTTTTTGTTCACTCCACCAGTGTTACATGCGAGCTTTCGGCATCAATGATAGAAAGTTGTTTCAGCTCCGATGCACATTCACGGAATCGACGCTCATATTGCGTGAAAATATATTGCGACATATTTACTCGCGTAAAACTTTATGGAACAACAAAAACGACAATTCACTTCTGTTGGTTTTTTGGAATTATCGGTTATTGTAAAATGCCCCAACGAACATTCCACAATCGATTGAACGAAAATTTTAGACATCTCTAAAAGCAAAAGCAAACATCATTTTTGATCATATTCATATAATTACATATTATGTTAAGTGGAAAACAATAAATTAAACTTTTTCGTATCAAAGCAATATCGATGATCCTGAAAAGGACTGGAATGGTATAATGGGTTGTGCAGAATCCGCTGCATAGTAATGTGATGTTTCAGTCGCTGTTGCTTTCCAAGGCTTTGGCATCTTCGGCTTCTGTGTTTGCCGATCTGAGCGTTGAACGAGAATGAGAAATCCACGAATGCTACGTCCTTTTATATCAGTTGGTATGTGAGAAATAGGCGCCTCCCACTCGCTCGCGATGCAGATATTTGGCTTGTCGGTGAACGAAAGAATCAAAACGGGCGCGAAAAAGGAATGACGTCAATTTCGACCAATCAGGACCGTTTAGATAGTGGTTAAGATTTTTCAATTGTTCGATAGTTAGTTACATGATATATATTATTTTATTCAAGGTGAAAGATTGTTATAGAGTGCCGGAATCGTTTGATGCAAAAATCTCATCAATTAATCATGAAATGAATGAGCAAAAAAATTGCACATTTTTCACGATGCGATCGATTATTGTTTTTCAATTTGTACCCCAATATGTTCCCGAAAAACGTAATCCTACGTCAATGTATCAATGATTTACAAATTATTATATCATAAATTTTACATCAGTTTGCGTGATAACTTCTTCTGCTGAATATTTCGACGTTGTTCGACGACATTGTGCCCAAAGCGAACGACAATCTTGCTTTACTAGGTATGTCTCGCATCGCTAGCATATTAATCGTGACTGAGATGAAATTCCAAGCAGGTACCCATATTTATAGATTTTTGTGATTCCAATAATTTGTTGTTGTTGTCTTGGATTACATAGACTTAAAACTTCTTCAGTTCATTCAATTCTAACAGTTTGCTTTCAAGGCATATAACTCGTAGACATTTTAACTTTCGAATGAAGTGATAATTCTGTCACTTCGTCAAGCCTCCAACGTAACACTCTATTTTCGAATTCCCCCAAATATTCAATCACCCATGTTGACCTTGGAGGTACCAACAGAGACACACGGAACACCGGGAAACGAACAAAGGGAAACACCAGAGAGCATACTGAAGATCCACGGATACTTTCGGAAAGTAAAACAAGAACCGGTATTTACTGGATTTTTTATATTGTGGAATGAACATAAATGGGACAGAGTATTGAATACAGGGTAGCTATATTATAAATTATTCTTCTCTCTACAGTCAAGGTAGTATCATTAAGGTGCTCATCCATTCCCAACAATCCATTCATTGAGAATTGATTCACATGCAACATCAAATAAATGATCACTACACGGACGAGAGTCGTACGTCAACCTTGCGATTATACCATAGACATAACCCAGCAAACATTAAATCGTATAATTTTGCACGTGCCAAGTCTTACAAGAAATCCGAATAAATCAGAATCGCATATAATATCAATCAAAGTTTGTATCGTGTATATTTGAAATCGCATAAAATGTAAAAACTCGATTTTATATACCATTATCAAATTAAGTCGCAATTCGGTATAATAAACATCAATTTTATGATATATATTGTCGTAAAATATAATTAATCCGCATAATATGCGTATATTACGCTGATGCAGTTTATGTGTCGTTTAAGCGTATAATTTAAATCGATTCAGTAATGTAGTAAATCGTGTTGCATGCTGAAGAAAATCATGAAACAGTAAATCATATTAGATCCTAATAAAGAACATATTACATCATATTGAAATGTCAATGAAATGCTGATGCACTCGAAAGTTTTAACCGCTGTTGAATTCAATTTCAGATAGCCGCGCGAGATAGCTGGTGGATGATAATCCAGACGACCGGAGTTCGAACCCACATCGGAGCAGTTTCCATCAAACATCAATCTGTGTCATTTTAAACATTCATATTCCACTCCCAACATAAGTCAATCAATCAATTATTATTTCTACGAACATAAATACTCATATATAAAAATGGCGATTCGTGAGGTTATAATAAACATTTCACGAAAATATTTTGCGCCATTTGTTTTTTTTCTATGTCTGTAATAAATCATATATGAGTATGGCAAAAGTCGTATTTGGTGCTTTGACAATTAATGAATATATTCATATTAGATCGCAATTCAATTCCAACATAATCGCTATTATAGCCGGTCAAAGTTGCATATTCATCCAAACAAATTTGGTAAGCATTTGCCATGTATGTATATGGCCTCCACTTTTGCATGCATATGCCAGTTAGGCGCATTATATGCCAACCAAATTTTAGGGCATATGATGTTATATATACGCTTGTTATGCGATTTAATGTTTGCTGGGAACCCACTTCCTTTTTTGACTTAGAACTACGTCTTTCATTAAGGGTGCTAATCATAAAACTGGTTACGTTTCTATGAAATAAAGTTAACGTTAATAACTAAGCGAACGGATTTTGGTATTATGGAAATATATTGAAATATCGAAAATCTCTATGTTTATGTCTCTATGTCTATGTTTAAATTCTCTAACATGTAAACAACAATAATATATGAGTAATATATAGAAATATACCGACATTTGGTCCGATATTGTTAAATCAAATGAAACAAGCGATAAACAACAATAGAAAGAATGAAACGCAGAATTTCAATTGATGTCAGAGTGCGAGTCGAGTTGAAAAATGAAATACTAGAATAGTTTATATAATTATTGAATAGTATTAGTAATACTATCGTGAACCTCAATTTTACATATTTCAATTTTCAATTTATAGTATATAATTAAATTACTTTCTAAGTGTTGTTATATATGTGTTGCGTCAAAATGACGCGTGTTCGTGGGGATAGGTATATAAGAAACGTCCGTAAACCTAGTGTTAACCTCGCTTGTTTTCCGTCGTCATAAGGGCTTTGTTGGTGCTTTTGACATTGTATCAAAGCATCAAACTGACGCTATGGCGAAGCAGGCGTTAAGGTTGGGCGCCACATAATTATTTGAGGAAACATGGTGAATGTCGTGCTGGAATGTTGTGAGTTATTTGGGTTCACGTACCAATCGCAATACTGCATTCAACAAAGATGACATTTGCGCTGATGTTGATCATAATGAAGCAATGCAACTCTTTTTAAGGTTATTGAGATTTTTTTTTTTATTAATCCGTTTATTTTTACAGGCTCAGTTACATAAGTTTAATGGAGCCAAACTCTTAACTATATTTCAACTAGCATATATCAACATGTTGTTTACTTAATTCTATGGTTAATGAAATAGGAAACCGATTACTCGCGGTCGACTCGAGTTTAGAAGGGTGACACATTTTCATTAGGAAAAGGATGGGATATAAGAAGATGTGTGTTTACACTCGCACTCACATTCACATTCACATTCTCATTCACACTGACACTTCACACTCAATTCTTAAAACTATCCTTACATCTAATATGTATTTACAATTCAACTTATTCTAATGTTAGTAGGAAGGGAACCGATAGCTCGCGAAGGACGAAAAGGAGGGGAAAAGGATGTATGAACAATCACACTCGAAGATCGATAGCTTTAAGGAAAACATATATTTGGGACATGTAATCAAGGTCTAACCGAGCCAACACATCTCTCACTGGCACATTGGACTGCTTTCCTCCAGCCCGAAGGGAGTTTTCTAAATTCGATCTGGTGACAAAATACAACTCGCACGACCAAACAACGTGTTCGATGTCGTGGTAACCATGGCCACAACCGCAGAGATTTCTGTCGGCAAGATTAAAACGAAAAAGCAGCGCGTCTAACGAACAGTGATTGGACATGAGTTGGGAGAAGGTGCGAATAAAGTCCCGACTCAAGTCCAGACTTTTGAACCACGGATTGAGGCTAACCTTAGGGATAATTGTGTGGAGCCACCGGCCCAATTCATCTTCGTTCCATTTGCGTTGCCAGTTAACGATGGTATTTTGACGAACTAAAGAATAAAATTCATTGAAGGCGATTTGACCCTGATAAATATCGCCTTCAATTGCACCTACCTTTGCTAATGAGTCAGCCCTCTCATTACCCGGAATTTAGCAATGTGAAGGGACCCAGACAAAGGTAATGACATAACAGCGTCTGGATAAAGCACTCAAAATTTCTCGTATTCTCTCAAGGAAGTACGGCGAGTGCTTTTCCGGCCTCACTAAACGGATAGCTTCGACAGAGCTCAGACTATCCGTTACAATGTAATAGTGTTCAACAGGTCGTGAGGCGACGCTGTCCAGCGCCCAGTGTATTGCTGCCAATTCAGCAATATACACTGAGCAAGGATACTGAAGACTGTGTGAGGTGCTAAAAAAATTGTTGAACACTCCGAATCCTGTGGACTCATTCATAGAGGACCCATCAGTAAAGTACATATTATCACAATTGACACGCCCATACTTTGCTTCGAAAATCGTAGGAACGATCCCCGATCAATGATAATCTGGAATTCCATGGATATCCTGCTTCATGGACAGATCAAAATGTACAGAGGAATTGATGTAGTCAGGAAAACAAACACGGTTGGGAATATACGAAGAAGGATCAACCTGCATGGAGACGAATTCATGATATGAGCTCATGAATCCAGAATGAAAATTTAGCTCGATCAGCTGCTCAAAATTTCCGATCACCACTGGGTTCATAACCTTACACCGGATGAGGAACCGAAGAGATAATAAATTGAAGCGATCTTTTAGTGGGAGTAGGCCTGCCAAAACCTCGAGACTCATGGTATGCGTTGAGGGCATACATCCCAACGCGATACGGAGATAAAGATACTGAATTCGCTCGAGTTTAATGAGGTGTGTTTTGGCAGCTGATTGAAAACAGAAACTGCCATACTCCATCACTGAGAGAATAGTTGTTCGATACAACATTATAAGATCTTCGGGATGGGCTCTCCACCAGGTGCCGGTAATTGTACGGAGAAAGTTTATTCTTTGTTGACATTTTTTACTCAGATACCTAATATGGACCCCCCAAGTACATTTGGAGTCGAACCAGACCCCAAGGTACTTGAATGACATAGCATGAGTGATCGGTTTACCTAAAAGTTGAAGCTTTGGTTTTGCTGGTCTATGCTTCCTAGAAAAAACCACCATCTCTGTTTTCTCCGTGGAGAATTCGATCCCTAGCCCAATGGCCCAGGTTGAAAAATTGTTCAAAGTATCTTGTAAGGGTCCTTGCAGGTCGGATTCGTTTGATCCTACGACAGACACCACTCCATCATCTGCAAGTTGTCTTAGGCTGCAATTTTGTGTAAGGCAATTGTCGATGTCGCTTACATAGAAGTTGTACAAAAGGGGGCTTAAACATGAGCCCTGGGGGAGGCCCATGTAGGAGACCCGACTTACTGTCGAATCCCCGTGAGAAAAATTCAAATGTTTCTCACAAAGCAAGATATATAACATATTATTCAATAGAGGCGGCAGACCCCGAGAGTGTAATTTGTCTGACAGGACCTCTATTGAAACTGAATCAAAGGCCCCCTTTATGTCCAAGAATACTGAAGCCATTTGTTTTTTTCCGGCGTAAGCCATTTGAATTTCCGAAGAAAGCAACGCAAGACAATCATTCGTCCCCTTGCCCCTGCGGAACCTATATTGTGTATCTGAGAGTAGGCCATTCGTTTCAACCCATCGATCAAGGCGAAACAAGATCATTTTCTCCAACAATTTCCGTATACAAGACAGCATTGCTATTGGGCGGTACGAATTGAAGTCGGACGCGGGTTTTCCGGGTTTTTGAATAGCTATCTTGAACTCGTACTTGTCTCCAATCATCTGGAACAATATTATGCTCCAGAAACCGATTGAATAAATTCAACAAGCGATGTTTCGCCACATCAGGGAGGTTTTTCAACAAGTTGAACTTAATTCGAGCCGATCCCGGAGCAGAATTGTTACATGAAAGGAGAGCAAGAGAGAATTCTACCATCGAAAACTCAGAATCAAGATCGCATCTATCTTGTGGTATATCTCGTACAATTTTTTGCACGGGAGCGGAATCGGGACAAACCTTTCGTGCAAAATTAAAAATCCATCGATGTGAATATTCTTCGCTTTCATTCGTTGAAGAGCGATTTCTCATGTTTCGAGCCACTTTTCATAATTTTTTCATTGACGTTTCTCGTGACAAACCTCCCACGAAATTTCGCCAATAAGCACGTTTTTTTCCCTTTGATCAAATTTTTGAACTGATTCTCAAGGGCTAAATACGTTTGAAAATTTTCAAGAGTTCCACGTTTCCGGAAAGCTTTAAATGCATTCGATTTTTCTAAATAAAGCTTGGAACATTGGCTATCCCACCATAGATTGGGAGGCCTTCGGGAAATGGTGGAACCTGGAACGGGTTTCGTTTGAGCGCGAACTGCGCTGTCATAGATCAAACGAGAAAGGAAGTTATACTCCTCCAATGGAGGTAAACCATCTCTGGAATTGATGGCTAGAGCAATCGCGGCCGCATACTTTTTCCAGTCAATGTGTCTTGTGAGGTCATATGCCATGTTTATAGATTCTGAAGAATTCGACCCAATGGTGAAGGAAATTTTGATTGGCAAGTGATCACTACCGTTGGGGTCCTGGATTACATTCCACTTGCAATCTAACGATCATGAATTCGAGCAAAGCGAGAGGTCAAGAGCACTTGGGTTAGCAGGAGGTTTAGGTACACGTGTTGTTTCCCCAGTGTTCAAAACGGTCATATTAAAGCTGTTACAAAGGTCATATATCATCGATGAACGATTGTCGTCGTACTGTTCCCCCCAGGCAGTTCCGTGAGAGTTAAAGTCTCCCAAGATCAATCGTGGCTCAGGAAGGAGTGAGCACATGTCAACAAGTTGCTTGCGGCTAACCGCAGCTCTCGGAGGCCAATACAAGCTGACAATACAGAGGTCTTTGCCTCTGATGTTTGCATGACAAGCAACAGCTTCAATCCCTCCAATAGGTGGAAGGTCAATTCGAAAAAATGAGTGGCACTTATTAATCCCTAATAGCACCCCTCCGTATCTGTCATCACGGTCCAAGCGTATAATATTGAAATCATGGAAAAAGAGACCATCTCGCGAAGAAAGCCAAGTTTCGGACAGAGCAAAAACATCACAATTGAACTTATGAATTAAAAATTTGAATGTATCCAATTTAGGGATAAGACTACGACAATTCCACTGTAAAACAGTTATATCTCCGACCTCGCTATTTAAATTAGACATCAAGAGAGATAATCATTGCTAGGAGGGGGGATGTTTGCATCAATTGTTGCAAAATTGTCTTTAATACTGGAAGCATTGAAATGACAATGGTTCTGATGGAGTCGGAAACGTTAAAACACTTGAAGATTTGATCCAAAAGGTCAGACAACTTTATAAATCCCGATTGGGAAGTTGAGCTGGACGGAAAAATAGGGACAGTTGGGGTTTTTGATGTCCCATCGAGTGCTGGGTCGTTCGAAGGTGAACTATTCCCACGGAAGCCAGGAGGAACCTGATTTGGCTTGTCCGCTGCACTCGATTTTTTAGGCAAGCTAACAGGGGATATCACCGGAGGGAGGGAGTGGTCACATTTTTGCGCCGGGGATTCCCTTGGGAAATAAACGGTGTGCCCCCGTGAGCTGTGTCCGCTTCCATTTCGTCAACTGGCAACGTGGAAAAGATATTGTGTGAGGAGATTGGATGTTGTTGTTGGGCCTGTGGAGAAGTGCCCTTTAAAATTTCCGCAAAAGTGCGTTTCGAGCGTTTCTTTAAAGAGCGCTTCTGTTTCTCCCAGCGACTCTTGTAAATTTCACAAGCTGAGAGCTCATGTGGGGTCCCCCCGCAATATGGACACTTATGCTCAGTCGCACTGCAGGATTTGCCCACATGTTGCTCTCCGCAAGTGGCACAGCGCTCCTTGTTGGCGCAGTAGTCTGCTGTGTGACCAACTGACTTGCATTTGTTGCAAGTCATGGGCTTTGGCACGAAGAGACGCAGCGGAAGCCTCAATTTGTCCACCATAACGTAGTCAGGGAGGGCGGAACCAGCAAAAGTTACTCGAAACGAGTCGGACGGCGTGAATTTTGTTTTTCCGTCTTCCTGGGACACTTTTCCTAATTGATGGCAGTCCAAAATTTTAACTTTCGTCAAAGGGAGCTTTTTAAATCTGCCATCTCCCTCTTTTATTAATGCGCTCGTCAGACCCGTTTCTGTAATCACCCCCGAAATTTCTACGTTATGGCAGGGCACATAGACGCGATATTCTAGTACGAACCTATTGTCGACAACAATCTCGTTAGCTTGCTTCCGGTCAGCCACGACAACACGCAGTTTGTTCGGCCGAACCTTTCTAATTTCGACCACGGAGGAATAATTTTTTGTCAGATCTTTCATGATCTGAATGACGTTGAGCGATTTCCCGTTGGGTTTTGGCCGGAAGAAAACAACCCATGGGCCAGATCCAGATGCATCTTCTGGATAGACCTTGATACGTGGAGAGGGGACAACTGAGGGGGAGGACGAGGTCGATTGTTGAGCGGAAGTGGGAACTGTTGGGCTGGGAGGCAAGTTCGGGAGATAATCGGAAGCGGGAGCGGGAGATTGAGGGGGCGAAGTGGAAAAGTTTGCCAATTTTCTTGAAGAGGGCTTGTTGAGGTTGATTAACTCTTCCTCTGAAAAGACATCGTCTGAGGGGGGAACGCGTTTAAGCGTCTTCCCAGTAGTTAGTGAGGAGGAAACATCAGACTCAATGTCCATATCAAGAGGATCGCACTCTGCCATTATGGCAGATATACAATTATGCTTTTTCTTTTTTTTTTTTTAAATCCTTAACCTAATATATATATACTTAAATACTTGAAGCGCACGGTGCGGATGATTTGTAACGGTGCTCCAATCGAACCACGTGATGATCGCTTGGCACAACAGCAATGGTGTATCGCACCACAATACGATGACGATGGAACGGCACACGCTCACAGCGCCCGCAGTGGAGGACTTCTCCCTTCCGCTGGTTGTGATTACTTATCACTTCACTCTCGCAATAAAGGAAACCCCGTTAGGGCGAAACAATCACTTCAGCGAAACCGATAACGGTATTGTTCCAACACAATAACGGACACGAACAACTTTGCGTCCGGCGGCTTCGGACTGCGCGAGCTGACTGTTATTGAGATTAACAGACATAATTAATTTCACCAAGAAATTAAAATTATTTAATTTAGTCATCAAGAAAGTAAATGTCGTTCTAAAATTATGTATGTGATTGGGTTTTGCTTGTCAGTAGCAAAATGATGCAACTTTTTTCAAGGCCAATAATAGTAATATTAACAGTATTCTTTTGAGAATAGCATAAAATGATCATTCAAATGACCATTTCAGAGCGACCAAATCATTCTACTAAACAGCTATTTCTAAAATTTTGCAGCATTCTAAAATAATATCCGAAGTTATTAACATATTGCGTACCGCTCACGAGTTTTCTCGTATTTCGCGTTCCGTCTGTTACGGATGGATCACGAAATAACCCGTGTTTTCTACACTTGATCCTACGTTTGCCAAGAATCTAACAAGACCTACCGATGGCTCGCCTTCGTCTCATCCACACCGAAGGAAACGGTCTCATTCGTGGAATCCGAACAAATTAAGTGTTCAAGTTTGTCCCAAAACGTGCGGTTCTTATTATGTTAACAAACAACTTGAATAAAATAACAGCGTAGTTTTACAATATGGTCGTGTCTTGGACACAACCTCCTAGGGGCTGTCCACATACCACGTGGACTGAAAAAGCATGATTTTAGACACCCCCTCCCTCTCCGTGGACAAGCGTGGACATTTCTTATACCCCTCCCTCTGTTGTCCACGTGGACATTCCTACAGTTTTTGGAAAAAAAATCAAGAAAATTAATTTTTTTCGCTTAAAGGGCCTGGCCGGGTAAGGAAGTAAAAAGTGCCCCCAAACCAAATCACTAGCCGTATGGCAAATATTGTAAAGGATATTAAATAAGAAATTTTGGCGGTTTATTTGAACCCCTATCTGGTTTGACGTAGGATCTATAGTGAAAAACGTACTTTTCGTTAATTTCACGCCATCCTCAAAAGATCCGAGATAAAAATTTGAAAAAAATACTGAATGTGCATCTTACTACGATGTATCAAAAAAAATTATCAAAAAAAAATTTCATCAAAAATTTTAGTACTAAAAAAAATAATGAAATCTTGAAAATTTTTTTTTTGGGATTTAGAGATTCAGTACTACTCTAATTCATATTTTAATGTGTTTCTACGGCTTTTCTAGATATGTGTGATTTTTTTCAGATTTTTTTCAGTGTTGCGCGGTATCAAAAAATTTTTTTTTTATGTTTCCAAAGAGTGGTTAGGTAAGGGAGTAAAAAGTGCCCCCAAACCAAATCACTAGCTGTATGGCAAATATTGTAAAGGATGTTAAATAAGAAATTTTGGTGGTTTATTTGAACCCCTATGTGGTTTGACGTAGGATCTATAGTGAAAAACGTACTTTTTCGTTTATTTCACGCCATCCTCAATAGATCTGAGATAAAAATTTGAAAAAAATACTGAATGTACATCCTACCATGGTGTATCAAGAAAAATTATCAAAAAAAATTTCATCAAAAATTTTTGTACTAAAAAAATATTAAAATTTTGAAAATTTTTTTTTTGGATTTAGAGATTCAGTACTACTCTAATTCATATTCAAATGTACTCTTACGGCTTTTCTAGATTTATAAATATCTTCAAACTGTTTTTTTTTTCAAATATCTAATACTAAAAATAAAATGAAAAAAAATACACAGTACAAAAAAATGTTATAGATTTTCTGGCATTTCGAAATTTTGAAAAAAAAAATATAACTTTGAGACCCACTCCTGCTCAAATTTTTATTTAAATGCGTTCGTATGTGTCTTTTTTCTACATGTGGCGTAATTTTTCCTGAATTTTTAAGAGCATTGTGTGACACAAAATAATTTTCTTCATCGTCTGCATTATTATTTTTATTTTTTTGAAATCGATTATTTTATTGTATTCGTGGTTTTCAATTGAAAGATTAAAATAAAAAAACAAATCGAATTTGTGGTCTCAAAGTTATATTTTTTTTCAAAATTTCGAAATGCCAGAAAATCTATAACATTTTTTTGTACTGTGTATTTTTCTTTTTTATTATTTTATTTTTATTATTAGATATTTAAAAAAAAACAGCTTGACGATATTTATCAATCTAGAAAAGCCGTAAGAGCACATTTAAATATGAATTAGAGTAGTATTGAATCTCTAAATCCCAAAAAAAAATTTTCAAATTTTCATAATTTTTTTTTAATACTAAAATTTTTGATGAATTATTTTTTTGATAATTTTTCTTGATACACCGTGGTAAGATGCACATTCAGTATTTTTTTCAAATTTTTATCTCGGATCTATTGAGGATGGCGTGAAATGCACGAAAAAGTACGTTTGTCACTATAGATCCTACGTCAAACCACATAGGGGTTCAAATAAACCGCCAAAATTTCTTATTTAATATCCTTTACAATATTTGCCATACAGCTAGTGATTTGGTTTGGGGGCACTTTTTACTCCCTTACCTAACCACTCTTTGGAAACATAAAAAAAAAATTTTTTGATACCGCGCAACACTGAAAAAAATCTGAAAAAAATCACACATATCTAGAAAAGCCGTAGAAACACATTAAAATATGAATTAGAGTAGTACTGAATCTCTAAATCCCAAAAAAAAAATTTTCAAGATTTCATTATTTTTTTTAGTACTAAAATTTTTGATGAAATTTTTTTTTGATAATTTTTTTTGATACATCGTAGTAAGATGCACATTCAGTATTTTTTTCAAATTTTTATCTCGGATCTTTTGAGGATGGCGTGAAATTAACGAAAAGTACGTTTTTCACTATAGATCCTACGTCAAACCACATAGGGGTTCAAATAAACCACCAAAATTTCTTATTTAATATCCTTTACTATATTTGCCATACAGCTAGTGATTTGGTTTGGGGGCACTTTTTACTCCCTTACCCGGCCAGGCCCTTTCATTTCAACTTTGTTTCTACTTTCTATTCCACGTTTTATTCATATTATCGACATTATATATAGATACATTGGTCCTTGGACCAGTTAAAAAGCGGAATTTCGTAAACAATCGACGCCATATTCAAATGGAAGATTTGCTGTGAGGGGCATTCGAATGTAATTTGAAATGTTATGAAAATTGACATTATTTTCTCATGACAAAAACATTGATAAAATTACAGAAAACTGATTTCCTCAAATTAAATTTCATTCCTGATGTCGCACTCAGTGCGAAACTTGCATTGTAATCTTTTTGTTAATCCAATTTCATGATCAACGCGAATCAAACAATTTATTGAAGTTCCCCTCGATTTTATTTGACGTTTAACATGCCAGACCAGTTAAAACGCGAATGCCGATAACTGTTTACTGTATTAGTCTCAGGTCTAGAAAAGAACGCTTCAGCTAGACCCGATGTCATCCAATTTCTTCACAATTTTTACTGCCAGCCTAGTTAACACATTAAGGACCACGCTTTTTGAGGCAAACTTGAACACTTCATTTGTTCAGATTCCACGAATGAGATCGTTTCCTTCGATGTGGATGAGACGAAGGCGAGCCATCGGTAGGCCTTGTTAGATTCTTGGCAAACCAAGGATTTAACCATCAAGTGTAGAAAACACGGGTTATTTCGTGATCCAGAAAACTCGCGAGCGGTCCATAATATGTTAATCTGATGGTGTTAATATAATTTGTGATCACTTGTTTTGTAATGACCAAACTTACAAAACAGCCATATCCTCAATTTACGACCTTGAAATTTGAAATATTTTTGTGAAATTTGCCAGGTGGTTTTGGATGAGATTGAAATCAATGTTTAATGAAAAACAAATTTACAAAAAAAAACTCCAATCAAAAAGATCGGAAAAATTGAAAAAAAGATCATTTTTCGTGATTTTTTGAGTACAAAGAATTGACCCAAAAAATTGGAAATCAGAGAGAAAAGGATCGATCTTCTAAACATCGATCCAAGAGCGCTCAATCCTAGTTGGAATTCATCGAGATTAGTGGCTCGTTCGGATTGCGATATGTTAAATCAGATCGGGATCCAGAATATGGGTTAGTAGGTAGTCCATACATTGAAGCGCTTTTCTTACCCATGCTTCGTCAAGTGCTCATGAACGGTAAATGTAGTGAACTGTAGCAAATCTAATAATACATGTGTCGTGTACCGAGGATTAATCTTGATAAGTGTTTCGATTTGATTGTCATCACTAGCAACATGAACTTTTCATACAACCTAATAGAATTATATTATAAAAATTACTAGATATCAATAAAAAAAAACATCATTGCAAGAAATAGATCTCCAGAGATACGCAGTGGCGTAGCGTGACCGGGTGACACCCTAGACGGATGTCTTGGTTGTCATCCCTCCAATCAACCCTTGTTATCAAGTTTTTTTGACGTAGAACTACGTCTTTCAGGAAGGGTGCCAAATCAGAAAACAGGTCACGTTTTTGTGAAATAAAGTTAACGTTAATAACTATTTTCACAGCGAACGAATTCTGATACTTTGCACATCAACGGAATCGGAAATTCTCTAAGATTCGTTTGATATACTATACAGTACAATCCACTAATGCCTAAACAGTTTAAATTAATGAAAACTGGAAGCATTTTCATGTTCTCATACATTTGTTCTGCCGATTTGTGTGCATTCCCGAACAGAGCTGTCAATAACGAGCAACATATTTGGTTTAAATAAGCAATCCGCTATTTGAAGCCACACCACTTATCGTTTGTTGGTCATCGAAGCAACATGGTTACCGCAGAGCGCCGAGCGGGAGAAGATTGTTTGACTATAAACATGAATGTTTTACATAAAAAATATTTACCAAATCCACGTGGACATTATCTAAACCCCCTCCCCCCTGGCCGTGGACAAGCGTGGACATTTTCGTAACCCCTACCCCCTTTAAGTTGTCCACGTGGTATGTGGACAGCCCCCTATATATTTTTTTTTATTTTGTGCGGTTCCTATCCTGCGCACGAAAGCAGGTTTACATGTAAAATTTTGGGCCGCGGTGACATTGCTTACAGTTTCTTACGAAATCTTACGAATTGTATTGGTGTGGTTACATTGCTTCAACTCGCTTCGGTCGAAATCGTTTGCTTTGTGCGATAAAAAAATTGTTTGTTCGTTTCTATTAGTGAGCGTACAATTAAGTTTAGATATGTACTTCGAATCAATGTAATCGCGGCCTCATTTACAATCAATTTGCATACAACATTATATGTTTCACTGATTGCATATCTGTCAGGCGTTTCAAGATTAAGGCAGTTCTGCAATGTAGCGTTTTCATCCCGGGCGATACTCTCACTGTTTTTCATTGAAATGTGTAATTCACTCTATCGAAGATGTATCTCATAATTTTTGGATGATGATATAGTGATTATCATGTTGATGGCAGCTGCAAAAATAAATTATCAAAATTGTTATGTCGTGATTTTCCAAAATTCGAAAAATTTTCAAAGTGGTTACCATTCGAATAAAAAATTAACAAAAGTCACTATGGAAAATAATCATAAGAAATTTTAAAAACGACATATCAAAAAACGGCTACGAGACAATTTAGATAATTCATTTTAACATTTTGACATGCCAATTTCAGTCAGATCGGTCCACTAGATTCCGAGAAAAAACGTACCACCAGTTCCAGAGAGAGCACCCACGCGCCCAGCTGCACACATCATAATAATCACTATATTGGCATCCAAAAAATTAATAAAAAAAAGTAAAAAAAACTTTTTAAGCTAAACGGTTCCTTTGTGATTAAACATAATAATAATACAGATAATGTACTGAAAGCTAGAAAATAATTAAGCAAGTAGCAGTTAGTAGTTATCATACCACTTCCTTCATTAATCAAGGACATTGATGGGCTAAAATAAAATCGCGGGCCATTAAATGCGGATAATGTAAATCCAACGATTTTATTTTAGTATCATCAATGTCTTTGATTAATGAAGGAAGGGTTGATCCGCCATTTTGTAGCGGCCACCCTCTTGGATTTACATTTTTTTATAAACAACTGTATTTTACTTGTCAAGCCCTTTCATTTGAAACCTATATTGATGGGGTTTTGGAAAAGCCCATATCGATGAGGTTTTGACAAAACATGTAATCCGCCATTTTGTAGTGGCCGCCATCTTGGATTTTCAATATCGTGGAATACGCAGTTTTGTAATGACTGCCAAGATAAAGCTGTTTTCCAAATTTCAGATCAATCGGTCAACAGGAAGGGGGTCAAATTTGTATTAATGTTGGACAGCGCTACAGACAAAGTTACAAGTTTACAAGCGTACATACAAACGGGTGAAGCTAAATAAAACCGTTTAATAAAAAATATACATATTTGAATATACCTCAACCAATCACCAAAATGTTCCAAAACCAACTTTAATTCAAACATTCGAAAAAAAATCACAAAAATCCGTTATTTTTCGACCTTACAAACTAGGGTCCCCTCCTTAAGTAGTTTTAGTGGATCAAGTCAGCTTAAACGCTCTATACACATACAATATCGATAATAACTCGCACGCGCGCTTTCTTGAAAACCTAGAATGATTGGGTTAAAGCAAGCATGAACGATTCTTCCTTTTATTCTTTCCTTTTATTTTATTGACGTGGGACTACGTCTAACCGGAATATATGGAGGGTAAAATGAAAACCTAAACACAGAACATGCAGGAAAAAATGAAAGATTTCGAATGCTTATAGCTCGAACATTTCGTACTGGATAGGAGAGATGTTTGCATCACTTGATAGGAAATATTTCTACGCATCTATCGCAACTAACAAAATGTTGTTTTTCATTAGATAAACAATTGAATAACTGTAAAATATTAGGCGTTATCTAAACGCCCTAGCTGCATCGTTTTGATTGGCCCGATTTACGGTTTCCCTAACACAGCCATCAAAACCAAGCAGCCTTGGGGAAATCGGCATTGCAAATACATGAAAGTAGGGGGACTTTTGTTCTCACCGAAAAATGTTCCCTAACACAGACTTTAAAACCAAGCAGCGAAATCGGCATTGCAAGCACACGAAAGATCCTAGAGGCGAGTGAATTGAAAAGTTTAAACCCTCTTAAAGCCAAAAAGAAGAAAAAGAACACACGAAAGTAGGGGGAGCTTTTGTTCCCACCGAAATGTGTTCCCTAATAGAGATTTCTAAACCAAGGTGCCTGGAGAAATCGGTATTTCAAATTCATGCAAGTCGGGGGTATTTTTGTTCCGACTGGAATGTGTTTCCCTAACACAGACTTCAAATTGATGAAGCGTGGGGAAATCGGCATTGCGAATTCATACAAATCGGGGGTATTTTTGTTCCGATTGAAATGTGTTTCCCTAACACAGACTTCAAAACCGTGGTTTCTGGGGAAATCGGCTCTGCAAATAAATGCAAACTGCGAGTACTTTTGTCCTCGCTTGCCTTTGTGCAGAGTGGAATATGTCTGTCCTAACATGATCTTCTAAACTTAGGAACCTGGGAAAATCGTGCAGCCACTAGAAGCGAATGAACTTCCCAGTTTCAAGCAAATTCGAGATTCGAGAAGTATGTACACTTTTGGGATGTAAACTTCAGAGGGAAATGTAAAATAAAATAATCGTTGATAATTTTTATTTGTCTTTATTGGAAAGATTTTCAGCCTTAGGCTGGTTCATCAAACGTTTGATAATTCTTCCGTACATATATTTTGTTCTAGTCATCATACCAAACGTAAAAGGTCCGTCATTAAATTTACTTGTAACGAAGAACAATCAATCACAATAAATGAATTGACTTTACACGGCATTTGTTCATTTTTTTCACTCACAGAGCAAATATATTGAACTCAATTGAATTTGGAAACTGTTTCATTCAATCAAGAATTTAATCAATACAAACAAATGATTGCTCAGCTAAGGTAGTTCCACGTGAACCTTGCGGTTATATCATAGATATAACCCACTAATTTTTTTATTATGGAGAAAATACTGCCCTCGAAAAAAAAAGTCACAGGAGGGTTGTGTCCAAGACACGACCGCATAGTTGACGTAGGATTCCATTAGGCTATCTGCTGCACGCTGATTTTGGATATGTTTGAAGAATTACATTGTTAAACTCTTTGATAATGATTTGGGTCCGTTTTGTCTGGTTGTTAGGTATTGTTTGTTCACTCCACCAGTGTCCATAACCAAGTGATAATGATAGAAGGATGGTGATTAGTAATTAGATGGTGCGTATCACGTACCTAAGCCGCCCTCTGTGGTCCTGGACGAGATGGCGCCTGTGTTATGTATGGATGAAATAAAGAAAAAAAAAGCTCATCAAAGCAATATAAGATAATTATCATTATCGAACCCAATTTTTCTCACCAGAAAAAAAGTGTTACTTTAGTATAGAGAAAATATATTTGAAATGGAAAAGTAATTTAATTCATAATTTTTTATTTTCTGAGTGTTTATTCAACCCAGTTCCTTTTCGCTTTAAACCCAACGAAACACGATGCTACATGCCTTAATGCGAATTTCAATTGGGCTAACAGCACCCAATACGATATGTAGAGCATATGTGAATCTCGTCACTTTTTCGAATATTCCTTCATTTTTCCAATTTTGCTCGTCGCATGAACTTTCCTTGGGAGAAAAAAAATCGTTTCATATTTCAAGTCGTTCACACAATATTTCAAGTCGTACACAATAGCTACCATACATAATTTTACACTTACAGTTGTGCTAAAAGTTTTACGAAGCAACCAACATAAAAGTTCCAAATTTAAATTTTATTTATATTCTATCAAGCATAAGTTCTATTCAGTTCATTAAAACATCATTCTTCAATCGAAAGATTCTTATTGGAACGAAAAAACACTTGTTCATCGCTCCCAACTTATTCGCCAGCACGTATGCAATCAGTAATGCCCACGCTAGTTACAATGAGCACTATCCATTTGTGCGCGTCGTTAGTTAAACTATCGAGGGTTTTTACATGCTGATTTCTCCCAGAAACCATGGATTAGAATTCTCTGTTAGGGAATACATGTCGGTGGGAAAAAAGCTCCCTCTACTTTCATGTATCTGCAATGCCAGTTTCCCCTAGGCAGCTTGGTTTTGATGTCTCTGTTTGGGACCTGCCGCATATGTCGTCAATTTCCACCTATCAGAAGTGGGTATTTCCGTTAGGATATGGGTTGAGATTTTTCAATTGTTCGATAGTTAGTTTCATGACATATATTATTTTATTCAATGTAAAAAATTGTTATGGAGTGCCGAAATTGATTGACGCAAAAATCTCATCAATCCATCATGAAATGACTGAACAATAAGCATTTGAAATTGGACAATTTTCTCGGTGCGCTCGATTTTCGATTTTCAATTTGTACCCCAATATGTTCCCGAAAGACGTAATCCTACGTCAAAACCCGTGAATCGCACTATTCGATGCATGGAAGCAACAATATTTCATTTTCTGGTGCATAACATTCAGTCGGAAAAAATCTAGGTGTGTTATCCTGATGTAATTCGAAATTCGAATTTTTCAATAGAGAATATTGAACGCACACCCCACTAGCATGGTTCAAATATTTTTCTGTTTCCGACCGAAGTATCCACAGTCACCGACAGCATATGAGTATGTTTCAAAACCATTTCCATCGAATTCCAATCGTAAACTTTACTCGTATTGTTTGAAATTTTGAAAGCAAATTTCTACAGAACAGACAAAACGAAACTTTACCATCTTCTCAATAAATACGTTTGCACTCTTTCCATATTTGTGTTGTTTGTTTTATATAACTTTATTTTCCTTATAGCTTAATAATTCATGTCTTATCATAGAAAATAAAAGTAATAATTTAGAATCAGATGATGTAAGCAAATGGAATTGTGATTACATGAAGATGTTCTCCGTATTGTTGTTGTCGCTGCTTGTTCTAGATGTTGTTTTACAAGTAAATAAATAGAAGTTGTTGTGTTTTTTTGTTTGACTCAACTTAGGCAAGATGAGCAATTTATTCTTCCGCTTCCTCTTCGGTACCGGTCAGCATGGAGATCAGAGCGGCGGTATCGATGAAGCCCTTATCGTCGACGACCATCTGGTCGAATGCATCATCAACCTCATCCTCGGTGAACTTGTCGACTCCCCAGTGGGTCAGGGCATAACGGAACTTCTCACCGTCGATCTTGCCGTTCATGTCGAAGGCCTTGAAGGCGTTGATGACAACGTCATCGTCATCAGTGCCACCTCCCGACATGCGGTTGGCGAACAGCGTCAACAGCTGGGTGAAGTTGAGTGGTCCCGGAGCTTCGCCAAGCATTTCGTCCAATTCCTTATCTGAGCACAGTTTGCCCAGGGCATCGAAGGTCGAACGGAGATCATTCTTGCCGATCACACCATCCTTGTCGTTATCCATTAGCTGGAAGGCCTGTTGAGGAAAGAAAACAATTGATCGTCAGTAACGTACTCGGAAACTCGTCAGACGACAATCGTGCTATACCTCCTTGAATTCGGCGATCTGCTTCTGGGAGAAGAGGACGAAGACGGAGGATGGGGCCTTCTTAGCCTTGCGGGAAGACGAGCCACGGGTGGATCCACGCTGAGAGCCGGAGTCCGATGGGGTTGGGGCCGCTGGGGTCTCTGCTGGGGTATCGGCAGGGGTCTCTTCCTTGGAGGAGGCCTTCTTCTTCTTGGTCTTTTCCTTCTTCTCAGACTGCGGGGTAGATTGGGATAAATAGTAGTCATATTAGTGAGCTAGTCTTGACTTAATCAGTTCGCACTTATTTTCCCAAGATCTCATCCTTTCAGAAGTGATGATATCGGCTAAGGATGCAGAGGCTGTGTTTCATCGGTCAGATATATTCTTGTGCTATTTTTAGCGACCAACTTTCACGACCTGTGAACATTTCGAAAATGTGTACGATTGTGAATGCGTGTAGAACTATTTTTACGTAATCGGTGCCACCTCACGCTGACCCAGCATACACAATCGTGAATTGGAAAACAAAATCTATTTTTAGATCGGCGCAAACGAGAAAATCCTCCGCAACGGTTGGCTTGTGGCTGCGATATGGATCTTAAGTAGGAGCTGCTTTTCTCCGTGTTGGCAATGATTCGAAGTTTCAGAATGAAATTAAATTTTGATCTCGGTTCGCAATTATCATTGGGTTGGTATGGTTTCTTGAAGATATATTCGATGAGATCTAGTTTTGTAGCTTAATTTTTTTAGCTGTCGAAAATCATGCAATGAATCGATCATCCGATAAATTCAAAAGGAAATGATTGACACACCATTTCAAGCATATAAAAGATATTTTTCGGAAGCAGTTGTAAGGATGATTGTTATAGAAGCAGCATCACTTTCAAATGTTGTATCTAGGAAGGATTATCCTAATTCTTTTCTGTGCATATCTAAAAGTGATAATGTTCGAACCGTTATTATCACATGTTCACTACTTGTAATGGAATTGTCACAATTAGGATTGATGTAACTATCTTTAAAATTTACATTCACTATGTCTCACATCAATTATTCTTTTTATGAACTTATGTTTTCTTCCAAGAGATATTATTGTTCTTCGAGCAAGTCTGCTTTCCTCCGTTGATGATGCATGATCGCATGATCATTTGGATCCACATTTGATACGAGTTATAGATCAAAGTTTCGGCAATCGAGATAGTTCTGCTGAGTTCACTCCTGATACACAATAGTTCCAAGATTTGGTCACTATTAGATCCATTTATCGCACACCTTGCACTGATAATAGAATTTTCTCCGTTCCTTAATGGCCACTTATCACACACGTTGGTAATCCTCAAGGTAGATCATTGGGGGAAAGAAAAGTACAAGTCTTGGGCATCGGCCCAAAATCCTAAGTCCACCACCACTTACCATGATGCTTGGGTGTTATTAACTAGAGCGACTGTACTTGACTCAAGCTCCTGAGCGACTGATTGCTGTAGCGCACCGGCGTTGATAACTACAGCTGCCTGGCACAGTTCTCGGGGCACCCACACAGTGATACCCGCTTGCCTACTTGTTTGCCCGTTGCTGCTGTCGTGCCGTGCACTTGCCTTTTTTGAACCAAGACGGGACCCAAAAGTCTTTTTATATTTTTCACGCCGAGATCCACTGGCGGCCAGCGAACGTAAGGGGGCTAAAATTAGTCACACACATCGCACACACAACGGTTCGCTCGTGCGCACACATGCACTCACGCACAAGTGGAGGGGTCCGGTGACCGGAAGGGTAGGTCCAAGTGGGTGAAAAACCTGGTGGTGATCTAGACGTATTGAACTGCGCAGGATTTGCTGAAAGGTCCGTGATGTGTAACAGGCGATGAGGCCATTACACATAGCGTAATGTTTTGTAGACTGTTGCACAATGGGAATGGCGGTATCATTTGGGTTCATCTGATAGATCAGGCTGCTCCATGAACCTGGACGGTATGATGGAGTTCCATGACACTTGTCAATGTTGATTTATTCAGTCTAGTTCTCAAAAAAAAAAGATACAGATCAAAAAATGATATAACAATATATAGTGGATTTGTGTTAATTTCGTTTCAATTTGAAGTTATATCTCAATAATTTGTTGGGACGCTTCTTACAAAAATCATACCTTCAAGGACTATTGAATAATAGTTCTTGCAGAATTGCAAGAAAGATTTTCATTTTTTATTTTTGGTTTTCTTTTCCAAATACAGTAAGTAATACATTCGAGGCTATTGTGACCTGTAATTGGACATTGGCAATAACAGTGGTACAGTGTCGACGTCTGATGACGACTTTAAATCTGGGGCCATACTATGGGTCCGAAACTGGATGTTTACAAAAATATCCAGATAAAGGCGAAAATGTCCAATTATTCGTGTCGCATTACAGGTCTGTTCAATTAGCTAGATGTCGAATTAGAGATAACTTACGTGCAATTCCAAATGAAATCGAACTAAAAATGCCGATTTTAGAAAACTTGTATCTTTGATTCGAATGAAAGTTTGTATTTCGTTTGGGTTGAAGGAAATATGAGTTTTCTACAGCATTTGGGAATTTGTGAACTCGAAGGTGTATCAATTTTAGTAAGAGAAATCTTTGATAATTTATATATCAAAAATTATGAGTCCTACCGAAATAGTGTCTCAGAAAGAGTTATAGAGTGTTAATGTCAAAACGAGAAAAAAATATACACTGAGAAAAAATATTAGTACTTTTTTTATCTACAAAAAAAAACTTTTATTTGCAATATCTAAAATACAATATATTGCAATACCCAAACGTGAACCGGGTACCCTCGATGTAGCACCTGAATTTATCGATGCATCGAAGGGCAGCTAAACCTTCATTTTCGGTAGCGTGATAGTTTAACTCCGCTCCCTTAAGCTTCTCTGAATGATAGGCGATCACCTTTTCCTCCCCATTTTGTATTTGGGTAAGAACGCTCGCGAGAGCTGTGTCACTAGCATCTGTTTGGACACAGAACGATAGCGTAAAATCTGGATTGGACAGGTGCCGATATTAATTGCTCTTCAATCGCTTTGAATGCTTTATCTGCTGCGTTATTCCACTGCACTCTCATCGGTTTGTTTCTCAACAAGTCCGTTAGAGGATTCGTGTGTTCGCTAAATTTATCGATGAACCTACGTTAGTAATTCTTCGAATCTTCTTAATGCCTTTATGGATTTTGGGACCTCATATCCAAGGATCGCTTGGACTCGATCTGGTTTAGGTCGCAATCCATCTTGGGACAGTATGTAGCCGAGATACGGCAATTCGTAGCAGCAGAATTTCGATTTGTTTAGATTGATATATAAATTTGCATCCTTTAGCCTTTCAGCTAGTTCTTTTAACTTTCGCAAATGTTCTTCAAACGTTTTACTGACTACCACTATATCATCCAGATAAACAAATATAGATGGCTCTAATGCACCGTAATTCAAAACTCGATCCATCAGCTTTCTCAGGGTGGCTGGGCTGTTGACCAGACCAAACGGTAAACGTGTAAATTGATACAGCCCTTTACCAGGAATCGAGAACGCTGTATATTTTCGCGATTCTCGATCCAAGGGTATATGTAAAAATGCTTGGCTCAGATCTACCGTTGACAAATATTAAAATTGCCCCAAATGGCTCAATATTCTGTTTTGATGTGGAAGTGGGTATGCATCCCTCTTCGTTCTTTCGTTGAGCTTTCTGGCATCTAAGCATAGTCTGACCTCATCACTATCCCCCTTTTTTTACCGGGACAACAGGCAAGGCCCAACGGAGTTTGAAGGTTCGATAATATTATCTCGAATTATGTTCTCAAGTGCTTTGTGGATTGTCTTCAGAACCTCTGGGCACGTGATTTACGCACGTGGGTACGGATTTTGTATAACTGGGTTAGCATTTGAAAATTCTGTTCAAGCTCGTTTTACCAAGTTTTCCAGGGCTAGCTGTTAAAAATATTCTTTTTACATTTTCTAATTCTTTCAATTGCCTTCCACTGAAATATTCTCCATTCGATTGAATTATTTTGTCTTCATCTTCAATGGCTTCGATACAGCCTTGTACAGTCGGACGAATTCCGAATTTCTGCCAGAAATCGTATCCATAGATGCATCTCCGATGTAATTTCGGTGCAATTAGTACTGGTAGAATTTTTGTTTTACCATTGAAGCTTATCGGGATGTCTGTACATCCCAGTAATTCCAATTTCTCCCCTCCAGCAGTTTTGAGACTCATTTCAGTGGGTCGAGTTTCAAAGTTTCAGTTTTTGAGTTTCAAAGCCTCAATGATTTTTTTCACTTCCAACTCCTAATACCGTTCTAGCTGCACCGCTATTCAGCTGTCCAATAACTGAAATCCCCAACATATCAACGTTTGCAAACGGTCTGGGATCATTGCTGAGAGTGATAAGCATCGAGGCAATTTCTTTATTTTTGTTCCTGGTTTCTTCTAAGCGTGAGTACCCAAGTTTTTCAAGAATTGTTGTTGCTTCAACCGCATTTTCTGTTTGAGGTCTTGGGTTGTTTTCTGTATGACTTGCTCGCCTCAGTGAGCAGTCTCTAGCACGTTTTCTGATTCACAATACGGACAATCTTTTGTGAAGAATCCCGGGAATCCGCATTTTCTGTAGAAAATATTCAATTTTTTGTGTACATTTTACGAACCCATGACTCTCTTCGTGACAATTGAAGCACACTCCATTTTTTACCGGAATATAAGCTTTAACTATTCTCTGAAGAGCATTTGTTCCGCTAGGTCCAGGAACTGGACTTTCGGATCTCCCTATACTCGTTGTTTTCGGACCAAGATCATCCTTCCCCCTATTTTTCTTTTCCTGTATGTTGGGTTCCCATTTTTCCCATGATTGCTTTACATTATTATCATACTTTTGTTTTGAAAATTCTTTGAAATTTCTTCTAGGATAATCGTTATTGTTGGACCGGTTGAAACCGGGGTTGATTTTCCATTTTTCCAACTCATCAATTTGAGATATGCGCGGTAAGTATCTGTTTTCATTTCGTTGGTATAATGTCCAATTTATTGAATCAATTTTTTTTCTAAACTCCTTCATTCTAGCAATGGTACAAACATGCATTCCTGCAGTCTCCCGTGTATTACGGAATAAAACATCAAATTAGGAAGGATAAGACATGCAGCGGAAGATCCGGACCATGTCCAAGTAATAGTCCTGAAACTTCTCTCTAGGACATTGTTTTCGATTATTGGCTTGACGCTCGTATGCATAATCGATATCGATTGGTAAGAATTCATTTTTCAATTTACTTCTATAAACCACGATCTCGCTTTCTGTATGAATAAATGATGAGCACATTGGATTAATTCGATTTCGGAAAAACCTTCTGATCGAGCATTGAATTCTATCTCCTTCAATAATTCGTTCAATTTTCTCCCGTTATCCATTCCATCATAACGAATGTTCCATTTATGAATGGGTAAACGGTTTCTACTGTCTATCCATCTATCCCTACTGTTCGTCCCTGTCTCACCTGCCTGTAGAGCACGTTTGTTCGGAAGTTGACTATGGAGACTTTCTAACGAATTGTTCCTATCATTTAGCCATGTCAAAAAATCTGCTGGATTTGATTTAGGTTTTTCCATTTGATTTTTGGAATTCAGATTTTCATCTATTTGTGCGCTATTCATGGTCCTGCCCTGGTTTTCGTGCTTCTTTTCAGTAAGTTCCGACTCTAGAATCTTAATGCGTTGTAGCAGTTGGGTCACAACCATCACCAATTGTTCATTTTCCTTCTCGAATCGTTCTTTCCTCTCTCTTGCTACGGTTTCGATATTTTCATCCTCCACTGAACTTTCCTCATTATTTGTGTTTTCTCTCTCCTGGTTTTCTTGTTTCCCTTCTACATTTTCATCTATTTGTTCTTCTACATTTTCTATTTCCTCCCCGTCTTGCTCTTTACGTAATCTATTGAGACTATCATTTATTATTTCTATTTCTGCGTTTCTTATTTCTGGTAAATGTGAAGAAATTGAAAAGTATGTGTTGATCATCTGCAGACAATCTGCCGCAATCATAGCAAAACTGTTCACATCCTCTTCCTCCTTCACTTGGCTTCTAAGACTTTCCATTCGTAAAATAATGTGAATCAGTCTGGTTTTGAATATTTGTTCAGGTTCTCTCTTATTTTTACGACATTGTAGCCTAGTACACTTTCTCTGAGTGGTCGTTTCTGTTGCAGTCGTTTTCTGCAGCGTTCTATTCCGGGAACCGTTGAAGGCAGTTGTGTAAAGTCTCTGCGAATACAACCATGTGAATCCTAAATTATTCATCAGGAACCGGAATGAATTTTTCAATCGAATGAAAAATATTGGAAATAATGATAGTGAAATATTAAGGAATATAAGATTTTCCTGTACACTCAAAATACGGTACAAATTGATGAAAAGACAGGACAATAAAAAAATGGTACTGTCTCGTTGAAAACAGTTCGTTTGGTCAGCCTATTTCTAATGCAAAAAAGTAGTTACACCATTAATGGACGGTTTATTGTTTTTCGTGAACTCAAACCAACGAATTTAGGCAGTTATCAAGTATGTTATAAAGGTCCTCGCGTTAGTATTAGTAAATAGCGTGCAGTTTGGGAGGAGCTCTAAACAAAATTTTAGTTCACTTTGTCTCTGAGTTCAATTTTGTGAAAAAGAAAGTTTCTGAACACAAAACTGCACGCTTTTTAATATTTGTGAGTAATTTTCGTGTACGATACAAAAACATCTGAAAAATAATTAAGGTGGAGAAAAAGGTTTTCGATTAAATGTTGCAAAGGTTTCGGGATTAAATGTTGCAAAATAATATTGTTCCACAATGAGACGCATGTTGAATCTGTCAAATTGGACAAAAATTCAGCATAACAATATGATATTTTCTACATACATTAACTTCTCTACATGACTCATTCGTAAGCAATACTAGATGAGCTTAGCTTGTGCATGTTACAGTCCCAAGACTTCAATACATTACCTACACCCGACCACGCAAAACATTTTTTTTCGCGAATACCCCCACATCACAGCGCAAACAAACGCCACGATGCCGAGCAGCTCTCCGACAGATGGGCGTTGAAACAGATGGAAGAATATTTCGGTGGAATTTCGGAAGATTAATTTCACTTACGACGAGACGAGATTGGCTTCAGATGTCGTAAGATGAGCGTGTATGCAGTTGATACCTTGCCAAATATATTCCGTCTCATTAGTTTGATTTTACTTTTGAACATTCCAAATTTTCAACCGGAGAAATTGGACTGAGCTCAACTGTACCTACTTCAGACCACCGATAACAGAATCAATGCACATCTCGGTTTCCCAAGTGTCCATGAGATTGAGGGCTGTCCCACTTTTCTGCCTTCGCTGAATTTGGATACGTTCTTGATGTGTGCTAGAACCTATTTTTATGAAAGGTATTTTCCGTTCGTTCTCTCTCGCCTTCCTTTTGACGAAACGATTTTTTTCGCTTTTCTCATTTGCATAGCTCTAATTTTATCCCTCTTGTCGGTTGCCGTACTTTTCGATTAGTTATTTCCGCTGGGAGGTTGAGGTTCCGAGACTGGTTCGAGTGAAAGCAGGAAAATTTGTTTACTTTTGAATGAAACGTTGAACAGCAGTCCGACCAACCACCGGTTGTTGTGAAGAGAAGTTTGAATGAACTAGATTAGAACGGAACGAATAAAATTAGAACGAGTCGGCGAAGAACAATTCTGGAAAGGACGTCTTTGGTTCGATTTTCGAACTTGAAGAAGGTCTCAAAACAGTACTTTCTATTTTGGGAATTATTTATATTACAAATGCAGTGAGTTCTCTACGTCTGTTTCCTAATATTTCATTATAAAAAGTGTTAGTGAATACGCCAATAAGGATACATAATCGTCTATATTTTGTATCTTAACATCAGTACCAAAATATGATATATGTTTGTAGCAAAACAATTTCCAAGTGTTCAAAAATGGAAACATTACTTATGTCGCATAAGATCGATGTCTTACTACATCCGCTAATTATTTCGGGTGTTTTTAATGAGTCTTTTGGCAAAATTCTTGTTTCAGATTCTTAAAATGAATGTCAAAATAAAACACCGTAACAAACATTTTGAATTAGAAAACACTGTAGAAACCGACCATGATGAAAATTTCATTGTGCAAGGTTTACACACAGAATCAACATTTCATGAGTAACTGAGTAGGTTGAGACCTAACTTGCTTTTGCGAACTAGGATATTTTGAAACTTGCTATGGTTACAATTTACACTTCAACACAGAAATGAAAGCAACGAAAACACATTTGTCATTGAATTTTACTTAACGGTTTTTGATTTTTATCCAAAGGGGAACAGGGGGTATGCCCGGCCCCATAAGGGAAAGTATTGTTTTGTGAGATCTGAAGGCACATATTGTTATGTTTCCCCTATACACCAACAGCATCTTCTGCCAGCGAAAATATTTTTTAACGCCCTTAGTGCTAAATCAGGTCCGTACGGCAGAAGACCCATTAATTCTATTTTGTATGTGCTCAAATAATCGGTCATTAGATATGACAGCTAACAGAAAGGAGATTCGATGACGTTTTTTGTTTTGCTTATTTCGAGTTCGGGCAAACAAATGGTCGTGTGCTATTCTGATCTAACTATTCCTCAGATATCACTGTTGTCAAGGGATTCGTTTTTTTTTCCAAAAAAAATAGGCCATATTTCTCGAAATGCTTTGAATAGAAACAACTACAAGTCTTTTCATGCTTCGCCATTGCATTTGTGATTAATTTGTTAGTACCAATCAACGCGACCTTTTTTTAATATTCCTATACTCGCGCATAGGTTTGACAGACCGAGAATTTATGAGGTGGCTGAATTAAATGACTATTAACACTGAATGAAGTTAAAAAAAATATTTTCTGGAGTTTTTATCATTCAATTATACAGACCGATTAACCGGTTAATCAGACCAATTAAACCAGGACCAGTTAGCGAATGATTACTGTATATTTCACTTTGCCGCTCCGAACCAATCATTCGATTTCTAACCGAAAAGCAGTTCACACGTGGAGAAGCGGATGCATAGGCAGGGTGGCCACTCAATTTCAGTTTTTGAATTCTTGAATATACGTTAGATTTACAACCAGATGACGCAGAGAGTAAAATGATGATGATTTGTGTTTTTGGTATGCCATCCGTTCAAATTTGTTACAAAAATTCGAATTATGCGAAAATCCATAATGCGAGATCTATGCATTCGAAATTCTACAATTAAAGCTCATTATGTGATTCAGTAAGGTATGTGAACTTGTTCAGGTTTTTATTTAAAGTGATAATCCGTGCTTAATTATTTCATAACCTATCGCAAATAAAATTACACAAAAAAAAACCTGTTTGGTTAAAATAATACTGGACAGAAATGCTTAGTTAATAATTTTTATTTTAAAGTGAAATTTGACTCTGTAAACGTTAGATGATAAGTAACTGAGTCTAATTAATAAACGTTTTTGGAAGAAAAATGCTTAGCAGGAATAGGAGCATATAAAACGAGATGAAAACAACTCGGAATCGTGCAGTTAACGGCAAGTCGGGTGATTAAGTAGTGCGGGGCAAAGGTGCCCATTGGCCTTTTTGAAGCAAATGAGCATAAACATTCGACAACAGTGTATTCGTTTGATACATTATTACACCAGCAGCTCACACATATAAACGTGATACATGAAAGTGGTAACAAGTTATGAGGTAAAAAGAGTTTTGCGATGTTTTGATCTTTTCGACGTAGAACTACGTCTTTCAGAAAGGGTGCCAAATCAGAAAACAGGTCACGTTTCTTACTATAAATAAAATCGCTAAAAAATAAAGCGCGGTCGTCGTGAACAGTCGTAAACGGTCGTAAATGTTCGTATTCTTGACGTAAACACAAACATAGTGAGAGAGTGAGCAGTGAGCAGCTGCGATGCGTTTTTTGTGTGAGAGAGTGTGTGCGTCTGCGTTGTTGCGAGAGTCTGTTTGAGTGCAACAGCAAAGCTATTCCAATGACTTTGCGGTAAACTTATTAAAACATAGAATTGGGCCGCTAGTTTATGAAATAAAGTTAACGTTAATAAGTTAATAACTATTTTCATTGTAAACGAATTCTCATGATTTTCATACCAATCGAATTGGAAATTCTCTAAGATTTGTTTGATATGCTATACATCAAAATTCGCTAATCTCTAAATGGTTTAAATTCATGAAAACTGGAAGAACTTCCTTTTTTTCCATAAATTTATTCTGCCGATTTGTGTGCTAACCCTACCTGTATTTCGAATGCTTATAACTCGAACATTTCTTAACAGATCGGAAAGATGTTTGCATCAATTGATAGAAAATATTTCTACGCGTCTATCATAATTAATAAAATATTATTTTTCATAAGAACATAAGAACAATCAAATAACTGTGAAATTTGAAGCGCTGATTGGCCCGATTTACGTTTTCCCCAACACAGACTTCGAAATTGATGTACCTGTGGAATTCCGCTCTGCAAATATACATGCATGTCGGGGGTATTTTTGTTCCCACCGAGCTGTGTTTCCCTAACACGGACTTGCAAACCAATGTGCCTGGAGGGAATCCGCTTTACAAATACATGCAAGTGGGGAGTATTTTTTGGTGTTGAGTACTTTTGTACTCGCTTGTCGTTGTGAAGATCGGAATGTTTCCCTAAAACGTACTTTTAGACTGAGAAGCCTGGGGAAATCGTCATTTCAGATACTAGATACTACATAATCTATTACATTCGAAGTGGTAAACAAGTGGATTGTATAATATTATTGCGTAGTTCTACGTCGAAAATATGCGTGTCCTAGATACAACCCCTTAATATTTTTTTCAGTTTTGGAGATGACGATTTGTTTACCTAAAATAACAGGAAAGCTCGAGACTACACTGTCAAGAAAACCTTCATTCTATAGTAGATGATAGTGCGTATTCGTTAATGATAAAAAGTTCAAGATTTTTTTTTTAAATTCGAATAGTTCAAAAATTGTTTGTGAGGTTCGAAGTGGCTGTTGGGTGAAAGTTCGCAATAGCGTTTTGCTCTGAAAAAAAATTATAAAATGTTTTCAACCAAATTTTTAACGGGACCCAGAAGTAAACTGATTTGAAGAAAGAACTCCAGAAATGCTCAAATGGGCCGACAGAGGCTTCGGGAGGGAGTCTCGAAGCATCGGATTGCGGAAGACATCGGTATTTCTGAAGGCACTGGAAAAGCTTTCTATGGTATGACTCTCAAAGATTTACGGCGTCTGGCGTTTGATTTTGCGGAAGCCAACAACCTCCAGCACGAATTCAACCAAGTTGCAAAACTGGCAGGAAGAGATTGGGATTCTAGCTTCTGTCTCTTTGAATCCCACAACAGCACAACGAAGCAACAGCGCTCCAAGGCAAAGCGTCGGAATCCTCAGAACCGAAATCCAAGATGAGGAATAAAAATAAACAGTTGCTTGAAAATAATGAAAAATGAAAATTGTTTTTATTTTCATCATGCATTCAATTCAATAACGGTTATGTTTCGTTTATGTGTATGTTTTCACAATGAACTTCAAATAAATCAAGTGAAGGTAATTATTTATTTATAAACTTGATCTATATAAATAAAAATGATTTGGTGTCCGTTCCTCACGATTTAACTCAAGAACGGAGCAACGAATTTAAACAGTATCAGGATTGATGCGTCTTAGTCTACATCAGGTTTATATGTCAAAAAAGGAATTATATACCGCGAGTATAGATTACGTACATAAAAATAATTTCTGTGGGATCTTGAGTGTTCGAAATGATTTATATCAATATATCAATTGTGGACGAAGTTCGCTGGGTCAGCTAGTTTGTTAATAAAAACGAATTCCTTTTCAAATGATGGACATTTTCAGATATCTCATATTGGCAGTCTCCTCCCACCCAAAAAATTCCACGTGGTATGTTCGAACATAACACCCACTCTTATCCACCCATAAAAAACATAGAACATTACATATTAGTGCTCAGAATCACAAGCGTGTCGTAAAAACGTTTAAGTGAAATCCCAATGCTTCGGTCAGTGATAGGACCGGGAGGGACTGCATACGTAAAAAGTATCGATGGTTCCAAATCGCGACGAACCGCAAAATAAGGTGGGAAAGTCACGGGCCCGGAAACTGTACACCCAGATACTGACGAAGCCTCCGGCAGCTTCCGAGCCACTGTTCTTCACAGCCCAGCATAAGTTTGATATTCCGGAGGAAGTAAGGAACTTCCCAAGTTTGCCAAGAAATACATGATTTGGCAAACGATCTGCTCATGTGGCAAACGGAGTGCGCCGTTCGTGACAACCGGGACTATAAACGGGCAGATCTAGGAGTGTCTACAGAAGCGTCTGCTTCCTCTGCAACACGAGAGTCCTACGATCTCCTTGTCGAATTTAGCTTCGTGCCATTATTCAAAGGATGTCCTGGAGTAGTACGAGGCCAATGGGGTCACTTTCGTACCCGAGGACATGAAAGTGGTCAGTGGAGCATATCTACTGACAAAGTTCTGTTTTCAATAGCTGACATACCTTTTCACCTTCTGCTCTTAAATGGGGTCCGGAAAAATATGCCTCCCCAACCAAAACCAAGTGATTAGGCCTAGCTCATTTCATACATGCCTACTACTATTTCAATAATAATTTAAACAAATTTGGACAAGAAAACACGCATAAATCTATCCCTTCTAGCATGATATGTGCGAGTGACCACTTTTCCCCCAACGGGTTACCGTAAAGTGGTCCTCCTCACTTAAAAAAGACGGGTGGGTAATGTCGGGGACATAACCGGAGAGACGTAGGACTACACCAAGGGTTTGTCCATAATTCGAATATCATGGAGCACAGATCCCAGAATCATCAACTTTTCATGTATAAAATTACAGAAAAAATCAATAGATAAAATAAAACCTCAGCACTCAGCGAACACTCAAACGTTTAGACTCAAATATGAAAAAATTAAAATTTGCAAATGTCGTGCGGTGGTTATTGTTCAGCCGGCAACGAACACACAGTTGATGGCAAGCATCTCGTAATAGGAATTTACCGTCTGGTATCACGATATAATTGGGCTTTGCACTCCTCATGAATAACTGTGTTCTACTAGTCAAGTCCTTCATTTGATACCCATATTGATGGGGTTTTGAGAAAATATGTAATCCGCCATTTTGTAGCGGTCGCCATCTTATATTTTCAAGACCATGAAATATGCAGTTTTATAATGACTGCAGAGATAAAGATGTGTTCCAAATTTCAGATCAATCGGTCAAAAGGAAAGGGGTTAAATTTCAATTCATGTGGTACAGCGCCATAGACAAACATGTTACATACAAACATACAAATATGCCACAGCTAAATGAAACCGTTTAAAAACTCCAGCATTCTATCAAATCGAGCGCGTTTAGCCACTCAATTACCCGGCGCGACGCTACCACCGCTTTTAACACACTTCGATAGGCTCTCCTGCTCCACATCCCATTGAAGCTCCTGTCTCTCACTCTTGCGGTATCGCACCGCATACATCCCCGGCAAATGCAACAATCTCTTATGCTGAAAATCAATTTCAAGATAGCGTCTTTCCTGCTTGGCGTCCGATGATAGAATGTGGCCAAACCCCATCATCGCTTACTTTATATAGCCATATAGTTAACGTTGTAGCGGCCGCCTATATTTATTTATAATCTCTTTTTTGTCTCCCTCCTTCACCTTGTCCATACGTTTCGCCTGTATCCATGGTTGCTTGTAATGAATAGCTGTTTTCTGCGGGAGCGCAGAAAAAATGTATGGGAAAGTAGGGAATTCATTCAATTTTTCATCAATTTGAACTTTATATAAGCTGAAAACCCGAAATGTGTAGCAAATAAACAATTGCTGAGGATACTCCCTATCAATGTGTGTATTTAGAACCAAAATCCTTTCATTAATTAAGGAGGTATTAGCGTTCAAAAACTGAACATTTTTTCATACCGAAATATTCAAATGGGCCCCTGTATTGAAAGGTTAGACGTAGTCCTACGTCAAAAATGTCCGGGTTTTCAACTTTTTCTAATTATGAAAAATGTAATATTTTCATTTTTCATAAAAAAAACCGCTTGGGTATGTTTTCTTTCGATTGCACTTACCGCTCGCTTATCTACCCAACGTAACGAGCAATCTTTTTGTCTAAATTCGAGCGTTAGCTCACAATGTGAGTTGATGCGTATAATGAATTATTCTCCATTTACCGATAATAGACATTCATCAGTTATTGTATAGTATGTTGCGCAATTAATTCGTGCTCAGTTGACGTTTTTATCGTGTAGGTCTTACTACTAACAATTTATGTAATAGTGGTCCAGGATGTCATAATTACGAGTATGTTGTTTGGTAATGTAATAAAATTTTATTAAGGAATTTAACTGGCTGCTGATGTAGAGAAAGTGTATGCTCACATATGTAAAATTATGATAGCTTAAGTAGTCGCAATCTTAATATAGGGTTGGGGAAAAAGAAATGTCGTATTTCTGATCGAAATTTGACGCTATATTTAACATACTTAAAATTATCCAATTTAAGTCAAATATGTGCCGTTTTGTTCGCAAACTTGTTGCCATTTAGAAGGTAACTTCATTATCCCACCCCCCTCTTATAAACCTCCCCCCCTCCTTATTTGCAAAAAACTCAGACAACCAGTTTTCGCAAGCCTTTTAGTACCACAAGTATCACCAAGAGCGTTTTGCATGGACCGGAAGAGATGATAATCACTTGGAGCCAGGTCCGGACTATACGGTGGGTGCAATAGGACATCCCATCCGAGCTCCCATAGCTTCTGGCGGGTCATCAAAGATGTGTGAGGCCGAGCGTTGTCCTGGTGGAAAACAACACCATTCCTATTGAACATTTCTGGCCGCTTCTGGTTAATCGCCTGCTTCAAACGGTCAAGCTGTAGAGAACCACACAGTAGAGAACCGAGTTGAGGGTCTGGCCATAGTTGAGCAGCTCATAGTGGATGATTCCCTTCCAATCCCACCAAACACACAACAAAACCTTCCTGGCCATCAATCCGGGCTTGGCGATGGTTTGGGCCGGCTCACCGCGCTTCGACCACGATTTTTTTCGCTTTAGGTTGTCGTACGTGATCCACTTTTCATCACCAGTCACCATCTTCTTCAAGAATGGGTCGAGTTCGTTCCGTTTCAGCAGTGTATCGCAGGCGTTGATTCGGTCTAAAAATTTTTTTTTGCGTCAACTCGTGTGGCACCCATACATCCAGCTTTTTTGGAATCCAATCTTCTGCAAATGGTTCCAAACAGTTTTATGGTCTATACCCAGTTCCTGAACAATCGAGCAAGTGCTCACATGCCGGTCTACTTGGATGATTTTAACGATTTTATCGGTTTCTACAACGATTGGCCTACCAGTACGGGGTGTATCTTCGACAGCCACTACACCAGAACGAAATCGATCAAACCAACGCTGTGCTGTGCGAATCGTTACAGTATCGGATCCATAAACTACAGTTTGCAGTTTTACCTCGCAGGTATTAAAAACGTAAAATATGGCGAATTTCTTGCTTGGTGGACTCCATCTTTGACGCGCTATAACTTGAGACTGAAAAGGACAATCACAACACTGTCAAAACGCCACTTGTAGCACAGACTTAATAATATAATAGCCGTATAGTATGACCCGATGCGATAAGTACAACACAAGATATGTTTAAGTGTTGCCATATATTGACAATATACGACATTGTTTTTCCCCAACCCAATATTATGCTCCCTATATATGTCTTCCTAAGAAACTCGCTTCACTTCCCCAAATGCACATGCCCATTCTCCTTTCCCTTTCCTATACATAAGCAGAACTTAGCACCCAATGAGATCAATTGACTACACCAGCCACATGAACTTCCCAAAAAGCACTCATGACCATAGAATACTTAATATAAAATCACCTGGCTATAAAGTTATCACAATGTTCCGGACAACGTGGCGACGAAGGAGAAAATGCTATTTTTATCTATAATATATTTCTGTAGTCATAGATTTATTTGACTTAGGCTTCTATTTATAGAAATCTTAATTTAGACTTGTGTTTAAAAATGATACATGATGACTCTTTGTCTTCTTCTGCATAATTGAATAAACAGAAGAAAAGGGTTGGCTTTAATGGTATTTTTGTGTACATTTTTGAACGGAATGTGGTTCCGGATTCTACCACATTATCTCATCTAGCCTGTAAAGGATACGAGTTCATACAGGAAACGGTTTTTTCAGGGCTTCCATTTGATGTATCAAAAGAGAAAAAATTACATATTTTGAACAATGAAAAAACTCAATTCAAATGCAATTACTACACGCAATGACAGTCCTATGTCAAGATCCCGTTCGTGCCTCTAGGCTCAGACCCATCAACTTTATTTTTCTAATATCCAGTATCCGGCCGGATACCAAATATTGACCGGATAGGCAGGATACCGGATATCCGTTTCATCTCTAGATTAGTCTGTTATGTGCTTCCCGGTTGTAAAATAACTGCCTGCTCCTCGTTGCTTGACCTCTCTGCTGGATGACAGGAGAATCACAAAAGCGTGGGGGTTGTGATGCAGTTTTCGCTTCTCTTCAGGAACTGAGAAAAGGTTGGTAACACATTCACCTAAGATTTAATTTTCAATAGAGTGGATCAAACAAATATGCTCCGGTCGGACACGCATAATGCTATTTCACTACACCATTATTCAAAGTTTTATGTTTTTTCACGAAAAGAAAAGAAAAATTATGATCATGGTTTGTCCAAAAAATAATCATGGTTTGTCCGGTATATTTAATCACCATTTTTGAATGAAAAAAAATCTAATATTCAAGTAAATGTTGCATTTCTCATATTCTGTCATCATATTGATCCATTCATAACTTAGGGTTTCTTCAGAATATCGCCTTTTGTTGGGCATTCTAGAAGTGTTCACCTCGACACACTTAACACAGAGAATCATTATTTCTGCTATGCGTGAAGGACACTATAAACAAACTGCAGCGCGCTAAGCGGTTGCCATAAAAATCATTTGGACAAAACAACATTAGTCAGCACATCAGCTATGTAAATCTAATACAAATGGTGTGCAAGCATTTGTCAATAAAACAGACAAACCATGATTATGTTTTCCACTGGACAAACCGAAATCATTTACCTTAATACAAAGATACATGTTTATTTCTATATAATCATATAGATTGGTCGAATCACAACATCAAGAAGTTTGTAATGTATGCGTCTACAATGAGTTTGGATCAAAACAGCCACTTCATTATTTTGACCGCATATTCCTTAGCAAAATGCTAAGAAGCAAGCATCAATGGGACACACTATTTTCAAACTAAATTTTTCAACAAAAGAACAATGTTTCGCATGGAATCAAGTACCAAAATCGACAAAGAAGAGATTTCTGATGTTTATCAATCATATTAGAGCCTTTAAAAATTAGATACGTTTTCTAAACTAATAAAAAACTCACTCGTATTACCATAATAGGTACAATTACGATGATAGGTACTTCTACCTATCTACATTTACATTTGCCAATCACTCGTGTGTTTGATGATGCTTATACAAAGTTTTTCTGAAAACCAGGCGATACTGCGGCGTAAAAATCGTCATGTACTTTGATATTGCTTTGTTCAAATGTAAAATATTTCATACGCGGAGAAAATCTGTACCAATCTGTACTTTTTGATGAAAATCTGTACTCTGTACCGCACCGAATCTGTACCAAAAATAACGAAAAAAATCTGTACCTTTCCAGATGAATCTGTACGTGTGGCAACACTGCTTATAGCTAATGAATAAATGATTCGATAGTTTACAAAAAAGCTGACAGTTTCAACTGAAGATTCAAAATTTCTTCACCTCAGATTTCCTAGCTGGTCACATTTCTTTCCACACATTAGTCAAGTGCGTGTTTTCGATGTATGCAACGCATTGCGTTCGATACCTTTTATATTTTTTTGATTCGATATTCAAAAATAACAAAACAACTTTCAACTCGTACCGCACGATGATTCCGCGAAGCAGGTAGCGATGGTGCAGGGGGAGCAGAATTCCTATGCTTCGTTTTTCTTCGCTCTCGCTCCAAAAATAGAACTGCCTACGCGGACGATTGTGCTGCCCATCTCGATCTGTGGAAAATATAAAGCACAAACAAAATAATTTTGAGGAAAAATACGAAAACCATAGTCTAAACGAGTGTTTGTTATAGCGCGCATGTTCCACGAGGCGATGAATAATCGCTCTAGGAATTCTACGCTCGGAAAATTAAAACATTACCGCCTGAACAAAGTCGTCCGACATGCCCATGGACACAAGCAGCTCGGCGGGATCTTTTCCGAAGGTGCTGCAGATTCGCTGGTGGCAGCTCATCAGCTCGATAAAGTCCGGATTGGGACCGGTAGAGTAGTCATGTCCGAACCGTCCAATCGTCATCACACCCTGGCAGTTCAAGTTGGGACACTTTTCCGACAGATAGCGGTACAGGTTCACGGCCTCCGCAGGTTCGGTGCCACTTTTCTCTGCAATTGTAGTGAGACATTGAAAATCTGAACGGAAGCGCCAGTGTCGTGTGCTGTTTCAGTAACCATCTTCTCCGCTGGTGTTGATTTGAATTAGAACATTTAGTGTCTGTTTGTCGGGGTTGGCAGCCTTCACTTTCTCCCAGGCCTTGTTCAGAGCATCTGCCAGTTTGGTGTTGTGAACAGTTTGAACCATGTGCAAATTGGGCAGCGTGACAACCTGTGTGAACTCGAGCATCGAATTATTTGTCGCAGTGTAGGGTTTGATGGTTTCTTTACCTTGTTGATCTTATTGGTCTGCAGGCGACCGATAAAATGCCACCGGATATCCTTACAATGCTCGAGGATCGTTGGATTGTTTGCCTTCTCAATTAGCTCCTGTATGTAGTTTTCACCAAAATCCCGTTGTCCAATAGAGTATCCATCCACAATCAGATCGACGGGTTTCGTTTTGCTCACTGCCACGAGCAGAGGCTTTGGGGCGTTGCTAGTCTACCAAAAAAGAATAGAAATTTGTTAGAAAATTAATGCAAGTAATATATTCAACCCTTACACCTCTAATGGGCAAATAATTCATGTCATGTTCTTGACATGATACGATGGCAAATTATTATTGGGAATGAATGTTACTATTAGTTCCTGTTAGTTATGTTGTTGTTGTTGTTCTATCTAACTTGACAAATAAATGAAACAACTTCGAACGTGCGTTCGATTTGTTTCCGTTTTCGATACATCTATGCGTTATTCAAAGTTTCGTGCGCAATAGGTGTTTAGATCAACTAAAATGATTAGCAGCGAAGACCAGCCACTGCTGTTGAGTTGTGTAACTTGTTTCTATTTGTATTGTTTTATTGCTACTCTATTTGCAGCTTGATGACTCGAATGTTTTACTTTAACTTGAGTTTCGCACCAGATCTGGGTGTGGAGAGAAGCCAAAATATTGACTGTGAATCACCTCCATTCAGAATATTGCGAGGATGTATCTGTGAATGGTGTGGGTCAGTGGATCAGACTGGGGGTTCCTCAGGGTGAACTCGCGATCAGTTTGATTAGCAATAGTATACGTAAAATCGTTGTAAAATTAAACTGATTGGAAATTCATTTTCTTATTTACACAGAGTTGCAGCTTTTAGAATTGTTTGATTTTTTGTTTTTGAGTAATTGTATTAAAGCGGAAGGCGTATAATTTCGCTTAAAAGTCGACTGATTTAGATTTCCCAATAGTACTACGGACATGTTTTGATAAAATTAAAAACATTTTTCATCCTACGATACATTAGGGAGCCCTCGTTTTTGATTACCCGATTTAAATTACTTTTTGACGTAGGACTACGTATTTCATTTCTATACTGGGGTGTAAGTTAACAGTTTAGAAAACGAACGCGTTACGCCAGAGAACGAGATTTTGAGCGTTAATAGCTCCAAAACAACCGAAGGAAATGGTATGATAAACACTTCATTCGAAAGATAATATGTCTACGCGTTATATGTTTGTTACTTTTGACGTAGGACTACGTCTAACCGGAAGATATAGGGGGTGAAATGGAAATCTAGGCACTGAACAAGTAGGAAAAAATGCGAGATTTGGAACGCTTATAACTCGAGCATTTCTCAATAGATCGCAAAGGTTTTTTCATCAATTGATAGGAAATATATCTACGCATCTATCATAACGAATAACATTTCATTTTTCTTGAGATAAATAATTGAATAGGTGTGAAATATCAAGCATTGTCCAAATGCACTATGTGTCCATTTTTCATTGGTCCATTTTGTGCTCCTCAAACCGTACCGACCAAAACGGGCAACCAGAGCAGCAGCGAAATAGAATGAAGCACGATTGGGAAGGAAAAAGAAAAAAAATGAACGAAACATTGGTCTCAGTCTCACACATGCGTAATTCTCGAGCCAGCCAGTCAGCTTAAAAATCCCCGCTCCGCTGCCGTAACGATCATTCTCATTCAAACCGTACACCACATCGGTTCGCATCACAACACATCAACAAACCAACCCAAGCAGCCATGTCTGGACATGGTAAAGGAGAAAAAGTGAAGGGAAAGGCAAAATCCCGCTCGAACCGTGTTGATCTGGAGTTCCCCGCAAGGGTAGCTAGGCCGAGCGCGTTAGTACCAGTGCACCAGTCCACCTAGCCGGCGTTATATAGTTTCGGCCGCCGAAGTGATCGAGTTAGCTGGCAAAGCTGCTCGCGACGATAAGAAAACCCGCATTCGGAACAGAACACATTCGGTTCGGTGGACATCAAGACAACAAGCAGTTGCAGCGAGTGGCGAATGGCAAACGCAATCGCAAACGGCAGCAGGCAGCAGAAGAAAAAAGTTTGTTCTTTATACAATCTGCTTTGGTGGCAAATCCAGAACAAGGCGGCATCGAGGGCGTTCGAAATGGATTTTTTTCAAAACCACGAGTACTAAGTTTTCTAAATTGGAACCATTCCATAAAACAAGGCGCTTTTCAGGGCCATTAAACCTTCCAAAAAAGAGTTTAGGAAATAAAGTTCAATGCTTTCTAAAACGTTATCCAAACTAATAATAAAACACAAATTGATGTTTTTTTTTCATAATTTGTTTGCCAGGATCTGATGAGTATGTGAATTTGGCAGTTGTTCTGAGCTTATTGATTTTCACCAATTCTTAAATTGCTTCTAGATTGAAAGTACATTAATTATACATATATACATTTAGCTAATTGGACGGACCTGTAATGCGACTTATTTAGTTGGACATTTTTGTAAACATAGAGTTCGGGGTCCAAATTATGACCCCACATTGAAAGTCATCGCAAATGTTCAATTACAGGTTGAAATTACCTCCAATCCGATACTGAGTGGTGGTAATGCGACGTGCCATTGAATGTAATTTACGGTAAAATATGTCACAAGCTGGATGGGAAGAAATTTTCCAACTGTGAAAGCTGTGGCGAGTGGCAAATGCAATCGCTAAACAGAAAGGTTTAGCCGAACAAGATGGGGATATCGAGTGATAACAAAACAATAAACTCTTTAGATTGAAGATAATTTTGTGATCCTGAAAAGGACCCTTTTTAGCCTACATGTGAATCCAACGAGTGAACAAATCGTAATGAATGTATTTTTTTGCCATCGCTCCCTTTTAACGCTCATTCGTTCGTCTCGTTGGACTCGCCCCTCTGGCTGAGTCTGCCGATTTGTCTCTATCCTGTGAGTGTGTGCCGCTAGAGTATAAAACACGCGGACCCCAAAAAATATCTTATTTTCTTTCAAACCGTAAACCCGTGTGGTTGTACGGCATCGGCATCGTGGACGTAACAAAGGAGGACAAGTTAAGGGAAAGGCAAAGTCTCACTCGAACCGTGCAGGTCTCCAGTTCCCTGTTGGTCGCATTCACTGATTGCTCCGCAAGGGTAACTAGGCCGAACGGATTGGTCCCGGAGCACCAGTATACCTAACAGCGATTATAGAGCTTCGGCCGTCGGAGTGCTCGAGTTGGCTTGCAAAGCTGCTCACGACAATCAGAAAACCCGCATCAAGAACAGAGCAGCTTCGGTTCGGCGCTCATCAAGGCAACAATTAGTTTCAGTGAGTGGCAAAGTGTTTCTCCGGCACGTCGCATTAAATGTAATTTACTGAACAACATGTCACAAGCTGGATGGGAAGAAATTTTCCAACTGTGAAAGCTGTGGCGAGTGGCAAACGCAATAGCTAAACAGGAAGGTTTAACCGAACAAGATGGGAATATCGAGTGATAACAAAAACACAACACCAAAGGTTCTTTTCAGAACCATCAACATGTTCATAAAGAGTAAACAGTAAACTAATCCCTTTTTTCAGGTAGATAGGTAGGTATTCACGTAGGAGAAGAAAATAAAACAATATATTTAAAATATATATTTAACAAAAGCTGTCCCCTTTGTATAGTCCTACGTCACTCCGGTTATGTCCCCGACATTACCCACCCGTCTTTTTTTTTAATGTATTTTTAAATTCCCAGAGGAACTGGCAGATTATTTTCCGGATCTTTCTCGATGCTGAATGGCATCCAAACGGAAAGAATTCCGCGCGTGTATGTGTGTGTGTGTGTGTGTAGCGGCTGCTTCGAGATCTTCCCGGGGAACCGTTTGTGACATCATTCTCCTCCTGATGGATTCCCTTCTGGCCTGAGGTGCACAAACAGGCTCTTGGTGACACCGTTCATTCGCGCTTTCATGATAAACGAAGAGCTTCACCACAACAGCGACAACATGCTCCAATCGCTGTTCAATTAGAACTGAGTGGATTTCCGAGCGGCGCTCGCTTATATACCGATTGGTGATTTCAATAGCCTGTTTTGAAAGCAATTTTAAGACTATTTAAACAAGTTTTTGGATCAGAAAGTAACAAGTATAGAACGCGTAGACATTTTATCTTTCGAATGAAGTGTTTATCATACCATTTCGTACAGTTGTTTAGGAGCTATTAACGCTCAAAATCTCGGTCTCCGACGTAACGCTTTCGTTTTCGAAACTTTGATTTTACACCCCGGTAAAGAAATGAAAGACGTAGTCCTACGTCAAAACGCAGCACGACTAGTGCTCAATTTTCTTCAAAAATTTTATCGCAATCAAGCGGCTGAAGACATGCTTGAACGATAAAATTTAGATCCTACGTTACTCCAACGCATAACTGTTGGCGATGAGACATGGGTGTGAGCTTTTCCTGTTTCCGAAACGCAAATCAACGCTCCGTGGAACCCGTTTTAACAGTATTGAAGACATTAAAACGAATTCGCTGCGCGAACTGAAGGCTACTCCTGAATACAGCTATGAAAAGGGTTTCGATGGCTGGATTGTCATCGGAAAAAGTGTATTGCTCCAGAAGGGGCCTTCTTTGAAGGCGATAATATAAATTAAGGTGATAAATAAACCATTTTCTTTGAGAACACAAATTTCCGGTATATATATTATATCGTATATACCAAATATATAACTGATTGGTCCAATTTGTGCTCTTCAAACTGTACCGACCAAAAGGAGCGACTACTACTCTAAGTACCGAAATACAATTCGAATACGTCAATATCATCGTAAAGCAATCGTAGCTATCCACCGTGTATATCATTCTGTCCAACGAAAATAAGAAAACGATATAAATATCGGCTTCACTCTAATTCAACCTATTCGCACCAGTTAGTGAGCAGATAACAGTGTTTCTTAATGCTGATATCACATACAACGGTTTTGTTTGGTACAATGGAAGTTATCGCACACTGTTCAGTTCCTGAAGATATGCCAGCAAATATTCATAAAATTAGCTGCTTCGCTGCGAAACTATCAGTCATTTTCAACCAAAAGTAAGAACCCGAAAACAAGCAGGGTAAAAAGCAGCAACACAAACAGAAACAATAGTGAAGCGTCATCGATAATAATCGGTTTTCAGACAGAATGAGCCAGTGAAACCATTCAAATAGAAATTATGAATGAAAATTAACTTTTCCGTATCAAATTAGTGTCCAAACTTTGTTTCCTTCATGTGGTAAAATATGCTCTTACAAAAATTCTATCTAAAGATAATTTTATCTTATAAAGATAAGTTTTAGACGAGAAGTAATTCCGTATCCAGATGTCGACACCATACCGTTGTCATCGCGGATACACGTAGATCCGGTTGAAGCATGGATCAACAGATCTTACAATTCACAGAGGACGGATATATTCTGATGTACTGTCCTGAAACAGCATGCTCGCTGTGTTTAGCCTATCAATTCTTGGAGTATTTTCGGAATATTTTTGGAGTATTTTGCGAACCCAAATCCCAGTCAAAATTCCAGAACATTTAATTTCTTGGTGAGCCGATGACAGCTTAGCTTGCTGTGTTGTGTAGATCAAAACATTAATGCAATTGCATCAGTTTGATGCAATGATTGCAATGCCAAAGACATCAGCGAGTGAGTAATTCGGTCGCGTCCACAGCTCAATCCGAAACGAACACATGTGATGACGAAAAACAAGGAAGAACAAGCGATGTTCATTGCTTCGTATCTAGAACGATACTGAAACGTTGCCTCAGCGAGATCCACTGTTTATGCTCTAGGCAAATATTTCCTTTCGTTCTTCGTCTTTTCCTTTGTTCTAGGAGCATTTGAATCTTACGATTTCCCCTTCGATGCTCGTCGATAAGTTGCTCGTTTTTGATGGCAAGGGTAGAAAAGCTCACAAATCAGCAAATCAAATGTATGGAAAACTGGAAACGTTTATAGTTTTCATGAATTTTAACCATTTACACACCAGCGGATTATAATGTATAGCATATCAAACAAATCTTAGGGAATTTCCAATTCGTTTGGTATGTAAATCGCTGAAATCCGTTCGCGGCAAAAATAGTTACTAACGTTAACTTTATTTCATAAAAAAATGACCTGTTTTCTGATTTGGCACCCTTAATGAAAGACGTTGTTCTACGCCAAGTGCGAGTGGTGTGTGGAATTAAAATATAACATTCCTATTTAAATCATAAAATGGTTCGAAGATAACCGCTATTAGTATTTTACGCCAAGAAACTGCTGGATAGATTCCTCTTCTAATGATATCTAATTTTTAATTTTTTAGAAAAAAAAACGACATAGACATCAAAGATGTAGACCTACGTCGTAAAAATTCCGTTCTTAATAGCAGCATGCATCAATTGACTAAACGAACTAACAAAAGCTTGCAGAATACGAATCCCAAATAGTTTTTGCTGTTGTCAAAATTACTTCACAGTCTTCAAAACAGTAAAATCAGTGATGCCATTGAGTAATTGCAATAGTCCAGTAACCAGTAACACCAGCGCAATAGTCATAGCTAACACGCTGACTGCCACCGAGTTTTTACTCAGGCTACGACAGTCAACGGTGACTGACAGCACTGACCGTGTAACATATGATAATAAAGGTAACTAATATAAGCATAAAAGCTAACAAGCATTCCCTTTCGAACAAAAATACCTTCCACCACGAAAAGAAACGTCGGCTCTAATGCGTTTAAAAATTTCCATATAGTCGCTATAAAACCGTGGCACTCAATGTGTTGAGTATAGCTGGTCTATTACACAGGACAATAATTGTGTATGAATAAAGCAATTTTCATTCATAATTCAGATTTTAAAAACGCGTAAATTTCTTCCGAAAACCCATCACCATATTTGTTTTATCCATACAAGCTGTTTCTATCAGCTCTGTATTCGCGAATTTGATTTGCTGTACGATGAAACATGAGACTCAAATTTGCCCAGTATTGGGTTTTCGGCGTAGAATTTCGTTTTTCAAGAACAAATTGCAAAAATTAAATATCGGTCGCGTTACAAATACTACCCATTTTGAGTGCTTATTACCAGACATTGACGATTTCTTGATTTTCGTAAGTTATTTGGTTGCTCCCTAACAAGCATTTCCAAGCTTCAGAAGCTTTGCATTTCTCATATATCTATGTAGACCGCAAGGCGTTTCCCGTTACACGTGATCGATTGTGTTTGCGGCATATCTCGTTCAAAGATGTTAAAAATCAACATGGAACAAAGACGTAATCGTAAAGTAACGTAATCTTACGTCAACTGTGCGGTCATGTCTCGAAAGTAGTCCTTAAACTTTGCATTTATCAATCATTGGTCAAACCTCTGCGATCCTCTTTGATTGCAAGTGTTTTCTCCTGAGATAAATCCTTGATGACTATGGTGAGATGAAAAAAACCTCATTTTGAAGCGTTTGCTTTTCGTTTTAATTCAAAAGATTGAGCTATATAAGATAGCAACTCGTGGAGGGGATCTGGCGTAGTGGTAACATCCATGCCTCTCACGCTAAAGGTCACGAGTTCAATTCTCACTCCCGACATTCTTCCAAAAATGGAAGTAAAAGTGACGAACCAGCCAAAATGAGTTGAAAGTCACTATAATACAGATATAAAAAAAAAGATAGCAACTCAATAGATTGTTCTTGCAATTGAGATACCATTTCGTAATACGAGTCGACATTAGCGACTATGTCAATCTCATATCGTCGCTAATGTCGACTCGTATTACGAAATCAATAATCGGCTGTTGTTAAAATATTATCTCTTTAGAATATTAATATTCTTCTATATTAATGATGAACTCTGTTAATAAGATACCATACAGTATGTATATAACTGTACGTGATAATTTACAACCGAAAAGAATTTAAGTATAGAAAACTTGAAAAATTCAACTCATTCGCCTATCTATACTCGTATACCAAAACGAGTATAGTCTAAAATATTATGGTTGTACCGGATTATTACAGATAACAGAAAAAAATATGTTAATCCGTAACATAAAGTAAGAAGGTTGTTTGGCCTGCAATTGCGTTGCTTGTTGAAACTGTTTGGCATGTATTTTTGAAAACTGCAGAATTACAGTGTAAATATGTAAATTGTTTGCATCGTAACCATCATCGCAACTTTGCTCTGGGTTCGTGTATTGCTCTACTACAAATAACAGGTTCCTTATTCCACATTTGGAATGTACAGAACTAAATTATTGTTGAATCAAGTTCATAAGAGAAGAAAAATGCTTATTCGAGACAGATCACTAATTTTCCCATGTCAATTGAGTATAACTAGGTTTTTGTGCGTCAAAATTCTGGAACAACGAAGGACAGCTTCAATCGGAACTATATTTTCTTATTCGGATACTTACTTTCAACCGTTTAGAGTAGGCCTCATCGATTTTGGCCAGCGTTTGTCGAATGCCCAACTTCACATCTACTTCCGTCATCGTTCGTCTTATCATTAATATCGTACGGAAGGATCACTGAGAATGTGTACGAGTTGCACCAAAAACAAGAACTGATTGCCGGCCCGGATTGATGCACAGCTTCTTATCAACAACAGCTGATCACAAACAAAATAATATTACGCTTTTACAATATTTGACAAACTTGATGATACTCGCAAGACTGGCGCACGTTACGATGTGGGGTGTTGAAATGCATCGATTTTAGAAGTATGCATACAATATTGTTTGCAAGGTTGCTTAATGGGTGGTGTAAGAGATTACCAGCGATGCCAAATGTTATTGACTAGGTTTCTATGAGAAGATATTTACAAACTTTACAATATTTTGTGAAAAAACAAATTACAGCATCATTGTTTCCTTTGCTCTTCTTGTTGCTGATGCTCTTTTTGTTGCCGATGCTCTTTTTGTTGCCGATGCTCTTTTAGATGTCAGTTTCAAAACATGTGTCATCGATGAGGGAATAAAAGTGAAGACATTTCGTACTGCGAGGTACAGTACATAAGGTGGCCGTACACTTTTTGTCACTTTTTGACAGATAAGGTTCAGTTTGAAATTTGTACAAACACTATTTTGTTTTCCACTCTTCAATTATCAACAGTGGCAAACAATGTCAAACATCGAACATGGAAAAATTTCGACTGGAATATTTAAGGCAACCTAACCATGTAACGACAGGTTTGACGAACAGACCGAAAAAATATTTTAGGCATCCAATTATTGAATATTTGTTTGTCGTGTTTTGTGTCGAATATATATTTGATCAGTACACGTTGATTAAATTTTATCTACTGCAGGCGGGAATATGAGAAATGTACAGTTCGAGATAATTGTCGAATGAATTATCAATAAATGAATAACAGTTTGAAGGATAACTTTAATTACATTCATTTCCGACAGCCATGAAATGGATGGCGGTAACATAACATCAAAAACAGAAAAATAGATTATCCCGGAGGCCAACTCAACTAACGGCCGCCAATAATATGCAAATGTAGATGGTGAATCGTCTGACACCCATGGTCTCCATTGTTGATTACCAATCGGAATTCATTTGGGTCTTTCTGTTTTCCCAGTTGACCGGTAATTTCCATCAAGTGTCCAAACGTTTCCACATCCTTCGCGGTTTCATCTTCAAATTTTGGGATTCGCTGCTTGGGAATGACTAGGAAATGCACCGGACCCTGCGGCGAAACGTCGTTAAAGGCTAGACACTTGTCATCTCCGTACATTATGTCCGCTGGTATCTGTTTTCTCGAAGACGGTTTCCGCGTCTGCAACGGGTGGTTTCACTGGTGTGTCGCTGATGAATGGTCGTATATGATTCGCTTGTGCGTTTTAACGTAGGACTACGTCTAACCGGAAGATATAGGGGGTGAAATGGAAATCTAGGCACTGAACAAGTAGGAAAAAATGCAAGATTTGGAACGCTTATAACTCGAGCATTTCTCAATAGATCGCAAAGGTTTTTGCATCAATTGATAGGAAATATATCTACGCATCTATCATAACGAATAACATTTCATTTTTCTCGAGATAAATAATTGAATAATTGTGAGATATCAAGCATTGTCAAAATGCACTATGTGCCCATTTTTGATTGGTCCATTTTGTGCTCCTCAAATCGTACCGACCAAAACGGGCAACCAGAGCAGCAGCGAAATACAATGAAGCACGATTGGAAAGGAAAAAGAAAAAATGAACGAAACATTGGTCGCAGTCTCACACATGCATAATTCTCGAGCCAGCCAGTCAGCTTAAAAATCCCCGCTCCGCTGCCGAAACGATCATTCTCATTCAAACCGTACACCACATCGGTTCGCATCACAACACATCAACAAACTAACACAAGCAGCCATGTCTGGACATGGCAAAGGAGGAAAAGTGAAGGTAAAGGCAAAATTCCGCTCGAACCATTTTGGACTGCAGTTTCCCGTAGGTGTATTCGCCAATTGCTCCGCAAGGGTAGCTAGGCCGAGCGCGTTATTACCAGTGCACCAGTCCACCTAGCCGCCGTTATAGAGTTTCGGCTGCCGAAGTGATCGAGTTGGCTGGCAAAACTGCTTGCTTCGGTGGGCATCAAGACAACAACAGGCGAACGCAAACGCAATCGCAAAACGGCAGCAGGTAGCAGAAGAAAAACGTTTGTTCTTCGTACAAACTGCTTTGGTGGCAAATCCAGAACAAGGCGGCATCGAGGGCGTTCGAAATGTTTTTTTTCAAAACCACGAGTACTAAGTTTTCTAAATTGGAACCATTCCATAAAACAAGGCGCTTTTCAGGGCCATTAAACCTTCCAAAAAAGTCATGGGAGGGTTGTGTCCGAGACACGACCGCATAGTTGACGTAGGATTCCGTTAGGCTATCTGTTGATGCGAATTTAAATTGGACTAACAACACCTAATCTTATATGTAGAGCATATGGAAAATCACTTTCTAATATTTTCTAATATTTCTTCACTTTTCCAATTTTTCTCATTGTATAAACTTTCTTTGGGTGAGAATGAACACAACAAAACAGACAGCTTAGACCAAACGACCCGTTCTCGAGCGGGAACACACCTTAGTTTTTATTTATGAAAATTGAAATAAATCGTTTCATGTATCAAGTTCTCGTGTGTGATTGTCCCTATATCCTTATACCCTCCTTTCCTTCCTTTGCGGGTAATTCGTCCCGTTGCTCTACACTTACACTTGTGCTAAATTTTTTACAATACACGATCGGTCATTGATATGAAATTTAACGAAGCAACCAACATTAAAGTTCCAGATTTTAATTTTATTTGCTAGCATTAATCGTATCACTCACCCTACTTGCAATACAAAAGTGCCCCCGACTTGCATATATCTGCAATGCTGATTTCCCCCAGGCAGCTTGGTTTTGATGTCTCTGTTAGGGACCCGCCGCATGTGTCGTCAATTTCGACCAATCAGAAGTTGGTATTTCCGTTAGGATAGGGGTTGAGATTTTTCAATTATTCGATAGTTAGTTTCATGACATATTATTTTCTTCAATATGAAAAATTGCTATTGAGTGCCGAAATCGATTGAAGCAAAAATTTCATCAATCCATCATCGAATGACTGAGCAATGAGCGTTTGAAATTGGACAATTTTCACGATATACTCAATTTTCGATTTTCAATTTGTACCCCAATATGTTCCCGAAAGACGTAATCCTACGTCAAAAATAAATACATTTAAATTTTATCAATTCAAAACAGCCTTCGGGCCTGCTAGTTCGATTGGAGATTAATCTGCCTCCCTTAATGAATATTGCTCATGGCGTCGCTTGGTGCCGCCGAAAGCAGACTCGTTTGCTGAGGAGTGCTGAGCGACAATGAAAATGTCTTTCTAAAGGTAGGTCGAGAAAGAGTATGAACTAGTTTTCTTCGCAAGGCCCCTTCTCAGGGCTAGAGACGAATGAACGTAAAGTTTAAAGTCTCTATAATTCAAAAGAAGAAAAATATTGCTACCAGATGTCACGAACTTCGACATTTTTTGCTACTATGGTGCTACTCGCCCGTGTAGTTGGCGCAAAGGCACCGCAAAAATATTATTTTCATTCCTTCATGCATTTGTCTTATACGGGCTGTGTATCGTTCGTTCTTGTTTTTGAAGGGACTTTAACCCAAAGGTCATTCGTCCCTAACGTGCTGTGTATGACTGGAGCGTTCCGTTATATACATGCATGCATATGTCCTTCGCTTCCTTTGCCAAATCCAGTAAAAGGTGGTTGATGAAACGTATGTTTTTGACGTGATACGTTCCATGTTAGTTGTTAGAAGAAAATGTAAAAATAAACAGTATTTTTGATCGGTTTTATATAGTTTTTGTGGTAAGTGGAAAACAATAAAATAAACTCTTTTGTTTCAAAACAAATTGATAGTCCTGAGAAGGACTTGTGATACGATGCGATGCAATGCACTTCGCTCCTCTGCCTCCTTTGCCGCATCCAATTGTTGATGTGAAGAGGAGCGCACCAGCAATGCACACTAGATATAATTCGATGCTCTCCGCTGCTTCCTCTTCTTTGATCCCTTTGCCGCACCGCATCCATCGTTGGTTACCGATGGCTTCCTCTCCTTTGCCGCACCGTATGGTGTTGGTTGATTTGTAGAGCACTGCACACTAGAAGCCCAGATGTTTGCCGATCTGAGCGTTGAACGATAATGAGAAATCCAAAAATGCTACCGTCCTTTTATATCAGTTGGTATGTGAGAAATAGGCGCCCCCCACTCGCTCGCCATGCAAATATTTGACTTATCGGGGAACGAAAGAAGCGAAGCAGGCGAAAAAGAAATGACGTCAATTTCGACCAATCAGTACCGTTTGGATAGGGGTTGAGATTTTGCAATTGTTCGATAGTTAATTACATGATATATATTATTTTATTCAAGGTGAAAAATTGTTCTAGAGTGCCGCAATGTTTTGATATAAAAATCTCATCAATCCGTCATGAAATGACTGAGCAATAAGCGTTTGAAATTGGACATTTTTCACGATACGATCGATATTCGTTTTTCAATTTGTACCCCAATATGTTCCCAAAAGACGTAATCCTACGTCAAAAGAGTTTAGGAAATACAGTTCAATGCTTTCTAAAACAATATCCAAAATAATAATAAAACACAAATTGATTTTTTCATAATTTGTTTGCCAGGATATGATGAGTATGTGAATTTGGCAGTTGTTCTGAGCTTATTAATTTTCACCAATTCTTAAATTGCTTCTAGATTGAAAGTACAGTAATTTACACTTATCTCGACATTTCGCTAATTGGACGGACCTGTAATGCGACATATTTAGTTGGACATTTTTGTAAACATAGAGTTCGGGGTCCAAATTATGACCCCACATTGAAAGTCGACAATGTACCACTGTCATCGCAAATGTTCAATTACAGGTTAAAATTACCTCCAATCCGATACTGAGTGGTGGTAATGCGACGTGCCATTGAATGTAATTTACTGTAAAATATGTCACAAGCTAGATGGGAAGAAATTTTCCAACTGTGAAAGCTGTGGCGAGTGGCAAATGCAATAGCTAAACAGAAAGGTTTAGCCGAACAAGATGGGGATATCGAGTGATAACAAAACAATAAACTCTTTAGATTGAAGATAATTTTGTGATCCTGAAAAGGACCCTTTTTAGCCTGCATGTGAATCCAACGAGCGAACAAATCGTAATGAATGTATTTTTTTGCCATCGCTCCCTTTTAACGCTCATTCGTTCGTCTCGTTGGACTCACCCCTCTGGCTGAGTCTGCCGATTTGTCTCTATCCTGTGAGTGTGTACCGCTAGAGTACAAAACGCGCGGACCCCAAAAAAATATCTTATTTTCTTTCAAACCGTAAACCCGTGATGTGGTACGGCATCGGCATCGTGGACGTAACAAAGGAGGACAAGTTAAGGGAAAGGCAAAGTCTCACTCGAACCGTGCAGGTCTCCAGTTCCCTGTTGGTCGCATTCACTGATTGCTCCGCAAGGGTAACTAGGCCGAACGGATTGGTGCCGGAGCACCAGTATACCTAACAGCGATTATAGAATTTCGGCCGTCGGAGTGCTCGAGTTGGCTTGCAAAGCTGCTCACGACAATCAGAAAACCCGCATCAAGAACAGAGCAGCTTCGGTTCGGCGCTCATCAAGACAACAATTAGTTTCAGTGAATGGCAAAGTGTTTCTCCGGCACGTCGCATTAAATGTAATTTACTGAACACAAGCTGGATGGGAAGAAATTTTCCAACTGTGAAAGCTGTGGCGAGTGGTAAACGCAACAGCTAAACAGGAATGTTTAACCGAACAAGATGGGAATATCGAGTGTTAACAAAAACACAACACCAAAGGTTCTTTTCAGAACCATCAACATATTCATAAAGAGTAAACAGTAAACTAATCCATTTTTCAGGTAGATAGGTAGATTCACGTAGGAGAAGAAAATAAAACAATATATTTAAAATATATATTTAACAAAAGCTGTCCCCTTTGTATAGTCCTACGTCACTCCGGTTATGTCCCCGACATTACCCACCCGTCTTTTTTCGTCCTAAGCAATTGCTTTTAAATTAATCTTTTTATACACAGATGAGACAGAGCGCACAAAATATAAACATTGCCTTTAGGATTTTACAAGATTAAATGTCTCACCTCCAGAGATGCCAGATGTTTTTTTTTTGAAAGTCTTCGACGAAAATCTGAAATGTTGATGTGTTTTATATACTGCCAGCTACCTTTGCAACCGCGAGAATAGCAAAGTGATGTCTGAAAAAAAAAGGTTGCTAGCGCAGGGAACTGAATCAAGCCATAAAGAAAATGAATGCCATATCCCTGGAGTTTGCAACGAAAATAAATATCAGTAAAATTGCGAACATGTCTGCAAATTTGGCATCCCTTCAACGATGGGAAACAAATTTCGAAATAATTCGAAGTCGAACGAATTGATAAATGTTCTTAATCGAAGTCGAACGGGTTACAAAATGCATCATTTTGCTGATTTCAAACCCGATCGTGTACCGGAATAGAGGTGATAGTGTACGAAGTTCAATGTCGCCAACCCAAATGCACCTCTCAAATTACACCACCGAAATCAGGGAGGCTAGATATTTTTTATTATTCAAATGTCTTCGACGGTACGATAAAATCTGTGACCTAATACTCAGGGTGCTCACACACTGTTTGAACGAAGCCAAATATTTGACCCTTTTTGACAGATAAAATTCGATCAAAGTGTAGGATAAATGGGGGCAATTTGGACCCCCTAGGCAAAATTTCCAAACCAATATGGTCTAGATAAAAAAAGACATATTGTACACTGAGCTATACTTGTTATCTATCAATCAATAATGTTTAATCATTTATCAAGCTTCAAACTACCAAATATATTATAAAATATAAGAGATGATTTTCGGACCTTAAAATTTGATGTGGGGTGATTTGGACCATCTGTGGGGTAATTTGTGTTTCATCGAAAAAAACATACTTATGTTTATGTAAAATAATTCAAGGTAATATACAGATAATATATATAATATATATGTTCTGGAATTGATACCAAGCGTCTTGGCCAGAAGCCACACCAGAAAGTGCATTGAGACCATTTCGAATTCTACATGAATCTTTTCACTGTTGTTCGAGCATATTCGAACTAGAGATGGGCGAGCGCTCACGAGCCGCTCATTTAAGCAGGTTCGTCAGGAAGAGCGTACGACCCACGGTTCATTAAAAATGAGCCGCGGCTCTCGAATGAACGGCTCTCAAATGAACGGCTCTTAAATGAGCCATGGGTCTTTTGTGAACCGTGGGACTTTTGTGAACCGTGGGTCTTTTGTGAACCGTGGTTCATTTAAGAGCCGTTCATTCGAGAACCACGGTTCAAAAAAGAACCGCGGTTCATAAAAGAACCGTGTTTCTTTTAAGAGCCGGCTTTTTGGTGATGAACCGTGAATCGTATGCTCGTTCTGACGAACCGTGGCCTGCGGCAGTGCGGAAGAAATATATGTTTCCCATGCTGCTTTTTAATAGGTTTTATTTGGTTGTTTGTATGTTTGTAAATGTTGGCGGATTACATATTTTCTTGAAACCCCATAAATATGGGTATCAAATGAAAGGGCTTGATTAGTAGAACACAGTTATTTATGAAAAATGGAAATCCAAAATGGCCGCCATCACAAAATAGCGAAATATGTATTTTTTTTCGAAACCCCATCAATATGGGTATCAAATGAAAGGGCTTGACTAGTAGAACACAGTTATTTATGAAAAATGGAAATCCAAAATGGCCGCCATCACAAAATAGCGAAATATACATTTTTTTTAGAAACCCCATCAATATTGGTATCTAATGAAAGGACTTGACTAGTAGGATACAGTTATTTATGTAAAATGGAAATCCAAGATGGCGGCAGTTACAAAATGGCAGACTACAAATTATGTCAAAACCCCATCAATATGGGTATCAAATGAAAGGACTTGACTAGTAGAACACAGTTATTTACGAGAAATGGAAATTCAAAATGGCCGCCATCACAAAATAGCGAAATATGTATTTTTTTCAAAACCCCATCAATATGGGTATCAAATGAAAGGGCTTGACTAGTACATTTATGTAACATGAAAGTCCAAGACGGCATCGGATTATGGTTTCATCATATACTCAACGATTTTATTTGAGTCTCAGTAATGTTTTATATAAGGAATTCTCAGACTATTTTGAGCAAGAGACCCCTTTATAGAATGAAGTGATATCATCGACCTCTATAGCCAAATTTCTCTAAAAAATTTATCTTTTTCTCGTTCATACAAAATACTTATAGGCATAAAATTCAGTAAAAATCAAGTAATTAATAATTATTAATACAAATTACAACATTAATATTTCTACTAAAATATTTGTCATTCTTATAACAGGTTGTTTCATGTAACATTCTACCCTAAGGGGTCAATATCGATCTCTTCTAGATTAATCTACAAAATCGAATTTTACTCGTGGTGTACTTGCATATCATAGGGCGCTAGTACGCTCAGAAAAGTAGTGAAATTATTCGATGTGGACCCATCGAATTGTTTGCATTTGGTCCATTATTTTGGAAATTCAATCATAGGCCAAGGGGTTAATGAAGGAAGAGGTTACTTGTCTAATAATTTCATAGCTTTCAGTACATTATTTGTTTGTTTTTATGTTGAATCACAATGCAACCGTTTAACTTAAGTTTGTTCTACTTATTTTTCAATAATATGTTTGCTACAAGAGCTCATTTGTTACAACGTCTTTGTTAGCCAGCTAACGACCAGCTCTTCGAAAAATCTAACAGCAACATTAATAATTTTTCATGTCTTTGGGAAGCAATCATATTATAAAGTTTTTGCACCAAATAATAGCTTAATTTCTTAGCTACCAAATACCATCAATTTAATTTCGAATAACTTTATTGGGCAATAAATTCGATTTCAAGCAATGAAGTACGGAAGAAGTTTCAATTTCAATAAAAGAAACCTAATAAAATGCAAAAATACCACAGCACTTCTTCGATGAAAAAAACATACATTGTGATGTAGGACAAAACCATTCGATTAAACCTCCTATAGAAAAAATTGGTGGAAAAATAAAATGTTCGATAGATCAAATAATGACATTTTGTTTCTGTTGACTAATAACCAAAAAATCTGCGACCGCAGCGCATTCAAGATTTATTACTTCGAAAGATTTTTTCATTTGTTTTTGCATTTCCTATTGTGAATATTCATATGCATCGATAAATTTATAAAATATTGATGAAAAGTTACGTTTTCGTTCGCAATAGCCTTAGGTAATGGCGTTCCGTACAATTTCGAATGTGGTGGAGCTGGCAGAAATCATTGGGACAAGGAACGATGGTTTCAATAAGATTGTTGGTGCGAGTATTCTTCCGCCGGTCCCGGTGGGCCATCTCACTGATGAATATTCCAGCTCAATGCTGAGAAGTGCCATAACTCTATAATAATAATAATAATAATAATAAATAATAATAATAATAATAATAAATAATAATAATAATAACACGTTTTTAAAATTGAAATTATGAATGAAAATTAACTTTTCCGTATAGACAAAATTAGTATTCTATTGCAATGAAAAACCCTTTTTTGCAGGTGGTGAAAAATTCTCATACGAAAATTGTGTTTGAAGGCAATTTTATATTCTAATGGAAAGTTTCTATAAAAATGTCGGGAATGTATAGCGTTATAGTCAGGAATTAGTGTTTCGAGTAGTTAAATAACATGATGTAGAAATTTTCATTCAATTGTTAAGATTTTTAAATTGCCTTCGTTCCTGATGATCTGACAGAAATTACACTATCGAGTTTGGGACCCGAATTAAAGGTCGCCACCAGACGCCGACACTGTACCACTGTCATCACGAATGTGATCAACGAGAGTGTAAACAGAAATGAATAAATGAACTTAACGATTGATTCTCATTCTAACAATCCTCTTCAAGTACAGGGTGAAAGAGATGGGAGTAGCTACGCTGTGGATTTTGCTTCGGGATACATTAGTGTGTGAAAGTATGTAGGAATGAGATGCAAATCAAGCATTGAGCGTGTTCCTTCAACAATTAAATCTCCCGACTGATGATTCGTCATGTTCATGTTCGTCATGATGATCAGTTCCCGTGATTATAAAAAAGCTGTGTAATGAATTGATTTCGGAGCTGGTAAAACGATTTGCAGATCTTGAGTCAGACGAATTGGTAGCCCAATCAATACTGCTAGATCCGCGCTTCAAGCAGTAAGGTTTTGGGGATAATATAAAGTACAACAATGCATACCAGTCGTTGATAAGGACGCTAAAAATGACATCCATAGAATACACGCCTGCAGAACCAGCACCAATCGTTGGTGATGAAGCGCGGTCATCTGTATGGGAAGAGTTTGATGCATTGGTTGGCAATCTTCAAGCTCCACATGATCCAGAAGCTGCTGCAATAGCTGAGTTAGATAAATATTTAGTGGAGCCATATTTGCTGAGAACAAGCGACTCTTTGCTTTGGTGGGAGGAAAGGAAATCTATCTATCCGCGGCTCTACGAAATTGCTTTGAAAATATTATGTATTCCGGCGACTTCAGTACCATGTGAGCGAATTTTTTCGAAAGCAGGACAAGTTTGTAGTGAAAGACGTAGTAGACTTACGTCAGGAAACATTGAAAAAATAATGTTCATAAATCAAAATGTTTAATGAAGATTTTTTTAATAGAAATATATATGAGAAAATCTTCTGTGAAATATTATTTTTTCTATTCTCTGCACTAATTATTGTTTCAAGCTTAATTTTTTACGTCTCATACCCGAATAAACTGCTTCTTGAAAAGAGCCGCCGAGCCGCTCAAATGAGCCGGCTCTTTTCATTGAGCGCACGGCTCTGAGCCGCTCACTGAAATGAACCGTTTCGCCCATCTCTAATTCGAACACTTTCGATGCTTTATGCAAAGAAAATCCGTCTATGGTAGCTTGTGTTGCTCTTTCAAGCTCTTTCTTTTTCCAACGTTGTCTGTCCATCCTTTTTTAGAATTCCGCGGCAACTGGGATCAATTAGACCAAAGAATAGTCTCAAACCACCCCATAGAAACGTGTCCATATCACCCAACACAGAATGCAAAAACGGCGGAAAAGAAAACCTTAAAACCACGATCGAAGAACTTACATTTTCTAACAATCGAAGTGCTTGCTTTGTTCATGCCACCGTTTCCCTCCACATGTCAAATATTACTAAAGTTTATTTACATTAGGTACATACGGTTCAACAATAGAAAGAAACGACATAATAGAAAATCCAAGTTGGCCCGTACTATTCGAGAGAAAGGGGTGGTCCAAATCATCCCGACTTGCCTTACTAATAAAATATATTCGACATGAAACACGATAATTATATATTCAAATATTGAATGCCAAATATTTTTTTTCGATCTGTTCGTCAAACCTGTCAGTACATGGTTACGTTACGTTAACTACCCAAGTAACCATAAGCATTAACGTATAGCTCTATTATAGCACTAATTCAGTTTATCTAATACCAAATGGCAGTATATCTGATGCTTATAGGCCTTACTTCAACATTATTAATGCATATAAACTAAAGTGACCAGATTTTCAGAGGTCTAACGCGGAACACAAAAAAACAAAACGTTATGTATATATTTATGTGAATATAAACCATAGTTCAGCGAGTCTAAACTGATCAGTATTATTTATTTCTGAGTATCGGCACTCAGTAGTGATTTTTCGGTGGTTTATATTTTGTTTACGCCCGAAAATCACTCGCTCAATCAGAGCATTTACGCCTGGCAAGTACGATTCGTATTCTACAATTTTCTTCACATTACCGAATGGAATGCTCGAAAAATCCAAATCATTCTTAATCGATTTTAGTGTTAATGTATGCATTCAAAAAAATGGACTAATTTCGGATGGCGATGATAGATAATTTATAGGAACAAATTTTCTTTAAATCTTACGTTTATTAAGTCTACAACAAAAATGATTCAAGGTTGTTGATTGACAGCAGCAGCACTGTCAAGCAACTTGATGATTTTTCCATATTGTAAGCTCCACCCCGCAGCGAAGGAGTTGGGCATCCTGAGGCACTATGAGTCCGCCAGATATAGCCGATCTGGTATTTACAAAATCATCTCTTTGCCGTTCTTTAAGCCGGGAGATCGAAGCAACCGGCCAAATGGTGGAGAAGAATCTGACCAAAATGGACATTTTTATGCGGAAGGGTCAGACGAGTCCGGCCGTATCTGAGCAGCAGGCAATCACCCAGAAGGAGTAGCTTGAGGTGCTGGTGAAAAACTTATTTCCGGCGAAAGAAGTGAAAAACTTCTTTTCGTACTCATAATGAAAGACGAGACGTACTTGATGCTAGAATTCAACGAATGGCAGGGGACCGGGTACTTTACGTTCCCCATGTAAGCGATGATGTCGAATATATCATTCACATCAAGTTCTCGAAGAAGGTCCTTCTCTGACAGACGTGAAGGGAATGTCCAAGCAGCTCTTCTTTCGAGTCATGTGGTGAACGGGGAAATATATAGTACGAAGTACTTGCTGGAGCTGGGAAGGTGATGTGGTCTTTATGCCGAACCAGTGATCAGCCCATTATGCCAAAAGATCACTAGAGGATGGATCGGCTGAAGATAAACATTGTCGCGAAGACCACCAACCTTTCCAACATTCCCCAGCTGCGCCCGTTAGAAAACTTTTGGGAGAAGGGCCAAAATAGAGAGACAGACGACCACCAAAGCCACGAAAAGGTAAAATAACACGCCGATATACATCTTTTCATCGGCCATGGTTCAGGTTCAGGCCAACTTCCGTAAGACCGCCCAGTATCCATTTACGATACTTTATCAAACAACTCTGCCTCTTCCTTTCGAGTAAACACTAGTTCTTTCGGCTTATTTAAAACGTTGAGCCCTTGACCGAGCTAAGGGACCAAAGATGAACTTTTCGTCTGACTCACGTTGATCCCTGCGGAACAATAGGGGACTTTTATAAAAATCATTTTCCAATTTTGTTACTGTCGCTTCCAGTTGACCTTCTCTAAACAAAAAGCCTAATGTCGGTGCGATGAAACCGGCTCAACGTATTAATCTTTGGATGCATGAGAAGCGCTCTTGAACAGTCTGTCGAATAAAAGTTTTATTTGAGGTTTATCCATTTAAGAAAATCAAAAAAATTTATCCATTTAAGATCAAATTGTGATATTGAAATATATTTATATCGCGGGACATTTTCGTTTTTTTTGGCCAAATGCGGGACGTTTCGTGGGACGAAATCTTACGCGGGACATTTTGTGGTCAGTTTAATATAAACATTAATGAAAATAAGCATTAATGAAAGTCTTATATGCGCATTTAGTACTACCATATAAAGCTTACAAACATTAGGATAAAACATATGAAAATAGGCATTAATGGAAGCCCTATATGCGCATTTAATGCTACCATTTTTTCCAGACTCACACATACATGAACGTTTTGAGCAGGTATCTGAGCGCGGTTATTAAAATAGGACTATTTTCCATTCATTTATATATATCAACAGTAGTCCAGATAGCAAAGACCCAACAGAGAAACATGCATGTTGCAGAAGTACCTCGTTTCGAATCTCGTAATGTAATTTTCATAGAACAATTATTTCTCATTCCAAACAGTGCGCCATAAATCTAAATAAATGATATATTAATATCATCCATAAAATGGCTGTAATAAATCTGTGTGGGGCCATTAAATACATGTGTTGACAGCATGCGACGAGAGTTGAGGTTGAAGTAGCTTCCCAGAAGCTCGAGCGAAAAAATGTTGTTCAACAAGGCACGAAACTGTACGCGGGCACTCCGACAAGGAAAACGTGGTTGTAAAACCTTCGGAAAACTGAAGAAATTCGATTTTGGTATATCCTGCTGCTACGATAGTTTTATTCAGACTGAGTGATCGATACAATGGATTCTATTTTTTTATAATTGTTATTTGCATATGTATGCGTGCAAACAGTGATAGGAAGTAGATCTACGCGAACTATTACGTTACGTTGATGGATTACGTTTTATAGCAAACAAATTTCCTACACTACAATTAATTCTACGACAAATTCATTTAGGATACAATTCATTTTAGGTATTTTATAATTTCAAACTAGGATAATAAATTTCTGCCCTCAACAGACCGGGCCGCGTTGAACCAATCGGGTTCAACTATTCTCGATGCTTCGATGTGCCATCCTCGACGACCTGGGTTTCATTGGCAGCTTGGTCTTCGTCGCTATTACGGGTTTCCTCGTTGACGTCCTCCACCGTGTCGATTGGTAACACACTCACTTCTGTGATTGCTCGCTTGAAGAGACCACGACTGGTTCGCACAAGGACAACGCGTACCAATCCATCAGATCCGACGACAGCTTCGATGATCTTCCCAAGAGGCCATGTGAATGGAGGAAAGTTGGGCTGTTTGAGAAGAACGACGTCACCAGGTTTGATGTTCTTGGTAGCGCCCCTCCACTTCGAGCGCTGATGTAAGCGGGTCAGATAGTCTCTGGACCAGCATTTCCAGAAGATTTGAACAGCACGACGCATTTCCTGCAAACGAGACGTTTTGGTTATAGTGACGTTGGACTCATCGGGCTCGAGAATGGAAAACATCGGTTCCCCTATGAGAAAATGGCCGGACGTCAATACGGAGAGGTCGTTGGGGTGGTCTGTAAGGGGAGTGAGAGGCCGGGAGTTGAGGATGCTTTCGATGTGAGTGGCAGCAGTTGTTAGCTCGTCTATCACATATGACGAATTTCCAAAAATCCGTCGAAAATGATGCTTGAAAGATTTAACCCCAGCCTCCCACAACCACCCGAAGTGTGGTGACCGAGCTGGGATAAAGTTAAAGGTGATTCCAGAGTCGAGGCAGTATCTCTCCCATTTATCGGTTTGGAACTGCTGCCTGTAACGGTGTTGAAGTTCACGCATCTCGCGATCGGCCCGACGAAAGCTGTTGCATTGTCGCACCGGAGCTCGATTAACCGTCCACGTCGCGCAACAAACCGTTTTATCGCGTTAATGCATGCGGCGGACGACAAGTCGGGGACGATTTCGACGTGAACCGCTTTCACCGACAGGCAAACGAACACGGCGACATACATCTTGACGCGAGCCCCTCTCCCATACAACGGACGAACGTTAAATGGCCCACAATAATCCAATCCCACCTTCGAAAACACTCGAGCAGGAGTAACTCGCACCGCTGGGAGTGGTGCCATTTTTTGTGTGCCAGGAGGAGGTGAGCAACGAAAGCAAGTAATACATGTTCTAACGATTCGACGCACTAATTGCCTCCCCCGTAAAGGCCAGAATCGTTGCCGTATCGTTGAAAGCAGTAGTGATGGCCCTGAGTGCGCAGTACGTAGATGCAATGATCGAGCAATTAATCAGCTCAAATGATGTTTTGCCGGGAGCAACAAGGGGAACTTTGTATTATATGGACCATCCATGTTTGCCAAACGACCATCCAGGCGAAGTAACCCATTGTCGTCGAGGAAAATATTGAGATTCCTTAGAGGCGATTTAGAATCACTGACGACATCACGTTTGAAATCCTGATTTTTAGTAGTTAATTGATTTATTTCACTGGAAAAAGTAGTTACTTGTGCCAAGCGAATAAGTGATTTGAGAGCCCCTTCGATTTCTGCTGGAGTCAGTCTGCCAATGGTACGTTCCTTAGCCTCCCTTCGTATATTGTAAGAGAATCGCTTGCACCATGCGACTGTTCTCAAGAGCTTCCCCAGGTCGGAAAATTTGGAGATAATAGAATCATCGACCTCCAGGCAGCTTAATGCGACAATTTGGCGTGCTTCGGAATTTACTTCCGAGATCCGAGAGGGCGTAGAGTTAGGCAGTGCTTCAGGCCAGCAGGTAACCGGATGCTTGAGAAATGGTGGCCCATACCACCATAGGATATCTTCCCTTAATTGACTAGGGCGTATCCCACGTGAAATGCGATCAGCTGGGTTGTGTTCCGTTGGAACATGTCGCCATTCGGAACCCTTGGTGAGTCGTTGCACCTCGGCGATACGGTTAGAGGTAAACACTTTCCAATTGGACGGCGGAGCACGAAGCCAATACAGCACTACTGTCGAATCTGTCCAAAAGGTAACTGGTCCCGAGAAGTCCGTCTCATTTCGTAATTTGTTCACCAATTGACTTCCAACCACCGCTGCACAGAGCTCGAGACGTGGCACCGACAATCCGCGCAATGGGGCTACTCGAGCCTTGGTAACCAAAAGATGGCTGGTAAGATGCTCCTCTCCATCAGGACCAACGACATAAACACAGCAGCCATAGCCCTTTTCAGAGGCGTCACAAAAACAGTGGAGCTGGTAGTTGCGGTCTGGATTTGATAGAACACGACGAGGAATATCAAGCTGTTTGAGGAGGCCCAGCTCTTTTCGAAATTCCATCCACCACTCACTGTCTTTTGGAGAAAGTTCTTCGTCCCATGAGATGTTTTTGGCCCAAAGTTGTTGGACGAACATTCTAGCACTAATCACTATTGAGCCAAGCAGACCTAGAGGGTCAAACAGTTGAGCAGTCTCAGACACAACAATGCGTTTGGTCACAATTCGCAAGTCTGCTAGTTGCGGGACCTTAAAGCCGAAACAATCGCTTTGTGGACTCCATAGAAGACCTAGAGCAGTCACCGTCGAACGACATAATTCCATCTGAGGCGCACTTTCCCACAGGTCAGTGGGGACGTGTCTTAGGACGGCTTGGTTATTGCTACTCCATTTTCTGAGCGAAAATCCTCCTAGATCGAGTAGCTCCCGTAGTTGGCGACAAATTTCGGTGGCTTCTTCGAGGCTGTCACTCCCAGCGAGAACATCGTCAACATAGAAACGACTCCTCACAATTTCCACAGCGAGCGGGTAGTTTTGTCCCTCATCTTCGGCGAGCTTGATGAGTACTCGAGCGGATTGGTACGGTGAACACGCAAGTCCATAGGTCACCGTCTTCAGCTGGTACACTTGTAGTGGCAACGAGGGATCGCGTCGCCAGACGATCTTCAAATATCGCCGATCTTCTGGATAAACCCACATTTGGCGGAACATTTTTTCCGCATCCGCAGTGAAGACGTACTGCGGCATCCGGAAATTCAACACGGTGGATAGCAGTGGTGGCTGGACCGTGGGACCAGTGTGAAGGACGTCGTTGAGGGAAAGAGCACCGGTTCCCTTGCTGCTAGCATCGTAGACAATTCGAGTTTTTGTTGTACTGCTTTCCGGACGATGAACAGCATGGTGGGGAAGGAAATATTGTGGGCCCGCGTCGCGTGAACCAACTTCCATGTGCCCTAATCGTTCGTACTCGTCCATGAATTTTACGTAGGCGTCTTGCAGATCCTTGTCCCGAACAAACCGCTTCTCCATAAGCAGCAAACGTCGAACTGCTTGGTCGAAGGCGTCACCCAACAGGGGAGCCATCGATTCCCGGAAGGGCAAGCGAACAATGTATCGTCCCTCAGTATCGCGTGACACGGTTTGCAGAAAGTGGTTTTCGACATCCTGTTCAGCTGGGGTGAGAGACTTGCCAACGTCAAAGTTCTCTACTTCCCACATCTTCTCGAGTTGAACGTTTAAATCAGCTTCAGTGGCCACATGGAATGCCACCGTCTTGACCATGTTTGTTGAATACTTGCCGCATACGACGTAACCAAGCAAAGTTTTCTGCAACGTAGGATAATTATCAGCCAAAATCATTTGATGGGATTCTATCAGCATGAAGAAAAGTTCGGCCCCAACAATCAAATCCACTCCATGGCTAATATTGAACTTTGGGTCCGCCAATGGTAAATTTCGTGGAATGTTCCACCGCGAGATATCCACATGGCAACTAGGAAGACTCACAGTTAGTTTCGGGAGCACTAAACAATCTATATCCTGTACGAATTTTCCGAATCGAGAAGCGAGAGCAACCTGCACACTATAACGTACACTGACTGTTGCTTGACCAATTCCGCTTACGGGTATATTGATGCGAGTGCGTTTCAATCCCAACTTCTGACATAATGACTCCGATATGAAGTTGGATTGCGACCCACTGTCGAGCAAGGCTCTGGCATAGTGGCCAATACCATTGGCGTCCTGTACTCGTACTAACGCAGTGGATAAAAACACCATTGTTTCTCGAGGTTTGGCTATCGGATTGGGCAATATCGTGCTATCGTAAGAGCAAGAAGGAAGTGGTTCATTAGATTCAGACGGATAAACCGACGACGAGAGAGAGGGGCTATTAACGGCGCGCGAATGCGGAAACGATACAACTACCGACGACGACCCATTTGCCTGTGGTGAGTTATGTGAGTGCACCACCGATGGTGCTACCGATCTCGGAAACAAGTTTCCCGCATGTGGGACGATGTTATCTGCTGAACCAACTGCTATGCAAGTAGTGGATGTAGAAGCCTCTTCGTCTACTACGCTCGGAACGGATGTAACGGGAGGAAGGTGTAGTAAGCTGTGGTGTCTCTTTGCACAGGTCCGACACAAGCTACTGCGACAGTCTTTAGCCAAATGACCTCCACGCAGACAGTTAATGCAAAGTTGATGCTTCTTGACAAAGTCCAATCGAGTTTTCGGAGATAGATTCAAAAATGACTCACACTGAGAGATTGCGTGAGGCTGTTTACAGTTGGGACACTTTACCACACGCTCAGAAACAACGTGAGAGGAAGATTTGCCACGGTTGGGCTTGATGGAACTTGTCACTGGTTGACTTAAGTTTGGCTTACACATCTGAAGTGTGCGTAACCGTTTCAAAATGAAGCTCAACAGGTCTTTATACTGTGGGACGGCATTTTCGTCACACTGTCCTTCCCATTCCATCAACGATTTATCGTCGAGCAAACTACTCAATCGCTCCACTACGAATGAATTCCAATGCGCTTCGGGCGCTTCCAAATGCTCACATGTCGATTAAACTCATCAGCCAACTCAGCGAGGGCTGAACCTGATTCCCTTTTTACGTTGGGAACCTTCAAAATCGCTGACATATGCTGCTTCACGAGAAAATTTCTGTTTTCATACCGGTCGCAGATCGTTTTCCATACGACGGGGTAATTATCTGCAGTGATCGCCAACGACGAGATCAAACGAGATGCTTCACCTTGCAATGAGCTGCGCAAGTAGTGAAGATTCTGAACTGACGACAATTGTGTATTGGTGTGCACCAGAGATTTAAACAAATCACGGAACTCGACCCATTCATCCGATTTGCCTCCGAATTCAGGGATTTTTATTTCTGGAAGCTTCACTGAAATGGATTGGGTAGTATGTGGTACACTTCGAGATGGTGGAGGTAGATCGGGAGAAGATGGGTGTGCAGCAGCAGGGCGCGGTAGCTTGCTAACCAAAGATGCTTTCAGCTCAAAGTATAAATTTTGAAACTCCTGACGAGTCTCCGAGAACCCGTCCTCCTGATCCTCTAACGCTTCAATATCATCCTCCGTGTCCTCGAATTTATCCCACAAATGATCTAACCTTTCAATACGAATCGCTACTTGATTAACTTGAGTAGCCTCGAACGCTTCATTGAACTTCTGGATAAGTAAAGCAGACCCAAGTAAGTTCTCCCGTTTACGATGCAGATTTTTCAGTTGAACAGACTTCCGAATACATGATTTTTTGTTCGAACTCTTCTTCATATAGTGTAGATTGAGAGTACCCACCAATTTCGATGCCTCACTTACGAAGTCCACGTGGTGATCGTAACCTCAACTTACGAAACAGGTTCAGATTCAGCGAACCTTCCGGAGTTTTTCTTCCTGGTGACTTGCAGAGCACGTGCGACGAGAGATTTGGAGCAGCCTATCGGCCAACGAGAGTGACGAGATCCAACGTGCGATTTCACCGACGGCTGAAGATCCGGAACGATATGCTTTTTCGAACGACGAGTAGGAATTCCTCCCGGGTTTCGGCACCATATGTTGACAGCATGCGACGAGAGTTGAGGTTGAAGTAGCTTCCCAGAAGCTCGAGCGAAAAAATGTTGTTCAACAAGGCACGAAACTGTACGCGGGCACTCCGACAAGGAAAACGTGGTTGTAAAACCTTCGGAAAACTGAAGAAATTCGATTTTGGTATATCCTGCTGCTACGATAGTTTTATTCAGACTGAGTGATCGATACAATGGATTCTATTTTTTGACGTGGGACTACGTCTAACCGGAATATATGGAGGGTAAAATGAAAACCTAAACACAGAACATGCAGGAAAAAATGAAAGATTTCGAATGCTTATAGCTCGAACATTTCGTACTGGATAGGAGAGATGTTTGCATCACTTGATAGGGAATATTTCTACGCATCTATCGCAACTAACAAAATGTTGTTTTTCATTAGATAAACAATTGAATAACTGTAAAATATTAGGCGTTATCTACACGCCCTAACTGCATCGTTTTGATTGGCCCGATTTACGGTTTCCCTAACACAGCCATCAAAACCAAGCAGCCTTGGGGAAATCGGCATTGCAAATACATGAAAGTAGGGGGACTTTTGTTCTCATCGAAAAATGTTCCCTAACACAGACTTTAAAACCAAGCAACGAAATCGGCATTGCAAGCACACGAAAGAGCCTAGAGGCGAGTGAACTGAAAAGTTTAAACCCTCTTAAAGCCAAAAAGAAGAAAAAGAACACACGAAAGTAGGGGGAGCTTTTGTTCCCACCGAAATGTGTTCCCTAATAGAGATTTCTAAACCAAGGTGCCTGGAGAAATCGGTATTTCAAATTCATGCAAGTCGGGGGTATTTTTGTTCCGACTGGAATGTGTTTCCCTAACACAGACTTCAAATCCATGAAGCGTGGGGAAATCGGCATTGCGAATTCATACAAATCGGGGGTATTTTTGTTCCGATTGAAATGTGTTTCCCTAACACAGACTTCAAAACCGTGGTTTCTGGGGAAATCGGCTCTGCAAATAAATGCAAACTGCGAGTACTTTTGTCCTCGCTTGCCTTTGTGCAGAGTGGAATATGTCTGTCCTAACATGATCTTCTAAACTTAGGAACCTGGGAAAATCGTGCAGCCACTAGAAGCGAATGAACTTCCCAGTTTCAAGCAAAATCGAGATTCGAGAAGTATGTACACTTTTGGGATGTAAACTTCAGAGGAAAATGTAAAATAAAATAATCGTTTGATAATTTATTTTGTCTTTATTGGAAAGATTTTCAGCCTTAGGCTGGTTCATCAAACGTTTGATAATTCTTCCGTACATATATTTTGTTCTAGTCATCATACCAAACGTAAAAGGTCCGTCATTAAATTTACTTGTAACGAAGAACAATCAATCACAATAAATGAATTTACTTTACACGGCATTTGTTCATTTTTTTCACTCACAGAGCAAATATATTGAACTCAATTGAATTTGGAAACTGTTTCATTCAATCAAGAATTTAATCAATACAAACGAATGATTGCTCAGCTAAGGTAGTTCCACGTGAACCTTGCGGTTATATCATAGATATAACCCACTAATTTTTTATAATTGTTATTTGCATATGTATGCGTGCAAACAGTGATAGGAAGTAGATTGACGCGAACTATTACGTTACGTTGATGGATTACGTTTTATAGCAAACAAATTTCCTACACTACAATTAATTCTACGACAAATTCATTTAGGATACAATTCATTTTAGGTATTTTATAATTTCAAACTAGAATAATAAATTTCTGCCCTCAACAACATGTTTTTTTTTGTTATCTGTCGAGTCCCGATAGATTCGATGACTTTTTCCTAGAAAAAAAACGAATCAAAAACATCTGCTTAGTAAAGGCTGCCATCACAAGTGACGTTTTCAGTTAGCCCTAAGTAAGCTTTAGTAATGCTTATTTAAGGCTGTATCTGAAGCATTTAAAAAGCCTATTATATCCATCCTATATTGGTTTATAGAGTGTAATAAGCATTTATTCAGTATTCTATATGTGGGTACAGTGCGGATTTAAGACCATTTTTAGTACTGGTTTACTTACTGTTTACCTGGGTATTTCAGTCAATTTTTTTCAATGTTTGATGGTTTTTATTGTTTCACTCTGCTGATAATCGAAGGCCAAACCAAACCAAACTTTTCCTGTCAAAAAGTGTGAAATATTTGACCTCCGAACAAACAGGGTACGGCCATCTTCAAGAGTAAACAAACAATTGGTTCAATATATTGGATTAGGAATCCATATCTACTGTTGCGTGAAACAAAGTTAGATTGGCAGTCTCGAAGGAAGTTTTAAGGGAGTCATTCTAGTGTATAGGCATGGACTTCGGACGTTTTTTGATCTCTGAAGAAATAAAACAAAAAAAAAACTTTTACAACTAATTTTTTTAATTGAATTTCTAAAAATACAACAAATATTCAACAAAAAATATGTATATATATATATATATATATATATTCCAAATTTCGAATAGTTACAAACTGGTCCCACTTAACCAAGAAAATACAAAATGAACTATTCAGTAGAGTAATTTGATGCAGTCTGCAATATATTATTCTACCAGCACCAACCGTTATTCCACATTCCTAGCCACATATCTTTACCAATTACAATATAACTTTGACAACCCATAAAAACATGAAACACGCTTGATACATGCAAATATTGCCATTTTTGTTGTTTTTATGGTTTGTCAAAGTTAGATTGTTATTGGTAAAGATATGTGGTTGAGGAATGCGAATAAGGGCTGGTGCTGGTAGAACGAATATTCAGTGTCGGACAAAACATTAAGACACTGCTCAAGCAAAAACGGAATGTTACGAAACATCGAGAAAAAAATGTGTGAGTTGTATCTATGATATAACCGCAAGGTTGACATGGGACTACCGTTAGCTTAGTAATTATTTGTTTGTATTGATTAAATTATTGATTGAATAAAACAATTTTCGAATTCAATTGAATTCAACATATTTGCTGTGTAAGTAATAAACTTGAACAGTTGCCATGTAAGATCAATTCATGCATTGTAATAGATTATGTTCTTCGTTACAAGTACAAGACCGTCCTTTTACTTTTGATATGATGCCTAGGACTACCAAAATATTTGAACGGAAGAATTGTCAAACGATCATTGTATTTTATATTTCCCTCTGAAATTATTTCATCCTCCATGTTTACATAGTTCTCGAATCGCGAATATTCATTCACCTCTAGTATCTGAAATGACGATGTTCCCAGGCTTCTCAGTTTAGAAGTACGTTCTAGAGAAGATTAAAAGTTCGGCTGAAAAATTCATAAGCTTGACGTCTAGATGGCGCCTCTTGAAAAAATCTACTTGAATATCACAAAGGACCATCTTTCAATGGATACGTGTCAAAATTTGACAGCAATCGGTCGATTGGTTGGCGAGTTACAGCATTGAGAGTGTAGCTACTTTTGTTATCGTGAAAAAAATGGAAAAATCCGAATTTCGTGTGTAATTGCACGAATCGCTTCAGCATCCACCGTATTCTCCAGATCTGGCTCCCAGCGACTATTTTCTGTTCGCAAACCTGAAGAGAATGCTCGCTGGCAAGAAATATAAGACCGATGATGATTACCGAAACTGAGACCAATTTGGAAAAACCGAAAAAGTATAAAAAGTATAAAAAGTAGAAGTTGAAGTTATTATTTTTTTTTTTTGCACTCCGAAAAGTGTTTTCCTAACATGGATTACAAAAGCGCGTACGAACACAACGCTTGGCTCGGTTATTCAAGATTGCATTGAAGGATATGCCTTCATATCTTCTGCTTACTGAACTTAAGGCACTCAGTGCTTTAAGTCCACCAAATCAAGCAAATTCGCAGTTCGAGAAGTACGTACACTTGAGAAATGCAAATTTCAGAGGGAAATGTAAAATAAAATGATCGTTTGACAATTCTTGCGTTCACATATTTTGTCCTAGGCATCATACCAAACGTAAAAGGACTGTCATGCAATTTACTTGTAAGGATAATCTATCACAATGCATGAATTCACCTTACTTGGCACTTATTCAATCTCTTTACTCACAAAGCAAATATACTGAATTCGGTTGAATTCGGGAATTGTTTAATTAATACAAACAAATGAGGACTAGCTAAGCTAAGCTAGTCTCACGTCAACCTTGCGGTTATATCATAGATATAACCCACCCATTTTTTTAAACTTTACTCTAGAGACTGACGTTCCATCGCACTAGTGATATGCATCAGCCAAAGAGATATTCGGTAATTGCTCATTTTTCCATTCTCATCAGCGTATACTCGGTGCCAATGTTTCCCTATTTTCTAATTTTTGCTTCTCATGCATCTGGATTATTGTAAACGACATTTGGCAACGCTGGTCTTTTTCGCTCTTATATTATTTTCCTCTACTTGTTTGTGAGGAATATTATCACCAAGGCGCCTAGAAGTATATCCTAAGGTGGGCCAACTTGCTAAAACGACTCTTCAGCCATCTTGGAAGTCTACTGTGATTTGTTTGTAAACAATACACAATACGCTAATGTCGAAGCTCGCTCGTGATCAGTCTGTCTCTTTCACGCTACAAGCAAATAATTCCCCTTCTGCTTTCTTCCGTACTGTTTTCATATACCGCTCCCCTAACCAACTTAGTGACGAAACGGCCTCACCTAGTACCATAGACCCGTCTTGATTATCACGTTTTGCTCGTGTGTATGCGTAATCCATGAATTCACTCACACAGAGCCGAAGATTTAACCATAGACCATGAGCAGATGAAACACAAGGATTTTATAATCTTTTTTTTTTTGGCAGACTTATCTCACTTCTTAACTAGGCGAACCTAGCCAGAATTTTCACCTGCCCCGGGCTTCTGAATGCCAAAGGGGGACTAGGCTCTGCGGAATGCACGTATCTGCATGCTCGTGCTGTTTCAGTCCTGACCGTGAAACTGTCGGACAATGGCGCAGGTGCTAAGGATGACCGACTTTTGGATGCCGGCCAATTCCTTCTCCATATTCAACACCTTTAGCGCTTCCAGAAGTGTCTTCGGGATAATTCCAGTTCCAGAGAGAACGACTGGAACAATTCTTGGGACCTCCCTTAGCCCCCACAGTTCCTTGAGCTCCACGGCCAATGGTCGGTACTTGCAGATTTTGCGACCGTGGGTCTCCTCCAGATTCTGGTTCAGTGGAATAGCGACATCGATGATGGTGACTTTGCGGTCGCTCTTGTCGTAAACCATTATATCTGGGCGGTTGTGGTGGATCGAGAGGTCGGTCAGAACAGTGCGATCCCAGTACAGCTTGAAACGGTCATTTTCCAGGACAGGTGCAGGCAAGTACCGGTAGTTTGGTACGTTGTCTTCCAGTAGAGCACATTGGAGCGCCAGTTGTCGATGAACAATACGGGCCACGTTGTTGTGACGCTCGGTGTAGGCTGCGTTGGCCAAAACGGGACAGCCTCCCATAATGTGCTCTATGTTTTCACCTGGTTGATGGCACATCCGGCAAATGTCATCAACGTCTTGATGCCAGACGTACCGCCTGCAGTTTCTCGTCGGCATTATCCTGTCCTGGATGGCTATCATGTCGGCTTCTACTACTGAAGAGAGTTCACCACGCGTTAGCCACAGATTAGATGCGGCCTTGTCGACGTGTGGCCGGTCCAATTGATGGGGGTGGGCACCATGCACTGCCTTCTGCTTCCAAGCTGCAATCTTCTCCTCCACTGTCTGCAGATTGCAGTTAAGTTGGTACTCCGCTTGCGCCAAGTGCAGAGCGCTGTATCCTCTGTCGGCGGCGCAGACAGCCCGGTATAGCGCGTTTTGGTTGGCGTGTTCTGCGAAGTACTCGCGCAGTTGTCGTACCTGGGCAACACACAGTGCAGATATGTCGACTATTCCAAGTCCCCCTTCTTAGCGTGGCAGTGAAACTCTCTCCAGTGCCGATTGAGGATGGTGCATTCCGGCCTCTTTAAATGCTTTCCTCATCCTCCTCTCAAGGTCCTCTAGGTCAGTTTTGCTCCATTTGACTACACCAAAACTGAAGGTCAGCAGGGGAACCGCGAATGTGTTGATCGCGCGTACTTTGTTCCCCGCGTTGAGGAAAGTCCTCAGGACACAGTTCACTCGACTCAAGAACTTGTCTCGCAGCCCCGTCTTGATGTTGGAGTGGCGAATCCCGGTGAGCTGTCGGAATCCAAGATATTTATCGGATTCGCCACGAACCATGTCTCTTATAAACTCGCCGTCATAGACCTCGTAACCTCCGGATTCGGTAAGCTGCCCTTTCAGCAGATGGACACAGCGGCACTTGTCGAGGCCGAACTCCATGCAGATGTCCCTGCTTATGTCTTCGACAACCCGGATAGCTACACCTAGACGCTGACGTGAATCAGCGTAGACCTTGAGATCATCCATGTAGAAGGTATGGGTCACTTCTTCGTGGGCGCCGTCGCCATACCTTATTTTATAGCCATGACCGTTTCTATTGAGCGTCCTACTGAGGGGGTTCAGTGCCAGACAAAACCAAAGCGGGCTGAAAGAGTCGCCTTGGAATATCCCCCTCTTTATCTGCAGCGTTCTAGACTGCAACACATTTTCCCCATCACTGAGGTGCAGAGACGTACTCCACTGCCTCATCGCATGCTGCAGGAACCTAACGACGACGGGATCAATTTTGTAGAGCTCCAATACCCGGACGAGAAACGAGTGAGGTATGGAGTCATAAGCCTTCCTGTAATCGATATAGGCCATACTTAGGTTCCGCTGGTTATATACCGCCTGGCCGACTATGGCTGCGTCGATGATGGCCTGGTCTTTGCAGCCATGCGTATTTTTCCTGCATCCTTTCTGCTCTTCTGCGATGATGTGATGCTGTTCGCAGTGAGCAGAAACTTTGGCGGTAATTATGCTGCTCAGTATTTTGTACAGACTCGATAGGCACGTTATCGGTCTGTACTTTTCTTTTTTGACGTAGGACTACAGCTAACCGGAAGATATAGGGGGTGAAATGGAAATCTAGGCACTGAACAAGTAGGAAAAAATGCAAGATTTGGAACGCTTATAACTCGAGCATTTCTCAATAGATTGCAAAGGTTTTTGCATCAATTGATAGGAAATATATCTACGCATCTATCATAACGAATAACATTTCATTTTTCATGAGATAAATAATTGAATAATTGTGAAATATCAAGCATGCTCCCGTGGCCGAGTGGTTAGCGTCATAACTAACATGCCGGGTGTTCGGGTTCGTTTCCCGTTCTGGTCGGGGGAATTTTTCGTCAAAGAAATTTCCTCCGACTTGCACTGTGATCACGCGTATTCTAGAGCTTGCCACTCAGAATGCATTCAAGGCGTGTTATTTGGCATAGAAATCTCAACTAAGTACTAATAAAAATGACGCTAGTAATACTACGTTGAGACGGCGAAGTTCCTCTAGGAACGTTAGTGCCATTGAAGAAGAAGAAGAAGAAATATCAAGCATTGTCAAAATGCCCTATGTGCCCATTTTTGATTGGTCCATTTTGTGCTCCTCAAATCGTACCGACCAAAACGGGCAACCAGAGCAGCAGCGAAATATAATGAAGCACGATTGGAAAGGAAAAAGATAAAATGAACGAAACATTGGTCGCAGTCTCACACATGCATAATTCTCGATCCAGCCAGTCAGCTTAAAAATCCCCGCTCCGCTGCCGTAACGATCATTCTTTGTGTGGACACCGACTGGACAACATCGTTGCTGGACGAGCTGGACGGCGAGGGATCGAGTGCCTTTCTCAAGGCAAGAGGGTGGAGGTGGTAGCGCTGGAGTAGAATAGAGTAGAGTTTTCAAAGGGCCTTTCTCAAGGCTAGAGACGAATGAACTGCAAAAGTTTAAAGTCTCTATAATACAAGACCTTCCTTCCTTCCGTAACGATCATTCTCATTCAAACCGTACACCACATCGGTTCGCATCACAACACATCAACAAACCAACCAAAGCAGCCATGTCTGGACATGGTAAAGGAGGAAAAGTGAAGGGAAAGGCAAAATCCCGCTCGAACCGTGTTGATCTGGAGTTCCCCGCAAGGGTAGCTAGGCCGAGCGCGTTAGTACCAGTGTACCAGTCCACCTAGTCGGCGTTATATAGTTTCGGCCGTCGAAGTGATCGAGTTAGCTGGCAAAGCTGCTCGCGACGATAAGAAAACCCGCATTCGGAACAGAACACATTCGGTTCGGTGGACATCAAGACAACAGGCAGTTGCAGCGAGTGGCGAGTGGCAAACGCAATCGAAAAACGGCATTAGGTAGCAGAAGAAAAAAGTTTGTTCTTTTTACAATCTGCTTTGGTGGCAAATCCAGAACAAGGCGGCATCGAGGGCGTTCGAAATGGTTGTTTTCAAAACCACGAGTACTGAGTTTTCTGAATTGGAACCATTCCATAAAACAAGGCGCTTTTCAGGGCCATTAAACCTTCCAAAAAAGAGTTTAGGAAATACAGTTCAACGCTTTCTAAAACAATATCCAAAATAATAATAAAACACAAATTGATTTTTTCATAATTTGTTTGCCAGGATATGATGAGTATGTGAATTTGGGAAGAAATTTTCCAACTGTGAAAGCTGTGGCGAGTGGCAAATGCAATCACTAAACAGAAAGGTTTAGCCGAACTAGATGGGGATATCGAGTGATAACAACACAATAAACTCTTTAGATTGAAGATAATTTTGTGATCCTGAAACGGACCCTTTTTAGCCTGCATTTGAATCCAACGAGCGAACAAATCGTAATGAATGTATTTTTCTTCTTCTTCTTCTTTGTTTTTAAGAGGCTTTAAACTTTGCAGTTCATTCGCCTCTAGCCCAGTGAAGGGCCACAATAAAACCAGTCCAGAGGGGACTGGCGAAAGGGAAACCAAAAAAATCACTCATCAGATCTGTCCGCTCGACTCTCGGTTAAAGAAGAAGGAAGGAAGGGATCCCATGCTTCACAAGATATTTAATATATGCTGTAAAGAAAAGTAAATATTTACTGATCCGAGGACCGAAGCAGTGACGAAGCACAAATGACCTGGACTCCAAGTGCAGGGCGTGTTCCAAAAACAAAAAACAGGAAGTGGGTTATATCTATGGTATAACCGCAAGGGTGACGTAGGACTATCGTTGATTTAGAGATCATTTGTTTGAAGTTGAATCTAAATCCATTCTGAATGAATGTGTAAATGAATATTTGGGGGACTTCGAAAACGAGAGCGTTACGTTGGAGGCACAAGGTTCTTCACAAGGATAATCTTCAGAAGATTTCCTGCTAACTTCACTTGATTGAAAACTCACAAAACCAATTGTATTTGGTCGCAGCATCATATGAATAGAAAACATTAAAATAAACTCTTTCGCTTGAATGTAATTCTCAATTCCAAGGGGAACTGGCAGATTATTTTTCAGCAACGATCATTTCTTTCCAGGTTTCTTCTCGATAACCAGCAAACGAAAAGAGTTGCGCGCGTGCATGTGTGTGTGTGGCGGCTGCTTCGATGTCTTCCCGGGGAACCGTTTTTCGATGCTGATACTCTCCTGGTCACCTTCTCTTCTCCTTCTGATCGATCGGCTTTTCTGCGCTCCCTCACAGTTAAAACAAACTGATTGCGTTTCAGGTCAGGTCAGGCCAGGTAATGAATCCTTCGATCCCTCGATCCTTCGCCGTTCAGCTCGTTCAGCTCGTCCAGCTAGTTCAGCTCGTTCAGTAACGATGTTGTCTTGTCGATGTCCTCACGGAAAATGAATGCGTTTCATGATGATGATGTTGGATTAAAGAGGCTTTAAACTTTTCAGTTCATTCGCCTCTAATCGAATGCGTTTCACCACCAGAATATCGTTTCACCACCAGAATATCGTTTCACCACCAGAATATCGTTTCACCACCAGAATAAATGCTTTTTGTGCGCGATTGAATCGAGAGAAGGTATGGTTTACGATAGCAATTTGGAAGGCAAACTAGAGGGGAATGAACTCTCTGAGTTTGAAACTTTCGGAGACTGAGCAATAATCGATTGAAAATTATATAATTTTCGCGAAACGAAACATTTTCCGTTGCATACGCATACAATATTGGATACGAAAATATCCTACTGATGGGGAAGAATAACCTTCAGAAGCTTTCCTGCTAATTACACTTGGTTGAAAAATTACAAAATCAAATGTATTTGGTCGCTGTGTTATATGGTTAGAAAACATTAAAATAAACTCTTTCACATGAATGTAGTTTTTTAATTCCCAGGGGAACTGGCAGATTATTTTTCAGCAACGATTAGATTTTTCCAGATTTTCCTCGATACTTGAAGCCCACCGGTGGTTAATGATAACTCGATAACCACCTGTTAATAGCACTTGATTAAACAATATTTGGTCACAGTGTTACATGAATAGAAAACATTAAAGTAAACTCTTTCGCATGAATGTATTTTTCAATTCCTACGGGAACTGGCAGATTATTTTTCAGCAACGATTAGATTTTTCCATTCCATTCCTTCTTTAAGCGTGATTCATTCTGCTTCGGATCAACGGAACAGTATGATAATCATTTCATACAAAAGATAAAATGTCCAAGAGTTATATCATTGCTATTTATTGACTCGAAAAATTGTTTCAATAGCTTAATGATAGCTTCGAAAACAGGTTATTGAAATCATACGTATCCGTATGTAGCGCGCCCACTTGGAAGCCCATTAATCCTATTGGAATGTGAGATGGGGAAGCTCATACTCACGTCTATGCATTATGCTGTACTCTTCCAATTAATTTCGTTTTTGCAGGCCGAACTGAAAAATTTTCAGTTGAGTTAACTGTACTGTAAAAGAAGTAATGCTTTTGAATCCGGACACTGCATTACATTCAAAATCATACCACAGCCATAACATTTTTTTTCATGTTCAATTTATGCGATTAATAGTTACTAATATAGTTACTGATAGTTACTTGATACTTACTAATCAATCGTATTAATTCAGCATGCACGAAATGTTGTGTCTGCGGTATGATATTGAATGTAACACAAAGTGTCCGGATTCAAATACATTACTGTATAATTACTTCGATGTTATTCTTTTCTCTCTCAGGCTAAGCTAAGAATATAATAAAGAGGGTGGGGTTTACATTCAAGTCTGTTATGGTATATAATATCACGCTTCCTTTGCTTTCGTTCATTTCTTACTCTACTCTCGCACCGTGAGGACTTGTTTGTTTGGGACCAAGAAGACAGCTCGTTAGTCTTTCGGTGGTAAGGCACCATGAAAGCAGCTCGGATAAGCGCACCAGCCGCAGAAAGCGTGAAGAAGCCACATCGCTATCGACCGGGAACTTTAAGTGAAATTCGTCGCTTTCAGAGGTCGAACAAACTGCTGATCCGCAAGCTACCTTTGCAGCGTTTGGTTTGTGGAATTGCCCGGAACTTCAAAACCGACTTGCTCGTCAAACTTCGCGGTTATGGTACTGCAGGAGGCCTATTCGAAGATACCAATTTGTGTGCTATCCACGCAAAGCGCGTCACATTATGCCCAAGGATGTCCTTGGCCCATCGTATCCGAGGAGAGCGTGCTATTAGCTTAGCATATAATCAGCAGCCCTTTTCAGGGCTCCTAATTTGATGTATTAGAGTTCAGGAAAGTTTTTTGCGGGCCGAACTGAAGGGAGCATTTAGCGAAAATCGTGTTGTCGATGACAATTCGATACCGATAGGTGCCATGGATATGGATTTTGATAGTGAAGAATATGAAATACATGACATGATGCAGTGAATATTTCCCCATATCGAAGAAATCACTTTGATGAAACTGCATTATAAAGTTATTTGTGTACTAATGGCGCAATCTATAGTCGATTCTAATTTGCGCTGGGTATTTCCTCGGAGGATTCGATTCCTCCTTTGAGCGTTATTAATCTGTTTCCGGCAAAAGGAAGTACTATGATAATCACATTATTCGGAAGATAAAATGAAGATGTTTTCTGCTAATTTCCTTCAACCTTCAAACATCTCTTTCTCCCGTTTGTCGTTTTTGCGTTCGCTAATCCTTTCTCACAACACCCATTTCTCGTTTGAGAAACTGTTGAGTAAACATCGTTTGCCAGTGCGCGTAGAGCGGGAATTCCTAAAGATTCATTGCACCTCTAATAAATTGCCGAAAGACGTGGTCTTACGTTGATCGCAATTGATTGAAAAATCCAAAACGAAATGTATTTGGTCGCAGCAATATATGAGTAGGATGCAAATAATCGCTCGAAAATGACATGATTTTCGCGATGTGTAACATTTTCCGTTTTTCATGTTATGCATCCAATATTGGATACGAAAATTATCTACTGATGGGGAAAAATAATATTCAGAAACTTTCCTGTCAATTGCGATTGATTGAAAAATCACAAAACCAAATGTATTTGGTTGCAGTGTTGTATGAATAGAAAACATTAAAATAAACTCTTTCGCATGAATGTATTTTTCAATTCCCAGGGGAACTGGTACGCGGAACGCGGAACGAGGGTTCCGCGCGTGTATGTATGTGTGGCGGCTGCTCCGATGTTTCAAGCGGAACCGTGGCATCACTCTCCTTCTGGTGGATTCCCTTCTGGCCTAAGGTGCACAAACAGGCTCTTGGTGACACCGTTCATCAGCGCTTTCATGATAAACGAAGAGCTTCACAACAACAGCGACAACATGCTCCAATCGCTGTTCAATTATAACTGAGTGGGTTTACGAGCGGCGCTCGCTTATATACCGATTGGTGATTTCAATAGCCTGTTTTGAAACCAATTTTAAGGCTATTGAAACAAGTTTTTAGATGAAAAAGTAACAAGTATATAACGCGTAGACATTTTATCTTTCGAATGAAGTGTTTATCATACCATTTCGTTCAGTTGTTTAAGAGCTATTAACGCTCAAAATCTCGGTGTCCGGCGTAACGCTTTCGTTTTCGAAACTTTGATTTTACACCCCGGTATAGAAATGAAAGACGTAGTCCTACGTCAAAAAAACACAAAAAAAGGCCCTTCTCAGGAGGATGGGAAGGAAAGGAGTGGAAAGGATTTGGGTGGGATTAGAGGAGTGGAAGGGGGTGGGAGTGGTATGGGAAGGAAAGAGGGGAGGAGTGGGGTGTGGGGTGGTGAAATGAAATGAAATACAGTTTCAATAAAATATAATGGTTTCGAATTTAATGGTGTATAGTAGAGCTGAAGAATGGAGAGGTTTATTTAATGAATTTATCCTCCTTGGTGTGTGTGGCTGTAGGAATAGGAAGTTGGTTAAAGTATAATATAATGGATAGAAGATAGATGTGAGTATGTAAGTATATATTGTATTATTTGCTAGTTATTATTATTAAATGCGTGTATACACATGTATGATTTCCTTCCTTCCGACCCGTACATACATGTGTATACACACATAAACACGCATACATGACTGTGAAGTGGCGAACTTTAATAAGCAATTTCCAAGGTATTTAGTATTTCGATTTAGATTTTACCAAATAAGTCGGTTTCTTTCAGAAACGCAATTAAATTGGTTTCTTGGGTCTCGTCTCTACTGAGGATATCTCGGAGACTCTGACCTATGTTGTGTCGGACTCGAGCATCTTTGGTATGTTGACATTCAAGTAAAAGATAGCTAACGGAAACTGGAGCTTCGTTGCAAGCACATTGGGGTTTTTCGGCTCTGCAGAACAAGTGTGAGTGGGTGAAGTTAGTGTGCCCAATTCGAAGACGGGTAAGGACTTGCCTTTCCCTACTATTGAGACGGTCCTCCCAAGGAAGAGTGGAATTTTTAATTTGATGAAGATGGGTGGGACGGCTGTTTATCCAACCTATGTCCCAGCTTTCACGGACTTGCTGTTTTACCCAGCGGACAATGTCAGATGGAGGACAGGGCATGTCTGGGGGTTCTATTTTGCTGCCCTTGCCGGCCAGTATGTCGGCGGCTGTGTTTCCGCGGATTCCTGAGTGACCAGGAACCCAGCAGAAGGAGATGTTTTTATTTGAAGCAGCCTCTTCTGTTTGCTTAATCCATGGGTGTTTGCTGTTTCCACTCAGAAGATCGTGGAGACAGCTAGCTGAGTCGGAGAATATTGTGGTAGGAAGAAAATCATGGGTGCATTCTAGGGTAGCTATTAAAAGGGCGAAAGCTTCCGCACTGAAGATGGAGCATTGCGGTGGAAGAGAAAAGCTACCTATGTATCTACTTTTAAAAAATTCCACATCCAACTCCATCGGCACTGACTGAACCATCTGTGTATACCTGGTGATTGATTTGAAAATTGGACGCAACGAGGTTATTGAAGCAGGCTTTGACTTTTGGAGAAGGGTCTCCCGCCCGAACTGCCTTGAGAAGTTCAAGGTTAATGTTCGGCGGTTTGACGTTCCAATTTCTTCCCGTCGCAGATGAACGTTCACATATATCGGGAAGATCTTTGTTCGTGAGGTTTTTGAACCATGTTTTAGCCCTATTTATTAATGGGACATTGTGGTCGCTTTCGGAGAGTGACAAGTGACGGATGGCTTTATTAGTGATGGCTTTTGTTACCAGGTGGGTGAAGGGAAGTTGCCCACTTTCTGCCATTACAGCAAGAGTAGGACTGGAGGGAAAAGCGCCAATTGCGAGCCTAATTGCTTTATTGTAAATTGGTTGAATGGTGTTTAACACCTTGTCCCCTCCACGGCTGAAAGTAAAGTAAAGGATTTGTGGGACCAACCAAACATTTACAACATTTAGCAGCGTCTTTCTATGACCAGAGGCTAGGTTGCCTGCGATAGCCTTGATGATGTTAAATTTCTTTCTGGTGGCTATTTTGGTCTTTTGGGAATGTGATAGGAAGTTGAGTTTCTTGTCGAAAGTAACCCCTAGTATTTTCAATGTCCTCATTGTAGGGATCGGGATTTTGTTGAGCTGAAGATAGGTTCTCCTTCTGAGAGCTTTTCCGATATGTATGTGTTTGGATTTCTCCGGGGAAAGTTTGAAACCTGTTTTTAGAGCCCAGTTTTGGATGGAGTCTGAGGTTTTTTGAAGCCTCTTTCTCTGAATTAAGCCGAAGCAGCTCGTAGAGATAAGAGTGATGTCATCTGCATAGACTATGATCTTTATATGGTCCGGGATAATCTCGAATAGAGATTGCATGGCAATGTTGAAGAGGGTTGGTGAAAGTGCTGAGCCTTGTGGGAAGCCGTTTTCTGGGATTTTTAGAGAAAATTGGTGGTTGTTAATAACGGTTTTGAAAGACCGGTTTTCTAGAAAACTTTTAATGAAGAGACCTAACCTCCCACGAATCCCCCAGTCGAAAAGGCTTTTCAGCACTGGGTACCTCCATGCCCGATCGAAGGCCTTGGATAAATCCAGGGAAACAATATCAATGTGATGTAATTTTTCAGTTGCGTCGTCTAGGATTTTTTAGATTGCTACAAGGCAATCTTCTGCACCTTTTCCCGCACGGAAGGCGGGAAATTTTCAATCAGCTTATTTGACTCTAGAAAAGTCGTTAAGCGTCGATTGATCATTTTTTCCATGACTTTCCCAACACAACTTAGAAGAGTGATGGGGCGGAAATTGTCAAGAAGATGATTGTTCATGTCTGGTTTCGGGATACAGATCATTAAACCCTCTTTCCAGCAACTGGGGAGGGTTCCACTGTCCCAGACTTTGTTGAGGAGCTTCAGAAGTGCTTTTTTCCCGAGATGGGGTAGATTCTTAAGCATAGGGTAGCTGATGTCATCAGGTCCTGTGGATCCTTGTTTGACTTTGTTCAGTACCCAATCGAGCTCTTTGAGGGAGAGGTTTTTGTTGAAGTCAAATTCCACATCGGTATGAAAATCGATGGGAATTCTTTCGCATTCCGTTTTGTGGGTTAGAAAGGTTTGGTCGTAGTTTTGATTGGAGGAGGCGGATGCAAAGAAATCTCCAAACGCCTCGGCGATGGTTTTCCGGTCATTGGTGTATTGACCGTTAATTAGAAGATTATATTCTTTGCTCCTTTTCTTGCCATGAAGCCTGCCAATCTTACTCCATAGCTCCTTTGTTGACGCGTTGGGATTAATTTCGCTGACGAATTTAACCCAACTGTTGTGCTTGGCTGTGTTGATAACAGTCTTAGCTTCTTTGCGAGCTCTTTGGAACTCTGTAAGCAGAGTGGGCCTCAGTGGGCTGTCCGGATGGGCCTTTCTTAATTTGCGTAAGGCCTTACGTCGACCTTTGATCGCTGCCTTCAGCTCAGGCGACCACCATGGGACACATTTCCTGCCAAGGATGCCACTGGTTCTGGGGATGTGCACCATTGCAACTTCTAGGAGAACTTTAGAGAATTCCTTGGCTGTCCAATCTCGTTTAGCGGAGAGGCGGTTTTCAATGTCAAACTGATAGCCAGCCCAGTCAGCGTATTCAAATTTCCATCTTGGCCTTGTTGAAAACTCTGGAGAAGTTTGGCCGAAGGAAGTGAAGATTGGAAAATGATCGCTTCCGCAAGTATCATCGTGGATGTTCCAAGAAAGCTTTGAAGAGAGTTTGTCTGATACTATAGTGAGATCGATGGCTGAAGTAGTACCAGAATAATGGATTCTGGTGTGTTGGCCGTTGTTAAGAAGGAGAAGAGAATGGTCGGATATGAAATCCTCAATGATGGATCCTTTTCGATCGAGGTATGCACCTCCCCAGGCGTATGAGTGGGCGTTGAAATCACCCATAAGCATGATTGGGGCGGGAAGTTGGGCGAACAGATGGTCCAGTTGTCCGCGTAGAGTGTTCGGATCGGCATCATTAGTGATGTAGATGCTAACGACGGTTATTGGAAAGGGGTGTTTAATGCGTACTACCACTGCCTGAAGGTCGGTGGTAATGGGAAGAAGATCATGTGGAGTGCCATCCTTGATTCCGATTGCAACTCCGTGTTTTGAGGGGTTGGGACCCTCTTTGAAATATGTGATATATTTTGAGATGAAGTGTTTATTGAAATTGTTTGGTGTCATAGTTTCTTGAAGGGCTATGACTGTGGGATTAGAGTTTGAAATAAGCATTTTCAATTCTAGAATATTTTGTCGGATACTTCTGATGTTCCATTGTATCCCGAATTTCTGTGTTGGAGTGAATGTGTTGGTGTTTTTTAACTCTAATACCTAAGTCTTAATTGTGTGTATGTTTGAACTATTCGAAGAGAAATAGTTCGATGGTCCTTTACCCTTGGAAAGAGATGCTTTCTTTGAGGTGTTGGTGTCGTTTTTGTTTGGTGTAGAAGTCTTTGGAGTGTTTGTTGTGTGTGTGTAGTTTTTTGTTGAATGTGCGTTGCTGTTGTTGTTATTGTTGTTTTTTGTTTGATGTGCGTTGTTGTTGTTGTTGTTGTTTTTTGTTGATGTTGTGTTGTTATTTGTTGTTGGTGTAGTTCTTTGTTCGTTTTTTGTTCTTTTCTCGTCCTTGTTATTTTGGATTTCATCTTCGGATTTTTTATCTGAATCTGAAGATGAACCCTTAGCGATTTTTCTTTTATTTTTGTTCTTGTTCGGCGCATCAGAAGTATCCATAGAAATGACTGATTCGCTTTCGGATTCAGTTGATGAACTACCAGTTGTTGAATCTGTCATGGTTGTATCGAATGTGGTGTCAATTGGGGGGGTGCTTTCGCGACTAGAAGTGGCCGAAGCGGCCGAGGCGCAGTTACATTTGCAGTTGCAGCTGGGTGCTGGCTTTTGCAAGTTGGAGAGTCTGTCTTGCAGAACACTTGCGAATGTTGGAGCATTGTTTTGAAGTTGCAGCTGTTCCTTTGCCTCTTTGTATGAGATTCCATTGTCGATTCTAATTCTGGTGATTTTATTTTCGGTTTGCCATACGGGACAATTCCTACTAGAAGAGGAGTGGTTCCCTTGGCAGTTGACGCAAAAAGCTGAAGCATTGCATACTTTGTTTGCTTCTGTTTGTTGTTCCGGGTGTTCTTGGCCACAGTTTCTGCAAAGCGGATTTTCGCGTTTGCATCGCTTGTTCGTATGCCCAAATTTGTAGCACTTGAAGCATTGCATGGGATTGGGATAGAAATTTCTAGTCCCGACTCGAATGAACCCAAAGTAAATAAAATCGGGAACAACAGTTCCGCGAATGGTCAATATTAAAGTGGCCGTTGGCACAACAATGTTGTTGTCCTTTCTGGTGATGCGTTTAACGCCGATCACACCTTGAGCGGTGAGTTCTTTCACCAGTTCGGATTCAGGAAGGTCAATAACTTCGCGGCAAGTCACAACGCATTTGCGTTGGTTTAATGTTGGGTGGAAGATCACTTCTACAGGGGTATTGTCAATAAGTTTGGTAATCGAAAGTAACTTACCGACTGTATCCTCATCCCTGGTTGTCAAGATGTACTGGAGTTTCTTTTTATCATCTCGCTGTGGTTTTGCGCTGTTGAATTTTTTTACAACTGCCTTGATGGTATTGCTAATTGTGAAGGGGTTTGTTGGAAGCATCTTGTCTCCTGTAGCTCTCAGAAGCAGTATCTGGAGATTACCCTTCGAGGGGTCCGCCCATAGTGGAGCGGTGGCTTCGGTGGGCCTGCCCTCATAGAAATTTGTAGCCCGGCCTCCCGGAGGCCCGGAGCTACTTAAAGCCATGCTTCTGCTTGACTATACTTAGGTTATAGTCAGCAGGTACGGATATAAAATCACTAAAATTCCTTATTGGGGGATTTTCACTAAGGGGTATTTTCCCAGAAAATTACACTTTGTTTTAATAAAGCACTTTGAAAAGCCACCAATAGGTGCGGAAAAATTGTAAGTTGCACTTAAGGTGAAGGTGGAAGCTAGCCACAAATGGCTGCCACAATGGCGCTCATTTCTTTCATCTCCCTCCCTCACCCCTCGCCAGAAAATCAATAATTTTGCGAAACAGTGTGAAGAAAATGATCATTTTCGCACACTTCCTATCAAATAATATCAACCAAACTCTAATCGATTACTCACAAGATATTAAATTTTCATCTGCTGTCGCACTGTATAGTGAAAAACGTCGGAAAACTCGAGCAAGTGCTCTGAAAGTTAAATTTTCATCTTTCAATCTTCGGCAATGGTTTTTTTTTTGTGTTGGTGAAAGCATCGTTATTTTTTCGACACTGATGCCAGACAACATCAGCGAAACTGCTATAGAAACTACTCAATAAAATGTAATTTCTGAGTCATAGCGTTTCATGTCATGAAAATCAATAGAATAAAATTGTGTTGATATCAATACAATTTTTTTTTACGTTTAATGGGTCCATAGTGTAAGTTTTAGAAACTTTAACATTGGGTAAGAAAAGTGTATTGCAGAACTCGGAACACTGCCACGGCTGCCTATGCTTTCAAAAGCAGCAAACGGAAAAGTATTACATTCAATCAAAATGCCACGGCCAACGAAGAGAGGGGTCATGGCTCTCCAAAGTGAATATGTGAAAACAATACCAAAAGAGCCCCAATTCGTATGTGTTATAAATTTGCTCATGTTACGCTGCCGTATAATCAGAATTTTACTTCATATGCAAATGCACCTTCTATATATATTTATGTTTGCAATTGTTCATCGGAACATATCGTTCATACATTCTACTTTCGTATTGAATTGTTATTTTTTCATCAAATGTATTCAAGACTCGTGTCAATGATGCGCCACACAGTCTGATAAGTGGATTGATCTATTTACGTGTGCTTTGTTCTTCTCTCACAAACACTATTACCCCATTTTCACACGTGGGTTTACCTATACTACTACAATGGCTAGCTTCCACCTTCACCTTAATCTAATAATTGCTTCAGTCGCTTCACTGTTTGTATGCGTGTTTTTCTTTTTAGATTTTATTTAATAATTAAGATCCACTACTGGCACTACAGTAAAACTGGCAACACTGCCCGAAAGAAAAAAGGGGGCGTGGCGTTGGTGACGCCGAAAAAGCGCGCGCTTTTTCCGGCAAGCCGGTGAGCGCCCGCTCTCCACGGTTGAAGCGAGCTATTGCCTTTTCCCGCTCTCCTTCTGCTGTCACGTCTAAACAATTGCAACAAATCTCGCGTAACTTTTGAAAAGGTCCAATGTAACATTTTCGTCAACTCGAGAAAAATGAAGTTGAAGACCCGAACATTATTACGCGAATTGTTTTAAAAGGTATCGATCTTTATCACTACTTTTACCACTAGCAGTCAATAATAACTCTGAAAAACCAATCGTAACGGTTGTTCCGTGATTTGAGCTTAAATTTGAAGCCTCGGAGCGAAAAATGTTACATTGGACGTTTTGACTATCCCTGTTTGCACATTGGACATATTACGTTTCACGATTTAAGCATCGGCGATTAAAAGATGAAGAAGATAGATGCGTGAACGATTGTTTTTGTAATGCATTCAATGATTGAGAACTAATAGGGTGCATCCATTAACTCGATTTGTTTACATTTGTTACATAGGACCTTTTCAAAAGTTACGCGAGAAATCTCCTTCCAAAATCGCCAGGGGGAACGTCCCAGTCCGCTGTCCAGAAACGCCAAAAATCCGAGCTGCTGAAAGAAAAAATCGACCTACTCGGTCGGAGGTTAAAATCAGTATGTTGATGTATTTTTTTGCCATCGCTACCTTTTAACGCTAATTCGTTCGTCTCGTTGGACTCGCCCCTCTGGCTGAGTCTGCCGATTTGTCTCTATCCTGTGAGTGTGTACCGCTAGAGTATAAAACACGCGGACCCCAAAAAATATCTTATTTTCTTTCAAACCGTAAACCCATGTGGTTGTACGGCATCGGCATCGTGGACGTAACAAAGGAGGACAAGTTAAGGGAAAGGCAAAGTCTCACTCGAACCGTGCAGGTCTCCAGTTCCCTGTTGGTCGCATTCACTGATTGCTCCGCAAGGGTAACTAGGCCGAACGGATTGGTCCCGGAGCACCAGTATACCTAACAGCGATTATAGAGCTTCGGCCGTCGGAGTGCTCGAGTTGGCTTGCAAAGCTGCTCACGACAATCAGAAAACCCGCATCAAGAACAGAGCAGCTTCGGTTCGGCGCTCATCAAGGCCACAATTAGTTTCAGTGAGTGGCAAAGTGTTTCTCCGGCACGTCGCATTAAATGTAATTTACTGAACAACATGTCACAAGCTGGATGGGAAGAAATTTTCCAACTGTGAAAGCTGTGGCGAGTGGCAAACGCAATAGCTAAACAGGAAGGTTTAACCGAACAAGATGGGAATATCAAGTGATAACAAAAACACAACACCAAAGGTTCTTTTCAGAACCATCAACATATTCATAAAGAGTAAACAGTAAACTAATCCATTTTTCAGGTAGATAGGTAGGTATTCACGTAGGAGAAGAAAATAAAACAATATATTTAAAATATATATTTAACAAAAGCTTTCCCCTTTGTATAGTCCTACGTCACTCCGGTTATGTCCCCGACATTACCCACTCGTCTTTTTTTTTTCTCTTTTATAGTGACTTTCAACACATTTCGGCTGGTTCGTCACTTTTACTTCCATTTTTGGAAGAATGTCGGGAGTGAGAATTGAACTCGTGATCTCTGCGTGAGAGGTATGGATGTTACCACTACGCCAGATCGCCTCCTGAGGATTTTATAATCGATTTATATTTACATATACCAATATTTTAATTATTTAAAAATTTCTTCTCTTGTCTTCATCTCATCTCCTACAATAAGCATTCGAAGTCTTTCATTTTTTCCTGGATGTTCTGTGTTTAGGTTTTTATTTTACCCCCATATAGTCCGGTTAGACGTAGTCCCACGCCAAAAACAAACGTTTCTAACAATCGAGTAAGCACATTTAAAAGCATCGTCGAAGTGTAACGTTTATGATATTAGCGCAGAAAACGAAAATTGGTTTTCGAAAATAGCAAACTAACAAATATCGGTATCAGTAAGTACTGATGAAACTTTTGATTGTTGTTTGTAAAGTTGTAGAATACCCCACTCGATGACGTTCAAAATTCAACACAGTTGGTCCACCTTAGGATATACTTCTAGGCGCCTTGCTAGAATCACTCTTCAGCCATCTTGGAAGTCTACTGTGTTTTGTTTGTAAACAAAACACAATACGCTCAGGGGTATGACTAAAACGTCAAATCCCTCATATTGCCAATGTACCCAATATTGCTGCGGTTTACTGACATTTTGGTTCTGACAATTACTGTTGTTTACAACACGGTCCGATTATATAGTTAAATAGTGGTTAACTTTAAACTCCATGTTGAATCTAAACACCTCCATGTGAAATCGAAATATGAAAATTGCTTATGCAGTTAGAAATAAAACAGCGCAATTTCCGCGATTTCAACGATTTCAATCCTCGCAAATGGTATGTTGGTAAACAAATGACGCCATATTGATTTTGACTTTGGGTAGCCTATATTCAATTGATGTCTAACCCCTGAATACGCTAGGGCCGAAGCTCGCTCGTGATCAGTCTATCTCTTTCACGCTACAAGCAAATAATTCCCCTTCTGCTTTCTTCCGTGCTGTTTTCATATAACGCTCCCCTAACCAATTTAGTGACGAAACTGTTTCAACTTAAGGCTGATTTAGACGATGCCAGTCAGCGTTCTAGTTGAAGTATCCAGTGAATAGAGAATAGACACTCTGTTCAAGTTAGAGGCCAATTACTTGTTCGATACTGGTACAAGTAACTTGGACAGAGTGTCTCTTCTACGTTCACTGGATACCTCAACTAGAGCGCTGACTGGCATCGTCTAAATCAGCCTTTAGGATATACTTCTAGGCGCCTCTACATCATGTCATATATTTCATATTCTTCATTATGAAATCCACATCCATGGCACCTATCGGTATCGAACTATCATCGACACCACGATTTTCGCTAAATGCTGCTTTCAGTTCGGCATGTAAAAAACTTTTCTGAACTCTAATCCATCAAATTTGGAGCCCAGAAAAGCGCCGTTGATTATATGCTAACCTAATATAGCACGCTCTCCTCGGATACGATGGGCCAGCTGAATATCCTTGGGCATGATGTGACGCGTTTTGCATGGATATCACACAAATTGGTATCTTCGAATAGGCCTCCTGCAGCGTCATAACCGCGGAACTTTGGAAGCGCAAGTCGGTTTTGAAGTCATTTCATACAAAAGATAAAATGTCCAAGAGATATATGATTGCTATTTATTGACTCGAAAAATTGTTTCAATAGCTTAATGATAGCTTCGAAAACAGGTTATTGAAATCATTCGTATCCGTATGTAGCGCGCCCACTTGGAAACCCATTAATCTCATTGGAATGTGAGATGGGGAAGCTCATACTCACGTCTATGCATTATGCTGTACTCTTCCAATTAATTTCGTTTGTGCAGGCAGAACTGAAAAATTTTCAGTCGAGTTAATTCTCTTTTACAGTAATGCTGAATCCGGACACTTTGCATTACCTTCAATATCATACCACAGCCATAACATTTTTTTCATGTTGAATTTATGCGAATCATAGTTACTAATATATTTACTGATAGTTACTTGATAGTTACTAATCAATCGCATTAAATCAATATGCACAAAATGTTGTGGCTGCGGTATGATATTAAATGTAACGCAAAGTTTCCGGATTCAAATACATTACTGTATACTTACTTCGATGTTATTCGTTTCTCTCTCAGGGTAAGCAACGAATATAATAAGGGTGGGGTTTACATTCTGTACTTTTATGGTTCATAAAAACGCTTCCTTTGCTGTCGTTCATTTCTTACTCTACTCTCACACCGTGAGGACTCGTTTGTTTGGGACCAAGCAGACAGCTCGTTAGTCTTTCGGTGGTAAGGCACACGAAAACAGCTCGGATAAGCGCACCAGCCGCAGGATAGCAGGATAGGTGAAGAAGCCACATCGCTATCGATCGGGAACATTGCGTGAAATTCGTCGCTATCAGAAGTCGACCGAATTGCTGATCCGCAAGCTACCTTTGCAGCGATTGGTTTGTGGAATTGCTCAGGACTTCAAAACCGCTTCCAATGTTCCGCGGTTATGACGTTGCAGGAGGCCTATTCGAAGATACCAATTTGTGTGCTATCCACGCAAAACGCGTCACATCATGCCAAAGGATATTCAGTTGGCCCATCGTATCCGAGGAGAGCGTGCTATATTAGGTTAGCATATAATCAACGGCGCTTTTCTGGGCTCCAAATTTGATGGATTAGAGTTCAGAAAAGTTTTTTGCAGGCCAAACTGAAAGGAGTATTTTCGTTTGGATGCCATACAGCATCGAGAATATTTCGGAAAGATCTTATCGTTGCTGAAAAATAATCTGCCAGTTCCCTGGGAATTGAAAAATACATTCATGCGAAAGAGTTTATTTTAATGTTTTCTAACCATATAACACAGCGACCAAATATTTTTCAATCAAGTGCTATTAACAGGTGGTTATCGAGTTAGCATTAACCACTGGAGGACTTCGAGTATTTAGGAAAATCTGGAAAAATCTAATCGTTGCTGTAAATTAATCTGCCAGTTCCATGGGAATTGAAAAATACATTCATGCGAAAGAGTTTATTTTAATGTTTTCTAACCATATAACACAGCGACCAACATTTGATTTTGTAATTTTTCAATCAAGTGTAATTAGCTGGAAAGCTTCTGAAGATTATTCTTCCCCATCAGTAGGATATTTTCGTATCCAATATTGTATGCGCGCGCAACGGAAAATGTTTCGCATCGCGAAAATTATATAATTTTCAATTGATTATTGCTCAGTCGTCGAAAGTTTCAAACTCAGAGAGTTCATTCCCCTCTAGTTTTACTTTCAAATTGCCATCGTAAACCACACATTCTCTCGATTCAATCACGCACGAAAAGCATACTTAAGCGATATTCTGGTGGTGAAACCCATTCATTTTTCGTGAGGACATCGACAAGACAACATCGTTACTGAACGAGCTGAACGGCGAGGGATCGAGGGATTCATTAGCTGGCCTGACCTGACCTGAAATGCAATCAGTTTGTTTTAACTGTGAGGGAGCGCAGAAAAGCCGATCGATCAGAAGGAGAAGAGAAGGTGATCAAGAGAGTATCAGCATCGAAAAACGGTTCCCCGGGAAGACGTCGAAGCAGCCGCCACAAACACACACACACACGCGCGCAACTCTTTTCGATTGCTGGTTATCGAGAAGAAACCTGGAAAGAAGTGATCGTTGCTGAAAAATAATCTGCCAGTTCCCCTTGGAATTGAAAATTACATTCAAGCGAGTTTATTTTCATGTTTTCTATCCATATAATACTGCGACCACATACATTTGGCTTTGTGATTTGTTAATCAAGTGCAGTTAGCAGGAAAGCTTCTGAAGATTATTCTCCAGAACAAGGTTTTTTGTATATTGGATGCATAAAAACCTTGAGCCTCCAACGTAACGCTCTTGTTTTCAAAGTCCCCCAAATATTCATTTATTCATTCATTCAGAATGGATTTAGATTCAACATCAAACAAATGATCTCTAAATCAACGATAGTCCTACGTCACCCTTGCGGTTATACCATAGATATAACCCACTTCCTGTTTTTATATACCGCTCCCCTAACCAGCTTAGTGACGAAACGGCCTCATCTTAGGATATACTTCTAGGCGCCTTGGTATAGAAATTCAACATTTGCTGCTACTAAACCACAAAGCGCTCAATGAAACAATTCTCAAAGGTCATCAAATTTAGGACGGTATACGAAGTCGATACCATTTAGAATGTTTTTTGTCCAAATTTTCATACATCAATGAAAAAATGAACCGAATCGTTAAAATCTAAACTTGCTTGACAAGTTCATTCCATTGGGCTGATTTTGGGTCAGCAAACAACACCGACTCACCTAGCCGAAAATATACGCTAATGTCAAAGAAATTCAACACCCAATTCAGCCCTAAGACATTCAGTCCACTTGTCGTTCCACGGGAAACGGGATTAACAAAAAAACGCAACGGTGGAGGGTGCGAAAATAAATCTTGAATGATTAATTTTATTTGTCGACTTTGGATCGTCGACCACAGATTACTAATTTACGACGCTTTACGCTGGTTTGATTGAGGTATTGGAATTTCAAAGCGATGGCTAAACTTAATCCTCACTCGAGGTCTCCCTAATAGTTGATTAGCTTATGGCAAGAGATAAGATTGGCGGGTCATTTGTTACCGCTGGCGTTATTTCGATACACAGCGTAGCGCGAGAATTTTGGCCCAAGAAAAATTTGGTTAAGTGATTTGGAAATCGTTTTTATTGTCTAACAATTGTCCCCGGGAATTATCATCGGTGGTCTCCACATAGAATGTTTATTTCCGAACGAATACTGTGGTGCTGACGCTCCCGGTTTGACATTCATCAGTTGGTATTGGTTCGGGCCTGGTCTAGAAGTTTTATCCACCATAACCCCATAAGTCTTTCTCATAGAATATACGGGGCTCCGTTTGTGGGTGATATTTCGACTCGTGGGTCCATAACCAGCTGGTCCCGGTCCCTCATGAGCATGCGGTAGGGTGGTTCGGTTTCTCAAACTGTACGACGGGTTTCGATTCTTGTAGACGTTGAGATCGTACATATAGACGTCAGGTCCGGGGATCTTGTCGGTATTTGAAACCGTGTTTCGCTTCCCGAATGAGAACGCCGGCGGACGGTTTCCTTTCATAGAGGGCACGGCATCGTTATTGTGCGCACCTGGCCCGGGAGTTTTGTCCAGCGCTAAATAACAAGGTGACAGTCGGAATTCGAATCATAGGAATAACATAAAGGCATACAGAATGTCCCGAATCGTTTGCCCAGTGAGTATTTCGGGGTACGGGGTGCTCCATCTCTGGTCATCTTTCCTGGATCATATTTTGCCGGACCCGGACCCAGAGTATCATAGTGTGTTCCCGGCCTTTTACGCAGTGAGTACATTGGTTTACGCTCCCTTCGTACATCGTGTTTGTCGAATCCAATCGTGGGAGGAAGAGCGTAGCCAGCTGGTCCGGGGCCTGTGTAAAAAGCGTTGCGTTTGAATTGATAAGTGAATACAGTAAGGAGAGTTACCAATTCTTGACATTTGGTACATTTTTTAGAATTTTTTTTTCGTTGGATTTGTACTACTTGATAATTCTACAGCTAATTTTGCTTCCGCCTTCGTCAAACTAGAAAATTCGAATAATATCCAACGATTTTTCATCTTTCATAGCCTCCTTAGAGATATTTTTTGGCAGACTTATCTCACTTTTTAATTAAGCGAACCTAGCCAGAATTTTCACCTGCCCCCGGGCTTCTGAATGCCAAAGGGGGGCTAGGCTCTGCGGAATGCACGTATCTGCATGCTCGTGCTGTTTTAGTCCTGACCGGAAAATTGTTGGACAATCGAGCAGGTGCTAAGGATGACCGACTTTTGGATGCCGGCCAATTCCTTCTCGATGTTCAACACCTTTAGCGCTTCCAGAAGTGTCTTCGGGATAATTCCAGTTCCAGAGAGAACGACTGGAACAATTCTTGGGACCTCCCTTAGCCCCCACAGTTCCTTGAGCTCCACGGCCAATGGTCGGTACTTGCAGATTTTGCGACCGTGGGTTTCCTCCAGATTCTGGTTCAGTGGAATAGCGACATCGATGATGGTGACTTTGCGGTCGCTCTTGTCGTAAACCATTATATCTGAGCGGTTGTGGTGGATCAAGAGGTCGGTCAGAACAGTGCGATCCCAGTACAGCTTGAAACGGTCATTTTCCAGGACAGGTGCAGGCAGGTACCGGTAGTTTGGTACGTTGTCTTCCAGTAGAGCACATTGCAGCGCCAGTTGTCGCTGAACAATGCGAGCCACGTTGTTGTGGCGCTCGGTATAGGCTGCGTTGGCCAAAACGGGAACCACCAAATGATGCCAATTGATGCCAGACGTAACGCCTGCAGTTTCTCGTCGGCATTATCCTGTCCTGGATGGATAGCATGTCGGCTTCTACTACTGAAGAGAGTTCACCACGCGTTAGCCACAGATTAGATGTGGCCTTGTCGACGTGTGGCCGGTCCAGTTGATGGGGGTGGGCACCATGCACTGCCTTCTGTTTCCAAGCTGCAATGTTCTCCTCCACTCTCTGCAGATTGCAGTTGAGTTGGTACTCCGCTTGCGTCAAGTGCAGAGCGCTGTATCCTCTGTCGGCGGCGCAGACAGCCCGGTATAGCGCGTTTTGGTTGGCGCGTTCTGCGAAGTAGGGTAACACGGGGTGATTTGGTCTTATTTGCCCCTTTATCTAAAAAATTACGGCTGAACTTGGATTTTTTATAATGTCATTTCCTCCTAATGTTGAACCGTATGTACCTAAAGTAAAAAAGCTTTGGTAAAACTTCACAAGTAGAGGGAAACGGTAGCATAAACACAGCAAGCACTTTGATCGTCATGAATGAAATTAATTGCATTTTAGTTTTTGCGTGTTGTGTGGGGTGACATGGACACGTTCTTGTGGGGTGAATTGGTCCTACAGGTTTGAGACTTTCCTTTGGTCTTATTGATTCCAGATGCCGCTGAATTACAAGAAGAGGATGGACAGACAACGTTGGAAGAAGGAGGAGCTTGAAAGAGCAACGCAGGCCATCGAGAACAGATTTACTTTGACCAAGCATCAAAAGTGTTTGAAAATGCACGACCAATAGTGAAAAGATTCATGCAGAATTCGAGATGGTGTCAATCCAACTTTTCTGGTCTGGAATCTGGCCAAGACACCTGGTATCGATCCCAAAACATTGTTACTGATTGTTACATCATCCCAAAATACTTTACATAAACATAAGTATGTTTTTTTCGATGAAACACACACTGGACCAAATCACCCCACAGACGGTCCAAATCACCCCACAGACGGTCCAAATCACCCCGCATCAAATTTTGATGTTCAAAAATCATCTCTTTTATTTTATGATTTACACCGCACTTTTGGACACGAATTTTTTAAGCGCTTTTATTTATAGTGAGAAAACGAACACATGCACACACGCAGACGCGCACACTTCGCGCAGTGATAAAATGAACAAACTGTTGTGTGCTGTATGCTGGGGGGACTTGGACGCTTTCTGGGACTTGGTGTTATTGCCGACGGGGCAGTGTTATACACACTGCGTACTGCGGGTGCTGGCTCGTTCTCACACAAAAAACACATCGCAGCTGCTCACTCTCTCACTCTGTTTGTGTTTACATCAAGAATACGACCATTTACGACCGTTTACGACTGTTCACGACGACCGCGCTTTATTTTTAGCGAGTTTATTTATAGTAAGATATTTTTTTTCTCTGTTATAGTGACTTTCAACACATTTCGGCTGGTTCGTCACTTTTACTTCCATTTTTGGAAGAATGTCGGGAGTGAGAATTGAACTCGTGATCTCTGCATGAGAGGTATGGATGTTACCACTACGCTAGATCGCCTCCACGTTATTTTATGATATATTTGGTAGATTGAAGCTTTGTATAATGATTGAACATTTTTTATTGAGAGAAAATAAGTGTAGCTCAGTATACAATGTGACATTTTTTATTTAGACCGTATTGGTTTGGAAATATTAGGCGATTTGCTTAGGTGGTCCAAATTCCCCCCTTTTCCCCTACTCGCGCAGTTGTCGTACCTGGGCAACACACAGTGCAGATATGTCGACTATTCCAAGTCCCCCTTCTTTGCGTGGTAGTGAAACTCTCTCCAGTGCCGATTGAGGATGGTGCATTCCGACCTCTTTGAATGCTTTCCTCATCCTCCTCTCAAGGTCCTCTAGGTCAGTTTTACTCCATTTGACTACACCAAAACTGAAGGTCAGCAGGGGAACCGTGAAAGTGTTGATCGCGCGTACCTTGTTCCCCGCGTTGAGGAAAGTCCTCAGGACACAGTTCACTCGACTCAAGAACTTGTCTCGCAGCTCCGTCTTGATGTTGGAGTGGCAAATCTCGGTGAGCTGTCGGAATCCAAGATATTTAGTTTTTTTTTAATTTTTTTTTTATTTTTATAGAGACTTTGCCTAATGTGGCATTCGCCTCTGATTTTGGCGTTATTAGATTGGTTTTGAGCAATGTACTGGAAAAAATGTAATGAAGATGGTGAGTGACATAGCATGCGCTGCCATAACAATTTCTCATATAATGACGTCAGTCGTTGTATTTATCTTTGATTGCCCACCTCATCCATGTGAAAATGCTATTTTCAGGAAGTAATTTATCAATTAAAAACGTATTTTTCTTAGAGTTCCCGCTGAATATAAGACTAATGTGATAGCATGCAGTAAATATTTGTGAAGTCACGTCGAAAAAAAGTCACAGGAGGGTTGTGTCCGAGATACGACCGCATAGCTGACGTAGGATTCTGTTAGGCCATCTTTTGATTTTGGATATGTTTGAAGAATTACATCGTTAAACTCTTTGATAATGATTTGGTGGTTCTGAAAAGGGCCGTCTTGTTTGGTTGCTGGGTATAGTTTTTTCACTTCCCCAGTGTTTACCGAGTGATGATGACAGAAGGATGGTAAGCAGTCGTTGGATGGTGCGTATCAGATAAAAGATACCGAAGTGGAAAAAGATATGATGAAAACCACCCTTTGTGATCCTAGACGAGATGCCTCCTTTGTTATGTATGGATGAAATAAAGAAAAAAAAACTCACCAATGTAATGTAAGATAATTACCAATACCGAACACAATTACAATCACCAATGTAATGTAAGATAATTACCAATACCGAACACAAAAGAAAACATATTTGAAATGGAAAAGGTAATTTTCTTTTATAATTTTTTATTTTCTAAATGTTTATTCAACCCAATGCGAATTTTAATTGAACTAACAACAACTAATGCTATATGTAGAGCATATGGGAAATCACTTTTCTTATATTTCTTCACTTTTCCAATTTTTCTCGCCGTATAAACTTTCTTTGGGTGAACAAAACAGACAGCTTAAACCAAACGACCCGTTCTCGAGCGGGAACACACCTTGGTTTTTATTTATGAAAATTGAAATAAACCGTTCCATATATCAAGTCGGGGGTCTTCGTAGCCACTTGGTTACGCGTTCGCTTACTATGCGATCGATCGTGAGTTCAAACTCAGGGCCCTCAATTGACCATCTTTGTGTTGTTATGGAATAACGACGTCCACGCAACCATCATCAGCGATGGAGATCGATCCACGGTGGAACAAAGATCGATTCATCCGTACAACTGCTCTGCTATGCAAGAAACATCAGGCTGCTGTTCTATTAATAACCCAACAATGATCAATATCAACTGTCTCCGCTGTCCGGTCTGCTGAACAATGGAAGAACAGAAAGAATACCCTTACGCCTAAATGGCTACTACTGTGTAATTTACCATAATCTAATGGAACAGAAAACCTTACGCCTGAATGCTACTACTACTGTGTAATTTACAATTTATAGAAACATAAACATATGTACATGTACACGATTAAAACCCGGCTCTGTTACAGCTAAAATGCCAATGAGCCTAATAAATAAATGAATGGGATAAAAATATATATATATATATATATATATATATATATATATATATATATATATATATATATATATATATATATATATCAAGTCATTTTTAACACAACTGATACCATATACAATTTTACACTTACACTTGTGCTAAATTTTTCACAATACACGGTCATTGATATGAACTTTCACGAGGCAACCAACATTAAAGTTCCAAATTTAAATTTAAACCAAACATTAAAGTTCCAAATTGCTAGAACTAATCGTATCACTCACCTTGTAACATTTCAATGATCGTACGGAAAGTTTAGCCAAGACACTGTTATGCGTTACGATTTTGTCGCGTGAGATGCATCATTTTGTAGCGCAACACAACATTCACACGCAGATATATTTGTGTGAAATGAACGATTGATACCTATTGTTCCCTTCTTACTAACAATAGAATAAGGTGAAATGTAAATACATATTAGAATACATATGATATCCCATCCTTTTCCTGAAAAAAATGTCACCCTTCTAAACTCGAGCAAACCGCGAGTAATCGGTTCTCTACTTCATTAACATTAGAATTAATGAAAAATGTTTATATATACTTGTAACTATACAGATAGGAGTTTGGCTCCTTTAAACTTATGTAACTGATCCTGTAAAAATAAACGATTTAATAAAAAAAAGTCTCTTTACAAATTGACCTCCGAGTGGAACAGTCAAAGTTTAAGAATAGTTTTCTGTATAATTCTCGAGATAAATCGACGTGTGTGCGAGTAGCAGACTTGAAAAGTAAGTCAAAGTAATAATTTACGTGTAAGAATGTAAATGCCATTTCAATTTAGAAAAGTGTTCCACACATCATTTAGTTCTCTTTGGTAGAGGGTTGAATCGCGATTAATCGAACAAATCAGGTAGGTTGTAAAAGGGTCAATTTAATCATACAACCATGGTGATCTGTTGTGTTCGTTTGAAGGCTTGAAGGTTTTTTGACGTAGGACTACGTCTAACCGGAAGATATAGGGGGTGAAATGGAAATCTAGGCACTGAACAAGTAGGAAAAAATGCAAGATTTGGAACGCTTATAACTCGAGCATTTCTCAATAGATCGCAAAGGTTTTTGCATCAATTGATAGGAAATATATCTACGCATCTATCATAACGAATAACATTTCATTTTTCTTGAGATAAATAATTGAATAATTGTGAAATATCAACCATTGTCAAAATGCCCTATGTACCCATTTTTCATTGGTCCATTTTGTGCTCCTCAAACCGTACCGACCAAAACGGGCAACCAGAGCAGCAGCGAAATAGAATGAAGCACGATTGGGAAGGAAAAAGAAAAAAAAAATGAACGAAACATTGGTCTCAGTCTCACACATGCGTAATTCTCGAGCCAGCCAGTCAGCTTAAAAATCCCCGCTCCGCTGCCGTAACGATCATTCTCATTCAAACCGTACACCACATCGGTTCGCATCACAACACATCAACAAACCAACCCAAGCAGCCATGTCTGGACATGGTAAAGGAGGAAAAGTGAAGGGAAAGGCAAAATCCCGCTCGAACCGTGTTGATCTGGAGTTCCCCGCAAGGGTAGCTAGGCCGAGCGCGTTAGTACCAGTGCACCAGTCCACCTAGCCGGCGTTATATAGTTTCGGCCGCCGAAGTGATCGAGTTAGCTGGTAAAGCTGCTCGCGACGATAAGAAAACCCGCATTCGGAACAGAACACATTCGGTTCGGTGGACATCAAGACAACAGGCAGTTGCAGTGAGTGGCGAGTGGCAAACGCAATCGCAAAACGGCATCAGGTAGCAGAAGGAAAAAGTTTGTTCTTTATACTGCTTTGGTGGCAAATCCAGAACAAGGCGGCATCGACGGCGTTCGAAATGTTTTTTTTCAAAACCACGAGTACAAAGTTTTCTAAATTGGAACCATTCCATAAAACAAGGCGCTTTTCAGGGCCATTAAACCTTCCAAAAAAGAGTTTAGGAAATACAGTACAATGCTTTCTAAAATATTATCCAAAATAATAATAAAACACAAATTGATTTTTTCATAATTTGTTTGCCAGGATCTGATGAATATGTGAATTTGGCAGTTGTTCTGAGCTTATTGATAGTTGGGGACTTTCCAGATTATTCAATTCTCACCAATTCTTAAATTGTTTCCAGATTGAAAGTACAGTAATTTACAATTAGTTCGACATTTAGCTAATTGGACGGACATGTAATGCGACTTCTTTAGTTGGACATTTTTGTAGATCCTAATTATGACCCCACATTGAAAGTCGACACTGTACCACTGTCATCGCAAATGTTCAATTACAGGTTAAAATCGCCTCCAATGCGACACTGAGTGGTGTTTCGGTAACGGTATTGAATTAAAGAGACTTTAAACTCAGAGAGTTCATTCGTCTCTGATACTGAGTGGTGTTTCGGCACGTCGCATTAAATATAATTTACTGTACAACATGTCACAAGCTGGATGAGAAGAAATTTTCCAACTGTGAAAGCTGTGGCGAGTGGCAAACGCAATCGTTAAACAGGAAGGTTTAGCCGAACAAGATGGGGATATCGAGTGATAACAAAACAATAAACTCTTTAGATTGAAGATAATTTTGTGATCCTGAAAAGGACCCTTTTTAGCCAGCATGTGAATCCAACGAGCGAACAAATCGTAATGAATGTATTTTTCTTCTTCTTTCTTTCTTTGTTTTTAAGAGGCTTTAAACTTTTGCAGTTCATTCGCCTCTAGCCCAGTGAAGAGCCACAATAAAACCAGCCCAGAGGGGACTGGCGAAAGGGAAACCAACAAAATCACTCATCAGATCTGTCCGCTCGACTCTCGGTTAAAGAAGAAGGTAGGAAGGGATCCTATGCTTCATAAGTTATTTAATATATGCTGTAAAGAAAAGTAAATATTTACTGATCCGAGGACCAAAGCAGTAACGAAGCACAAGTGACCCAGCGAAAGGCGCGTTCCAAAACAAAAAAACAAAAAGGCCCTTCTCAGGAGGATGGGAAGGAAAGGAGTGGAAAGGATTTGGGTGGGATTAGTGGTGTGGAAGGGGGTGCGAGTGGTATGGGAAGGAAAGAGGGGAGGAGTGGGTGTGGGGTGGTTTTTGAAATGAAATGAAATACAGTTTGAATAGATAATAAAATATAGTGGTTTTGAATTTAATGGTATATAGTAGAGCTGAAAAATGGAGAGGTTTACATAATGAATTTATCCTCCTTGGTGAGTGTGGCTGTAAAGTTAGGAAATCAGTTAAGTAATGTAATAAATGGAATATATATGTGAGAATATATATTAATAGATGCGTGTATATATATGTATGTAGTTACATACATGTATATACACACATGAACACGCATACATGACCGTGAAGTGGCGAACTGTAATAAATAAACAATTTCAAAAGTACTTAGTATTTCGATTTAGATTTTACCAAAGAAGTCGGTTTCTTTCAGAAACGCAATAAGATTGGTTTCTTGGGTCTCGTCTCTACTGAGGATATCTCGGAGACTCTGACCTATATTGTGTCGGGCTCGAGCATCTTTGGTATGTTGGCATTCTAATAGAAGATGGCTAACGGAAACGGGTGCTACGTTGCAAGCACATTGGGGTTTTTCGGCTCTGTAGAACAAGTGTGAGTGGCTGAAGTTAGTGTGCCCAATTCGAAGACGGGTAAGGACTTGCCTTTCCCTACTATTGAGACGGTCCTCCCAAGGGAGAGTGAAATTTTTGATTTGATGAAGATGAGTGGGACGGCTGTTTATCCAGTCTATGTCCCAACTTTCACGGACTTGCTGTTTTACCCAGCGGACAATGTCAGATGGAGGACAGGGCATGTCTGGGGGTTCCATTTTGCTGCCCTTGCCGGCCAATATGTCGGCGGCTGTGTTTCCGCGGATTCCTGAGTGACCAGGAACCCAGCAGAAGGAGATGTTTTTATCTGAAGCAGCCTCTTCTGTTTGTATTATCCATGGGTGTTTGCTGTTTCCACTTAGAAGATCATGGAGACAGCTAGCTAAGTCGGAAAATATTGTGGTAGGAAGGAAATCATGGGTGCATTCTTGGGTAGCTATTAAAAGAGCGAAAGCTTCCGCACTGAAGATGGAGCATTGCGGTGGAAGAGAAAAGCTACCTATGTATCTACTCTCAAAAATTCCACATCCAACTCCATCGGCATTGACTCAACCATCTGTATATACCTGGTGATTAATTTGAAAATTGGATGCAATGAGGTTATTGAAGCAAGCTTTGATTTTTGGAGAAGGTTCTCCCGCTCGGACAGCCTTAAGAAGATCAAGGTTAATGTTCGGCGGTTTGACGTTCCAATTTCTTCCCGTAGCAGATGGCCGTTCACAAATATTGGGGAGGTCTTTGTTTGTGAGGTTGTTGAATGATGTTTTGGCCCTGCGTATTAGTGGGACATTGTGGTCACTGTCGGGAAGTGACAGGTGACGGATGGCTTTATTTGTGATGGCTTTTGTCGCCAGGTGTTTGAAGGGAAGTTGACCACTTTCAGCCATTACGGCAAGAGTGGGGCTAGTGGGAAAAGCTCCGATTGCAATCCTGACTGCTTTATTGTAAACTGGTTGAATGGTGTTTAACACACCGTCCCCTCCGCGGCTGAAGGTGCCTATTCCGTATAGGATTTTTGGGACCAACCAAACGTTTACAATATTCAGCAGTGTTTTTCTGTGACCAGAGGCTAGGTTGCCTGCAATAGCCTTGATGATGTTCAGCTTCATTCTGGTGGCTATTTTGGTCTTTTGGGAATGTGGTAAGAAGTTGAGTTTCTTATCAAAAGTAACTCCTAGTATTTTCAATGTCCTCGTTGTGGGGATCGGGATTTTGTTAAGTTGAAGATAGGTTCTCCTACTGAGATGTTTTCCAATGTACATGTGCTTGGATTTCTCCGGGGAAATTTTAAAACCTGTTTTTAGAGCCCAGTTTTGGATGGAGTCTAAGGTTTTTTGAAGCCTCTTTCTCTGATTTAAGCCGAAGCAGCTCGTAGAGATAAGAGTTATGTCATCTGCATAGACTATGATCTTTATGTGATCGGGAATTAGTTCGAAGATGGATTGCATAGCAATGTTGAAAAGGGTAGGTGAAAGTGCTGAGCCTTGGGGGAAACCGTTTTCAGGGATTTTTAAAGAAGACCTATGGTTGTTGATGATGGTTTTGAAAGACCGGTTTTCAAGGAAAATTTTTATGAAGAGGCCTAACCTCCCACGAATCCCCCAGTTGAAAAGGCTTTTCAGCACTGGGTATCTCCATGCCCGATCGAAGGCCTTGGATAGGTCAAGTGAAACGATATCTATGTTCTGTAATTTTTCAGTTGCGTCGTCTAGGATTTTTTCGATTGCTACGAAGCAATCTTCTGTACCTTTTCCCGGGCGGAATGCGAATTGTCTGGAATCAATCAGCTTATTTGACTCGAGAAAGGTCGTTAAGCGTCGATTTATTATTTTTTCCATGACTTTCCCAACACAACTTAGAAGAGTGATGGGGCGGAAATTGTCGAGAAGATGATTGTTCATGTCTGGTTTCGGGATACAGATCAGACCCTCTTTCCAGCAACTGGGGAGGGTTCCACTGTCCCAGACTTTGTTGAGGAGCTTCAGAAGTGCTTTTTTCCCGAGATGAGGTAGTTTCTTTAGCATCGGGTAGCTGATGTCATCGGGTCCGGTGGATCCTTGTTTGACTTTGTTCAGTACCCAATCGAGCTCTTTGAGGGAGAGGTTTTTGTTGAAGTCAAATTCCACATCGGTATGAAAATCGATGGGAATTTTTTCGCATTCCGTTTTGTGGGTTTGAAAGGTTTGGTCGTAATTTTGATTGGAGGAGGCAGATGCAAAGAAATCTCCGAACGCCTCGGCGATGATTTTCCGGTCATTGGTGTATTGACCGTTAATAAGAAGATTATACTCTTTGCTTCTTTTCTTGCCATGAAGCCTACCAATCTTACTCCATAACTTCTTTGTCGACGTGTTAGGGTTAATTTCGCTGACGAATTTAGCCCAACTATTGTGTTTGGCTGAATTAATGGCAGTTCGAGCTTCGTTGCGAGCCCTTTGGAACTCTGTGAGCAGTGTGGGCTTATGGGGGTTATCCGGATGGGCCTTTCTGAGTTTGCGTAAGGCCTTACGTCGACCTTTGATCGCTGCCTTCACCTCAGGCGACCACCATGGGACGCATTTCCTGCCAGGGATGCCACTGGTTCTAGGGATGTGCAACATTGCAACCTCAAGGACAACTTTGGAGAATTCCTCGGCTGTCCAGTCTTGTTTAGCGGAAAGGCGGTTTTCAATATTAAATTGATAGCCAGCCCAGTCAGCATATTCAAATTTCCATCTTGGCCTTGTTGGAAACTCTGGAGAAGATTGGCCGAAGGAGATGAGAATTGGAAAATGATCGCTGCCGCAGGTATCATCGTGGATGTTCCATGAAAGTTTTGAAGAGAGTTTGTGTGATACCATAGTAAGATCAATGGCCGAAGTAGTACCAGTATGATGAATTCTGGTGTGTTGGCCGTTGTTTAGAAGGAGTAGGGAATGGTCGGAGATAAAATCTTCGATTATAGATCCTTTTTGATCGAGGTATGCGCCTCCCCAGGCGTATGAGTGGGCGTTGAAATCACCCATAAGTATGATTGGGGCGGGAAGTTGTGAGAACAGATGGTCCAGTTGGCCTCGTAGAGTGGCCGGATTAGAATTATTAGTGATGTAGATGCTGACGACAGTGATTGGAAAGGGGTGTTTAATGCGTACTACCACTGCCTGAAGGTCGGTGGTAATTGCAAGAAGATCATGTGGAGTGCCATCCTTGATTGCGATTGCAACTCCGTGCTTTGAGGGGTTGGGACCCTCTTTGAAGTATGTGATGTACTTTGGGATGAAGTGTTTGTTGAAATTGTTTGGTGTCATAGTTTCTTGAAGGGCTATGACTGTGGGATTAGAGCTCGAAATAAGAATTTTTAGTTCTAAAATATTTTGTCGGATACTTCTGATGTTCCATTGTATCCCGAATTTCTGTATTGGAGTGAATGTGTTGGTGTTTTTAACTCTAATTCCTAAGTCTTGATTGTGTGTATGTTTGAACTATTCAAAGAGAATTAGTTCGATGGTCCTTTACCCTTGGAAAGAGAAGCTTTCTTTGAGGTATTGGTGTTGTTTTTGTTTGGTGTAGAAGTCTTTGGAGTGTTTGTTGTGTTTGTGTTGTTTTTTGTTGAATGTGCGTTGCTGTTGTTGTTATTGTTGTTTTTTGTTTGATGAGTGTTGTTGTTGTTGTTGTTGTTGTTTTATGTTGGGGTAGTATTGTTATTTGTTGTTGGTGTCTGTTTTTGTTCATTTCTTGTTCTTTTCTTGTCTTTATTAGTTAGGGTTTCATCTTCGGATTTTTGATCTGAGTCTGAAGATGAGCCTTTCGCAATCTTTCTTTTATTTTTATTTTTGTTTGGAACATCGGAAGTATCCATGGAGATGACTGATTCGCTCTCAGATTCAGCTGTTGAAATATCAGTTGTCGAATCTGTCATGGTAGTGTCGAGTGTAGTATCAATTGAAGGGGTGCTTTCGCGGCTGGAAGAGGCCGAAACGGCCGAGGCAGTTGCAGCGCAGTTGCATTTACAGTTGCAGCTGGTTACTGATTTTTGCAAGTTAGAGAGTTTGTCTTGCAAGACACTTGCATATGTTGGTCCATTAATTTGTCCATTGTATTTGTCCTTTGCCTCTTTATAGGAGATACCATAGTCGACTCGGATTTTGGTAATATTATTTTCGCATTGCCATACAGGGCATTTCCTGTTCGAAGAGGAATGGTCCCCTTGGCAATTCACGCAAAATGCTGAAGCGTTGCAGGTTTTAGTTCCATCCTTTTGTTCTGGATGTTCTTGACCGCAATTTCTGCAAAGCGGGTTATCGAGTTTGCATCGTTTGCTTGTATGCCCAAATTTGTAGCATTTAAAGCATTGCATTGGGTTGGGATAGAAATTTCTAGTCCCAGCCCGAATAAATCCGAAATTAATAAAGTCTGGAACAACAGTTCCACGAATAGTTAAAATGAGAGTGGCAGTTGGCACAACAATATTATTCTCCTTCCTGGTTATGCGCTTGACATCGATCACACCTTGATCGGAAAGCTCTGTAACCAGTTCGGATTCCTTAATGTCCATGACATCACGGCAAGTAACAACGCATTTACGTTGATTTAGAGTAGGGTGGTAAATTACTTCGATAGGGGTTTCATCAATCAGTTGATTAATTAAAAGGAGCTTACCGATGATATCCTCATCCTTGGCCGTAAGGATATATTGAGTCCTCTTCTTGTCGTCTCGTTGCGGTCGCGCTGTGTAATATTTTTTTCCTACAGCATTAGCGATCGTCTTGCTTACTACGAACGGATTAGTCGGGATTATGTTCTCTCCTGTTGCACGAAGTAGCAGGATTTGAAGATTTCCGTTTAGTGGGTCGGCCCACCTTGGAGCGGTACGTTGGGTAGGTTTACCCTCGTACATGTTTGTAGCTCGGCCTCCCGGAGGCCCGGAGCTACTTGAAGCCATGCTGTTGTCTGGCTACACCCTAGGTATAGCCGATGACTAGGGTTTTCTTCGGGTTAAAACACTATATAATATTTATGGGGGCTTTACACTTAGGGATATGTGCCCAGAAATTCACACTTTTTTAACCAGAGCACTTGTAAAACCACCAATATCGCGTATAAGCTTTTGAAATTGTTTTCACCAGTCACTTCACTGTCCGTAAGCGCACGTCTTCTTTTTAAATTATATTTTATATTTAAAATCACTAATCGCTACAAATAAACTGCCAACACTGCCCAAAAGAAAAAAGGGGGCGTGGCGTTGGTGACGCCGAAAAGCGCGCGCTTTTCCGGCACGCCGGTAAGCACCGCTCACTGCGGTCGAAGTAAACGGATGTCGTCTGCTGCAGCAAATCTGTAAACTAAAACTATATTGAGGACTAACTTAGCCTTCAGAAAGGCTGCTAGAAGCAAAAGTTAGTTTTTTAGGTGTGAAAAAACAGGTAAAATCTGCAAACTCCTTCCAAGGCGCCAGAGGGTGACGTTCCAGTCCGAGATCCAAAAGCGCCGTGTGTGTATGTATTTTTTTGCCATCGCTCCCTTTCAACGCTCATTCGTTCGTCTCGTTGGACTCGCCCCTCTGGCTAAGTCTGCCGATTTGTCTCTATCCTGTGAGTGTGTACCGCTAGAGTATAAAACACGCGGACCCCAAAAAATATCTTATTTTTCTTTCAAACCGTAAACCCGTGTGGTTGTACGGCATCAGCATCGTGGACGTAACAAAGGAGGACAAGTTAAGGGAAAGGCAAAGTCTCACTCGAACCATTCTTTGTGTGGACACCGACTGGACAACATCGTTGCTGGACGAGCTGGACGGCGAGGGATCGAGTGCCTTTCTCAAGGCAAGAGGGCGGAGGTGGTAGCGCTGGAGTAGAGTAGTAGAGTAGAGTAGAGTTTTCAAAGGGCCTTTCTCAAGGCTAGAGACTGCAAAAGTTTAAAGTCTCTATAATACAAGACCTTCCTTCCTTCCTTCACTCGAACCGTGCAGGTCTCCAGTTCCCTGTTGGTCGCATTCACTGATTGCTCCGCAAGAGTAATTAGGCCGAACGGATTGGTGCCGGAGCACCAGTATACCTAACAGCGATTATAGAGTTTCGGCCGTCGGAGTGCTCGAGTTGGCTTGCAAAGCTGCTCACGACAATCAGAAAACCCGCATCAAGAACAGAGCAGCTTCGGTTCGGCGCTCATCAAGGCAACAATTAGTTTCAGTGAGTGGCAAAGTGTTTCTCCGGCACGTCGCATTAAATGTAATTTACTGAACAATATGTCACAAGCTGGATGGGAAGAAATTTTCCAACTGTGAAAGCTGTGGCGAGTGGCAAACGCAATAGCTAAACAGGAAGGTTTAACCGAACAAGATGGGAATATCGAGTGATAACAAAAACACAACACCAAAGGTTCTTTTCAGAACCATCAACATATGCATAAAGAGTAAACAGTAAACTAATCCATTTTTCAGGCAGATAGGTAGGTATTCACGTAGGAGAAGAAAATAAAGCAATATATTTAAAATATATATATTTAACAAAAGCTGTCCCCTTTGTATAGTCCTACGTCACTCCGGTTATGTCCCCGACATTACCCACCCGTCTTTTTTCTTTTGGTTCTACTTTTTCTTTGGAATAACCAGATAGATTCCCAAGTGTAAGTGACTGACCGCGTTATCAAGACCACTTGCGCAGCCTGAGCACAATCTAGCGTACGAGACGCTTACATATTTCGCTGGGCGATTTCCTACGAACCAACGCTCGACGGTCACCGTTTTTACCACGTGTTTGGAGTATCGTCCGTAGGAGATCAAAGCCATAATCCCTGAGTCAGTGGACACAACCGTTTCTTCGAGGATCGTTGGCGCTTAAGCGGAGTGGTTTAGCCCAGGGACGAGAACAGTACGGGACTGGCTATTCTTCACGTGCGTAAAATTCTGAGTCTGATTAGCCGTCCCGTTACAAATTGGCTTACAATCGTTACAACCTTACTTGCAATATAAAAATGACCCCTATTTTCATGTATTTGCAATGTCGTATAACGCATTATATAACTCGAGAAATAATAGAACAAATGAAACCAAAATTGGAATGTCAGGATTTTACAGTACAATAAATGTTCCTATGCTAGTATCCGTGAAGTCTGGCCGGAAGGAATTTTCTGTTCCGTCGTCCGTATTGGTCTTGAATTCTGACAACTGCAAAAATAAATATTATCAAATTAGAATGATATTCAACAACAGCTGAGTAGCACAACTATTAATCTCCAACAAAATCATCCAAACAAGCAAATAATGCGCCAAACACATTGTTACACTTCAGCCATTCCATGCCAAACTGGTCCAGTGGTTCACAGATTTCCGTGAAAAGTAGCAGTTTTGTTCCTCATCGCAATAGATTAGACCCATATTTATTCTTAGGGTGGTCCCAGAAATCGATTTGATCTACTTTTTTCCGAAAATAACATTTTTTCAAAAACTCATAACTTTTGACCTACTCGACCGCTTCAAATCATCGACATATCAAATTAAATCTAATGAGATAGTTTTTTTCTGAAAAAAATACACTTGCGGAAAATTTGTAGTTATCTATTGTATTTATTTTCCATGGTTTATTCGGTTGAAATATCTTAACTCAACAACGAAAAAAACCTCTCTAGTTTTTTGGATATGTTATGTAAAAAAATCAGCTTTCTAGAAAAAATATACCAAAATATAGCGCCCTTTATCTTGAAGTAACTAACTATAAAAAAATACAATCAATATTCACTAAACAAAAACCATTTTTTTCGGAGTAGTAATAGTTTTTTCAAAAAAATCCGCTTCAATTTGATTTGTTGATCATCTGAATCGGGTAGTTCAAAAGTTATGAAAGTTTTGAAAAAGAGTCATTTAACGAAAAAAAAAGTAGAGCAAATCGATTTTTGGGACCACCCTAAAATGGAAAAGGGCACCCTAGAAAAAAATATAAAAATGCTGTTTAATATTTTGGAACATAATTATAAATTCGTTTATTTTTACAGGCTCAGTTACATAAGTTTAAAGGAGCCGAAATCTTAAATATATTTTTAAAACTATATATATGAACAATTTTCTTAAATCTATGGTTAGTAATGTGGGAAACCAATTACTCGTGGTGGACTCGAGATTAAAAGGGTGACATTTTCTCAGGAAAAGGATGGGGTATAAGGAAATTATTACAATGTTGATAATCACACACACTCAATTCTTAAATCTATTCGTACATCAGTTGTGAATTTACATTTCATTCTTCTGTTTATAGCAAGCGGACCAATTACTCACAAAGGAAGAAATGGAGGGTATTTATAAGGATATAAGGATAATCACACACGAATTTTTTGGAACATAAGATAAGGAACAAATCTACCACTTTTCACGAAAATTTAAGAACCACTATATCATCCATTACATGCCACAGGTTTGGCATGTTATGGATGCCTTAGAAAATTTCTCAGAAAGATCATCGAAATTTGTGTCTGATTTTCAGATTTTACAGTTGAACTACTTCCCAAAGTGCAATTGAAACATCATTGTCCAACCGTAGCCGCCATAAATAATCACAATCCGTATCGAGGTAAACGAAATTATGATTTAACAAGTTTTTAATTGCCACTCCGTCCAGCTGACCACATTTGGGTTGGCCTCGGCCATCCATTTCCCACTTCACGTTCAGCCTCCGGTATAATCATCTCAGCCACAATTAGGGGACGACATCAGCAAGAAGCCCACAGTGTCCTCTCCGTTCTTCTCCTTCTTCGTGCTATCACCGGTATGCCCGGTTTGAAGAGTTATTTATGTTCCACCATTAAAATATGTTTAATCACTGTGATTTTCATTTTCGTAATCATTTCGCGGAAAGCAGCGCGGACGAAAAAAAAAACCATAAGCTTTGCGCGAGCAAATAAAGCTGTAAAGCGTTCAGAGACCTTTTCGGGGTCGCCTGAAGGAACGGGCGGGTTACGAAATGTTTACTCTGCAAATGTGCATCACGAAAACAAAGTAAATTAGTTTCACGAGATGAAGAGCAATATCCTCTCTTTCTCTGCTGGAAACTGTGGCTGCAGTTGTTGTCAATTCCGGTATATCTGGGCACAACAAGTGGACTACGGACACACACGACACTGCGGATGACAACAGAAAAGTAAGAAAAATAATAAAACTAGAAGTAATCATGTTTGACGAAGTTAAACGATTTGAATTAACTCGTACAGTTTTTATGATGAGATAACACTGAACTGACCTCTCATCCTCTTGTTAGAATCGTCGACAAATGTCGTTCGGGTCTTTATTAATTTACTCACAACGGTTTCATTCTACATATTGGGCCCTTTATACGCAACTAACTGACCCGGCAAACTTCGTCCCGTCCAGAATGTTTTTTTTTTTGTTATGAATACTTTCAAACATTCACGTTTCCTTAATAATCGAACGTTCAACGTTCTAATTGACCCTTTAGAATTTCCTTTTACTATATAATTTCCTAGTACTTCTACCAAAACCCGTCAATATAATATTTTCGTACAATATTCACAATTCTCTTTCAAGATTCTTCAATCACTTGCAAAAAAACATGTTGTCATGTTTGGTTCGAATACCTTCCAAAGAAGGGGGTGCCTCAACAAATAGGAAAAATAAAAGATCTCGAACGCTTATAACTCGAACATTTCTTAATAGATCGCAAAGATGTTTACATCAATTGATAGGAAATATCCAGCATTGATCACAATGAATAACATTCTATTTTTTTTTTAGATAAACCATTGAGTGTGAAATGTTAGGCATTATCCAAATGAACTATGTTATTTATGTCCTCGTTTTGATTGGTCCAATTTGGGCTCCTCAAATGATTCCGCCCCAAGGGAGCAACCAGATTTACAGCGAAATATAATTTGAATACAGATAAAGAATTATATTGTAAGTCACTCCCCTTGTGATTTTACCGCCAGTCGAATCAAATAAATGTGGCAATTGCTTTCCGAGAACATCATTCATTTTCTAACCGCGAAGCAGAGCTGATATGCTAAGGTAATCGTTCTAGCATGTAGTGGCAGAAGTAGCGGAAGCGACAGAAGCGGCAGAAGTGGCAGAATTAGCAGAAGCGGCAGCGGGCAACGAGTTTTAATTTGGTTTTGCTCATACACTAAGGGTCTCCGCAGATTGCAGACTTTCCATCGGTTTATAGTTTTGTTAGGTTTGGGCTAGTGCAAACATCGATCCAACTGAATCGATACATTTTACGCGTATGCATACTTCTCCGTACTTATGAAAAAGCCGATCAAGCTACTGAACTATTGGACAAAAAGTCTGCAGTTTGCGGGAACTTCAAGGTTATTGTTTCACGAATATCGACGACCAACGCGTTCTCATTTTGTTGTCATCAAATGGACAACCGTAATCCATAGCTTTCGTGTAATCGATCCAGCACATAGTGATAATACTGATGAGAAATTGTCTGTGGCTGCATTCAGTGTGTCTAGAAAAGTACATTGGCAAAATGAAGACAAAAAACGCAAATGGAAACACCAAAGATTTGTCTCAGAACCGCTAAAATGATCATAAAGAATAAAGGGTTAACTAATCTTTTTTCCAGGTTGATAACTTCACGCAGGAGGAGAAAATGAAACAATATATTAGGTTGGGGAATAAGTTATCCATTATTTTCTCGATAGCTGGCTCCAGTGATCAATATCTCGCGTAATATCGATCATATAATTTCAGGTATAGGCTCGTTGTAAAGATGACATTTCACACACACACAAAATAACTTTTGCTGTTTTTTGTTTGTTCTATTCAGTTGGGAGTTACAGGGTGTTAACAATGGAGGTCAACAAAGAGAAAATACGGTACATTTTACACTTTTGCTTTTATAAATGTGAAAATGCAAACCAGGCCGCTAGAATTGGGATTGGTGTGTATAGTGTCGATACTGCAACAGTAAAATACGTGCAACTTAATTCATTTTTCCAAAAAAAAATTAAATTTTTTAATTTTTTTAAAATTTTTTTTAAATTTTTATTTTAGTGCAATATACTAAATTGAGATCTCTAGTGGCAACAAATGGACCGTTTGAAGCTAGCGATTGACTAGAAACGTTTAAAACTGGCTAACAGAAGATGTTTTGTGTTCCATCAGAACAACGCAAGGCCTCGGATTTGCGAGAGCTTAATTGGGATGTCCCGGCAACAAGCGATTACCACCTTTTCCTCGCATTGCAAAATTCCCAGAGTGATAAGAAATTGGGATGAGAAGAAAATTGTAAAAATTTATTGTTAGAGTTTATCGCCAATACGAACAAAGACCTCTATGATAGAAACATTATGAAGCCACCATTAGAATGGCAACAAATATTGCAACAAAACGGTGCATATTTGACCCAAATCGGACAATCCGGAGCATAATAAAAATAGTTTTGAATTTCACCCAAAAATAATGGATTACTTTTTCCCCAACCTGATATTTAAAAACATTTAACAAAGACCGACCCATTTGTGTAGTCCTACGATACTCCGGTCATGTGCCCCGACATTAATCACCTGTCTTTTTTAAACACTCACTAATATTTCGGACATTAATCGACTAAATTGTATAAACAACTTTTTCCAAAATGCCTCTTCCATGTACCATTTATAGTAAAAGTGTTCCTGGAGTTTCGTTATACGTGTACCAATTATGGTAGTAAACGGAGTTACATGGAAAACGTATTAAACTATTTACGTTAAATACTATTCCGGTAATATTTTTTAAAATAAAACTATCACTCTGAATCTTATTCTTGATCAAAATTAAATACCCATCTCCCGATGTACGGAAGACTTATTGGTTATTGTATGGGTTATTCATATTTTTTGGAATGTAGAAGAAAACGTTTTTGAGAAAATAGTTTTTATTTAAAAAAAAAAAAATTTTCCAGTGTAGTTTTTTGACGTAGAACTACGTCTTTTAGGAAGGGTGTCAAATCAGAAAACAGGTCACGTTTTTATGAAATAAAGTTAACGTTAATAACTATTTTCACAGTGAACGGATTCTGATGATTTAAATACCAATCGAATTGGAAATCCTCTAAGATTTGTTTGATTGGCTATACATTACAATCCCCTAATCTCTAAACGTTCTAAATTGATAAAAACTGGAAGCATTCCCATTTACACATACATTTGTTCTGTCGATTTGTGTGCTTCTCGCACCCGTGCCGTCAATAACGAGCAACTAATACATTCATTTCTGCCCGTTTCCAACTTAGTTGGTATAAATAAGCCATCCACGATTTGAACCCACACCCACATTCTTTGTGTGGACACCGACTGGACAACATCGTTGCTGGACGAGCTGGACGGCGAGGGATCGAGTGCCTTTCTCAAGGCAAGAGGATGGAGGTGGTAGCGCTGGAGTAGAGTAGAGTTTTCAAAGTGCCTTTCTCAAGGCTAGAGACGAATGAACTGCAAAAGTTTAAAGTCTTTATAATACAATACCTTACCTTACCTGAACCCACACCACTTCTCGTTTGGTGGTCATCGGAGCAACATCGTTGCTGGCGAACATCGAGCAAGAATGGATTCTTTTCCTGTCGGGAAAGACAAGAAAAGGAGGAGAATGGAGAATAGTTTCTTTCTACTGATGGAATGAAATGAAACCACAGTTGCGAGCGAGGAGTAAGTAAGTGAAACACAACGAGCGGATATCACCCATATCTAATGTTGATTTCACACACATAGACACACACAGCTCGATGCAAGATTGGAAGATATTGGTTATTATCAATCTCCTTCTAAATGTAGCCATTCTCGAAATATTTAAAAAAAAAGTATTTCTAATTTATTGTCTTTTGACGTAGGACTACGTCTAACCGGAAGATATAGGGGGTGAAATGGAAATCTAGGCACTGAACAAGTAGGAAAATATGCAAGATTTGGAACGTTTATAACTCGAGCATTTCTCAATAGATCGCAAAGGTTTTTGCATCAATTGATAGGAAATATATCTACGCATCTATCATAACGAATAACATTTCATTTTTCTTGAGATAAATAATTGAATAATTGTGAAATATCAAGCATTGTCCAAATGCACTATGTGCCCATTTTTGATTGGTCCATTTTGTGCTCCTCAAATCGTACCGACCAAAACGGGCAACCAGAGCAGCAGCGAAATAGAATGAAGCACGATTGGAAAGGAAAAAGAAAAAAAAAGAACGAAACATTGGTCGCAGTCTCACACATGCGTAATTCTCGAGCCAGCCAGTCAGCTTAAAAATCCCCGCTCCGCTGCCGTAACGATCATTCTCATTCAAACCGTACACCACATCAGTTCGCATCACAACACATCAACAAACCAAACCAAGCAGCCAAATCTGGACATGGCAAAGGAGGAAAAATTAAGGGAAAGGCAAAACCCGCTCGAATCGTGTCGGTCTGGAGTTCCCCGCAAGGGTAGCTAGGCCGAGCGCATTAGTACCAGTGCACCAGTCCACCAAGCCGGCGTTATATAGTTTCGGCCGCCGAAGTGATCGAGTTAGCTGCCAAAGCTGCTCGCGCCGAAAACAAAACCCGCATTCGGAACAGAACACATTCGGTTCGGTGGACATCAAGTCAACAGGCAGTTGCAACGAGTGGTGAATGGCAAACGCAATCGCAAAACGGCAGCTGGTAGCAGAAGAAAATAGTTTGTTCTTTATACAATCTGCTTTGGTGGCAAATCCAGAACAAGGCGGCATCGAGGGCGTTCGAAATGGTTTTTTTTTTCAAAACCACGAGTACAAAGTTTTCTAAATTGAAACCATTCCATAAAACAAGGCGCTTATCAGGGCCATTAAACCTTTCAAAAAAGAGTTTACGAAATATAGTTCAATGTTTTCTAAAATAATATCCAAAATAATAATAAAAAACAATTTGATTTTTTCATAATTTGTTTGCCAGGATCTGCTGAGTATGTGAATTTGGCAGTTGTTCTGAGCTTATTGATAGTTGGGGACTTTCCTGATTATTCAATTTACACCAATTCTTAAATTGTTTCCAGATTGAAAGTACAGTAATTTACAATTAGTTCGACATTTAGCTAATTGGACGGACATGTAATGCGACATAATTAGTTGGACATTTTTGTAAACATAGAGATCCAAATTATGACCCCACATTGAAAGTCGACACTGTACCACTGTCATCGCAAATGTTCAATTACAGGTTAAAATCGCCTCCAATGCGACACTGAGTGGTGCTTCGGCACGTCGCATTGAATGTAATTTACTGTGCAACATGTCACAAAGCTGGATGGGAAGAAATTTTCCAACTGTGAAAGCTGTGGCGAGTGGCAACAAATCGCTAAACAGGAAGGTTTAGCCGAACAAGATGGGGATATCGAGTGATAACAAAACATTAAACTCTTTAGAATGAAGATAATTTTGTGATCCTGAAAAGGACCCTTTTTAGCCTGCATGTGAATCCAACGAGCGAACAAATCGTAATGAATGTATTTTTTTGCCATCGCTGCCTTTTAACGCTCATTCGTTCGTCTCGTTGGACTCGTCCCTTTGGCTGAGTCTGCCGATTTGTCTCTATCCTGTGAGCGTGTACCGCTAGAGTATAAAGCGCGCGGATCCAAAAAAAATATCTCATTTTCTTTCAAACCGTAAACCAGTGTGGTTGTACGGCAACGTTTAGTATCGCATCGCATCACATCATAAAAAGAAAACAAGCAGCAACGTGGACGTGTTGACGTAACAAAGGAGGACAAGTTAAGGGAAAGGCAAAGTCTCACTCGAACCGTGCATGTTTCCAGTTCCCTGTTGGTCGCATTCATTAATTGCTCCGCAAGGGTAACTAGGCCGAACGGATTGGTGCCGGAGCACCAGTATACCTAACAGCGATTATAGAGTTTCGACCGTCGGAGTGCTCGAGTTGGCTTGCAAAGCTGCTCACGACAATCAGAAAACACGCATCAAGAACAGAGCAGCTTCGGTTCGGCGCTCGTCAAGGCAACAACTAGTTTCAGCGAGTGGCAATCGCAATCGCAAAACGGCAGCAGGTAGAAGAAAGAAAAAGTTTGTTTATACAGACCGCTTTGGTGGCAAAACCAGCCACCGTAAAACACAGCGCTTTACAGGGCCATTAAACCATTCAAAAAAGAGTTATTAAAAGTTTTTCACAATACCAATGCATTCTAAAGTGACATAATATGACATATAATATAAACTGTTTTGTTTTGTTTATGCTTGTTCTTGAACTGGTTGGGGTTTTTTAAATTGATCATTCAGTTTTCACAAACCCATGTATAGTTTCCGAATTAAAAGTGGCTTCAAATTACAACACATTGTATGCAGGATGGCATAAACGAATTTTCTCGGTAGCAAGAACTGCTTTCTTTGGTTGACTGACTGACGTTACATCTGCATTGTATAGGAAAATAACAAAGGAGCAACATGATGAGCTATGTATTTCCTGCTGCTCTGTTCTTATTTTAAGTTCTTATAGTTCGTTTATTTTTCAACAGATCGTCTCCAAAACCTCAGTTCTTTTTTATTTTTATTTACTTTGTTTACGGATACTACAAATCTTACAATTCATTCGTCTCCGAAACCACAGTTTAAGGTACGGTAATGTGCTCAATAATGAAATATATGGTAGTGAATGAGTTGATGACTACCTATGCATTCCCTATCACAGCCATCATTTTGATTGTACGATATATGCATACGCCGAAAGATGCCCGGCGTTGAGCATTTAATAAGTACAAAGCCTTTAGAAAAAAATCAAGAATCAAGTTTGTAAAAAAAAACGCAAAAACACAACACCAAAGGTTCTTTTCAGAACCCCCAACATGTTCATAAAAAGTAAACAGTAAAGTAATTCATTTTTCAGGTAGATAGGTAGGTAGAAGAAAATAAAACAATATAATTAAAATATATATTTAGCAAAAGCTGTCCCCTTTGTATAGTCCTACGTCACTCCGGTTATGACCCCGACATTACCCACCCGTCTTTTTTTTATACTAAATAATCCCTTTTAATATGTTTGCCTTGTTATATCGTCATGTTCATGAAATTTTATGAATGTGCTTATAATTTCCAACAGCTTTTCCAAATACATCATCATGGTTCATTTTTTGACTTTGACTTTTGACTTTTGACTTTGACATCTTTGATAATTTATATCTCAAAAAATATGAGTCGTACCGAAATAGTGTGTTAGAAAGAGTTATAGAGTATTGTTGGCTTAATTTGAAAAAAATATACACTGAGAAGAAAAATTAGTACTCTCTTTTTTATTTACAAAATAAAATTTTAATTTGCGATATCAAAAAATATGTATTTTTCTATATTTTTTCAATTTTTTCATATAAAATAGAAGTCATGTAGAAAATTTAAAAAATGGGCCCAAGATGGTAAAACTATTTTTGACGAACTTTGTAGAACATCGAATTTTAAGGAATTTTCGAAACTTCGAATTTTTGTATGCTAGTAATCATTTTTAGCCACAAATTATGAATTCTGATGTGATTTAAAACAAAAGAGGTTATTATCAATCTCCTTCTAAATGCAACCATTCTCGAGATATTTAAAAAAATATTTCTAATTTATAATCTTTTTTATAGTAAATAATCTCTTTTAATATGTTTGTCGTGTTATACCGTCATGCTCATGAAATTTTATGAATTTTCTTATAATTTCCAACAATTTTTTTGATTGATTGAAGTTTGTATTAAGATTAAGTTTCGCTACGATTTGTATTAACCCACATGTCTTCGAATGTAACTCCTAAACATATGTCTTTACCATAACGATGTATGTGGAAAAGTTGTTGGAAATTATAAGCGAATTCAAAAAAACTCATGAACATGATGGTATAACACGACAAACATATTTGAAGGGCTTATTTATTATTAAAAAGACAATAAATTACTAACATACAAAAACTCGAAGTTTCAAAAATTCTTAAAAATTCGACGTTCCACAAAGTTCGTCAAAAATAGTTTTACCATCTTGGGCCCATTTTTTAAATTTTCTACATGACTTCTATTTTATATGAAAAATATAAAAAAATATAAAAAATACAATTTTTTTGATATCGCAAATTAAAATTTTATTTTGTAAATAAAAAAAGAGTACTAATTCTTCTTCTCAGTGTATATTTTTTTCAAATTAAGCCAACAATACTCTATAACTCTTTCTAACACACTATTTCGGTACGACTCATATTTTTTGAGATATAAATTATCAAAGATTTCTCTTACTCAAATCGATACGCCCTTTTCAAAAGTTCCGCTTGAGAAAAAAAATGAACCATGATTATGTATAACATATAACACGACATACATATTAAAAGGGATTATTTAATATAAAAAAGATAACAAATTAGAAATGTTTTTTTAAATATTTCGAGAATGGCTACATTTAGAAGGAGATTGATAATAACCTTTTTTGTTTTAAATCATATCAGGATTCATAATTTGTGGCTAAAAATGATTGTTATCATACAAAAATTCGTAATTTCGAAAATTCCTAAAAATTCGATGTTCCAAAGTTCGAAAGTTCGTCAAAAATAGTTTTACCATCTTGGGCCCATTTTTTAAATTTTCTGCATGACTTCTATTTTGTATGAAAAAATAAAAAAAAAACATTTTAAAATATGTATTTTGGATATTGCAAATTGAATTTTTATTTTGTAAATAAAACAAAGAGTACTGATTTTTTTGCTCAGTGTACATTTTTTTCATTTTCAACCATCAATACTCTATAACTCTTTTTTAGACACTATTTCGGTACAACTCATAGTTTTTGAGATATAAATTATCAAAGATTTCTCTTACTAAAATCGATACGCCCTTTTCAAAAGTTACGCTTTAGTCAAAAAATTCCCAATTGTTGTGAAAAACTCATATTTCCTCCAACCCAAACGGAATACACACTTTCATTCGAATCAAAAATACTCATGTTTTGTCATCTGTCGATTTCATCTGGAATTACTCAAGTGTAAATTCTGCGTACAAGGATCCCCCTAAGATTTTCAACAGGATTCAAGTCTGGAGAACGAGCCGGCCGGTCCAAAAAATTAAGTTTTGGTCCTTAATCTATTGCTTAGTTTCCTTGCTGATATGAATATTAGCAATGTTTTGCTGGAATGTGATATTTTTGTGACGATATCCGCCCAAAAATGGTAGGAGAGAGGATTCCGTGAAAGCTATCTTGAACTTTACGGTTGCACAGAATCCCGCTCAAACCATGCATGAGCCTCCACCAAAATTACTGGTTGGAAAATACTGTTCCTTCTTCCGTAAATCACGCCAGTACCCGTTGAAACCATCAGGACCATCCTAATTGAACTTTTTTTCGTCAGTTTTCGGCTATACATTGAAGAACTTTTCGTTATGGTATATAGTAAAATGTATTGTTTTGGAAACATTCTTTGTCACAGCATACCATGACCAACTGCCACTTCTTGTAAGATTTGGCAAAATTTAGACGTCTTCCGATGTGAAATGGTGTAAGATGATGAGCTTTAGGCCTTGTTCTCACTGCAGCGGGGCGTTAGCGTGGCTTGGGCGGGGCGTGTGATGCTTACGATTAATCGTGTGTGTTCTTACCGATGTGTTCACACCAGGCTGACGTGTCGTGAGCGTGGTTTTGGCGTGTGGCTGGCGTGCAAACGAAAACACTTCACGCCGGCGATATTTGTACTTCTCCACTTCTCTCTTGCATATGTTTGTTTGTAGTAGTGACATAATTTTAATTTTTCGCATTTTTTTTAGTTTTTACGTTTTTCGCCGTCCGATTTTTGTCCCAGTTCGTCCAACGATGTTGGAATATTTAAAAATAAACTAATTTTCATTCTTTCATTCAAAAATAGACATTGACAATTTGTATAAAACACGCCGAAGACACGCCGCTGGCACGGTGCAATGTGAGTGAATTAAAATGTCGCTGCGAGAAGTGAACACGCCCCGCTCACGCCACGTTGACGCCCCACTGCAGTGAGAACATGGCCTTAACCTTTTAAGTCCTCTTTATGTGAGGATTTTTTACCAAAACTTGACGCATTTTCCCCCCAGTAACATTTAAATTGAAAAATAGCTTCATTTGCATAAGCGATGTTGAGGTATTTGAAGCTGTTCTAACTATTTCCCGCATATCCCGGTCAAAGAGCTTCGATTTACGTGGAGCTCTCTCCTTCTTATCGTATCTTTGAGGATTCGTAAAATAATTGAGCACTTCTTTATGGGATCGTCCAATCCGACGAGTAATTTTTCTGATACAACATTTTCTTGGTGAAATGCGTCGATTTGTCTTTCTTCTCTCTCCGTGAGCACTCCCTTCGGCATTTCCCAGATTTATTGATCAAAACAACTAAACCAACGGAAAATGTAACTGGTCTTATAGAAACTTGACACTTGGAAAATACAAAAACATTCGTTTACGATCAGCGCTTGTACACACATATATGAAATCATGCAGTGTATGGTAGTCACCAATACCTACATACTAGAATATAACTTGAAGCATTGTTTGTTTACAATGACACAAAGCAGCAAATCATCACCTGGTCTTATATACGTTGGGCAGAGTGTATCATTACACCCACAATGTTCCACTGCAATCTGAGGAGGTGCTGCCAATTACTAATACGAGTTGGTATGAATTTCGTCAATAGCGTTCCGTGGTGATGTTTCCTGGAACTTTTTCATCATGGTGGTATGTGTATTCGTAATGTTCCGGTGTTATAAAATGCACTACGAACCTTGCATACTTTTACCATATTATTCTCAGAAACTGTTTTGTCCTTGTTGAATGGAAGTTGAAAGTAAGTAACAACTACACAAAACTACATGTGAATGATGTTAACAAGAATAAACGCGTTCATTTTAATGCTATAACGCATTCAGATAAAACGGCAGTAATAAAGACATCATTGGAAACTGAGCATGAGCATTAACCTACTGCTGCTTCTTTTATTGTTTATACTACAGAATATATTGATAACATGAACATCATTTTGCAATTTGTTTTATACCTAGAACGTTGTTAACCTTAGGTTCAAAGGAGGCGATTACGACACAGTATAATATATCAAAAAATCAACATTGTTTTAATTGTATAACATGATAGCACTTACGACAGATGTATTCAAATTTCTACCAAGATAATCGTTTAATTATGTAAGCAACGTTCGGAGCCACTAAACATTCTCACGTTAGCTTGCTCAGTCGAGGTTCATCGTGGATATCACGAGAATGCACATCAATTTGCGATTAGATAATCTGCCAAATATCCTCGGTCCGAATCCCTCCGGTCGCGCAGTTCAGCATGAGCGCAAACCCGCTAACAACTATCACAAGTTACCGATTTTCCCTGGCTGTGCGCCATGTCCGGTCTCTCAGGACACCAGCAGCTAGCTGTACCGTGGGGCCGAAACTGGATCCGAGGGTAATTTTTCGTAACTCGCTCCAATTAGCATAAATTAAAACACAAATTGCCTGTTCGAGCCCCATAAGCGGTGCGAAAATGACTTGTTATTATTTCAAAAACCTCTCGATTTAATGCTAGTCTTGGAAATCAGCGATAACCTGCGGCCCACTTCTCGAGCGCTGTGAGGACTTCGTCGTCAGCTCTACATCAGCTGGGTGCTCCCGGTGATTATGTGAGCATCTAACTATGGTCAGGTGCTAGATTCGACGAGCTGTATGTGGATTGTTTGAGAGTTCGAAAAAGAGGGAATATAATTTGGTGATTTTTCGAACAGAACACCTCAGACTATCTGCTGCTTTGGGGGAACACATCTCTTGGTTCAATGTGTACTCTGCTAACGAGACGTAAATTTCCCTGACAGCCCGCTTCCAATGTTTACGGCTCCAAGAGGGAATAATATTAAGGTATGTTACGAGTATTCATCGTTTAAAGTCAGTGAAATTGACGCTTATACAAACGATTATCCACCGAGCTTTATGCGAGGAGAGTTTTCGAGTTGTCAGTAACTTGATGACACTAGCGCCTCGGAGCTAAAAAATCAAAATTGGACCAGTCGGATGGGGTGGCCTGGCAGGGGCAACATCACTAAATCATTTGCGAATACGCAAAACGGTGGATGTCACAGTGCACCAGAGGCGCCTGGTTTTGACTCTTTGGAGACGCACCATTTCCCAGGAGCAACCTTCGCTCTGTTCAACATGGCCTGCGGTCGGTTGTTTGGATTAGTTATTTCTCGCGTAACTTTTGAAAAGGTCCTATGTAACAAATGTAAACAAATCGAGTTAATGGATGCACGCTATTAGTTTTCAATCATTGAATGCATTATAAAAACAATCGTTTACGTATCTATCTTCTTCATCTTTTAATCGCCGATGCAAAAAATATCCAATGTACAGATTCGGATTTTAAGCACTCGGCTGTTACTTCAGACGCCTCTTTCCTCCGACGCTCGAAACGTCCGAAGTAACAAAGCAATCAAAACAACACGAAGTCGTACTTCGGTCGTTTTGAGTTTTTGTTTCTTTCAGGTGTTGTTATCTATGTCAGTGCAATTCAACGAGTGATGACAATAATAATCTGTATTTAGAATGAAATGCTGATGTTTCGATTGTTCTTCAGTAGTTAGTTTCAAATTCTTATCGTGAAACGTAATATGTCCAATGTGCAAACAGGGGCAGTAAAAACGTCCAATGTAACATTTTTCGCTCCGAGGCTTCAAATTTAAGCTCAAATCACGGAACAACTATTACGATTGGTTTTTCAGAGTTATTATTGACTGCTAGTGGTAAAAGTAGTGATAAAGATCGATACCTTTTAAGACATTTCGCGGAATAATGTTCGGGTCTTCAACTTCATTTTTCTCGAGTTGACGAAAATGTTACATTGGATCTTTTCAAAAGTTACGCGAGATTTGATTTCGAGCTCAAAAAACATTTTTTTATATTTTTCATCGTTGTGTAAGTGCGCACCATGTGCATTCTGTGTATTGGTATTGGTGTCAGCTTTAGTCTCATATATGGGCTAACCGACGCGCACGGTGTCGACTAGAGATGGGCAAATCAGCTCATCATGGTGAGCGGCTCAGAGCCGTCCAGCTCATACAAGTGAGCTGCTCATTTGGAACAGCTCTTCAGCTCAGTTGAATTTTGCAGTTGTCCACACAATTGCATATGATACGTAATCACCATGGGACATTGCATAGTGTGCATTTTTTAATAGACGGAAAGCAAAAAATTAACGAATTTAATTCGTAATTGTACAAAAACTAAAACTGATATGAATTCTAATAATATAATATACAACAAATACTGTATGCTGAAATCCAACATAGAAGATGCTTAGGATATGCTGAACTTAAACAACAGAAAAACCAGCAGTAGCCAAATAGAATGCTTCCAAAAACCATCGAGTTTTTTTTTTGCATCCGAGGATATAAAAATAAATCCACTAATAGGTGCAACGAGAAATAATTATTCGTGATCACAAAGGTAACAAAAGGACCAGTATCAATCATCAACATTTATGCCGGGTGGTTTTCTGAATTGTTTTGATTCAGCACGCGGAAATAAATGTATGTGTTTCCACAGTAATGTTTAAATAACAATGTAATATATTAAATTTATTTACAAGCATATAATAATGTGTATTATTTTGTTTGGCCATATAAGAAATATTTAATGAAGTAACGAACGATTGAATATCTTCAAAATAAAAACCTTTTTTCCTATCTGGCATCTCTGTTAAAGCTAAAGTACGAAGAGGGATACACGAAAACAAACTGACGTCATGCCATGAAGCGCGGGAGACGAAAAATTCTTTCGCGTCTCGCAATTCACACTCTTTGCAGCTTTTGCGCTGCACAGCTATGCAGCTCAACAGCTCAACAGCTCAGCAGCTCAACAGCTCATCAGCTCAACAGCTCAACAGCTCATCAGCTCAGCAGCTCATCAGCTCAACAGCTCAATGGCTCATCAGCTCAACAGCTCAACAGCTCATCAGCTCAGCAGCTCATCAGCTCAACAGCTCAACAGCTTATCAGCTCCAGCTCCGTAATGAGCTGATGAACTGCGTTTTTGACGTAGGACTACGTCTAACCGGAAGATATAGGGGGTGAAATGGAAATCTAGGCACTGAACAAGTAGGAAAAAATGCAAGATTTGGAACGCTTATAATTCGAGCATTTCTCAATAGATCGCAAAGGTTTTTGCATCAATTGATAGGAAATATATCTACGCATCTATCATAATGAATAACATTTCATTTTTCTTGAGATAAATAATTGAATAATTGTGAAATATCAAGCATTGTCAAAATGCACTATGTGCCCATTTTTGATTGGTCCATTTTATGCTCCTCAAATCGTACCGACCAAAACGGGCAACCAGAGCAGCAGCGAAATAGAATGAAGTACGATTGGAAAGGAAAAGAAAAAAATGAACAAAACATTGGTCGCAGTCTCACACATGCGTAATTCTCGAGCCAGCCGGTCAGCTTAAAAATCCCCGCTCCGCTACCGTAACGATCATTCTCATTCAAACCGTACACCACATCGGTTCGCATCACAACACATCAACAAACCAACCCAAGCAGCCATGTCTGGACATGGTAAAGGAGGAAAAGTGAAGGGAAAGGCAAAATCCCGCTCGAACCGTGTTGATCTGGAGTTCCCCGCAAGGGTAGCTAGGCCGAGCGCGTTAGTACCAGTGCACCAGTCCACCTAGCCGGCGTTATATAGTTTCGGCCGCCGAAGTGATCGAGTTAGCTGGTAAAGCTGCTCGCGACGATAAGAAAACCCGCATTCGGAACAGAACACATTCGGTTCGGTGGACATCAAGACAACAGGCAGTTGCAGCGAGTGGCGAGTGGCAAACGCAATCGCAAAACGGCATCAGGTAGCAGAAGGAAAAAGTTTGTTCTTTATACAAACTGCTTTGGTGGCAAATCCAGAACAAGGCGGCATCGACGGCGTTCGAAATGGTTTTTTTCAAAACCACGAGTACAAAGTTTTCTAAATTGGAACCATTCCATAAAACAAGGCGCTTTTCAGGGCCATTAAACCTTCCAAAAAAGAGTTTAGGAAATACAGTTCAATGCTTTCTAAAATATTATCCAAAATAATAATAAAACACAAATTGATTTTTTCATAATTTGTTTGCCAGGATCTGATGAATATGTGAATTTGGCAGTTGTTCTGAGCTTATTGATAGTTGGGGACTTTCCAGATTATTCAATTTTCACCAATTCTTAAATTGTTTCCAGATTGAAAGTACAGTAATTTACAATTAGTTCGACATTTAGCTAATTGGACGGACATGTAATGCGACTTATTTAGTTGGACATTTTTGTAGATCCTAATTATGACCCCACATTGAAAGTCGACACTGTACCACTGTCATCGCAAATGTTCAATTACAGGTTAAAATCGCCTCCAATGCGACACTGAGTGGTGTTTCGGTAACGGTATTGAATTAAAGAGACTTTAAACTCAGAGAGCTCATTCGTCTCTGATACTGAGTGGTGTTTCGGCACGTCGCATTAAATATAATTTACTGTACAACATGTCACAAGCTGGATGAGAAGAAATTTTCCAACTGTGAAAGCTGTGGCGAGTGGCAAACGCAATCGCTAAACAGGAAGGTTTAGCCGAACAAGATGGGGATATCGAGTGATAACAAAACAATAAACTCTTTAGATTGAAGATAATTTTGTGATCCTGAAAAGGACACTTTTTAGCCTGCATGTGAATCCAACGAGCGAACAAATCGTAATGATTTTTTTTGCCATCGCTCCCTTTTAACGCTCATTCGTTCGTCTCGTTGGACTCGTCCCTCTGGCTGAGTCTGCCGATTTGTCTCTATCCTGTGAGTGTGTACCGCTAGAGTATAAAACACGCGGACCCCAAAAAAATATCTTATTTTCTTTCAAACCGTAAACCCGTGTGGTTGTACGGCATCGGCATCGTGGACGTAACAAAGGAGGACAAGTTAAGGGAAAGGCAAAGTCTCACTCGAACCGTGCAGGTCTCCAGTTCCCTGTTGGTCGCATTCACTGATTGCTCCGCAAGGGTAACTAGGCCGAACGGATTGGTGCCGGAGCACCAGTATACCTAACAGCGATTATAGAGTTTCGGCCGTCGGAGTGCTCGAGTTGGCTTGCAAAGCTGCTCACGACAATCAGAAAACCCGCATCAAGAACAGAGCAGCTTCGGTTCGGCGCTCATCAAGGCAACAATTAGTTTCAGTGAGTGGCAAAGTGTTTCTCCGGCACGTCGCATTAAATGTAATTTACTGAACAACATGTCACATGCTGGATGGGAAGAAATTTTCCAACTGTGAAAGCTGTGGTGAGTGGCAAACGCAATAACTAAACAGGAAGGTTTAACCGAACAAGATGGGAATATCGAGTGATAACAAAAACACAACACCAAAGGTTCTTTTCAGATCCATCAACATATTCATAAAGAGTAAACATAAAACTAGTCCATTTTTCAGGTAGATAGGTAGGTATTCACGTAGGAGAAGAAAATAAAACAATATAATTAAAATATATATTTAACAAAAGCTGCCTCCTTTGTTATAGTCCTACGTCACTCCGGTTATGTCCCCGACATTACCCACCAGTCTTTTTTGATTGCGAGCCGATCAGAATCCGCTCACTATGATGAAGCGATTCGAATGAACAGCTCATGAGCGGATGGCACATCTCTAGTGTCGACTTGCCGTCATTTGTTGTTTGTTTATCGCGCAGCATGAAGGAGTACCGCTACGTCGTAGTAAAGTTGTTTGCGAGAGGTGAGCGACCAGGTGACATATTCCGGCGGTTGAAATCCCACAGGGTGAAGCGGACTTCATCTATACCACCATTCGTTGGTACCGGTAGATGGGCTCGGTCAAGGACCGTGTGAGATTCGGGCGACCGAGTTCGGCAAGGACGCCAGCAGTCATCAAGGTGGTGAGGGAGCGGGTTCGTAGAAAAATGAGCCGCTCGATCCGGAAGACAGCAGCTGACCTGGATGTGTTGATCGGGACTACCCACACCATCATGATGAAGAACCTGGGATACAAGCCGTACATGAAATGCAAGGTTCACGGGGTAACAAAGTCTACAACGAAGAAGAGGCTGGACAAAGCCAAACTGATACTTTCGCGACACGCAGGTCAGAAGTGCGAACTATCAATGCTGTCAACTCGAATTGGACACAAAACACGACGGCAAATATTTAGTTGCTGATTGTTTGAACTTTTTTGGACCTGTTCCTCGAACCTTGTACTGAGATACGCTAAATATTTCTGTCAATTTTTTTCAATTTTTTTTTAAATTTTTTTATCCAAAATATATAGTTTTATCAAGGCTCATATGGCGTTAACCTGAAAAACATTCTTTTATTTTTAACTCGCTGAGATGTAACTGAGATGCGTAACCGAAATAGAGTTGTTTCCTGTTGGGTAATGGCAATGCAAATAAGATTTGTTTTATTGATTAAAAAATGCAGGTGCTCCGTAATTGCTATAAAAAGTGCTCTGCCATAAAAAAAAATCTGAAAACCCCTGATGTAACCGATTACTCGCGGTTGGCTCGAGGTTAGTATTACAAGTGTCAAGTGATGAAAAAACCGAATCAATCGTGCTCGTGCTTTTCAGCAGTATAAACAGACAAACCCTCAACTATTTTGCTCTTGGTTCTAGTCAGCTTCTAAATAGTCCTAATTTGGCGATTTGATTTCCTTTTATGCGTCATTCCTTAGGAATAGATTGAACAGACTTTTCACAGTCTATCTCACTCGCACTGGCAACTGTCTGTTTTACCCCACCAGTACAATTATTTCAATAATTAAAATTTCCCACTCAAAAATGAATTTACTTTTCCATACATACCTAATATTGCTTCTTTGTTAACTCACAAACCGAAATATAACTATCGGCCAATTGAAATTTGATATCGAACCACGCAAGATGCTTAATATAGAAGCAGCTAAAATTAATTCCACACGCGGAATTATGTAGAGTAATGCGGGGCAAAGGTGCGCACCTAACTGTTGCCGTCCAATAACTCTTGAAATAACAGCAAATAAAATTTCGTTTACTTACCAAATTGTAACTATATATATTGCCTTCGAAACGTAGTACAAGCATTTCTCGAGTTGTGTTTGTAATTGGACAAATACCTATTTTAATACAAAAAGAAAAAAGCGCACCTTTGCCCCATAGTTGGGGGGTTTGGTCCTTTAGGACCAAAAACATCCAAATTCGTTGAAAGAATTATTTTTGGTCATTGTTAGGTTTTACAATAATTCTTTTTTGAATTTGCATTGGCAGCATTCAATGCCTTACAGGTAGGTAGTTGATGAGAGGATTTGGGTAAGTATTAGTAGGGTGTATGATTATGGGAGGTACACTGACTCTTCGGTTCTTATTACCATATGATTTATGGTTATATTTTGTTGCGGTTTTTTTTTTAACCGTAACAGTACGTAATCTATACTCGCGGTATATAATTTATTTGTTGACATATAAACCTGGTGCAGACTAAGACGCATCAATCCTGATACTGACTGTTTAAATCCGTGGCTCCGTTCTTGAGTTAAATCGTGAGGAACGGACACCAAATCATGTTTTATTTATATAGATCAAGTTTATAAATACATAGTTACCTTCACTTGATTTATTTGAAACTCTTTGTTGAAAAAAAAAAAAATTTTGATTTGAAGTTCATTGCGAAAACATAAACATAAACGAAACTAAACCGTTATTGAATTGAATGCATGGTGAAAATAAAAACATTTTTCATTTGAAATTCATTTTGAATTATTTTTAAGCAATTGTTTATTTTTATTCCTCATCTTAGATTTCAGTTCTGAGGATCCCGACGCTTTGCCTCGGAGCGCTGTTGCTTCGTTGCGCTGTTGTGAGGTTCGAAGAGACAGACGGTGGTTCCACAAGAAGCTAGAAGCCCAATTCCTTCCTGCTAGTTTTGCAACTTGAATTCGTGCTGGAGGTTATTGGCTTCCGTCCAGTGGCCTGCAGATCCTCAGACTGATCACTCGTAAATACCTATCTGAACCGCACTAGGTGCTCGCTGGCACATTCTAACAGAAGTAGAAATGTCAATAAAAGAAAATTCAAATCATAAATCACTTTCTGATATGAGCCTCTTCCTCAGAGTTGATTCAGAAATACCGAGGTCTGCCGCAATCCGACACTCCTGAAGCCTCTGTCGGGTTATTTGAGCATTTATGGAGTGCATTTCTTCAAATCAGTTTTCTTCTTGTGGTCCCGTTAGAATTTTGTTGAAAACATTTTATAATTTTTTTTCAGAGCAAAACGCTAGTGCGAGCTTTTACCCCACAGCCACTGCGCACCTTTGCCCCACAAGCAATTTTTGAGTTAATCGAATTTTTAAATAAAGCTCCTCAACTTTTTCACAAAAACGAATTCGCACTATCATCTACTATAGAATGAAGGTTTCCTTGACAGTGTAGTTTCGAACTTTCCAGTTATTTTAGGTAACTAAATCGTCACCTTCAAAACTGAAAAAATTAGATCATAACATCGTAAAACTCTATTTACCTCATAATTTTTTGCCACTTTCATGAAATGTATCTTTTTTCATATGTGTGAGCTGCTGGTGTAATAATGTATCAAACGACTACAGAACAACAGAAATGTTATGCTCGTTTGCTTTAAAATGGCCAATGCGCACCTTTGCCTCGCACTACTCTATGAGTTTCGATTTTTGTTTCCATTTTCCACTTTTGATCAGTATTCATTGCCATAGGGTGGCTTAAATACTGTAGAATAATATGTAGAAGGTGTTCTTATTAACAGAAATCTTGAATTCAAAATGTAATTATACAAATCAACCACCTGTCCATATTACCCCCACTCTCCGTATTACCCGTGGTTCCCCTAGAAGCTTAGAGATCAGGTAAATTTTTCTCTATGTTAGGGTGCTCATACACTGTTTGGCCGAAGCCAAATATTTGACTCTTTTTGACAGATAAAATTTGGTCAACGTGTACTGATCAAATATATTCTACACAAAACACGACAAGCAAATATTCAGTTATTGGATGCCTAAAATATTTTTTCAGTTTGTTCTTCGAACCTGTCGGTACATGGTTAGGTTACCTTGGATATTTCAGTTGATTTTTTTCCATGTTCGGTGTTTGATATTGTTTACTACTGTTTAAAATTGAAGAGTGGCAAACAAAATAGTGTTTGTACAAATATCAAATCAAACCTTATCTGTCAAAAAATATCAAATATTTGACCTCCGGGCAAACAGTGTACGGCCACCTTTAGATGTTGACGTTGTTTGCCACTGTTGATCATTGAAGACCGACAACCAAAGTAGTGTTTGTCGCAAATTTCATCTGTCAAAATGAGTCAAATATTTGCCCACCGGACAAACAGGGTACGGACACCTTTAGTACGCAAGTTTCTTACACTGAGAGAAATAATTAGTAAATACAGCGCGGACTCGATTATATACAGTTTCTGATTTGTTTTCACTGTATATAATCGAATCCTGCATATAATCGAGTCAAAAAAAAGTTTTTTCATTCATTTTTTGCATGTATTTTTCGTTTTTTGAATAGAAAAGAGGAATTTGATTTTTGATTCATCCCCTTAAAGTCGCAAAACACCTTTCTTACAAGAAAAAAATAAATTTATCCAGATCCTCTCAGGAGGTGATAGACGATCATATTTGATTAAAAAAAAATCCTTCTACACATATGTTCGAATATCAACAATGGCAGAGTTATGGACCTTTTTTTTTCGTTCCGGACTCTGTTGTCTCAAAATGGCTCTACATTAAAAAAGTACGCTACGGAAGACGATTCTGTTGCTTTCATTTGAAAGATGAGAAAATTTAGTACAAGATATAGTAGTGGAACATCTGAATTAGTCGATTTTAATATGTTAGGAGAAATAAGGTTTATAAGTTAGGAGACAAACAGAATGTCGAAATTCATCGAGGGATCAAAATTCAGAATACACTCGACAAAAAATTAGAGGAACAAAGTGCGAAGTCGAAATTTGTAGGCGATGCTGTAACTTCGATAAAAATTAACACGTGAAGATGGAATGTACATCATTTTAAATCTTCAAGTTTTGTAACATCTTACAAATACATTTTAATCTTGGTATGTGTAGTGGACAAACAATAAAATAAATAAAATAAAAAAATTGAACTAACACAGGTTTTCGCCAATAGCAAATCCAATTAACCTTATCAACTAGCTTTGATCTGATATCTATATCGTCTCTATAGGACCTTTCAATACAGAGATATTTTCGTTTAAATGAAAAAAATCCCCTTAGTATTTGGTGATGAATAATTCAATAAACAATGATCGCACCGCAAATCGAAAGGCAGTTTTGAAAACTGCAATACATTCTGCATAATTTGTTGCTTTGCAAAAAAAATAATAATTTTTAGCATATATTTGAAAAAAGTGTCAAGTTTTGAGTTTATTTTGAGTGTTATAGAAAATCTTCTGTAATTCTGCAAGTATTGTAGTAAGTCCTAATGTTTGTAAATAAATTTTTAGCCTAGTGTACCCCACCCCTATGAACGTTTCATATTGATACTTTTAGCCGTTTTTTTAAAAGGCTCTCAAAAAGGTGCTTTTATGTCTGCATTTGCCAATAATAATATTTTATCTGCCAATACTGGTTCGAGTTTATATTTCGATTATTACAATTTCAATTTCATGATATCATGTTAGCGGAGAAAAGATGTTTAGTTGTCAGGAATACTGAATTAACTTTTATTCATCGTATTGCATCGTTTGGATGTGGGAAGTTTGCGCAATTTGCACACACACAGAAGAAACATCCTCGTTTCGAGCACATCAAATTATTAGTAATTTAAACACATTCCACCCAGCTCGGAGTACCAATGCAATCTGTCCGTTGATTTCGGACTCTGTTTTGCAACTGACCGGCCCTATTCTTTGCGTTCTCGTGAAAATTCGTACTTGTTGAAAAGCGGTTCCTGTTATCGACCGGGCAATTGTTCTCAGAAACTCTCGTCCTTCATTATACGTTTTCATCAGTTTTACCTCCCTAATAAGAGCAATAAAGGAACCCTGGTCCCTGGGCCTCCTCCCGCCAGGCCAGGTCCAGTGTTTGAACATCTCGTTACCCTTGTATCAAACGCTAAAGTGTATACGCGCCCAAAGCGAAGAGCGCATCCGGAGCCGGGAAGACAGGGAAAAGAGTCCGCGTAATTGGCATGTGTTGCATTGTATCAGTATTAATTTATTGATTGTTTATTATTAACGAGTGTGGTTTCGGCATATTTTAACAATATATTAGCGAGCTTTGCGCGTTCCCTCCCGTATGCTTCGGGACTTGGGTTTCTCGCTTGAGCGCGTTTGGTGCGGGCAAGCGCTTCTTCATGGCGGTAATATTTTTTCATCACGACCCAGTCTTCAATGGTCGTGTTGGGCAAGGAGCTTCACATCCAGAGCCACATCAGCGAGTATTTCTAATAAAAATTTGCACTCATCAGCACCGTCCATTTACTTTTTTTTCGATCCTACACCGTAGCCTGTTGCAGCTACTGATCCCAACCCAGCGCAACTCGGTGCATCACTATGCTGGACGCCAACCTGTTAACATTGGAGAAGTTCTTTTTGGTTTTGCTGTTTGTTGCAAAACACACACTTATTATCAAGAAGCGATTTAGCGTAGCTTGTAAAACGGCAATAATAAAATTCATTATGCAAATCGTTCTGATGCACTATAATTTTGCAGGCGCTCATCCTGTTCTGGCCATGAACAAAACACGTCAGTCAGTAGGTTATGTTGTGATAAGACGTTCTCCCGTAGGCATACATAAATAATGGTGCTTTGGACCCTACAGTCGAGCATCGGTGAGCGCACCTCCGGACGCTTACACTTAATGAACAGTGTGACTTGAGGTTGATTTTGATGGATCGCAGAGCAGCTGCCAAATTTTTGTCATGGTGAAAAAATAATTAAGATGGATATTAGTGTTTAATAAAACAATTTATCGTGTGCATCTGATCGGTATAGTGCACTTGCGTGTCGAATGCGTTTTCCATACATTTGCAGAAAGGCACATTGCTGGAACATCGTTAGCGGATTCCGAATCCGAAAGACAGTCGATTAAACCTTTTTTCTACGGTGACCGTTACTCAAAATGATGAATGAAATGCTAAAATGCTCATAAAATAGTATAAAACGTGAACCTTACGGAAAAAAATGGGGGGCTAAAAATGAAAGGGTTTCAAATGACATCATCTATTTCTCTACATTGACTCTCTCTTTTGGCCATAACTTTTGGCAAACTCATTCCCAGTTGTATTAGCCAATGGGGAAGATAGATCAGAACCTCATCTATCGGATTCTATAGCAAACCCAAATTGGAACGTTTTTGCAGTTGAGTTCAGGGCTCGGCATAGTCATAGTCAACTGCGGATAGTCAGCTGACTATCTGACTGACTATATCCGCATTCAGTTGGAAATGACTTTTAGCGCTTGTTCACGCAGTTTCTCGGCCAAAACAACTAAACACTCAGTCGGGCGTTTAGTCGCTTTCCCCCTCTACGACTCGAAAATCATTTCATTCTTCCCAGTCAAATTGTCTTCAATTGTGTGCCCTTCAACATGACGCGCACTACGTTACAGCTACTCTCCTGGGGTATGCACCAGTTTGATGATGGCTTCCTCCTTGATGCTCGCTTCTTCGAAACGTTCGTTCCTCCATCCAGGCTACGATCAGGCGTTGCTAGGCGGGCATTTTTCTGTTCTCCGCGGCAGTATCCGTTTACCTGTCGAGACGTGCACCGATTAGGAAGCGCCCTCCAACTTGACACGCGCCCCGTCACAGCCACCCTCGCAGGATTTCGCTTCCCAACGGAGCGCCGATTAGGTAGTGCCCTCCAACATGACGCGCACTCCGTCACGGCCGCTCTCGTGGGACACTATCCGGTGCTTCAGATCTCGCTGTTGTTCATCTTTTATAGTTAGGCGTTATCCGCACGCTGGTCGGTCCTCCACTTCCGCTGAAGCTCGGACATGATGTGGACGATTGTACAGTTCACTGCGTTCCAGGTGCCCTCGTCACGACACATTTCCTCCATGATGAATCTGGGATATACGAATACGATGTGTTCCGGTGTTTCCTCTACATCTCCACATTCCGGACAAAGAGGCAATCTTGCATGTCCAAACCGGTGCAAATACTACCTGAAGCAGCCATGACCAGACGAAAACTGCGTTAGGTGGAAATTCACCTCTTCATGTCTCCTGTTCTCGTTCAGTGTCGGAATGAGCCTGTGCGTCCATCTGCCGTTTGAGCCGCACTCCACTCTTGCTGCCACCTAGCCATCGACTCCACCCTCATTAGCTTCCGGATTCCTCTGGTTCCCCTCCTCATATAGCACTCGCTGTCCTCCGCCAAGATGATGTCGATGGGGACCAACATGGCTATGACGCAGACCGCTTCTGTTGATATGGATCTGTACGCACTCACGACTCGCATCGCCATGAGCCGGTACGTACTATTCAGCCTCCTCGTGTTCCGCTGAGTTTCTAACACCGCGACCCAGGCTGGACCCCCGTATCGTAATGTCGATGAAGAGACACTAGCCATTTGGTGCCTCTTGCTGCTGCTCGGGCCAGAATTGTTGGGCATGATTCTTGTCAGTGCATTGATTGTCTCCGTTGCGTTTTTACATGCATAGTCGACGCGATTGTTGAAGTTCAGTCGATCATCGATCTGCACCCCAAGGTATTTTAAGTCTCGCTTCGAAGTTATCAAGTGCTCTCCGATGGTGATTTCTGCACGTTTCACCGCCCTGCGGTTGCTGACAATCAACAATTCCGTCTTGTGGTGGGCTATCTGCAGTTTCACACTTTGCATCCACCTTTCGAGTGTTCCAGAGCGATGGGCCCAGGATAGAACCCTGCGGAACTCCCGCCGAAGTTTTAATCTGCGCCTGGCCCGTGTTTGTCTCGTACACCAGCACACGGTTCTCGAAGTAGCTTCTCAGTATTCTACACAGGTAGTCTAGCGATGGCCTCTCAGCTGGCACTATTGAACGCGTTCTTAACGTCGATCGGTATCACTGCGCAGTATCGATTTCCTATGAGCTTCTGTTTGGATGCTTTGTTGGCTCTTTCCTCCACTATGCGAATGGCATCTACCGTGGATCTCCCTTTCCGAAATTCGAACTGACTATCGGACAGTCCACGAACTCCCTCCGTGCATTCCGTCAGCTTATTGAGGATGATTCTCTCCAGAAGTTTCCCAAGAGTGTCCAGTAGGAATATGGGCCTGATTCTCGAATACACTTCACGGTGGAAACGAAATAAACGGCACGCCATTGAACTACGTTTTACGAGTTAGTGAAGTTTTCAGGCAGAATGAGCACTTTTCAAATAAAAAATCTTTAATGAAAATTAACTTCTTCGTATCAAACTGGTATGCAATGTGAGTGGAAAACTTTGTTTTCTTCATGTGATATAATAATCTCATATAAAAATTTCATCTGAAGATAATTTGATATTACAATGATAAGTTTAGTGGGAAACTAATCTTGTATCCAGATGTCGACACCGTACCGTTGTCATCGCGGATACGTTTCATTCCATTTCCACCGTGAAATGTATTCGAAGTGTATTCGAGAATCAGGCCCATATGTGTCAACACGATGCTGGATCACCCGGCGTTTCTCCTGGTTTGGGTAGTAGTATTAGTTTTTGTACCTTCCATCGATCCGGAAAGCTGCAGTCGTCTAGACACTTCTGCATTGCTGTCCTGAACATATCAGCAAATGTTAGGACTGTCGCTTTTAAAGCTACATTGGGGATTCCATCTGGATCAGGCGCTTTCTTCGTTTTGAGGCGTTTCATAGCTGCAAGCTCGTCGTTCGACACCTCTTTGCGTTCAGTGTTATCAATCTCATCCATCCAATCCAATCTCATCATGGGTGGCCAGGTCGTTGGGTCGTGCTGCGGGAATAACCCTTCCACGATAACTTTAAGTTTTTCGGGACACATTTCGGAAGGTGTCGTTGGGCCCCTGAGCTTCGCCATCATCACTCGGTAGGCATTGCCCCATGGATTGACGTCCACGTCATGACATAGCTCCCTGAAGCAATTAGATTTGCTCCGCTTAATCGCCCGTTTAAGAGTGGATCTAGCCTCTCTAAATTCCACTCTCCGCTCTTCTCTGCGCGTTATGTTATGTTTGACTTGCCTTAGCGTCTTCTGGTGCTAAGACAGTCTCTCTCTCTCTCTCTCTCTCTCTCTCTCTCTCTTTCTCTCCCATGTATCACGTATGCATGCATCGATGTTTGAATTCAACGTGGTTTGACATACGGTACAGGTGAGCTAGATTTTTTTATATCGTATATTTTGCACGCTATTTACTAATACTAATGCGAGGAGCTTTATAGCATACCTGATAACTGCCCAGGTTCGTTGGTTAGAGTTCACGATGGGTAGGCAATAAACCGTCCATTAATTGGATAACTACTTTTTTGCATCAGAAATAAATTTTTCGTTCCTCTTTATATGGACGTAAAAATAAGATTGCGTACGAGGGTAACAATTTCGTTCCTAGGGGGGTATTTGTATTCATTAGTCTCGTCAATTAGAATAACCACTGACTAGTTTATCAGTCATCCTCGCTCTCAACGCTAGTCAGTTCATTTTCTTGTCAAGTCACTTTTTGTTGACGGCGAATGCCGAAACAGTTCTAGTCGAAGCCAAGCTACTGAGAGTAGAGTCGGTCTTCTTTTTCACTGTTATTAACTGAAGAAAAAGTTTATAAAGAGTAATCGATTAAATCACTTACACCCCTTTCGTTCAATTTTTCGAGTCGAACCGTGCTCTGCTCCAAAACGACCGGATTTTTCATCAAGGCAATGCCCTATCAAATCGAGCAAAACTAGCCTAGGAAACAGTTGAGCTACTGGATTAACTATCACATGCGGCCTACTCATCTGACTTGACTCTCTTAGATTACCATATTATCATCTATTTCCATCAATGGGACACGCAGCATTTCTATTGTTACGAAAATGTGCGAAAATTGCTCAAAGATTTTTTTTGACCAGGCACTCATGAATAGCCTTAATGATAAGACAATGTTCAGCTTTCTATGACTAGAGGAGGTGCGGGTAAAGCGGACAGTGTGGGGTAAAATGGGCAGGTGGTTGATTTGTACAGTTACATCATGATAGCTGGACAGTTGCCAGTGGAAGTGAGATGGACCGTGAAAAATCTGTTTATTCTATTCCTAAGGAATGCTCTGTGTCTATAAACAGAAAAATAATCGCCGTAGGTGGACTGTCTAGAATAGGAAAAGATCGATCTTTACGAATCGATTTTCTAAACGACGTAGGGATTCACAAATTCAATCGGTTCCAAAGAATCGAGCTTCGCTGAATCGATCTTTGAAGAATCGAATGCCTTTTTTCCATTTTTTGGAATAAAAATTCCACATATCTATTCAAATATCAACAACTTTTTTTTTGTTTCTTAGCAGTGACCTTCATGTCACATTTGAAATTGTGTTATCCAGGGCATTTATCTTGTACCGTCATGGAACCGTCCCATTACATCCAACCGTGTCATACGTCTGGCTTTTAGTCGAAATCTTGGTACCGTTCTGAATCATATTTCGGACACTTTGTTCTTCACTTTGTTTGTTGAAATGCTTAAAGCACTGATGATAGAACTATCAAATTAATATCACAATTGCTTCCTTAGAGTAATCCCTTGGTTTCACTATCACTTAACATGAGAACTACATTTAAATTATAAAAAAATGAATGGGTTATATCTATGATATTACCGCAAGGTTGACGTGGGACTACCTTAGCTTAGTAATCATTTGTTCGTATTGATTGAATTTTTGATTGAATGGAACAATTTCCGAATTCAATTGGATTCAATATATTTGCGTTGTGAGAAAAAATTTGAACAAATGCAATGTCTCTAGTGTCTGCACGATCTTACCAGGTACCTAAGTTTAGAAGACCGTGTTAGGGTAACGCATTCTAGTCTGCACAAAGGTATGCGAGTACGAAAGTACTCGCAGTTTGCATGTATTTTCAATGCCGATTTCCCCAGACACCTTGGTTTAGAAGTCTTTATAGGTAATCCGATTTCAGTCGGAACAAAAGTACTTCCGACCTGCATGAATTTGCAATCCCAATAGACACCTTGGTTTTGAAGCCTGTGTTGAAGAAACATATTGACGTAGGACTACGTCTTTCATTTCTATACCGGGGTGTAAAATCAAAGTTTCGAAAACGAAAGCGTTACGCCGGAGACCGAGATTTTGAGCGTTAATAGCTCCTAACAAACTGAACGAAATAGTATGATAAACACTTCATTCGAAAGATAAAATGTCTACGCGTTCTATACTTGTTACTTTTTGATCCAAAAACTTGTTTCAATAGTCTTAAAATTGCTTTCAAAACCGGCTATTGAAATCACCAATCGGTATATAAGCGAGCGCCGCTCGGAAATCCACTCAGTTCTAATTGAACAGCGATTGGAGCATGTTGTCGCTGTTATGGTGAAGCTCTTCGTTTATCATGAAAGCGCGGATGAACGGTGTCACCAAGAGCCTGATTGTGCACCTTAGGCCAGACATGAATCCATCAGGAGGAGAAGGATGCCACAAACGGTTCCCCGGGAAGATCTTGAAGCAGCCGCTACACTCACACACACACACATACACGCGCGGAATTCTTTCCGTTTGGATGTCATTCAGCATCGAGAAAGATCCGGAAAATAATCTGCCAGTTCCTCTGGGAATTAAAAATTACATTCATGTGAAAGAGTTTATTTTAATGTTTTCTATCCATGTAACACTGTGACCAAATACAATTGGTTTTGTGATTTTTCAATCAATCGCAATTAACAGGATAGCTTCTGAAGATTATTCTTCCCCATCAGTAGGATATTTCCGTATCCAATATTGGATGCATAAAACCTTGTACCTCCAACGTAACGCTCTCGTTTTCGAAGTCCCCCAAATATTCATTTATCCATTCATTCAGACTGGATTCAGATTCAACTTCAAACAAAGGATCACTTAATCAACGATAGTCCTACGTCACCATTGCGGTTATATCATAGATATAACCCACTTTCTGTTTTTTAGTCGGAACAAAAATGCCCTCGACTTGCATGTATTAGCAATGCCAATTTCCCATCGCTCCATGGATTTGAAGTCTGAGTGAGGGAAACATATTTCAGTCGGAACAAAAATGCCCCCGATTGCATGAATTCGCAATGCAAATTTTCCCAAGCTCCTTGGATTTGAAGTCTGTGTTAGGGAAACACATTTCGGTGGGAACAAAAGCTTCCCCTATTTTCACGTATTTGCAATTCCGATTTCCCCAAGGCTGCTTGGTTTTGAAGTCTGTGTTGGGGAAACCGTAAAGCGGGACAATCAAAACGAGGCAGTAAGGGCGTTTAGATAACGCTTAACATTTTACAGTTATTCAATTATTTACCAAATGGAAAATAACACTTTATTAATTGCGATGGATGCGGAGAAATATTCCCTATCAATTGACGCAAATATCTTTCCGATTCAGTAGAAAATGTTCGAGTTATAAGCATTCGAAATCTTGCATTTTTTACTGCATGTTCAGTGTTTATGTTTTCATTTTACCCCCCATATATTCCGGTTAGACGTAGTCCCACGTCAATAATCGGCAGAAATATTACAACGCTACTCATTATCGTTTGTGTTTGACGTTTCCTTAGCGTGAGCACATAGAATTTACCCGTTCATAAATATTTAAATTTCTCCCGTGTTTCATCAGCTCTGATCATTGTTAAAAGTTTACTGTGATTGCTTAGTAAGTGTTTCGCAGTTGACTATAATATATAATCAAGTGTAATGTAATTTTCGGCAAAAAATTACAAAATAAAGTGTCCGAAATTTGAATTCAATCTGTCCGAAATTTGATTTAGTGTCCGAAGTTTGATTTTTAATCGCTTCATTTGAAAAGCATTTTTTTCGATGATTGTTTCATGTTTTCAATCAAATAGGTACCGAAGTAGAAAGCTTAAAATCATATTGAACTAATTTATTAAAAATATCAACCAAATAATACCTGTGCAAGATGTTTAGAAGCCTTAAGCGTCCGAAATATGATTCAGAACGATAGAGGTTCCAGTTCTAGAAAAGAACGTTTCGGCTGGACCTTATGTCAACATCTAATTTCTTCGCAATTTTCACTGTCAGCCCAATTAATGTAATGGTGTGGATATGAAAAAAAGTTCTACTTTTGGTATGTTCTAATTTAAGTAAAAAACATTGATTGATTCTTTTATGTGAAACATTTGGCTGTTATTTCGAAAACTAGTATATAGAATTGTATGAAACTGCATTCAAGTTTTTGGAAACATGAGTTTCCAAAGATAGAATTGAAGTTTTTCTTAAGACATCCGTCACCCACTTCCCTTATTAATTTGAAGAAAATATTTTAATATATCAATAATAATAAACGTGTATTTTTAATGGAAACGTTTTGGTATTTTATACACACACTTGGTAGGGATAAATAAATGCCCGCTTGTGCCGTTCTCGAATACGAACGACTTTTGTCGGTCGCTCCGTAGGGGAAGTTGGGACAAAGTGGTCATCCTAAGGAATACGTCCATTTCCAACGTTCACATACCGCTTCAATCTCCGTTTTTCGAAGAATAGTGTGGCTCAATTTATTGGTGTTTAAGATAGCAAACGACTTTTACTATAAAAAATTAAAATAGTAGAAAAAAAGGTGGAAAATCGAATATTTTTTGGCTTGCAGTGTGTAAAGTGATCTCCTAGTGGGGGCAAAGTGGCCACTCGAAGATATCATGTTAAATGGGATAGATTCATGCGCTTTTTTGTGCAAATTTATTTTAATCATTATTCAAATAGTAACTACATGTATGAAATATGAAGGGCCTTTTCACCTAGAGCAGTAATTTAGATTTTCTCATACATACAAAAACGTAATATGAAACACTTAACGTTTCGCATACTGAGGCTTGTTTTAGTCGGTGTGGCATATTTTTCAAGGGTCAAAGACACAAAAAGGACCAATATAAGAGCACAATGTGATAAGGTATATCAACTCTAGTAAACAGAGCATCTTAAGTCGTTATTCACCACTGACCACTTTACCCCCATATCAAATTAATTTCTATGCGAAATAATCGCTGAGTCGTCCGAACTGATGATTTGTCCAAGATATCAGATTGAATTGATTCATGAGAAATTACTTGGATACGATGAGTACTGAACTACGGTATGCGATATGCGACAGCTCTACTTAAGTGACTCAAAAGTCATGAAACTCATCGAACTTAAGATGACTATCGATATGGCAGCTAGAGTCAATAATTTTACTACCAAACAAACAGATGACCACACTGCTCCCTCTGACCAATTTGCCGCCAATACCCCTATTTGGTTAGCTATTTCATTATCTCTTCGAATAGTAATGGTTTGTTGGAAGAAGTGATGTTTCGTAAACATTCCGAAATATATTTCCAGCTAAAATGTTTAAATTTGTTGTTGCAAGAAGTCAATTACAAAGATAAATAGTGATTTCAAACTCGAATCTAGTATTACGTTAAGTGAGCATTTTCTGTTTCTGGAGGGTTCCATTGATGCTTGTGTTTCAAGACGCTTGTAGATATGTTTATGCATGTGCTTGTATAGTATAGTTGTTTTATAAGGTGGGGAGATTTTGATTTTGATTCCTTGTTTATGTTATGTTTATTTTCTTGTTACAATCCATTGAATAGGAAAAGAATGGCCATTAAATGTGAAAATAATCGAATAAAAATTAACAAACTATTTTTTTTTCAATTACGGCTAGCGTTTAAAATCATAAGGGCCCAACTGACATTTCAGCAAGAACTGATTTTTTTTTATTTTTTCATTAGGGTGTCCATTTCCATTTTAGGATGGTCCGAAAAATCAATTTTTTAAATTCATAACCACGAAACCGATTGAGATGATCGACATATCAAATTGATGCAAATTTCAATAAAAAATATTGAACTTGCAAAGATAATGGATTTTATTTTTGTTATAATTGATTGTAGTCGTTTTTTGTTGTTTTCATGGCTTTGGACTAGAGAGCGCTATATTTTTTAATATTTTTTTTGAAAGCTGAGGATTTTTTACATAACATATCTCGATATCAGAGATGCTATTTTTTTCTATTTTTCTATTTTTTATATTTTCGTTTTTAAGATATGATTTTCCAAAGCTAACCGATGGTTCGAAAAACATTTTGTTCACCTTTTTCCGTTACAAAAAATCATAACTTCAGAACTACTGGACCGATTCAGATGGTCGACTTATCAAACTGAAGCTTATGAGTTTGATAAGTCGACAGTTTTCTTTGAAAGAACACTACTTTTGGGAAAAATTTTGATTTTCGTTATTGTAATTATTGATTAAGTCATAGTTCTGATAGTTTTCTCGGTTAAAGATAGAGGGCGCAATATTTTTTTTGGAAAGCTGAGGATTTGTTACACAACATATCTCGATAGACCGATGATGAAGTGATTACCGAAACTGAGGCCTATTTTGGAAAAACCGAAAGAGTACTATAAAAATGGTATCGAAATGTTGCAAGATCACTATAATCGTTGTATCGCCCTCTGAGGCAATTTTGTTAGATAATAAAATTTAATTTTGCAAAAAAAAAATTGTTTTACTGTGTTACCTTATAAACTTTTCAGCCGAACTGTTAGAATCCAGTCTTCCCACACGTGCGATATTTATTCAAAGAAGGTTAGCTTACTGGCTTCAATCTAAGATGTCGATCATCTAAATCGATTCAGTAGTTCAAATGTTATGAATTTTTGCAAAAAGTCATTTTTGGATAAAAGAAAAAAAAATGATTTTTCGGACCACCGGCTAACTTTGAAAAATCATATCTCAAAAATCTCAATCTCTGATATCGAGATATGTTGTGTAAAAAATTCGATGGGTTGTATCCGAGACACGACCGCTTAGGACGTAGGACTACGCAATTTTTTTGTTGAAATTTGTTGGATTATTATTTCGGATATTATTTGAGAATACGTCGAAACTTCATAAATAACTCTTAAGTAAAAAGTTTCGAGGACGCTAAAAATGTTCAATGGTTTGCGTGGTTTTGTAGAATCATTCCGAGAAGCAATGATTCTTCCTTGCCTTTGCGAGAACAATATACTAATTGGTCACAACTTGAGGGGAAACATAAAACACAAAACGATCAGATTAAGCGACTTTTGTTGTGAAAGATTCTGAGATTTTTCCTCAGAGGAGATGCAATACTTATACGCTAGCGGCAGCTTACTCACTATGCAAGGGTGGAGTTTACTTCGCAAATATTCTCTTTTCGCTATCCTATTTCTATTCTAGCGGCTGAATAAGTTGCCCGTTATTGACAGCTCTGTTCGGGAAAGCACACAAATGGACAGAATAAATGTATGAAGAAATGGGAATGCTTCCAAATTTCATCAATTTAAACCATATACAGACTATGGGATTGTAATGTATAGCATATCAAACAAATCTTAGAAAAAATTGATTGGTATGCATATCGTTGAAATCCATTCGCAGCAAAAATAGCTATTAACGTTAACTTTATTTCATAAAAACGTGACCGTGTTTTCTGATTTGGCACCCTTAATGTAAGACGTAGTCCTAAGTCAAAAAATTTCAGCTTTCAAGAAAAAATATGAAAAAATCTCTCTAGTCCTAAGCCATGAAAACAACAAAAAAACAACTACAATCAAAAATTACGAAAACAAAGCTAGCTCATTGGCTTCAATTTGATATGTCGATCATCTAAATCGGTTCAGTGATTCAAAAGTTATGAATTTTTGAAAAAAGTCATTTTTGGGAAAAAGTTGAAAGAAAAAAAAATGTATCGTACCACTCTAAAATGGAAATGGTCACCCTAACGAAAAAATATGAAGAAAATACGAGTCTAATTTTCAGCAATGAAGAACAAAACTATCACTTTTCATAGAAATCTGAGAACTGCTATATCGGTTTGGCATGGAATGGCTGAATCAGTGTCTTAGAATATCAACAAATATTCACGAGTAACGAATATGATTTTATTTCAGCTTGAAATACACTTCCCTCTTATATTGAGCTTGAGCCTCGGTAGACTGTACAATTCGTAGTTACTCTCCGTGATTGACCTGAACCAACCAAATTGCACAAAGTACACACAGAATGACGCTTGGGACTAGCAAATCATTATCGTTGTGCAATTTTCGGTTACAGTTCCCTCTTTGTATTGATGACAATAACAAACGAGTTCATTTTGTTCATATCGCTGATGCATGAACAAATTTGCTGTAATGAATGAATGCGGCATTGTGAGGGGTTCATAACTTCGCTGTTATTCATACTTCGAATATCAAAAGCAACAAATTGATATTCATCACATTCGAAATGATATTCGTTCTGGCAGTGAATTTGAGTAATAATTCAAAAATATCAAAAAATAGTCAGGTTGGACCATATAGAAAACAAAAACACCAGAGTTCGATGAAACGAACTTTGCAATAAATCACGCAGGATTTTATATGGCGAGACGGCAACAAGGGCAGAATGGATACAACGAGTGGTTGTAGCTACCGTCAAGTGATTTGCGACACCGGGAACTTCATAAGGCATTTCCGAACATGGCATCCGGTAATTAATCGGGCTGATAAAACTTTTGGATAGTGACAAACAAAACACCACGAACGATCATTAAACGCTGTATTTATTGTATTGCAAGCAGCAGTACAATAAAAGTTCGAACTAAACAAAAATAAACCGCACACAACAGTCTCAGGTTAAAAGTAAACAACAGCTGATATTCATAAAAAAATTAAAAAATTAAATTCAATTATCAATATGAAAATGACACTGGGTGAAAACATAAACTTTAAAACATATTGAAGAACAAAAGTTCATTCGCTCATATTCACTGGTTGTCTGGATCTGTTATTTTGATTTTCGTTTGGAATATACACTCTGTCCAACTTCTATAAGACCTGATTTGAGTCATTGTAAACAAACAATGCTTCAATTTATATTCTAGTGTGTAGGTATTGATGACTACCAAACACTGCATGATTTTCATATGTGTGTGTGCAAGCGCTGAGCGTAAACGAGTGTTTTTGTATTTTTCAAGTGTCAAGTTTCTATAAGACCACATACATTTGATCAATAAATCTTGTTATTTTGATCAACGAATCTGGAAAATGCCGAAGGGAAAAGTGTTCATGGAGAGAGAAGGAAGACAAATCGATGCATTTCACCAAGAAAATGTTGGTCAGAGAAATTTCTCGTCGTATTGGACGATCTCATCAAGTAGTTCTCAATAATTTGGAATTCTCAAGGATACGGTAAGATGGAGAGAGCTCCACGTAAATCGAAGCTCTCTGACCGGGATAAGCGGGAAATAGCTAGAACAGCTTCGAATACTCCAAAATCGCTTATGCTAATAAGGCAATAAAGCGAAAATCTATGCATTTGAGCTTAGCGAAAACGATTTTTTCCAACACAGGGCTGTATATATAAAAATGTTCTGTTCGTTTCAAGAACTGGAAAAGTACGGAACCGATTGAATTCACTTCAAGGAATGTTGTTACGGCATAACAAATTGAAAAAAATTGCAAAAAAATGATTTTTATATGGTCATGTAGCGCTTCTGAAATTAAGCTTCTAATGAAGATCGATCATTCCGTATTAAATATGAGTCCTATGTGATGGAAACAACTTTTTTCCGAGTGTTTGACAAAATCGTGAACTGACATTGTTTCGAAATGATTTAAAATTTATCGATTTCCCTCATCTATCTCTATCTCTATATATATAAATGTTCGGAACCGATTAGGTTCAAATTATGATACAATATACAAAACAACCAAACACTTTTAGGATTGTTGTTACAACATAAAAAAATGAGAAATTCAACTCAACCATGTAACCACAATGTGCCACAGCAAAGCGTGGCAGGGTACAGCTAGTGAAAAAATAAAAAAAACGAGTCTAATATTTTGCGATAAGGAACAAAATTACCAATTTTAACGAAAATAAGAACAAGAACCGCTATATCAGTTTGGCATGAGATGGCTATATTTATGTGTATGTAATTGTTTTAAATTAATTGAGATGAAATTGTTCGTTCTATTTAGGGATATTGAATTATTCATATAAAAACCTTGAAGGTCAGTCACGAATCTCTATAAAATAATTAAAAAGGGTACATCCGACTGATCCATCAATAATACTACAAACTGAATTTCCGGCTGTAACTACAACCATCCAACAGCGAATGATCATCGAGCCCGGTAAACAGCGGAGATGACATGATAGGACTCCTTATGCGCGAGTATCTTCCCCACGGTCGTAAATGTTATTTGTTTATCGCCACCATTGGCTCGATTTAATATCGAACCAAATAACACAACTTATGACAAAATGACCATGCTTGATGACTCGAGCGGGCGGCGCAGTCGTCGCGTTTTGCCACTTCAAGTGGTCACTCCGCTCGGTGAGACAACACCAATTAACGTTATAACGAGGATCAAATTACCGCTACGCCACTCGTTTATTATTCATCATCATCATCATCATCACCATCATCATCTGCGCGGGCACTGGGAAGCAGGCAGTTTTAAGGTCTTAATCTCTGTCTTACCGGATGAAAAATGTCATGACCATATCAATAAAGCAATAAACTCTCCAGCCGCTACCCCGCCCCAAATACCGATCCGACGACGGGGGAAAGATCGTTTCTCTTGGCCAAGATGACGATAATGACGGTGACCGGATGATGATCATGGTCCACACGAAATTTGAACCAAACGAGTCATTCGAAGCGTCGTTGGCGCGGTAATTCCGCGGTCATTTCCTCGACCATTCTTCGGAACTTGCTGCCATAGATGTATGTTTTCCCGCCTTCTCCAACATCGTCCAGCGTCGATTAGATGCAATAAAAAGTTAATTTGATTAGATGTTTATATGTGCCCGGGCCGAAGCGAGAGAAATTACCCCTTTTCTCGTGTGGACACTGCGTGGTTGGATGTGGTGTGGCTAATAAAGCCATCCGATGGCCGCCGCATACCTTCGAAATGGTTGATTGGAAGACGGATAGTTTTGTGATTTAACTTGGAATGTTTAGCCGGTCTGCACAATTTAGCTGGGTAATGTCTTAATTAGGAGTCTGAGATGTTTCTCCGTCTTCTTCCACCCAAAAGATTGAGATGAGAAATGTGTATTTAGTGGGGATTTGAGCAGCAAAGGTATTGCATGCTAGAAACACTACACAAACTGAGCACATGATTCATTGTTACAATTTTGCCTATCGGTTGCAAACACAAAACTCATCAACCGCATTAATATAACGATATATCATTGGTCCTAATAAACGGTTTAACTAACTTTGACAGCACCAGCCCCACTGAATGTTCCAAATACGTGGAAACGATTACGCCCACCCCTCGCCAAGAAGCGAAGCGACACAGCAAAACACACAGCTTTCACATAAACTCAAGATGAGCATAAATTTACTTTTATTGCATTTTCTGGTTTACTTAACACGTTTTACATACATCGATCCTTCGCGCGTTTCCTCCTCCCCCAAGATTGTCTTCCCTTTTCAGCAAACAATAGCAGAGAAAAAGTGGAAGGAATCATCGTCTGGGCGCACAGCCAGAGTAACGACGACAGGAAGAAAGCAAAACCGCTAACAAGCATCATAATATTTATGCTGATTCTTTCGTACCCTCGTCAGAATGTGGTGGTGTTGTTGGATATATTTGGCACGTAATAATTATCCACTTTTCCAAAAAACACATTTCTATGAGATACATATTTCTCTCGCCGTAGTCAGTCCCACTCGACTCGGTTGGTCGTCTGCTGTTGATTATCAATTTAGTCTGTCTAGATCGTTCTGGAAAGATATCGGATACACTTCGAAAAGTGAGAGGAACGAAATAAGGAAGGAAAAGAGGGACTCGCGACACATGTCGTAACAATTATGTGTTGCATTATAAAACGGACCTCCCAGGGATGTGTTGAAGTACCAACCAACCAGAAGCTCTCCGGTGGCACTTCTTTGGAGTGACGCCCGTTCTGCTTTCTATGTGGGATGCTATGAAGTTTTGAGCCACCGTGATCTGCCTGTCACCGTGATAGCTGTTGAAAAGGGCCGTTTAGTTTCATGGAATGCGTTCAATCTAACTCATCCGATCCAACGTAGTCCATTGGTTTCACGTTTATACACGTTGGTCCATTAAGCTCATCAATTGCCTAAATACTTCCAAACGCTGTTAGTCGAAAGAACTAACATATTAGTCTGGTGAAATAAAAATTCCTTCATTTTTACGACAACTTCGGGACTTGATTCATGTCAAATGTTGTCCACTGTGTGTTATAACTTATTGCTATTGACGAATTTCATGCCAACTTGTCTTAGGAGTAGGCAACACCATCTCAGATTACGTGGAGGCGATCTGACGTAGTGGTAACCAGGGCTCAGCATAGTCATAGTCAACTGAGGATAGTCGGCTGACTAACCGACTGACTATATCCATAGTCAGTCGGTAAATGACTTTTGGCTCTTCACGCAGTTTCTCCGCCAAAACGACTGAACAGTCAGTCGGGCGTTTAGTCGCTATCTCCCTCTACCGACTCGACTATATCAATTCATTCTTCCCAGTCAAATTGTCCTCATTGCATTTTGAATTGACTTCCCCCAAAACGAATTCGTTCCTCTCTCTCCCATGCACGTTTGCGTGCATCGATGTTTGAGTTCACCGTGGTTTGACAAACGCTACAGGTGAGCTAGATTTTTTTGTAGCGTACACGAAAACTACTCACACGTATAAAATAGCGTGCAGTGTGTGTGCGCTATTTCACACGCCTAATACTTACTAATACTAATGCGAGGACCTTTATAGCATACTTGATAAATGTCTAAGTTCGTGGATTTGAGTTCACGATGGGTAGAAAAAAAAACCGTCCATTGATGGGGTTACTACTTTTTTGCATCAGGAATCAAGTTTTCGTTCCTCTTTATATGGACGTGCGTATGCGTGTACAAAAAAAGTATCAGGAGGAAATGTAAATGTGGATTGAAGTCAGTTGAATGAAGAGGCAGATTTGTATTCATTAGTCGAGTCAGTTCAAATAACCACTGACTGGACTAGTTCACCAGTCATCCTCGCTAGTCAATTCTTTTTCTAGTCAAGTCATTTTTTGTTGGCGGCGACTGCAGAAGCAGTTCTAGTGGAAGCGAAGCTACTGGTAGTAGAGTCGGTCTTCATTTTTCACCTTCGAAGATTTCGGGCCCTGGTGGTAACATCCATACCTCTCACGCAGAGATCAAGAGTTCAATTCTCACTCCCGACATTCTTCCAAAAATGGAAGTAAAATAAACTAACCAGCCGAAATGTGTTGAAAGTCACTATAATAGAAAAAAAACTTCAGATTGCATTGAAATGATGTGGGTGTGAAGACATTTACCCTTATTCTTGTTTCCGAATGAATACAAAACGTTCGGAAGTATGCCTCACTTGTATTCTTGGTTTCGTTCGAAGCAAACCTATCCATTCGAACTGTAGAATATCGTTCGTTCGAACGAATTGTCCTATCCTTGTTTTCGTACGAACATATTTTTTCGTCTGCCAGTCGAACGCTACTGTTGAGTCGGGAAAAAGAGCAAGCGTAGAAGAAAATTCAATCAATATTTTTGTTTTTTTTTTGGTTTTTTTGAGACGATATTGTATGTGAAAATGTTTCTACTGAATTTGATTGCTTCTGATGTTAATTTTAATTACAATGGAAAATTTCTATAGAAGCAGAAAGAAATAATTAGAGACATTTTCATCAAAGCATTTCAACTCTCAACACTACTCCAAAGGCAAAAATGCATCTGAAGCTGCCAATAAAATTTGTGCAGTTTATGGACCCGATACAGTTTCCATTTTTACCGCATAACGATGGTTTCAACGTTTTCGTTCTGGTGTAGAGGTCGTCGAAGATGCGCCACGCTCCGGAAGGCCTGTCGTCGAAAATTGCGACAAAATCGCTGAATTAGCCGAGAAAGACCGGCATAGTAGCAGCCGTAGCATCGGCCAAGAGCTGGGGATAAGTTATCAAACCGTTATTAACCATTTGAAGAAGCTTGGATTCACAAAGAAGCTCGATGTATGGGTGCCACACACGTTGACGCAAAAAAACATCATTGACCGTATCGACGCATGTGAATCGCTGCTGAATCGCAACAAAATCGACCCGTTTCTGAAGCGGATGGTGACTGGCGATGAAAAGTGGGTCACTTACGACAACGTGAAGCGCAAACGGTCGTGGTCGAAGCCCGCTGAAGCGGCTCAGACGGTGGCCAAGCCCTCATTAACGGCCCGGAAGGTTCTGCTGTGTGTTTGGTGGGATTGTCAAGGAATAATCTATTATGAGCTGCTTCCCTATGGCCAAACGCTCAATTCGGACCTGTACTGCCAACAACTGGACCGCTTGAAGGTAGCACTCATGAAGAAGAGGCCATCTTTGATAAACAGAGGCCGCATTGTCTTCCATCAGGACAACGCCAGGCCACACACTTCTTTGGTGACGCGCCAGAAGCTCCGGGAGCTCGGATGGGAGGTTCTTTTGCATCCGCCGTATAGTCCGTACCTTGCACCAAGTGACTACCACCTGTTTTTTCCATGGCGAACGAGCTAGGTAGTCAGAAGTTAGCCACAAAAGAGGCCTGTGAAAGTTGGCTATCCGAGTTTTTTGCCAATAAGGAAGCGAGCTTCTATAACAGGGGTATTAAGAAGTTGGCATCTCGTCGGGAACAAGTCATCGAACAAAACGGCGCATATTTGACTTAAAACAGATGATTGTAACTAATTTTATGAACAAATGAAAATTCAAAAAAAATACCGCAGGACTTTTTTGACAGCCTAGTATATATATATTTATATATATACATATATATATAATATATATATATATATATATATATATATATATATATATATATATATATATATATATATATATATATATATATATATAATATATATATATATATATATATATATATATATATATATATATATATATATATATATATATATATATATAAAAACATTTTTTTCATGGTTATTTCAAGAGATAAAAAAAACTTTGTTCTACAAAGATGTCTCAAATAACTGGGACTACAACATTGTTGAACTATGTTTATCTCTACCTATAAATATATTTCATCGACAATATTGGTCACCCTATTTTTGATAACATGAAAAATGCGCTCTATCATATGTAATAACTTTGTCTAAGACAGTATTTTGTCTAGAGAATAACTGTCGAGCTCTAAATGCTAATTTCCATTGAAATGCATCTCCACGACTATTGTGCAATGGAAAGAAACCACAATACCATAGCTATCCATTAAACATAAAGCTTTATGATTTCATGTGTAAGTTGTCTTAAAATAACACGAAATCGTAAGTATTTTCAACATTTCTTTGTTTCTTCCTCATAAACTTCATATTCAATGTAATCAATGACGACATTTTTTATTTGTTTACCGATCCACATATACTTCGTCTGCCATTCCACTCTGTTATGTGCTACACTTATATTTATTAATCTTTTTCAGTTAGACAGTTACAGTTCGTTACAACCCATTTGACGGTTATGAGAAAGGCTCTTTTCAGGGATTTGGAGTTTCATTAGATGATTCAATTAAAATAACATATTTCTGAACAATGAAAAGAATTACAATTATAAAATCAATTGTTCCAAACAATCACAGTCCTACGTCAAACTTACGTCCGTGCCCCTAGGCCCCTTCTACTTTTTTACGTTGATATTTTCATTATTTAATACAATCTAAAATACTATGAAAATGTTTTGAACGACTTTGACTTTGTGCACAGATTTCAGGCCTTACGAAGATACCAACATAGAACACGAATAAGGCATCGTCCTGCAGACAGTAAAGACTCAACCAGAGCAACCTTCGAGGCATTGTTATCTTCACTAAAACTTATCATTTTCTATCTATCTATCTATCTATCTATATATATATATATATATATATATATATATATATATATATATATATATATATATATATATATATATATATATATATATATATATATATATATATATATATATATATATATATATATATATATATATATATATATATATATATATATATCATATTAAATTAAATTACATAGGACTGCAGAAAAGAAATATGATGTGGGGGAAGGATGCCTTAACCCGACCGGTGGCCCTGGAAGGACCACCCCTTGGATCTTGGGAATGGTCCTTCTCGCTGCATCTTTTTTTTTTTTTTTTTTTTTTTTTTTTTTTTTTTTTTTTATATAGAGGTGAGGAACGCTCTTCCAGCCTTATCTGGGAAGGGATAACCCAGACGTCGAGTGGGGATCGCACCCACAAAAACCAAGCCCTCTACTCGTAGCCTCATTCCCCCCGGGACCACATCTAGGCGACTACTTCAGGGGGCGGCTGTGCTCATGCACTTCACGAGTTTTCAACGCTAACTAGCGTTGATCCTTCCCTTTTTCTCTATACATCTCATTTACGTTTCCGTTGTACTCCGCCACGCACATCAGCAGCACAGGCTTCCTTTTACCCGTCGAGACGTGTACCGATTAGGAATTGCCCTCCAACTTGACGCGCAACCCGTCACAGTCACCCTCGCGGGGTTTCTCACCTGTCGAGACGTGAACCGATTAGGAAGCGCCCTCCAACTTGACGCGCGCCCCGTCACAGCCACCCTCGCAGGATTTCTCTTCCCAACGGAGCGCCGATTAGGCAGTGCCCTCCAACATAACGCGCACTCCGTCACAACGATTCTCGTGGGGTACTACACTTTGCAACAGCCCTCGCATTTGTTCCTCTTCTATGGTCAGGGGTTATTACTACGCTGGTCGGCCCTCCACTTCCGCTGTAGCTCGGACATGATGTGTATGATTACACTGTTCACAGCGTTCCAGGTGCCCTCGTCGCGACACATTTTCTCTACTATGTTCCCGGCATGAAGGGCAGGCAGCCCCTCGCGTCTTGCGGTGAACCTGGGACACACAAATACCACGTGTTCTGGTGTTTCCTCCACATCTTCACACTCCGGACAGAGTGGCGACGTTGCGTGCCCGAACCGGTGCAAATATTGCCTGAAGCAGCCATGTCCAGACAGGAACTGTGTCAGATGAAAATTCACCTCCCCGTGCTTCCTGTTCAGCCAGGTCGATAGTACCGGTATGAGCCCATACGTCCACCTGCCTTTCTCCGCCGTGTCCCATTCCTGCTGCCACTTCAAGAGTGATTCTACTCTCGCTGTTTTCCGGATACCCCTGATTTCCTTTCGTCTGTAGCACTCTCTGTCTTCCGCCAGAGTGATGCCAATAGGGATCATGCCGGCGATAACGCAGACTGCCTCCAACGAGATCGTCCTATACGCGCTCGCAACTCTCATCGCCATGAGCCGAAACGTACGGTCCAGTTTTCTACGATTCCGGTGGGTTTCGAGAGCCGCCGACCAGGCTGGTGCTCTCGCTGCATCTGTGTGCATCTGTTAGACGCGTGTTTGATGCTTGTTGAATGGCGATGCACGGAAGATGCCTCTCGTTAAATACTCAGTGCAATGTGTGCATTGATATAAAGAAACAAATTGCGACATATGACCAATTAGTGTATTGTTCTCGCAAAGGCAAGAAACAATCCTCGAAGTGATTCTACAAAACCACGCAAGCCATTAAACCTTTTCAGGGTCCTCGGAACATTTTACTAAAGAGTTATTTTTTTATAATATCCGGAGGATAAACCAACAAATTAAAAAAAAGATTGCGTATTCCTACGTCCTAAGCGGTCGTGTCTCGGTAACAACCCCTCAATTTTTTTTCAATTTACCCAATATACAATTTATGAATTTTCTCAGCTTACTCCGATGTTTGCGCCGAGAATAATTTTGAGCATCGGCGAATGCGATCCACACGCCAAGCGATATTGTGTACCTTTTTATACACATGATATCGCTTGGACTATTTCATATCCAGCATTCTCTCACCGAGAGAAGTTAGAAGTACCGTCGGCAATCCCATGGGAGAATAAAACTGTGCCGTTCGCGTTAAGTTTAGTTTAAATTGAAAACTGAGTTTTTCTGCAAGTATGCGAAGATACTAATCAGTTGCGCGCGAACACCCTTTCCACCCTTTTTGGCGAATTAGGTGTGGTGCACAAACTACGTAACGCTAAAAATACGATTTTTGGAACACCTCTAATAATAAGTAACCCAAGACAAACCTCACTTTCCCTCATGTTACATAACGCTAACATAATCTGTGCACAAAGTCAAAGTCGTTCAAAACATTTTCATAGTATTTTAGATTGTATTAAATAATGAAAATATCAACGGAAAAAAGTAGAAGGGGCCTAGGGGCACGGACGTAAGTTTGACGTAGGACTGTGATTGTTTGGAACAATTGATTTTATAATTGTAATTCTTTTCATTGTTCAGAAATATGTTATTTTAATTGAATCATCTAATGAAACTCCAAATCCCTGAAAAGAGCCTTTCTCATAACCGTCAAATGGGTTGTAACGAACTGTAACTGTCTAACTGAAAAAGATTAATAAATATAAGTGTAGCACATAACAGAGTGGAATGGCAGACGAAGTATATGTGGATCGGTAAACAAATAAAAAATGTCGTCATTGATTACATTGAATATGAAGTTTATGAGGAAGAAACAAAGAAATGTTGAAAATACTTACGATTTCGTGTTATTTTAAGACAACTTACACATGAAATCATAAAGCTTTATGTTTAATGGATAGCTATGGTATTGTGGTTTCTTTCCATTGCACAATAGTCGTGGAGATGCATTTCAATGGAAATTGGCATTTAGAGCTCGACAGTTATTCTCTAGACAAAAAACTGTCTTAGACAAAGTTATTACATATGATAGAGCGCTTTTTTCATGTTATCAAAAATAGGGTGACCAAAATTGTCGATGAAATATCTTTATAGGTAGAGATAAACATAGTTCAACAATGTTGTAGTCCCAGTTATTTGAGACATCTTTGTAGAACAAAGTTTTTTTTTATCTCTTGAAATAACCATGAAAAAATTGTTTTTTGCTCTATCTTTTATATCTCAAATTCTACATACAAATTGTCTTCGGAAGAATTTTAGAACATACTAACACAAATATTTTTTGGTGCAGAACTTGCCAATATCTCAACTTCACTCAAAATTAGTGATTTTTCTTCTAAAAAATACGCTTTCTTCAATTGCTTGCCATTCTTTCTGAGGCAAACATAAAAAAAATATTTATTGACGGAATTTGAAAGAACAAATTTCACTCTATATAATATGTGATTTTCAAAGATATGTTATTTTCTGTATTTGAGTAAATTAAAATTGAAATCATGAGTTTTTGGGTGGGAACCCATCAATAACCTTGAGCAGGATTAAGATATTGAAAAATTCTGCATCGCAAAATGCGGGTAGTGATAAGCTCTAAAAGTCGTACAAAGACAATTTTGATGTAGAATTTTAAATATTAAAGTTAGCGTAAAAAAACCGGTTTTTTTCATGGTTACCATAATGCAACTTAGTTAAAATACAACTTTGTGTTACTTTGTTTATTCTTTAGACAAAAACTGTCTTCGACAAAGTTGTTACATATGACGGAGCGCTCATTTTTATGTTATAAAAAATAGGATGACCAAAATTGTCGATGAAATAAAAAATTTAACCCTCTTAACTTCATAGAGAGAGATAAAGATAGTTCGACAATGTGGTAGCCCCAATTATTTTTAACAACTTTGCAGAACCAAGCTTTTTTCTATCTTAATATAATCGATTTAGCGCTTTTTTCGTAAGTTGCATTAGGGTGACCATGAAAAAGCCGGCTTTTTTGCTATAACTTTTATGTTTCAAATTCTACATCGAAACTGTTCTCGTGCGACTTTTAGATCTTATCAAGTCCAACATTTTGCGATGCAGAACATGTAAAAATTCATGATTTAAATTTTAATTTACTCAAACACGAAAAATAACATAATTTTGAAAATCACACATCATGAAGAACTATGCTCTTTCAAATGAAGCCAATAAACTTTGTTTATGTTTGCCCCAGAAAGAATGACAAACATTTGCAGATAGCGTATTTTTTGGGAAGAAATATTAATATCTTTGAGTGAAGTTGAGATATTGACAAGTTCTGCATCGCAAAATGTTTGTATTAATAAGCTCCAAAAGTCATTCGAAGACAGTTTGTATGTAGAATTTGAAATATAAAAGTTAGAGTAAAAAAACAGTTTTTTCTCATGATGACCCTAGTGTAACTTAGAAAAAAAAACTATATCGGTTATTTAAAGAGATAGAAAAAAGCTTCGTTCTACAAAGATGTCTCAAATAACTTAGACTACAACATTATTGAACTATGTTTACGTTTATCTATAAAGATTAGAAAGTTACATTTTATATTTCATCGACAATTTTGGTCACCCTATTTTTGATAACATAAAAATTAGCGCTCTATTATATGTAACAACTTTGTCTAAGACAGTTATTGTCTAGAGAATAACTGTCGAGCTCTAAATGCTAATTTCCACCTTAATGCATCTCCTGGACAATTGTGCATTGTCTTGTTTTATTCTAATTCTAAGTCATGAGTGGGGGTCTCCGTAGCCACATTAATTGCGCGTTCGCTTAGTAAGCGATCGATCGTGAGTTCAAAACTCAGGGCCCTCATTGACCATCTTTGTGTTGTTACAGAATAACTACGTCCACGCAACAATCATCAGCGATGGAATTCGATCCACGGTCGAAATAAGATCGATTCATCCATACAACTGCTTTGCTCTGCAAGACACATCGGGCTGCTGTTCTATTAACAACTCAACAATGATCATATCAACTGTCTCCGCTGTCCGGTGGTCTAACCGGATAATGGAAGAACAAAAAGAATACTCTTAAGCCTAAATTGCTACTGTGTAAATGTACCATATGCAATTGTATAGAAGGAATACTGGCAAATGGCAACTGTGTAATGTGCTAATTATATATATGATAACCATGTGACATGTACACGATTGAAATTCGGCTCTGTTACAGTTAAAAATGCTAATGAGCCTAAAATAAATAAATGGGATAAAAAAAAGTCATGAGTGGTTACTTTTTCGGTGAAATAATGTTCGTTTGCAGACTATATTTCACGTCACGCACACTTTCACTGTGAATCATGACAATATCACCTTGGTAACGTTAAAATCTTGATTTTCTATGGAATTGCAGCCATCTTACTAACCCACTATCTACATCACCCTTATTCCTACATTTTGTTTGGATGTCTGATTTACGAATATTTGCACATATTGTTTTGCTGCATACAACATTCACGGGAAGCATGCTAAAAGAAAGAATGTATAATACATGAATTACCTTTGCATCCGCTCGCAAAACATACCTTTTCGTTGTTCGTTGAATTGCTCACTTGTTTCACTATTTCCACTGTTGATGTCTCAGGTGAAAAAAAAAACCTGGATAAATTTGCCGTCAAGTGGTATACATTCAGCCATTCCACGCCAAACCAATACAGTGGTTCGCAGATTTTCATCAAAAGTGGTATTTTTGTTCTTTATCGCAAAACATTAGACCCGTATTTTGACGTGGGACTACGTCTAACCGGAATATATGGGGGGTAAAATGAAAACATAAACACTGAACATGCAGGAAAAAATGCAAGATTTCGAATGCTTATAACTCGAACATTTTCTACTGGATCGGAAAGATGTTTGCATCAATTGATAGGGAATATTTCTACGCATCTATCGCAATTAATAAAATGTCATTTTTCATTAGATAAATAATTGAATAACTGTAAAATGTTAAGCGTTATCTAAACGCCCTAACTGCCTCGTTTTGATTGGCCCGCTTTACGGTTTCCCCAACACAGACTTCAAAACCAAGCAGCGTTGGGGAAATCGGAATTAAAAATACATGAATGTAGGGGGACTTTTGTTCTCTGCGAAATATGTTCCCTAACACAGACTTCAAAACCAAGCAGCATTGGCGAAACCGACATTGCAAATACATGAAAGTAGGGGCAGCTTTTGTTCCCACCGAAATGCGTTTCTCTAACACAGACTTCAAGTCCAAGGAGCGTGGGGAAGTTGGCATTGCAAATACATGCAATTCGGGGGCATTTTTGTTCCGACTGAAATGTGTTTCCCTACCACAGACTTCAAATCCATGGAGCGAGGGAAAATTGGCATTGCTAATACATGCAAGTCGAGGGCAATTTGTTCCGACTAAAATATGTTTCCCCAACACAGGCTTCAGAAACAAGGTGTCTAGGGAAATTGGGATTGCAAATTCATGCAGGTCGGGAGTATTTTTGTTCCGACTGAAATCTGATTACCTATAAATACTACTAAACCAAGGTGTCTGGGGAAATCGGAATTGCAAATACATGCAAACTGCGAGTACTTTTATACTCGCTTGCTTTTGTGCAGACTAGAATGCGTTTCCCTAACACGGTCTCCTGAACTTAGGTACCTGGTAAGATCGTGCAGACACTAGAGACATGGCATTTGTTCAAACTTTTTACTCACAACGCAAATATATTGAATTCAATTGAATTCGGAAATTGTTTCATTCAATCAATACATACAAATGATTATTAAGCTAAGGTAGTCCAACGTCAACCTTGCGGTTATATCATAGATATAACCCACCCATTTTTTTTTTATAAGGGTGCCCATTTTCTATTTAGGCTGGTCCGAAAAATCATTTTTTTCCGCTTTTTCCAAAAATTATTAGGAGTACTATACAGGACATTATTATTTCCGAATTGCCCTTTATAAATGCGAAACGATCCGTCAGGTTTGAGAAGATCCTCGCTTCCTTTTCGCGATTCAACAAAACCCAGAAGAAAAAAAAACAATTATTTTGAACAACCTCAGTCCTACGTCAAGCTTTTGTTCGTATCCCTAAGTACAGGCCCTTTAACTTTTTTTTTAAATAATCTAATTTGATCATTTGATACGGTGTCCTTTGCAACGGAGTAACCTTTTCTGATTCATAGTGTACAAAACATAATGTGTAGTGTATTTTCATTCCAATGAGATTCCTCTGGGAGTCTCCGTAGCCACACCGATTGTTCGACAATGCTAGGGGTTCAATTCCAGAACTCTCCATGATTGATCTTCTAATGGGCCTTTTCAAGACTAGATGCGAAAGAGCCTTGTAATTTAAAAACTCTATAATAGAAAAAAAAATCAATCCATCTTGGCAAATTGTCAGTCTCGTTCAACACTAGAAGCAGCGAACATCACCCCTCGAACTGTGGAGGCGAGACGATAGCTCGCTCGCTGCTGCTGCTGGTGATGTACAAATACATCGAATCGACGCTATAGCAAAACAGACATCATCGTACGGTTTTGGGTCACATGCAAGGAACCATCAAGATGGCCATCGTCGTCGGACTTACTGTGTGACAACGTCAAACACAAGAAAACGAGTATTGGATGTGTGATTAGGCTTCGCAAATAGAACACACCAGTCGCATGGATGACATTTACACTTATCTAGAGCATTTGGAAGCGAAGCAGCTGCAATCGGGCTTTTTCAAGGTCAAAAATATTAACGAAACTGAATTATTGATGCACCCATACGTATAAATAGCGCATGTTCGTTACAATAAATCTTAATTTGTATGTGTTCCAATGCTGATCGGTTGCATTAAGATGCAAAAATCTCATTAGTTTGATGGTTTTGACCTAGAATTCGGGGAACGTTTTCTCATAATACATATTATATTTAACAAATTTCTAGTGATTTCTAGTGATGTTCATTCCTACCGCTAGCGCTGTCATCAATGTTCCAAATGTGTTAATGATTTGACGATTAGAGCCTTTCAATACATGCTCTTGCAACTTACTAGTATCATGTAATTACGCTCGTTACAGCTGGTAATCGATGTAATAGTTGTGCAATTAGACTCGATTTTTCTAACAAAATGTTTCAATTTTCCACAATGCTCATCGTCATAATCGCCATTCTGGAAACAGCGCACACACCCAAACACCTCTGCTCACCGGTGGCCGGCCGGCCAGGTCGGGTGCAGACGGGTGTCAGACCGGGTTTGAAAAGCCACTTAATTAAGCCTTTGTGCACTACAAACATCAGTTAAACAAGTTGTTTACGAAAGTCTAACCCTTACAAACCGCAACCACATGGTCACTGGCCCGTTGCGTTCAGCACAATTCGTTCTACGAACGGTTTCCCCTTGATACGTGTTGTGTGGAGAATCTCCTATCCGAACGGAGGCTAGTCTTGAGTTCATTTCGAAAGTTAGGAACTCGCGCACTTGACGCCACCGCCGCTGCCGCTGGGATATGTTTTGCTCTATATACGAAACAACTGCGTGTACCCGTCGATGTACTGCAGTTGTACTTTTCACGGATAATTACGCTCAAATTAGGGAGTAAAGAACAATATAATAGGATGTTGCATAAAACAACATCACTTCGGCATGACCATGACCGGCAAAACTTCACCGGGCCTCGGGCGGAGACGCCAGGCACGAACCCAAACTCGAGGTATGCGAAAACCGGGTGAATATTATGCTTAATTTAATTATACGCATTTTTCTACGAGTGAGCTCGTAATGACCATATAATTAATTCGTACTTTTATTGTCTCTGTGCACAGCAACCTTTTTCCTCTGTTATGGTTATGTCTTTGCGTGCCATGAAAGAAGTTGGGCTCCACTACTATAGGTACTGAACTTTGCATACGATTAAAAATTTGCTTTGATGATGTGAACTGACATCAGGTTGAAAAGCTGTTGGGATGCGAGGGTCTATCACTTGTCGTCTCGAGCTCGACCCCCTCTCTGTCACCTGTCAGTTTCCCGGCAGGTGTGTTTTTAAATCAGTCATGAAAAATTGAACGAACCAATCATTTACCCGCCGGGCAATCACTTCGTAATGTTTCTGTATGTGTAATTAGGGTTTGGGCACGATTTGACCGAAAATCGAGAATGATTGCAACAATACAATGATGATTAATTACATGATTGATATTGCGTTTGCGTGCTCCGTGACGGCTCCATTTGCGGGTGATATCTTACTCTCGATATGTTGAAAGTTATTAATTTTTCCGCATAATTTTGCTATTAGTTAAAAACTTATGCTCACGCTAGTACTCGAATTGCAAAATTAACGAAAATATTCCACCGGGACCTCATCCTTATCGCAGTGGACGCGCTCCTCCCGAAGCCTGAACACATAAATTGAGTTTTCTCAACGATCAGTTAGCGTTCTAATAATTCTCGACTAACCACACATTTGCACGAAATCATATTGCCGTGGCCCGGATCGCCTCCGGATATCGCAGAAAGATCTGCTGCCCGTCCGATGGTCGGTGCGTTCGAGTCCATTCGCCAGAAATCTTCGCTAAAGTGAAATATATTTAGGACCACATGCGTCCCTGTGTTGCGTGCCTTACGGTGCGCGCCCGGATCGGACCCGCTAATTTGCTTTTCGCATTTTATAATGCAATAAAGATAAGCGAAAAATCAATATATTTACTTAATTATAATTTTTGTTTATAATAAATTGTGAGTGAAATGCATTATATTCGGGATGCTGCTAGCAGTATGAAGTTGGTGGCAGAGTTGGTGTTATACGGGGTTTTATTGGGATGCACGAAAATAATCGTGGCTCGTTGGAGTTCCAGCAAGCTTATTTGTGATTGGTGCTGTAACTTGCGGACATTTTGTTCAACAATACGAATAACAAAATGTTCCAGTATTAAAAATAAGTCAGTTTGACATTTATATTCTCTTCCATCCGTTTCGTTGTATGTTATTACCATGACATTAACTATGAATTGTGTTAGTTCGAAATAATTGGTATAGTATTTTGGAGCTTGGAAACATTGAGCTTGTTAAGTAATATTGAAAATAGATTTTTATCACTGTAACGCGGTTAACGCTGCTGTCATTCATTCGACACCCAAAAAATTTACAACTGTGTTCATTCATATTCATTCTGTGCTATCTGAGCTTCCATTAAAGTTCGAGTCATGATAATTAATTCACATTTATTCATTGCCATTGAATTGTCAGGAATGTTGTGATTGTTCATTTTCAATATCCCGATAAGCGTGTGATTTTCTCATTGAGACACTGTTTTGCTTATTCAATTATTTTTTAAGTTACTCCGGAATGGTAACGTAAATTGGTGGTGCAAGCGGAAATGCCAAAACAAGATTTACTAAGAGTTAAGGATTGCATAGGCTTGGACGCGAGGAAGTATTCTGAAAAATCGATCCGAGTAGCGAGTTCAAACTTCGTCAGCCAGAGTTGGATGTTGGCATTTTCATCTGCCATTCCTATAACACAGTTTGACCCGTCTGCCAAAAAAAAAGCTCGAATTATTCCCAATGCGGTTGTTGGACACCACCCATCTATTTTATTTTTTTTAGTCACGCGATCTTTGGTCGTTTTAACCTTATTAGCTGTTTAATTTTCAACATTGAATAAAAAATAGCTATACCTATCTGACTAATATTCCGAACAGACTAAAATTCCGAACACTTCATTTTGAAAACTAAATTTATTGAACATCAATGATTTGAATAATTGGATAATGAAAACCCCGATATTCTTTAGCATATACCCTTCAGTATAACAATATTTGTAGGTATCAAAACAACATTGATGTTCAGTAAGTTTAGCTTTTGAAATTAAGTGTTCGGAATTTGAGTAAAAAATGAAGTGTTTGAAATTTGAGTCAAAATGGTACTTTTTCACATCGGAATTGGAGTCTTTTGAAGCATTTCTGACAAATGAAATTGGAACTGCATATTCACTATGCTAGCTTTTGAAATTAAGTGTTCGGAATTTGAGTAAAAAATGAAGTGTTTGAAATTTGAGTCAAAATGGTACTTTTTCACATCGGAATTGGAGTCTTTTGAAGCATTTCTGACAAATGAAATTGGAACTGCATATTCACTATGTAAAATGAAAGCATTTTAACTGAGACGAAAATCTTGCTTGCGTGAGCAATTTAAAAACGCCTCTTCTTCGGCTTACAATGTCGATTCCATCACACTCCGCAACGCTATCCTAATTTGTTGTCACTATTATGAATTTTCTGTACTTCCTTATCTTCCTCAAAGAATTTTACCGTTTCGTCAGTGTCTGAGAACGATGTTGATATTGAATTAATATCAATGAATGACAAAACCAGGGATATTTCCTCTTGCTCTCATTCCGTGAACACAGAGAAAAACGAAAAAGAGAATGAATGAAAATGAAGGAATCAACTGTGAGTGGCCTGCTGTGGTTGTGAGGCTTGGCGTTGGTTCATTTTCGGTATCCCGAATGCAATGGTGTAATGATCGAATATGGTCTGAAATTCAGCTGAAAAGTTTGTTGCGGAAGAGATATTAGAATACAGGGTCCTCAACCAATTGTAATGCTCCTTACAACCATAGCAAACAGAGTAAAAAGACGGGTGGATAATGTCGGGGACATAACCAAAGAGACGTAGGACTACAACGAAGATAACTTAACGAATATCCGATTAGTTTTTCTGTACCTATTAGCAAAATTACATCCTCAACGTTCCCAAGAACATCAATCCAAAAACAAATAATTCACAATTGTACCATTCAGCATCTGTCGCAGAACGGAAACAAAAAAACCAAATCGATTTTTTTATTTGCACTCCACTCTCTGTTTTCTTGTTAATCCAAGCGTTGAATACCAATTATTTTTTATTTAAAAAACAATTGCCACAGGACAGCAGAAGATAATTAGGTACGAGATGAGCGGACAATAACATTTAGAGCAATGATTTATGGATCCCAGAGAAAATAGTATTTCTTTTGAGGGATCCAATATAATATAAAATAGTAAAAGTAGATAAATAGAAAGAAAAAAATAAATAGAAAACCTTAAGTTTACAAAGTTATGAGAAAACTTTCAAGCATACAAAAAGAAGAAAACAAACACTGAAAAGATTATTGTGGTTGATCGAACTCTATATTAAGAAAACTCTTATGATCGATTTTAGGTAGTCTTAAAAAAACACGTATTATCTCTTGGTGCGGAGTGTACCAAATTCAAAAACAAGAGAGCGCCGAATGAACACAGCGCGGAATTCAGATACTAAACGTTGCTTCTCACTTGTGTATTGCGTGCCACATTTTATACTCACACACACACATCATATGTTTTGTCTTCGTTCGTTCGAAGCAAAGCATAAAAACAGCAGTGCAGTGTTTCCATACTAACCGTATACGCTTGTGTGAAGAAAAATAACTCAACAAAGAAAGCAAACCAGAATCAATCGTGATGTAAACCAGGTTTAGAAATACGGCCTAAAACACGGTGCAAAGCTCGGTGCAAAAACGGTGCTGACAACAAAACATTTTTCGGAGTGTGCTCATTTGCCAGAACGCATGTTTATACAAGGAGTGAGAGCTCAACTGAGTGCAAAAAAAATGTTACACATCAGCACCGCATTGCATTCTGTAGACTGATTTTAGGTATAGCGTCAATTTATTTTCAAAATGATCTGAACGTGTTATTACTCGGACTTCAGGTGGCAAAGCATTGAAACGGGACGGTCCATGAAACAGAATGCGCTGTTGATTAACATTGGCTGTTGCCCGACTTCGCATTAAATTCTGGGCTTGTCGGGTGGTGTGCTGGTGATTTGATGTAGGTATTGTCAGGTTGTGATGGATATGATTGTCACTCATAACGCTGTGGATAAATTTAATAGTCTGAAATTCGCGCAGTCCAATAAGAGACAGTATTCTGTGAAGTAGGATGGAGAATTGGTAGCCTGTATATTTTTTTTTTGAAGAATGTCGTGAGTGAGAATTGAACTCGTGACCTTTAGCATGAGAGGTATGGATGTTACCACTGCACCAAATCGTCTACACAACCTGTATATGATTTTCAAACACCTATTTTGCAACACTTGTAGTTTTTGACGTAGGACTTTCATTGAGGGTGCCAAATCAGAAGTAGATGGTTTCAACAAAATTTTAATTCTATTCTTATATCTATTGTTCATTTATATCCTTCATATCTATCATATCTATATAATTTGAAGTTATTCTACTGTTAGTAAGTAGGGAGCCGATTGCTCGCGAAGGACGAAAAGGAGTTGTTGGCGCTTACCAATATAGTCCTACGTTGTGTTATTTTTTCCAGCTCACTCCGTAGCAGCAGAAGCAGCAGACGACGCAGATAAGTGAAACGTTTTTTCTTTCCAGGTTCTTCAGCAGCAGCAGCGACGGTGAACAGCGAGGGAGACAAACAGCAGCGCACGAATGTCGAATTCCAGCAACTTCCAGGTTAGTATGTACAAACAGGTAAGTATTTTATTTCTCTGCATATAACTTTTTCACAGGATACAAAATTCCCTATCGAGCTTTATCACTGCTCTGATCTGCTTACAAAGTGGAACTGACTTGATACGGTTCGGTTGACTCGGTATTAATCACAATCGTTATCAGTCGTACAATCGGGTTGCCAGAAAAGCGAGATAAAAATCTCGTCTAAACCGCGCCGGCTAGCACAGGCATAAAATAAGTACTAGATTCAAGAGGAGTATATAAGGACAATCACACACGAAGGTTGGCACCTTCGAGGAAAACAGCGATTTGGGACATGTAATCAAGGGCTAACCGAGCCAACACATCTCTCATCGGCACAATGGGCTATCTTTCGAGGGCCCAAAGAGATTTTTTTTAGATTCGATCTGGTGTCAAGATATACCTCGCTAGACCAGCCAACGTGCATTTTCAATGCATTCATATAACAAGTTGCGACATACGATCAGCTTGTATATTGTTCTGCGAGGGTAAGAATGAATCCTCAATTAATTATCGTAAACTGATTCTACAAGTAAAAAAAACATTTCAGGGCGTCCAAACCATTCTATTAAACAGTTATTTCTAGAATTTCGCAGCATTCTAAAATTATATTCGAAGTTATAAACCTGCGACTTGAATAAAATAACAGCGGGTTCCTACGTCAACAATGCGGTCGTCTCTTAGACCATACCTCCTATATTTTTTTTTAGATTTGTTTTTCATGCATGTTCCCCAATGAGGTTCCTATAAGGTGGAGCAGTAGGCAAAGTATACTTGAATCGGTAAACAAAATATGGTGTCGTCATTATTTGCATTGAAATTGGAATGTATATGGAAGAAATAAAACCATGCTCATAACATCATGAAACCGAGAGGTATTTATCTCGGTTTCATGATGTTATGAGCAAAATTGCTCATGAAGTAACTGACTGTAACTGATTGTTTCTTAATAGATGACAATTGTATTGTATTGTATCTTCTTCTTGAATGGCGTTAACGTTCCCTGTGGATCTTTTGTCGTCTCAACGTATGCATTAATTAGCGTCATTTATTATTACTTAGTCGAGATTTCTTAAGCCAAATAACACGCCTTGAGTGTATTCCGAGGGGCAAGCTCTAGAATGTGCGTGACCACAGTGCAAGTCGAAGGAAATTTCTTTGACGAAAAATCCCCCGGCCAGAACGGGAATCGAACCCGAACACCCGGCATAATAATGTGAGACGCTAACCACTCGGTCATGGGTGCACATTTGTATTGTATCATTTAGGGGGTAAAAAGATCCTGAGAACAGGCGTATTCTTAGTCCTCTGGAATAGCAACATTTTCAAAGAAAGATTCCCTATTTGTACATTTTTTTCTCAAGTCACAAACACTGACACTGTGAGCTTTGAAAATATTGTTAAAGTTATCGCGAAAATATGGAAAACTTGTTTGTTTCTATGAAGGTGAGAGAGTGAATAAGACGCACAAAATATCAATTTTATTCATCTTCTTGGACATGATTCTACAAATATCCACTGCACAATATCACATTATACTCATATTTAGATATCGGGAGCTCCAAAAAATATCTATTTGTAATTGATAAGAAACTTACTGAATATATCGTTTTTACATGGATGTGGAAGCCAATTGAATGTAAACACAAATTTTGACGTCAAGTTTCGTGAAGTAGCTATGGCTATTGTTCTATATCGTAATAGTGAGTAATAATAGTTGGTATACCAACGTGATTTGACATGACACTGATATTTTTTGTATCGTACACGAAAATTACTCACACAAATAGCGTGCAAAATTACGGCATTTTGTTCATAAAATCTAACAAATTTATAAATTTTGTTGATTCAAACTAGTGATGGAACGGATAGTAGTTTGGCCGAATACCGGATATCGGATATCTGGCAAGCTTCGAGGCCGGATAGCGGGATATCCGGCAGCCGGATATTCGGCTCTTATTTGTGAATACGAATTCATGAAACAAATAAAGGATTACATTCTAGGGAGTAATAGACACAATTTTACACGAAAAAATGAACTACGATTCAAGAATAAATTAATGGATTTTTGAAAGAAATATTGAACAGATTTTTTTCTGGTAAGGACAGAAAAATATTTTTTGTGGATATATTGAAATAATTTTAATACTAGTCGAGAAAGTGTAAGCATTACGAATTCTAATACACAAAGAACATCAATCTATTATTTTCATTCAAGATTACAAAACATGGAACTGTCTTCAGGGATGATAAACTGAGAGAGTACACACATACTTCAAACATACCACAAATCAAATTAAACGAAGCAAAAGAAACGAAACTTAATTAACCCTTTCTATACGACAGTGTGCTCCGCCGAAGTGTTACCCCTGTACGGAGCACTGTGCCGAAAAGTATGCACATCGCGCTGGTGTGGTCGAAGAGCAGTATGAATTTCATGTCGTCTAAAGACGACGCTCGTCGCGCGGATGTTGTCTATAGACGACGCTCGTAACGAAAGGGTTAAACCTTACACGCGATGCTCAGAAAACCTTCTGGGACTGTTTCAACGAAGTGACAAACGAAAATGATAGTCAGCGTCGCGTTCAGAGAAAAAATCCCATTGCTAACGAAATCGACTGTTATGCGAAAACATATCGAATCGATCGCATTCACGTTCCTTACGTTTGGTGGTCATTAAACTCTAAGCAGAACCCTCAATTGACAAGATTTGCTAGAATTTTTCGTTCAGTTTCTTGCAGTAGTGTTTACAGTGAAAGACTGTTCTCTAAAGCTGGCCTGATGTACGAAGCAAAGCGTAATCGGTCGGTTAAAAAATTATAGGAGGTAGTGTTCAAGACACGACCGCATTGTTGACGTAGAACTACGCTGTAGTTCATTCAAAGCGCTTGTTTATAACTGCGGATATTATTTTATAAAGCTACGAAAATTTTGGAATAACCATTCTACCAGTTTGGTCGTCCTGAAATGTTTTTTTTTATTGTAGAATCATTTGACGATAATTTGATGATTCATTCTTGTGCTCGCAGAACAATACATGCTCGAGATAAGCGCGGCTGTCATCCTTAGTGGAGAAAGTTTTGCTACTGACCAGTGTTGAAAAAACTCATCTTCGTTTAGCTCAAAAGCATATATTTTCGGGCTAGGTTGCATCGAAAACCTATATACTCCAAACGAAAATCAAAATGACAGATCCAAGCAGCCAGTGAATATGAGCAAATGAACTTTTGTTGATCAATATGTTTTGATGTTTATTTTTCCACCCAATGTCATTTTCATCTTGATTATTCAGAATGCCAGAACAGAATTTCATTTTAGCCAAATGAATATCAGCTGTTGTTTACTTTTAACCAGAGGTAGCTGTGTGCGGCTGGTTTTTATGTAGGTCGGATTGTACTGATGCTTAAGTCATTCCAAATCAACGCAGGCAACAAGAAGATTATGATATGCTGTAATCCATTTGACCATCGAGTCTAGGAGCAATTGTTATTCAATTGCAATAGGGTTTTTAGGGATCGTTCGCAATACCGTTGTTACTGTCTCGCCAAACAAAATCCTGCGCGATTTCTTGCAAAGATCGTTTCATCGAGCTCTGGCGTTTTTGTTCTCTAAATGATCCAGCCTGAATAATTTTATTTTATTTTTGAATTTTGGCTCAAAATCAATGCCAGAACGAATATCGTTTCGAATGTGAGAAATATCATTTTGTTGCTTTTGATATTCAAAGTATAAATAACAGCGAAGTTATGAACCCCACTCAATGCCGCATTCATTCATTATAGCAAATTTGTTCATGCATCAGCGATATGAACAAAATGAACTCGTTTGTTATTGTCATCAATATAATGAGGGCAGTGTGTTTCGAGCTGAAAAAAAGTCATTTACACTGAAATAAAATCATATTCGTTACTCGTTAATATTTGTTGATATTCTAAGACACTGCTACTGACAAGTGAAACCAAATCACATACAAAATTCCAGAACGACATTTACTTTCTTGGTGACTAAATAAACGAAATAAACTCTATCTGTTAATCTCCATAACCTTGAAAAGAGTAGCACTGCTTTATTATGATCAAGATTAGCGCAAATACAAACCTAGTTAAAAGCAGTTTTGCAACTGGCACGCGAGCCCAAATAAATTGACTTAATATAACTTATTGAATAACTTGGTAGTCCCCAAATAATTGTTTGGTGCACAACCCAAACCCTGCTTCACCATAGCGTCAGTTCAATGCATTGATGAGAGAAAACAAACAATGTTAACTGCTTGGAAAAAGGCTGAATATTTGCCTCAGCAGAGATTCATTACCAATACCCTAGCGTAAACATATCCCTCCCGCTATCTCCCCTTCTTGTTTTTATTTATCATTACGACTGTATAATTTGCAACACCAAACAATCGTCAATCATAGCAAAAATAATTAGGCGATTGTTGCATCGTTACAGGGCCAATGCACACGGGAGCAGATACAAATGGGGTTTCAGCGTAGCGAAGATGCACTATTTTTACGTACGGGTTTGAAGCACGCACGTACGCACACAAATATCAATATATCGATGGCTTTAAGCAACTAAATATACACAAACTTATTTCCGTTTTGCGCTCTTCTCAGCAGAAGCCCTTTCTGTTAATATTGCCAGTCTAGATTAGCTTAGCTGTCATCCTTTGTGGAGAAAGTTTTCCTACCGTTATGCGAAACCAAATCACTGACAAAATTCCAGAACATTTATTTTCCTGGTGAGCTGACGATCGATAGCTTGATGATTCCGTCGCGTCCACAGCTCAATTCGAAAAGAAGAAATGTGATGATGCAAAACAAAGAAGAACAAGCGATATTCATTGCTTTAAATACAGAACGATTCTGAAGGTTTGCTTTCCTCCCTTGCTTGAGACTTTAAACTTTTTCAGTTCATTCGTCTCTAACCTTCAAAAAGGCCCTTGAAAAACTTTACTTTATCCTTTATATTACTCCTCCACCCCCATTGCCTTGAGAAAGGCATTCGATCCCTCGCCGTCCAGCTCTCCCAGCAACGATGTTGATCAGTCGATTTCCTCACGAAGAATGAAAGTTTGCCTCAGCGAGATCTACTGTTTATACTCTAGGCAAACATCCTCCTTCGTTCTTCTTCTTTTCCTTTGTTCACGGAGACTTCATATCTGCTCGTCGATAAGTTGCTCGATATTGACAGCTCTGTTCGGGAAAGCACACAAATGGACAGAACAAATGTATGAGGAAATGGGAATGCTTCCAATTTTCATCAATTTAAACACTATACAGACTATGGGATTGTAATGTATATCATATCAAACAAATCTTAGGGAATCCCCGAATCGTTTGGTATGTGAATCGCCAAAATCTGCTCGCGGCAAAAATAGTTATTAACATTAACTTTATTTTATAAAAACGTGACCTGTTTTCTGATTTGGCACACTTATTGAAAGACGTATTTCTACGTCAAAAGTGAGTTCTAGCTTCAGCAAATATCAGCAAAAACTACTTTCCGAGTATCCCAACGCGAACTGCAGATTCGCCAACCCTGCAGGCGTTTTTCATCCCACGTTTCTGGAGGAAGACGGGCCGCCGAAAAATGATATCGAGATGGGTAAATAATATCCGAAATAAATTACCGTTTTAAATTACACATGACGAGCAGGCAAAAGGGCAGCAGACCAGGCAGGACCATGCGGACAGACGAATACATGATGCTTTTAGCACATCGGAAGTGTAGGAAAGCGACCATGCGAAAATCCCGGGATCCGAGTTTGGGGAGCTGAGTTAAAGAGTTGAAATTAAGGTAATTTCCGATAAACATGCAATTGGGGCCCCCCGATGATGACAGCGGGGGACGTGAGTCATGCTTTCGTACGGTAGTATTTTGTCGAGATGAAGAGATCGTTGCAATAATGTTCGCACAAATGTTCGTTGTGAAAGGTTGAATCCATCGAGTGAACTGAAATTCTTACATGAAATGGACAAATATGCAGGTTAAGCACTCTAAATCTATTGCGTGAGAGATCTGACCAAAGTTTTGGATCAAGCATGACACCAAACCCCAACCAATTAACGCGACGACACGCGTGTTCTGCGATAAAGTGTGCGAATCGCGATATACGGCGGCATGCAGTGGGAAACTGTGTATAAAAATGCCATCCATGACTGTGGACAAATCAATTAATTTGTTATTTTCTCACCTTTCGGCGCGCGGTCGAACAGCCTCGACTCGTTCGAGTGCAGATGGAGACGAAATTCCCGGAATCGATTGATACCGCTCGGAGGACGAATGGAATGCTGGCGATGCTTTTAAGAATCAGAAGAGAAACAGACAACGGGCACTGCATAGTTTTGAAACAGTATGAAATGAAACAAAAATCGTTTGATCCAGATTACATTGAGGCAATTTCCATCACAGAAAAAATATAGACGAAAACGACAAACAAAAAATATTTAACGTGTTTGAACACTTTCGCAGCACAAGCATCGTACCATCGAGTCGGAATTGATTTATGACATATTTTTTAGATTCCTCAATGTGTCCTAATGATGTGTATTGTTTCCATTCTGTCTTTTTTCGTTTTGACTTCAACATTGATGATGGCCAGAAAAAATGCTCTCCAACAATAATAAATTTGAAGCGAGTTTGCAACCGAATGCGCAAGGCCGAATAAATTGGTCTGCTTAATCGAGAGAGGATTTAAAATATTGCCTTCGGCTATTGGGTCCGCAAAACGTCAGCGGCGGTTCGATTGTTTCGCGCCAAAAGACGCACGCTATTATGACGCGTCCGCAGCATCCGCGGAGGAGCAGGCCTTTGCGGCGCAAAATCCAACGCTGGGCTTCAAGTATAATGAATTTATAAATGAATATACTGGAAAAAAGTCCGCCCTGCGCAGAGATGCCAGATTTTTTTTTCCGAACGGACCTTTTCGAATCCTCCATTTTTTGAGGTAGGACTACACTGTCAAGTTTTATAAGATCAGTTACATTTTCCGTTGTTTTAGTTGTTTTGGTCAATAAATCTGAAACATTCCGAAGGAAAAAATGCTCAAGTAGAGAAAAAAAAGGACAAATCGATACATTTCACCAAGAAAATGTTGAAAATGAAAACGAAAGTTACGAATCGTTCGTTCTGAGAGTCGCGTAGGATTTTGTACTTCTGGTACGATTTGCGATGAAGTGCTTCTCTAATGTACACCCAGGTTTTTTTACGCGGATTTTCCAATTAACACGGTTTTTTTACGCGGATTTACTAATCAACGCGGTTTTTTTACGCGGATTTTCCAATTAACGTGTCATTCGGCATCGGACTGTTGAGCAATCCAGTTCACCTTGCTTTCGCTGCCATTCGATCTAAGGTTGGACCCCACCAGTGGTAATCCAACTTGGATATCGTCGTTTGTTGGTGAAGTGAATAGCGCTCGCACTGAGCCGAGCCTTCGTGAGTGTGACACCGCATCGAACAACAGCGAAGTAGGCGATTTCGGCGCGTCGGTCGAAAATGTAAACGCCGTTACCCAGGCAGCAACCAAAATCAAGCTCCCCCCGCTGGTGGTGAAGGCGGTCGCTCTTGACAAACTCATTAGCAAATTCGCATCGATGGATGTTACAGCAGAGTACAAACTGTGTGGCATAATTCAGTCTTTTTCCAATCAGTTAACATTGTTTGTTTTCCGTCATCATAAGGGCTTCGTTGGGGCCTTTGAGAATGCATCGATGCATTAAACTAACGTTAGGGCGAAGCAGACGTTAAGGTTGTGCGCCAAAAAATTATTTGGGGAATCAAAACTTCCTCCACTAAGGGTGACAACTGTGCTTCTCTCGAGCATGAGTAATGTTCGCAAGTAATGTAACTTTTTTCGAGGCCAGTAATATTACCAGAAGCGTTTCTTCTGAGAATAGCGCAAAATGATGAGAAGTGTTTATATTCCTAGCTGTTTCAAGCCACCAATGTAGTGTTCTGTATGCATGCTATGGCGAACGCTTGTTTGGCGCTTGGTTTACGTTGTACGAACGATGCCTAGAGGTGCGATTCCTTTGAGGCAATACTAAATAACATTTAGCATGATATTTGATACTTGCAAGTGTTGTCATTGTTGTTGTTTCCATGCGGTGACAAATATATATTGATGTAGTTATTAGATGTGGAATAATGGTGCTGATGCAACATGTATATAATTGACTGTAGCCGCGTCTATGTCAATTGCGAAAAAGGCCACCGGAATAGCATTCGAGGTTAATTTTCAAGGCATTGACATGAAATGAATTGCGATCAGCTTCTTCTTCTTCTTCTTCAATGGCACTAACGTTCCTAGAGGAACTTCGCCGTCTCAACGTAGTATTACTTGCGTCATTTTTATTAGTACTTAGTCGAGATTTCTATGCCAAATAACACGCCTTGAATGCATTCTGAGTGGCAAGCTCTAGAATACGCGTGATCACAGTGCAAGTCGGAGGAAATTTCTTTGACGAAAAATTCCCCCGACCAGAACGGGAATCGAACCCGAACACCCGGCATGTTAGTTATGACGCTAACCACTCGGCCAAGGGAGCACATCAAGCACATGCGATCAGCTAGTGCATTGTTTTGCGAGGGCAAGAATGAATCATCAATCAATTATCGTCAACTGATTCAACAATGAATAAAACATTTCAGAGATTAATTGTTTCTAAAACTTCACAGCATTATAGAATAATATCTGAAGGTATAAACAAGCGACTTATATAAAATAACAGCGTAGTTCTACGTGAACAATACGGTCGTATCTTGGACACAACCTCCTATAATTTTTCTTTACGCGGATTTTCCAATTAACACGGTTTTTTACGAGGTACGTATCCCTCGCGTAAAAAAAACCTGGGTGTACTCCAAACTTTGAAAACTCGGATAGAAAAAACAGGAAGTGGGTTATATCTATGGTATAACCGCAAAGGTGACGTAGGACTATCGTTGATTTAGAGATCATTTGTTTGAAGTTGAATCTGAATTCATTCTGAATGAATGAATATTTGGGGGACTTCGAAAACGAGAGCGTTACGTTGGAGGCACAAGGTTTTATGCATCCAATATGGTATACGGAAATATCCTACTGATGGGGAAGAATAATCTTCAGAAGCTATCCTGTTAATTGCGATTGATTGAAAAATCACAAAACCAAATGTATTTGGTCACAGTGTTACATGGATAGAAAACATTCAAATAAACTCTTTCACATGAATGTAATTTTAAATTCCCAGAGGAACTGGCAGATTATTTTCAGTAACGATTAGATATTTCCACATTTTCCTCGATACTGGAAGCTCACCAGTAACTCGATAACCATCTGTTAATAGCACTTGATTGAAACATATTTGGTCACAGTGTTACATGGATAGAAATATTCAAATAAACTGTTTCACATGAATGTATTTTTAAATTCCCAGAGGAACTGGCAGATTATTTTCCGGATCTTTCTCGATGCTGAATGGCATCCAAACGGAAAAAATTCCGCGCGTGTATGTGTGTGTGTGTGTAGTGGCTGCTTCGAGATCTTCCCGGGGAACCGTTTGTGGCATCACTCTCCTCCTGATGGATTCCCTTCTGGCCTAAGGTGCACAAACAGGCTCTTGGTGACACCGTTCATCTGCGCTTTCATGATAAATGAAGAGCTTCACCACAACAGCGACAACATGCTCCAATCGCTGTTCAATTAGAACTGAGTGGATTTCCGAGCGGCGCTCGCTTATATACCGATTGGTGATTTCAATAGCCTGTTTTGAAAGCAATTTTAAGACTATTGAAACAAGTTTTTGGATCAGAAAGTAACAAGTATAGAACGCGTAGACATTTTATCTTTCGAATGAAGTGTTTATCATACCATTTCGTTCAGTTGTTTAGGAGCTATTAACGCTCAAAATCTCGGTCTCCGGCGTAACGCTTTCGTTCTCGAAACTTTGATTTTACACCCCGGTATAGAAATGAAAGACGTAGTCCTACGTCAAAAAAACGACTAAACGTATCAATATGAAACGTTCACAGATGTTTAGGGAATACACTTGGCTAAAAAATTGCCTGCAAACATTAGAGTTTACTGTGATATTTGCAGAATTACAGTGAATTTTGTTAAGCACTATAAAAATCCTGTTTTTGGCACTTTTTTGGAATCGATGCAAAAAAATTAAATAATTGTTTTTTCGGCAAAGTAACAAATTATCCTTATGCAGAATTTAATGGAGTTTTAAAAACTGCCTTTCGATTTGATGTTTATTATTTGATGTTGATTACATAATTCGTCATCAAAGACGAAGGGTTAATTTTCCACTCAAACTGAAATAAATCTATATGGGAAGGTCCTACGGAAACATTCTAGGAACCAGTCTTCCATGTTTCACAAAAAAACACTGCGTACGGGATAAACATGTCCACGCTGCTGTTCGCAGTTTTGTGTTTGAATACAAACATGATTTTTTCGTACCTATGTTTGGAAATGTGACATGTTTGTATTCGTAGTATGTTCGGACAAACGATGTTTAATCCTAATGTTTCACATGATGTTCGAACATGGTGTACAGTTTCTCTTGCATTTTCACCCCAAGCACCGGCAGTGCGTAGAGTAGAAGGAGCGAATCCGACACCACACCACCACCACTCAACGCGTGGTGTGTTGGTATGTTGACATGGAAAAATGCTTTCCTATCATGACAATGGGTGCTTCGTCTAAAATATTGGGCAAATAAAATAAACCTCTTTATCTGTTCTGAACAAAATAAACGTCAATTGATATCAGAGTTTTTCCCAATTGATATCATTATTTAGTGCACGCATGATTTTTTTATTGAATTCATGTAACATTCGCTCTTATTAGCTATTTGAACAAGTACTAAAATTGAATAGAGCGTGATTACAATATTTATATAATTTTAATCGAATATAAAGTACCAGAATTATTCAGCAGTAACATGTTAGGCGTGACGCTAACCACTCGACCACGGGAGCAACAATTTTGGCTGAATCTTTGAATACAAATGGCCAATACTGCTTGTTCGCGACGAACGCGACCCGAGCTATAAAACGAGCGAAGAAGAGGAGAAGAAAGGATAATGCGATCGCATGCACACTTAGCATATGTGGTGTAGTGTAAATATAGCTTTTAGTTTTTTTCTTCATTCAGTTTGTGATAACATCGAGAAATTAATGGTGTGTTTAGCCGCTGAAATTTCTCTGCTGGTTCTGCTGTGTACCGCTGAAGGTTGCATCTGAAACTAATTTTTGGGTATTTATTTTTTTGGTCAGCATTTGTACGACGTCGCCCGCTGTGCAGTCGGTTCCCCAGACTTTAATTGCCAACATGCACGCAAAAAAATTCTCATAGAAAGCTTCTTTCTATTCAGAGAATGTTTTCTTTGCACGAAACCAAGGATTATTTAACAGGACTTGCAAAATGTGCATGAACTCATAGCCTCTTAGTTCGTGCAACTTTTGTAATGCGAACTAAATTTCAAGTTCGTTACTGTGAAAAAGTATTCTACGAAGAGATGTTTTGGGATGAATAATTTCTTTCCGTGTATGAAAAGAAGCGAAACGAAAGCAATGAATACTGCGACATCGGGTGATATGTCTGTACATGATGTTCTTGAATTATAAACATCGTGTTTGTTTTCACATGTTTATGTTTGTGTATCATTGTTCGTGTTTGGGATAGACATTCAACACTAGCGAAAATCATGTTCGAATTCAAACAAAAACATGGAATTTTCACATCGCGTGGACATGTGTAAGTGTTTTTCGGAAGACTGTTAGGAACCAAATGAAAGCTGGTTGATAAGGTAAATTCGATTTGCTGTTGAATTGGTTAGCAAAAAATCGGTTTTTCGTTTCTTCCCGATATTGTTGCCCACTACACCTACACACGCCAAGATAAAAATATGTACGTAAAATATTCTAATACCTGAGAGTTGTAGCTTCAGATTGATGTACATCCCATCGATTTGCATTGATTTTTCACGAAGTTACAGTATGTCAAAAATCACTTAAAATTTCTGACTTCGCATTCTGTTCCTCTTATTTTTTTATCGAGTGTGTACCACGGACGGATAGACGGATTTTTTTTCACTTTCAACTTTGCTAGGTTATCTTCAGTGACGAAAAGAGTTCAATTTGGATGAACCTTATAGTTTCAACGGGTACTGGCGTGATTTATGGAAGAAGGAAAAGTATTTTTAACAAGAAACTTTGGTGGAGGCTCTTGCAAGGTTTGGGCTGGATTCTGTGCAGACGGAAAACTCAATTGAGCCTTCTTATCGTGCAAAATGAATAGCAATGATTACATATATATTCTGGAATCCTCTCTCCTACCATTGTTGCGTGGATATTGTTACAAAAAAAAATCACATTCCAGCAAGGAAACTAAGCAATGGATCGAAGAACAAAAACTAGACTTATTGGACTGGCCGACTCGCTCTTCAAGCTTGAATCCTGTTGAAAATCTTTGGGAGATCTAGTATGCAGAATCTATGCTGAGGAAAAGCAGAACATCATGGTTGATGAACGTAAGACCGCAATTTCGAAGATATGTGAAAATATCGAGAAAAATCACTTTCAGCCATATTGGAATTTCTGTCGGTATTGTTTACAAACAGCATCAGAACGCTGTCGGCGGCTCTCCCAGCAATAACAAAACAAACAACCCCCGCTCCACAAACCGTAATCTCCTTCTTATTGAAGTGATGTTGTTGCTTCACCTGTTTTTTTTATCCAAAATATATATTTTTATTAAGGCTCATATGGCGTCAACCTGACGGGGCCGGGAGTTCAATATTTCGACAATGTTTGTCTTATAACTATGTTAGTAATATGTAACCGATTACTCGCGGTTGGCTCGAGGTTAGTATTACAAGTGTTTTCGTAATTGTGATGTTGCTGTCTCCAATGCTCTGTACCTGTGCCCGACACGGGATACTTCCTATTGGGATGCAGCTGACCATTAATCAGCAATGCCCCCCTAGTCTGTACCGACTCGAGGAATCCAGGATAGAATGGTCACTAGCCGGCGCAAACATCAGCTCATGTAGAGTTGTCATGAGCGGTACAACCTTTGGCCCGTGTATCTGTAAAGAGTGTGTGTATGTATTGCCGTTATACATTGTTATAAGCGCCTTGGTAAATAGTATGCCAACACGAATTTTCCAGGTTATTAACCGAAATGGAAATGTTATGAATTATTGACATGCAAACCTGCCAATTGTTTTGAATTTTTCATTGATAATACATATGAATTTTGAATTGGTTTTCCCAACACAGACTACAAAACCAAGAAGTTTGGGGAAATCGACATTGGAAACAGAAGCAAGCTGCGGATACTTTTGTACTCGCTTGCGTTTGTACAGACCGGAATGTGTTTCCACAACACGGATTTCTTAATCAAGGAGTCTGGGGAAATCGACAGTACAACTGTTAAAGGAGAATAAACTTTAAAGTTTAAACCCTGTATAGTACAAAAAGTTGGAGTTACTCATTTTTGCAAACTGGGGGTACTTTTGTACCCACATGAATTCCGGAATGTGTTTTCCTAACACGACTTCAAAAGCGGGTGTGAACAAAACAAACAAATGATTACGGAGCCAACGGTAGTCCTACGACAACCTTGCGATTATATCATAGATATAACCCACCCATTTTTTTGCGGACCAGTGAGTAAAAAGTTATTTGTCGCGTAAATAACCAAACCGACTGGATACTTTTGTATTGAATGGGCTTTGATGAACAATATATATTTCTGGAAGCCCTGCTCCTGGGGCGGTGTGACTAAACGAGTTCGGAAATCAAAGGACCCTCGAGCCGCGTGCGACAACAAACACAAGATTAAAGTGCACTGATTACGTTTAGCAACAAATTATGCATTGTATTATGACTTAAATTGGAGCCTGAATGCGGTCCCCTTGCTGGCGCAGAGAAATAAGGATGAATAAAAAGCGTAGATCGCACATATTCTTGATGCCGTTGCAGGAAGACACTCGTGAAGAATTGCACGGTTTCGGGGAAATTATCGCGATTGGTTAAGGTAGTCCAAAGTATACCCGCCTTGCGACTCGATTATGGAAAGTTTCTGGAGGGTTCTGACGATAACTTTTTGATCGCGGGCTAAACATTTCTCAGATATACCCAGTCCAAGCCTATTTGGAGTGGATCTCAAAAGAGAAAACAACGCTCCATGCAAGATGCAAAATGCCACACAGGCGCAGGCGCAATTCGATCATTGTCTTTTGCCGTAAATAACTTAAAATGTGTGTAATTTTGAGTCTTTTAGCAAGTTTAACGATGCGAACAAACGACCGCCGCAGTATCTTTTTTGTGTGTTTTTTCTCCACGCTTATATGATTGTTGCTCTTTTTTTTCTTCTTGCATTAGCTACGCTTTAAAGTGCGAGTACGACAAGCTGTTGGCGCTATCGGTGGCCAGTATCGGAAAGACGCAGATATTTGAATAGAATCATCCTGCAGCATCATTCACTGTGTCCATATTTCTACGGATTTCGATAGAAGGGGGTTGGTTTGAATATTCAATGGAGATTCGGATTTCGCTTTGGTGCTGCTCTTATTTGCTTCTTACGCGAGACGCACTCACATTCGAAGCGAAGCTGCTTAGCAGCAGCAGTTCAACGAACAGTCACACAAGACAAATGTGGGCCAATAAAATGAAAATATTTTAAAGTGTTTCTGCCGCTGCGGGATGCTGACAATATAAAAATATATATAACGTTGGTGCGCAGATTTATGACTGGCTGCGTTTCGATGCGAAATTTCGCCAACCGGCTTCCAGAGGCGTTACAAGTTCTGGGAATGATGCATTCGCGGGTTTTGGATGGGGTTGACTGCTGGAAATTGGCGGCAGAAAACACAGTTAGGTGTGTTGAATTATAAGCTATGGGTATGTTTTACAGTATGTGCAATGCGACTACATTTCGCCTTACGTCTAGATCAACCGTGGAATTCTTCTTTAAATGCCTGTTTACAATAGTTTAGTTTAGTTTAGTTTATTACTGAAGTTGAAAATAAATCAAATATTCAAAGTTTTGGGTAAAATAAACTCTCCATGAACTCGAAATATCTTAAGTTTCTGAAACTACGACTACGTTTACGACGGACTGCGTCTAACACGACAATATGGGTACATTCTGTCAAATATATACCGGGAATATGTAATATTGAAATTGAGTTCAAATCTCAGGACCCTCAATTGACAATCTCTGTGTTCTTATAGAATAACCATGTCCATGCAACAATCATCATGCAAGCTCTGGTATTGGGGAAGTTCTGCTTACAACAAGAAAAGAAGGAATGTTCTTACGCCTAAATGGCTACTACTGTGTAATTTATCATATTAGTATTGGGCGATCTTGGATCGACATTTAAAAGATCGATCTGTTCTTCTCCGATTTTCGATTTTATGGATCGATTCTTTGTACTCCAAAAATCGCTAAAAACGACATTTTCTTTTCGATTTTTATGATTTTGTTTCTAAGCGGATCTGTGGATGGGATAGTATCGATATTCTGTGACAAGCTTCACTCAGTGCTTAGAGAACATGTGCAGCGAAAAAGACGAACATCACACACTTCCAGCAAACCATGGAGGAACTCCGAACTACGACATATCCGTAATGTCCTCAGGAAGGTCCGTCGCCGCTTTTTCATTTCTAAATCCGATCATTAATGCCTTCGAAAAATAGGAGTATCGTACAAATCAGTTCTCTCATCCACCTACAATAACTACATATCCAGGATCCAAGCGTGAGACAAAATCCATCGCCTTTGGAAATTCGTAACCAATGCAAATGAAAGCCTTTGATACTGTTCTGTACATTCTCGTTGTTGAGGAGTCAAAGTGCTTAGGCTTTCCTGACTCGATTACGGAGTAGATTTTTTCATATCCTCGTGGTCGTACATCAGATATCGTGGTCATCTCAGTTGAATCCTGTAGTTTCGGTATCATAATTGGTACAATTTACAAATGAAGCACAAATTTATGCATTACTCGAGAATTAATCAAGCAAATGAAACCAAATTAGGCATATGGAGGTTAAGGTGAAGGTGGAAGCTAGCCATTAAAGTAGTATAGGTAAACCCACGAGTAAAAATGAGGTAATAGTGTTTGTGAGAGAAAAGCAAAGCAAACTTTGAAAAAAAAAAAAAATAACAATTCAACACTAAAGTAAAATGTATGAACGATATGTTCCGATGAACAAATGCAAATTTATATATATACTAGCTAACCCGGCAAACTTCGTCCGCCCATTTACTTGATTAATTCTCGAGTAATGCAGAAATTTGTGTTTTATTTGTATGGCAGCCACCCCTAAGAGAGGGGGGAGGGGTATCTAACCACCATAGAAACATTCATTGCACCCTAAAGTTTCCATATGCCTAATTTGGTTTAATTTGCTTGATTAATTCTCGGGTAATGCAAAAATTTGTGTTTCATTTGTACGGCAGCCCCCTCTAAGAGAGGGGGAAGGAGTATCTTAACAACATAGAAACATTTATTGCATCCTAAAACCTCCACATGCCAAATTTGGTTTCATTTGCTTGATTAATTCTCGAGTAATGCAGAAATTTGTGTTTCATTTGTATGGCAGCCCCCCCTTTGAGTGGGGGAAGGACTGTCTAACCATTATAGAAACATTTATTGCACCCTAAAACTTTCACATGCCAACTTTGGTTTCGTTTGATTGATTAATTTCCGAGTAATGCAAAAAATTGTGTTTCATTTGTATGGCAGCCCCCTCTAAGAGAGGGGGAAGGAGTATCTTATCACCATAGAAACATTTATTGCATCCTAAAACCTCCACATGCCAAATTTGGTTTCATTTGCTTGATTAATTCTCGAGTAATGCAGAAATTTGTGTTTCATTTGTATGGCAGCCTCCCTTAGAGAGGGGGGAGGGGTCTCAAAATATCACGAAAACCTTCCCTGGCCCCAAAAACCCTTACATACCAATTTTCATGTCGATCGGTTCAGTAGTTTCCGAGTCTATAAGAATCAGACAGACAGACAGACATCACTCCATTTTTATATATATAGATAGAAGGTGCATTTGTATTTAAAGTAAAATTCTGATTATATGCGAGCGTAACATGAGTAAATTTATAACAAATGCAAAGTGGGGCTCTTTTGGTATTAACAAGTTCTTCCGCATAGTAACTCGATGTTGATAATTCCTTCGTTGATCGTATTGTTTTCACATATTCACGTTGGAGAGCCTTAATCCTTCTCTTCGTTGGCCGAGGCATTTTGATTGAATGTAATACTTTTCCGTTTACTGTTTTTGAAAACACAGGCAGCCGTGGCAGTGTTCCGAACTCTGCAATACAATTTTCTTACCCAATGTTAAAGTTGCTAAAACTTATATTATAGACCCATTTAACGTAAAAATAATAATTATAATGATATCAACACAATTTTATTTTATTGATTTTCATGAAATGAAACGCTATGACTCAGGAATAACATTTTATTGAGTGGTTTTTTATACCTGCTTCGATGATGTCTTGTCTGGCATCAGTGTCGAAAAAATAACGATGCTTCCACCAATACAAAAAAACAATTGCCGAAGATTGAAAAATGAAAATTAAACTTTCAGAGCACTTGATCGAGTTTTCCGACGTTTTTCACTATACAGTACGACAGCAGATGAAAATTTTATATCTTGTGAGTAATCGATTAGAGTTTGGTTGATATTACTTGATGGGAAGTGTGCAAAACGACCATTTTCTTCACACTGTTTCGCAAAATTATTGATTTTCGGGCGAAGGGTGAGGGAGGGAGATGAAAGAAATGAGCGCCATTGTGGCAGCCATTTGTGGCTAGCTTCCACTTTCACCTTAAAGGGTGCAATAAAGAATTGTATGGTCGTTAGACACTCCACCCTTCCCCCTCTAAGAGGGGGCTGCCATACAATTGAAACACAAATTTCTGCATTACTCGAGAATTAGTCAAGCAAATAAAACCAAATTTGACACCTGGAGGTTTAAAGGTGCAATAAATGATTTTAAGGTAGTGAGACACTCCACCCCCCTCTCTAAGAGGGGGCTGCCATACAAGTGAAACACAAGTTTCTGCGTTACTCGAGAATGAATCAAGCAATTAAAACCAAAGATGACATGTAACGTAACGGATAAACATGTTATTTGCAAGTGGATGAAAAAACTTGAACGAGAATTGTGTCTGAAAATAATCTGATATTATAATGTCGAGTTTTGGTTGAAGTACTAGGAATTTTATAGTAAAAGGTAATTTTAAAGAGTAGATTGGAGCTCAATCAATGAATAATTCTGCGATTGGACCCATGAACAGCCTTAGTAAGAAAATGTGGATGTGATGACGAAAAACAAAATTTGGGCGGGACGAAGTTTGCCGGGTCAGCTAGTAATTTATAATTGTGTACATTACAAAAAAATCTACTAAATATCTATGAATCTGTAATCCTTGACATAAGATTCTAGAGAGAGAGAGAGAGAGAGAGAGAAAGAGAAAGAGAGAGAGAGAGAAAGAGAGAGAGAGAGAGAGAGAGAGAGAGAGAGAGAGAGAAAGAAAGGGAAAGAGAGAGAGAGAGAGAGAGAGAGAGAGAAAAAGATCTCGCAAAATTATCCTCAATGCTCATTCATTCAATTGGCATTGACGGTTTCATTTTCAGTCATTGTGAAGCGAAAAACATAATGGATTTTCAGGTGGAATAAACTCACTACGTGTTTTAAGTATTCAAATAAATATTTTAAATTAAATATTAATACGTAATTATAAATAATAAACCAAAGAAAGAGCAATGACTATACAAGGGAGAACCGGAGAGCTTTTTATGTAGGCTATTCTGACAGTTCTCATTTCCAACCAGGATCCTTTTTATTATGACAAAATAAAAGACTAAAAAATCAGGAAAAATCAGGATCACTTTAGAAAAATCAGGATCACTTTAGAAAAATCAGGCAAAATCGCGGGTTTGTCAGGATGTCAGGATACGAGCCAAAAAGTCTGGGAAATCCTGAAAAATCAGAAAGTTTGGCATCTCTGGTTGTATCTCACTTTTTCACGCTGTGCAATTGCATACCATAGGGCGCTTTTAAACGCTCAGTAGTGTTGTGAAATAGCACTATGCGTGTCCCACCGAAGCATATTTGTTTGAATTGTTCAAATTTCAAATAAAAAAAATCGATGCATTCTAAAATAATATCCGAAGTTTCATGATGTTATGAGTCAAATTGCTTATGAAATCTTGTAACTGATTGTTTTTTTTAATAGATATCAATTGTATTGTGACTTATTTCCATCATTCAAGGAGTAAAAAGGTCTATAGAATAGTCGTATTCTTAGTCCTCTGGAATAGCAGCAATTTCAATGAAATGTTCCTTAAATATACATTTTTTCTCAAATTAGATACACCGATACTGTGAGCCTCGAAATAAACGTCAAGTTCTCGTGAAAATAATGAAAATTTATTTGTTCCTATGAAGGTTGTGTGATACACAATAATAGAACGGCCTATTTAAATATGTGTTTTCTCAAACATATAACACGTCAAGCGAACGCTTAGCTGTGACGTCATAACAGCGGTGTGGAAGTCATCAACCCCACATAAACTTTTTCTGAGTAATCATTGGCTGTGGACTTCACTTTCATCACCAACGAGCGCGAGGTAAGACGTTTCTCCGTTAAACCAGCTACACTGGGTGATTCCCTAAGAAAGATATATTCAAGAAACTCATAAAGGTGAGCAAGTGAAAAAGACACACAAAAGTATCACTTTTTTCCATCATCTTCGACCTGATTCTAATTGTTTTTAATTGATAAGAAACTTGTTGAAAATAACGTTAAACACAAATATTGACGTCACGATTCGAGAAGTAGCTATCGTAGGGCATGCTATCACGCAAACTATGCTCGCAAACTCTACCATCTGTTCCACCTATAATTCCTGCTCATGTGGTGGTATCAATCTACCGATTTTCTGAAAATTTCGATTGAGGAGACATTTGCTGTACTTGAATTCGTGTTCATAATTCATATTGTGGCCCAGCGCCCTTTGTTTATTACTCACATATGAATAATATTAATTCAAAAATCAAAGCTCCATCAAATCTGATGCATCGTAAAATCACGACCGGCTCTAATCAAATCCCACCAACCATTTCATTTTTAAACCAAAAGTTTCAATATCAGATCAACATTACGCGGAAGAAACTTCATTATTCATCTGACAGTTCCATGCTATAATGACCCAATCTATTACTACAACTCAATAAAGGCAGAAATAGGTGGGAAAAGAATGGAAAAAAATAATCCATCAGTCACGATATTCAGCAACGGATCGGGAATGAGTCGTAAGAGGAAAATGGCCAGCATATCTAGCTGAACATCTCAATTCTAATGAGGCTGACTGTGAATGAATATTATAAACGCTTATCACCGTATCAAAACTAATTTGACCATATTATTGGTGCTCAGTGTGATTCTTCAAATAGGCAAACAGACACGGACACGAATGGAAGAAAGAACCGTCGTGTTTGTTGTGGAGGATAATGGAATAACAGCGGGGAAGAAATACGATCGGTTTGCGCTATTCACCTAGCAGTAATTGTTTGCCGCCTCGTGGAGGGATTCCTCTGCCCACCCCCTCAACGACTGATTAACACATCTTCCGAGCGGAGCGGCAGCGGTCATGATAAATATCACAACTGATTGATTAACAAGCGTCTGATTAGAGTGTATCCGTTTAATTCCCGTGAAAAGGCCATAACAAACCACGAGAGCCCTGTGGTGCTCAAATAGTCATAAACTGTGACCACGTCCCCCCGCGACTCGCACCTCTGGGGCAGACTAATAAGCTGAGATCTATCTTCCCGCGTAGTTGTTCCCGATTGAAAAATGAACATTGGCACGTAGCATTTTCACACCGGAGAAAATGCATTTGATAAATCGATTTATTTGAGGATAATTTTATGTGTATGAAAACATCAACAAATGTTCGAAATGGAGGCGAATCAATTGGCTCTGATCTTTCATTTTCCATCCAGATGTATTTCTTTCAGTGCATCCCTCGCCGAAACCGGTAACCGAAAGAAATGAGGAAAATATAAACAGATTATAATCCAACATATTAATTTTCTCTTCATTATTAAATGTCGACCTGCGCAGGTCTATACGATGAATCGATCTTTTTTTCTTCTTCTGTCCGATTCCCACATTCGTTTCATCTACTAGTAGGTACGGAACTCGTTGAGTCAACACAAGATGCGTCCCACTCCACATCTCAGCCCCGGTTCATGGATCGCGAGAATCTCAGTGAGGCGTAAAAGTGTAAAATATGATGTCATGATATGACTACAATGTCATGATCATGTTTGTGGAGAATACTCACGCCTCGAAACCACCGGTTTCCTCCTCCTTCCTCGGGACTGCTTTGGAATCATAGCTGGCCGGCCGCTGGATGCCGTCCCGGGGATACCACAGCACTATCATATTAACGTTTATCATGTGCCAAAAGCAGCGGGTGAACCCTGGCCGGCTCAGTGCGGGAAGATTCCGTAAGAGAACAGCACGTGTTTTGAAGCCGTTTGAGTGATACTTTCACCCCCACTGACAGTGGATCGAGGGGTGTATGGAATTTGGAGGGTTTTCAAGAAATTCGGAGTTCACTAGCTTGTCAAGTTGTTTTTTTATTAAGGAAAAATATCCGAATATCAAAAAATACTAAAAATTTATCTCTAATTTTATATGTCGAAGATATGGACAGTTTAATGAATCAATATTCCTAGTACCATTTTGTATAGATCATTTTTAAATTTCCGTTACCACTGTCATGCAAACCTTCACAGTTTTCCACCAAAAATAGTGCGAACTCGCTAATTCGTGCATTGTTTCCGGCTTAAAAGTGGCGTCAAAGCACAACACATTGCGAGCCGAATGGAAAGAAGGAATTTTTCAACAGTGAGAGCTGTGATCTTCGGTTGAAAACTGAAGGTGAAAATTCGTTCCACTGTGACTGCTGTAGTTGCCGCCAACACAATCGAGTTTGAAATTTCTATTGCCGTTCTTTTTTTATAGTTGTTGTTGTTGCTCTAATTGGATATACAATAAATCCAGTGTTGCGAAATCAGCAGTACATATTACTAGCGAGGATGACAGTTAGTTTGAAAATGTTATTGCTCCGCTGCTTTGAGAAAGATTTGCGCCACGCCGTGCAATAGCTCTGCACATCTGCAATGAAACATGAATAAGCACCAACATAATGTCCTATTTAGTCCTAGGTCTCTTCGGTTATGTCCTCGACAATACGCACCCGCCAAGATTCTGATGCTCGGAAAATGGGTGCCACACGAATTGAACGAAAGGCAAATTGAGCATTGCAAAATTATTTGGGAGATGCTTCTTCAACGGGTCCAAAGTCGATTTTGCATCGGTTCGTATCTGGCGACGGAAAACTGGTGAGGCCAACCCATCCGCTGTAAAGCCAAATTGTTTCTATCGAGAGACGATGCTCTGTGTGTGGTGGCACCAGGAGATTATGGCATATCATAAACTACTAAAACTTGGTGAAACGGTGAATACAGATTGCTACCGACGACAAATGGACGCAATAAAACGAAGACTTAAACGTTCTATCTAGTTGAAAAAACTTAAACTTTCATACATATTCTTATTCAAAACCCATAAGAACTACAAAATGTTTGTTCAAGAATTAAATGTAGGAAATTATTCATGCCATAATTAAAAAATATCAAACAAATTAAAAAAAATTATTGAAAAAAAAATTGTAAATTGAAATATTTTTTTATCAAAAATATGTCTTTTGAAATTCTGAATAAAATATACCTGAATATAATATGATTACCTACAAGTCATCCATACATCGGAAGAAGGTCACTGCAACAGGGAAAGTGTTTTCGCAGCAACAACTTTTTTATGTTATCTTTGAAATTTTTTTGCTTAACTCGCAACTCGTAACTCGTATTATGTGTAAAATATCACGATTGACATGATGGTGTCACTTTCGAAAAATGGAAATTCCGCCGTCGCCATGGCCAAATTGGTCGAATTGCACTACGAACTGCTGCCCCATCCACCGTATTCTCTTGATTTGTTCCGGTACGACTTTTTTTTGTTTCCAAACTTGAAAAAGTCCCTTTCCGGGCAGAAATTTTAGTTGAATGAGGAGGCTTCTTTGCAGACCTCGAGAAAACGTATTGCGTATTACGAAAACGTATAGATAGATTATAGAAGTTGGATCATCGCTGGGTCAAGTGAATAGAGTTCAAAGGAGACTATGTTGAGAAATAAATCGCCACTTTTCCAATTTTTTTGTTTTTTTTTTGTAGGCTAAGTTATTATCGGACTGTCCTCGTACAGCCATTCCATATGAAACCGATATAGTTGTTATATATCACAAAACATTAGACCAGTATTTTTTTATTTTTTCGTTAGGGTGACCATTCCCATTTTAGGGTGGTTCGAAAAAACCGTTTTTTAACTTTTTCCCAAAAGTGACTTTTTTCAAAAAAAATTCAAAAAACTTTTGTATCACTGAACCGATGCAGATGATCGATATATCGAATTGAAGCCAATGGACTAGCCTTTTGTTAAAAAATATTGAACTTGCAGAAAACAACGCGTTTTCTTTTCGTAATTATTGATTGTAGTTGTTTTTTTGTTGTTGTTGTCATGGCTTTGGATTAGAGGGCTGTCGGCGATCGATACACGCCGACCTTACGACGCGAGTTGGGTTGCCGGTCAGTATTCGACGTTCTGCTGAACAGACCGTCCAAGACTTAACCAGAAGTTAGACAATGAAAATCCCGCGTAACGAGAACTCCAATGATAACTTCCTTGCAAGGGAGAGGTTTGGTTAGAACCGTCCTGCAGTACAGGCCAATTCTAATTCCAAGTTTGTTTGTAAGTTTCTATGTTCCACTTGCAGCACAAGTGAAACAGAGTAACTCAGGATTTGTAGCGAAGTGAAAGATGCAACTTAGTAAACTTCCTCACGCCGGAGGAAAACCTTTTTCGGATGTAGAGGACCCGAACGTACTACTTGAATATTCTTTGGATACTTTATTGATACTGATTATTTACATGCTTTGTGGGTTCTTAAATACTAAGATAATGGATTGTCAGCAATTTTGATGCCCCTTGCTTCCCAGTGTGAAAGGAGTTACAATTTCATTCAATAATATTTTGACACCCGGGAAGCAAAGGGCGTTCGAATTCGGTATCCCTTTCGAATCGGGAATATGTGTCCATGCTATACTTTTTATACAGTATGTTCTCTTCCAGTCGCTGGTTAGGATAAACCGCGACGAAATCTAATTGCTGATCCTAGCACAACTGACCTATATCCATACTCGCGAACGCGTGCGCGTAATGAATCAGCTCTTTGTAATCTGATCCCCCGCTCGGTCAGTGGCACGGCAGCGCGCTCATATTGTCGCTTTACAGCTGGTGGAAGGAAAATTGAACGAACGCTAACAGCTGATTTCAGCTAGCGGCGACAAGGGCAATATATTTTTTTTATATTTTTCCTTGGAAGCTGAGGTTTTTTTTACAGAACCTATCTCGATATCAGAGATGGTATTTTTTTCGTTTTTGAGATATGATTTTTCAAAGTCAACCGGTGGTCCAAAATCATTTTTCCTCTTTTATCCAAAAATGACAATTCATAACATTTGACCTACTGAACCGATTTAGATGATCGATATATTAAATTGAAGCCAATAAGCCAATAATCTTCTTTGAAAAAATATCACACGTGTGGGACTGGATTCTGATCGCATAGGTCTAGTCAAGTCACATAGGAATATTGAATCCCTGATATCGAGATGTGTTATGTAGAGAATTCCCAGCTTTCCAGAAAAAATATAAAAAAAATATAGCGCGCACTATCTTTAACCGAGAAAACTATGAACAACTGACTCAATCGATAATTACAAAAACGAAAATCAAAATTTTCCCTAAAAGTAATATTTTTTCACGAAAATCTGATAACCACTATCGCTATCTTGACTTTAAACAATATCAAGATAATTTCTAGTTAAAAAAAACATTCAAAAGTTATTGTTAGGAAAACTTTTCCCCTGTAAAAGTACCCATCTTCCAATGCAGACCTTCGGGAAATTGTAAGGGCTATTCATATATTTTTTTAATAATTTGTTGAGGAAAATAAATTTCAATTTATGAATAAGTTTTTTTCAGTGTAATTTAAAAAAAAGTTCTTTTCATGAGAATTAAAACAATTTCCTACATTTCTTTCATTGACCAAAGTTTTGGAAGTATTATGTATTATAGTGTTCGAGTTATAATTATTTTTTTAATTAAGAAAAAAAACTTTGGCCTTTTCCAAAAAGTAGTGTAATTCTTTTTTTGAATATTTCAAATTACCTAATTTAAAGGAAATAGTGATTTTAAGTGGTTTCCATCTTTAGTATCAAGTTTCGAAAAAAAAATCGGAGAGGGTCGGATCAGCGGCCGGCTGATTTTGCATGGAATTTCTCACAGGAATGTTAGTGCCAAGAGAAATGAGACAATGATTCAACACATGATTACAATTTTTTGAAACAATGACTTATGGTTCAGCATATCGATGTTTTACAAAAGTCCTGATTTCAATTCGATTCAAAAGTTTATTCTAAAACGACCTAAAAATCGATTGAAATTTGAGAGGCTACCCCGGAGAGTTGGTGCCATGCCTCTATTCGAAAATGAAACTTCAACGCAGTGAATCATATATACATACTATCTTGATCAAAAAGTTCCTGGAATCACCACCGCGTGGTGCTCCCAGTCACCCGTTTTTATTTTTAATTTTTTTGTAGGTTGGCACATCTGTCATTGACATTCTATAAAATTTGTATTGTGATAGTTTTACATTTCTAAAAGTTACGCTGTATTGAGTACATCTGTAATTGTGCGTGCCTCTATTTTGTACAATTTGCAAAATCAATCGTCATTCGTGAACATTTTGCTAAAAACGAAACGAATACCATTCAGCAACCACCTGATTTTTCCACCTGATTTGGCTCCCTGCGATTTCTTCTTTACGACTCAAGGAACTGCTCCGCGGAACACGATTCTGCACCCGAGATGAGATAATGGAAAAATCGAAGATGACGCTGATGGCCATACCGCAAATCGAATATAATAAATGTTTCGCGGATTGGATCAAGCGCTGGCATAAGTGCGTTGCAGTCGATGAGAAGTACTTTAAAGGGGACAATATCGATATTGATGTGTAATCTTGAATTGAATTGAGAATAAATTGAGAATGAATAAAAGTTGATGGGTCTGGGCCTAGGGGCATGGGTCTTGACATAGGACTGTATGTAGTAATTGCATTTGAATTGAGTTTTTTCATTGTTCAAAATATATATTTTTTCTCTTTTGATACTCAAATAGAAGCCCTAAAATAAACCATTTTCTGTATGGACTTGTGTCTATTAAGCGGGATAGATGAAATAACGTCACAGAATCCGGAACCACATTCTGTTCAAAAATGGACATAAAAATACCATTAAAGCCATTACTACCCTTTTCTTCTGTAGGGAAACCGCGAGTAAGACGGACAGTGGGGGTAAGATGGACAGGTGGATGATTTATATAGTTGCATTATGAATTTCTAATTTCTGTTGATGGGAACCCCTTCTACATGCTATTCTAGAATATTTAAACTTCCTCTGACAATGAATACTGATCAAAAGTGAATAGGGAAACAAAAACCGAAAATCAAACATGATTCTGCGTGTCGATGTAATTTTTGCTGCTTCGATATTAAGTATTTTGAGTGGTTTAGTTGCAAAATTGAATTCGCTGATGGTTACATTTCAGTTTGTGAATTAACAGTGAAGCGATATAAGGTATGTACGGAAAAGTAAATTCATTCGTAAGTGGTAAATTCCAATAATTGAAATAATTGCACTGGTGGGGTTGAAATTGACAATCACATCCATAATCACATTCAAAGTACGATGGAAAGTGAAGTGAAGAATATTGAACTCTTCTTAATATTGCTCTATCTGTTTGTTCTATTTCAGTTACTGGACGCACAAACACTGAGAGAGAGCGAAATTATTCCTCTCGCGAGCGATAAACTTGTACGCTACGTATACTATTGACCTGTCCATATTAAGGAGGAGTCATCATTTATCATTTTTAAAAACAAGTCTAAATAGGTAAAATCTACATAAATATAAGCCTAAGCCTAATACAGAAATGTATTATGAATAAAAATTGCATTTTCACCTTCGTTGCCACGTTGTCCTGAACATTGTTTGTAGGGAGTTGTAATAATTTTATAGCCAGATGATGTATATTGAGTATCCTATGGCCATGAGTGCTCTCTTGGTAAGTTCGTACAGCTTCTATAGTGAACTGATTTCATTGGGTGCTAAGTTCTGCTGATGTATAGGAAAAGGAAAGGAGAATGGGCATGTGCATTTGAGGAAGTGATGCGGGCTTTTAAGGAAGACGTATATGGGGAACATAACATTAAGCTCGCGACTACTCAAGCTATCATAATCTGATATGCGTAAGTATATTCTTTCGAACTTCTAAATCAGCAGCCAGTTAAACTCATTAATTGCATTTTTACATAACCCAACAACATGCTCGATATAATGACATCCTGGACCACAATTACATAAATTGTTAGTAGCAAGACCTGCACGGTAAAGACGTGAATGGAGCCCGAGTTGATTGAACTTTGGGGAGAATAGAGTGCCGACTTATAAATGCCTATTTTTCCGAAAATAGAGAGAATAACTCGTGATAGGAATCGATTGTGAGCTAACGCTGAATTGTAGGCAAAACAGATTGCTCGTTGCGTCGGGGAGGAAAGCAAGTGGTTAGTGCAATCGAAAAAATATACCCATTTTAATCGTCAAATTGTTTACTTTTGACTTTCGGGAACATATTGGGGTACAAATTAAAAATCGAAAATCATCGTGAAAATTATCCAATTATTGCTCTGCCATTTAATGATGGATTGATTAAATTTTCGTGTCAATCGATTTCGGCACTCCAAAACAATTTTTTAATATCAATATATTGAAAGCGGTTCCCTAACAGAGACATCAAAACCAAGCTGCCTGGGGGAAAACGGCATTGCAAATACATGAAAGTAGGGGGAACTTGTGTGCTCCCTTGGCCGAGTGGTTAGCGTCATAACTAACATGCCGGGTGTTCGGGTTCGATTCCCGTTCTGGTCGGGGGAATTTTTCGTCAAAGTAATTTCCTCCGACTTGCACTGTGATCACGCGTATTCTAGAGCTTGCCACTCAGAATGCATTCAAGGCGTGTTATTGGGCATAGAAATCTCAACTAAGTACTAATAAAAATGACGCAAGTAATACTACGTTGAGACGGTGAAGTTCCTCTAGGAACGTTAGTGCCATTGAAGAAGAAGAAGAAGAAGGGGGAACTTTTTTTCCTACCAAAATGTGTTCCCTAACAGAGACATCAAAACCAGGTTGCCTGAGGGAAATCGACAATGCGAATACATGAAAGTAGGGTGAGCTTTTGTTCCCGCCGAAATGTGTTCCCTAACAGAGACATCAAAACCAAGGTGCCCGAGGGAAATCGGCATTGCAAATATATGCAAGTCGGGGACATTTTTATATTGCAAGCAGGGTGAGTGATACGATTAATTCTAGCAAATAAAATATAAATTTGGAACTTTAATGTTGGTTGCTACGTGAATTTTATATCAATGACTGATCGTGTATTGTGAAAAATTTATTACAAGTGCAATTGTAAAATTGTATATGGTAGCAGTTGTGTTAAAAATGACTTGATATATGAAACGGTTTATTTCAATTTTTATAAATGAAAACCAAGGTATGTTCCCGCTCGAGAATGGGTCGTTCGGTCTAAGCTGTCTATTTTGTTGTGTTCATTTTCACCCAAGGAAAGTTCATGCGGCGAGAAAAAATTGGAAAAGTGAAGAAGTATTCGAAAAAGTGATTTCCCATATGCTCTACATTAAACTGACCAGACGTCCCGCGTTACGCGGGACAGTCCCGCATTTCAACAAAATGTCCCGCGTAAGATTCCGTCCCGCGAAACGTCCCGCATTTGGCAAAAGAAACGAAAATGTCCCGCGATATCAATATATTTCAATATCACAATTTGATCATGTTGATTTTCTTAAATGGATGAACCTCAAAAAAAAAAACTTTTATTTGGTAGACTGTTCAAGAGCGCTTCTAATGCATCCAAAGATTAATACGTTGAGCTGGTTTCATCGCACCGATATTGGGCTTTTGTTTAGAGAGTGTCAACTGGAAGCGACAGTAACAAAATTGGAAAATGATTTTTATAAAAGTCCCCTATTGATTCGCAGGGACCAACGTGAGTCAGACGAAAAGTTCATCTTTGGTCCCCTAGCTCGGTCAGGGCTTAACGTTTTAAATAAGCCGGTCGCTTACCTGGGGAACGTAAAGTACCCGGTCCCCTGCCATTCGTTGAATTCGAGCATCAAGTACGTCTCGTCTTTCATTATGAGTACGAAAAAAAGTTTTTCACTTCTTTCGCCGGAAAGATGAAAAACTTCTTTCCGGCGAAAGAAGTGAAAAACTTGAAGTGCTGCTGCTGTGAATCAACAGCCTTGAATCATTTTTGTTGTAGAACGCATACGTTAACGCTAAAATCGATGAAAAATGAATTGAAATTTTCGAGCATTCCATTCGGTAATTTGAAAAAAAAATTGTAGAATTTGAATCGTGCTTGCCAGGCGTAAATGCTCTGGTTGAGCGAGTGATTTTCGGGCGTAAACAAAATGTAAACCACCGAAAAATCACAACTGAGTGCCGATACTCAGAAAGAAATAATACTGATCAGTTTAGACTCGCTAAACTATGGTTTATGTTCACATAACGTTTTGTTTTTTGTGTCCCGCGTTAGACCGCGTTAGTTACCATCTGGTCACTTTACTCTACATATAGTATTAGGTTTTGTTAGTCCAATTAAAATTCGCATTGGATTGAATAAACACTCAAAAAGTAAAAATTATAAAAGAAAATTACCTTTTCCATTTCAAATATGTTTTCTCTATATTAAAGTAACATGTACTGATGAGAGAAATTGATAATTTTGTTCGTTATTGGTGATAATCTTTTAGTACATTGTTGATCCATACATAACACAGGAGGCATCTCGTCTAGGGTCACAGAGGGCGGTTTTCATCATACCCCATTCCACTTCGGCATCTTCTATCTGATACGCACCAGTCAATGACTGTTTACCATATTTCTGTCATCATCACTTAGTAAACATTGGAGTGAACAAACAATATCCAACAACCGAATAAAATAGCCTTTTTCAGAGACACCAAATCATTATCAAAGAGTTTAACGAGGTAATTCTTCAAACATATTCAAAATCAACAGATAGTTTAACGCAATCCTACGTCAACTATGCGGTCGTGTCTCGGACACCCTCCTGTGACTTTTTTTTACTATATTTTCTGTTCGTGTTTCAAGAAAAAAAAACTGATGGAAAAATTGCCTGTTTAATGGTATACAACACAACATATGTCGCAATATCGGTTTTGAGTAATATGCGTTTGAAATCTCTTAATGAATCGTTAGTCCTATGTCAAAACAAACGAATCATATTCGGTGGGTTTTCGATTATTGTTTCAAATGTGAGTTATGGGCTTATTATAGGTCCACCACTGTATACTTTTGCTTTATTGTTTTAGCATTAAGTTTCGTGTCTCGGGGTTAATTCGGAACATTATTTCGATTTATGATTTAGAACCATTGGTCGTCACCCAATCGAGTGACCTCTTCCATCAAAACATCGTGTCCGCGGTCGTGTCCAAAATATCTCAGTTTAACGATACCTCTTCATTTGCCTCACTCGCACATGCCACCGCCATATTGATGCGCCAGTTTAAGCTCGATACCCCTCGACACTCCGCGGGTGGGACCAAATCTTTTATTCCCCCACCTTGAGCGCCCCGTCGTGTTCTTTATATGTCTTGATCCTTTTGAATATTTCAATAAGAGATAGATATTAAAAGATTGTTCAAAAAACCTTCGTGCGGCGGTCGAAAGATTGCGTCCCGGCAGTGTTCGGTTACTGTAATTTTTTTAACCAAAGCAAATGATATTTGCTTTTGGATTTATTAGTTTTGTGCACTTGGAGTGGGGCACCGAACAAGCGAAAATGTTTCACACCTCAATTCACCCACGCTCGAAAGCTAGTATTATGGGGGAATGAGTTTGGTCATCTTTGAAATCTTTACAACCTATGTTTAAATCGCAGAACTATAGTAGCGACATTGACTTCCCGCGAATACAGTTAGTTTGACAGATTACTTCTCGGAAGTCAACAACTAACCCTCTAGCGCCATTTGTCACATACCTGTGCGCTGACTAATCGCGCAAACATTGGTTTTCGACTGTTCCACAAATTCTCCCTCTTTATTGCCTATTGTTATGTTCACAGTGGACGCGACCGCGTACACAGTGGTCACTTAAAATGTTAATAGCACATCATATTTCGTCATATTTTACGAGCTTGTCTTATCTTCCTGTCTCCACGGAACGATGGGCCATGGGCCTGTCAAAAACGGTGCATCACTCTGCAGATATTACTTACTACCGGGTGTGACGGCTCAGTGGGTATGCATTATTGTGTGCAACACGTGCCCAACGGCCAAAATCGGTGAGCGAAAGCCCAACAACCCGGCAACCAGGTAATCGAATTTGTTATGTGCGCTTCATAAGTAGCACCTTTTAATTGTGTCCGGTTAACAGCGCACACTCGTGCATTTTAAGTGTCATTCCTGTGAGTTATCGTTTGGGTGCCCTTCGGCTGTGAGGGGATACGTCAGCACGGGGTCAATTTGAATGCATAATAAAGATTAACTAGTTGTATTATTCGGGATATTTAAAGAAAGCGTTAACATAAAATGGTGCTTGCATCGATTTATGACTTTGGCACGTTCTTCCCGTTCGGTTCGGGGGATCTAGGAGAATATTTATCTAGGCGTTGATCCACGGAGCTTTAAGACATTCAATTATACTCAAGCTAGAGGAAACGTTTAATGCTCACTCGTTCTGTAATTGTCTTGTTTTCCGGTGGTACAGAGGATTATATAAAATGGGTACAAATATAGAATGAGCGCAACATTAGATACGTATGAACTACCCGAGTTAAAGTTTTCAAACTCATATTACTCAAAATGGTTATTGATTATTGCGTGTTATATATCGTTAGCCTGGAAATTTATACACATTTTTTTTGCTTGAAACATGAACAGTGAACACAGTAAAAAAAATAACAATTTTTTTACTGTATTCAAGGCGATTTAATTGGGTATGTTTTCTTTCGATTGTACTATCCACTCGCTTCTTTCCCGACGCAACGAGCAATCTTTTTGCCTAAATTCGGGCGTTAGCTCATAATGTGAGTTGGTGCGTAAAATTAATTATTCTCCATCTACCGATAATAGGCATTAATTTTATATTATATTATATGTTGTCCAATCAATTTGTGCTGAATTCATGTTTTTGTCGTCTAGGTCTCACTACTAACAATTTGTGTAATTGTGGTCCAGGATGTCATAATATCGAGTACATATGTTGTTTGGTTATATAAAAAATCAAATAAATAAATTAATTTAAATGGCTGCTGATTTAGAAGATCGAGAGGGTATACTCACGTGCATCAGATTATGATAGCTTGAGTAGTCGCGATCTTACAGGGCTATAAAGTTATTACAAACAATGTTCCGGACAACGTGGTAACGAAGGAGATAATGCTATTTTTATCTATAATATATTTTTGTAGCCATAGATTGATTTGACTCAGTCTTCTATGAAGGTTTATGAAGGTCTTAACTATTTAAACTTGTGTTTAAAAATGATACATCATGAATCTTTGTCTTCTTCTGCATGATTGAATTAACAGAAAAAAAAGGAAGTAATGGCTTGAATGGTTTTTCTGTGTGCATTTTTGAACAGAATGCGGTTCAGAATTCTACCACGTTATTTCATCTAACCCGTTTAAAAAGACGGGTGGGTAATGTCGGGGACATAACCGGAGTGACGTAGGACTATACAAAGGGGACAGCTTTTGTTAAATATATATTTTAAATATATTGTTTTATTTTCTTCTCCTACGTGAATACCTACCTATCTACCTGAAAAATGGATTAGTTTACTGTTTACTCTTTATGAATATGTTGATGGTTCTGAAAAGAACCTTTGGTGTTGTGTTTTTGTTATCACTCGATATTCCCATCTTGTTCGGTTAAACCTTCCTGTTTAGCTATTGCGTTTGCCACTCGCCACAGCTTTCACAGTTGGAAAATTTCTTCCCATCCAGCTTGTGACATATTGTTCAGTAAATTACATTTAATGCGACTTTGCCACTCACTGAAACTAATTGTTGCCTTGCCGAACCGAAGCTGCTCTGTTCTTGATGCGTGTTTTCTGATTGTCGTGAGCATCTTTGCAAGCCAACTCGAGCACTCCGACGGCCGAAACTCTATAATCGCTGTTAGGTATACTGGTGCTCCGGCACCAATCCGTTCGGCCTAGTTACCCTTGTGGAGCAATCAGTGAATGCGGCCAACAGGGAATTGGAGATCTGCACGGTTCGAGTGAGACTTTGCCTTTCCCTTAACTTGTCCTCCTTTGTTACGTCCACGATGCCGATGCCGTACAACCACACGGGTTTACGGTTTGAAAGAAAATAAGATATTTTTTTGGGGTCCGCGTGTTTTATACTCTAGCGCAATTTAAGAATTGGTGAAAATCAATAAGCTCAGAACAACTGCCAAATTCACATACTCATCATATCCTGGCAAACAAATTATGAAAAAATCAATTTGTGTTTTATTATTATTTTGGATAATGTTTTAGAAAGCATTGAACTGTATTTCCTAAACTCTTTTTTGGAAGGTTTAATGGCCCTGAAAAACGCCTTGTTTTATGGAATGGTTCCAATTTGGAAATCTTAGTACTCGTGGTTTTGAAAAAACCATTTCGAACGCCCTCGATGCCGCCTTGTTCTGGATTTGCCACCAAAGCAGTTTGTATAAAGAACAAACTTTTTCCTTCTGCTACCTGATGCCGTTTTGCGATTGCGTTTGCCACTCGCCACTCGCTGCAACTGCCTGTTGTCTTGATGTCCACCGAACCGAATGTGTTCTGTTCCAAATGCGGGTTTTCTTATCGTCGCGAGCAGCTTTGCCAGCTAACTCGATCACTTCGGCGGCCGAAACTATATAACGCCGGCTAGGTGGACTGGTGCACTGGTACTAACGCGCTCGGCCTAGTTACCCTTGCGGGGAACTCCAGATCAACACGGTTCGAGCGGGATTTTGCCTTTCCCTTCACTTTTCCTCCTTTACCATGTCCAGACATGGCTGCTTGGGTTGGTTTGTTGATGTGTTGTGATGCGAACCGATGTGGTGTACGGTTTGAATGAGAAGAAGGTATTGTATTATAGAGACTTTAAACTTTTGCAGTTCATTCGTCTCTAGCCTTGAGAAAGGCCCTTTGAAAACTCTACTCTACTCTACTCCAGCGCTACCACCTCCGCCCTCTTGCCTTGAGAAAGGCACTCGATCCCTCGCCGTCCAGCTCGTCCAGCAACGATGTTGTCCAGTCGGTGTCCACACAAAGAATGATCGTTACGGCAGCGGAGCGGGGATTTTTAAGCTGACTGGCTGGCGCTCGAGAATTACGCATGTGTGAGACTGCGACCAATGTTTCGTTCATTTTTTCTTTTTCCTTTCCAATCGTGCTTCATTCTTATTCGCTGCTGCTCTGGTTGCCCGTTTTGGTCGGTACGATATGAGGAGCACAAAATGGACCAATCAAAAATGGGCACATAGTGCATTTTGACAATGCTTGATATTTCACAATTATTCAATTATTTATCTCAAGAAAAATGAAATGTTATTCGTTATGATAGATGCGTAGATATATTTCCTATCAATTGATGCAAAAACCTTTGCGATCTATTGAGAAATGCTCGAGTTATAAGCGTTCCAAATCTTGCATTTTTTCCTACTTGTTCAGTGCCTAGATTTCCATTTCACCCCCTATATCTTCCGGTTAGACGTAGTCCTACGTCAAAAATACAAGTACATACAGGAAACGGTTTTTCCAGGGCATCCATTTGATGTATCAGAAGAGAAAAAAATACAGATTTTGAACAATGAAAAACTCAATTTGAATGCAATTACTACACACAATCACAGTCCTATGTCAAGATCCTGTCCGTGCCCCTAGGCTCAGACACAACAACTTTTTTTGACGTAGGACTACGTCTAACCGGAAGATATAGGGGGTGAAATGGAAATCTAGGCACTGAAGAAGTAGGAAAAATGCAAGATTTGGAACGCTTATAACTCGAGCATTTCTCAATAGATCGCAAAGGTTTTTGCATCAATTGATAGGAAATATATCTACGCATCTATCATAACGAATAACATTTCATTTTTCTTGAGATAAATAATTGAATAATTGTGAAATATCAAGCATTGTCAAAATGCACTATGTGCCCATTTTTGATTGGTCCATTTTGTGCTCCTCAAATCGTACCGACCAAAACGGGCAACCAGAGCAGCGAAACAGAATGAAGCAAGATTGGAAAGGAAAAAGAATAAAAAAATGAACGAAACATTGATCGCAGTCTCACACATGCGTAATTCTCGAGCCAGCCAGTCAGCTTTAAAATCCCCGCTCCGCTGCCGTACCGATCATTCTCATTCAAACCGTACACCACATCGGTTCGCATCACAACACATCAACAAACCATTCCAAGCAGCCATGTCTGGACATGGTAAAGGAGGAAAAGTGAAGGGAAAGGCAAAATCCCGCTCGAACCGTGTTGATCTGGAGTTCCCCACAAGGGTAGCTAGACCGAGCGCGTTAGTACCAGTGCACCAGTCCACCTAGCCGGCGTTATATAGTTTCGGCCGCCGAAGTGATCGAGTTAGCTGGCAAAGCTGCTCGCGACGATAAGAAACCCCGCATTCGGAACAGAACACATTCGGTTCGGTGGACATCGAGACAACAGGCAGTTGCAGCGAGTGGCGAGTGGCAAACGCAATCGCAAAACGGCATCAGGTAGCAGAAGAAAAAAGTTTGTTCTTTATACAAACTGCTTTGGTGGCAAATCCAGAACAAGGCGGCATCGAGGGCGTTCGAAATGGTTTTTTTTTTCAAAACCACGAGTACAAAGTTTTCTAAATTGGAACCATTCCATAAAACACGGCGCTTATCAGGGCCATTAAACCTTTCAATAAAGAATTTACGAAATACAGTTCAATGCTTTCTAAAATAATATCCAAAATAATAATAAAACACAAATTGATTTTTTCATAATTTGTTTGCCAGGATCTGGTGAGTATGTGAATTTGGCAGTTGTTCTGTGCTTATAGGTTTTCACCAATTCTTAAATTGCTCCTAGATTGAAAGTACAGTAATTTACACTTATCTCGACATTTAGCTAATTGGACGGACCTGTAATGCGACATATTTAGTTGGACATTTTTGTAAACATAGAGTTCGAGGTCAAAATTATGACCCCACATTGAAAGTCGACAATGTACCACTGTCATCGCAAATGTTCAATTATAGGTTAAAATTGCCTCCAACCCGATACTGAGTGGTGGTAATGCGACGTGCAATTGAATGTAATTTACTGTAAAATGTGTCACAAGCTGGATGGGAAGAAATTTTCCAACTGTGAAAGCTGTGGCGAGTGGCAAATGCAATCGCTAAACAGAAAGGTTTAGCCGAACAAGATGGGGATATCGAGTGATAATAAAACAATAAACTCTTTAGATTGAAGATAATTTTGTGATCCTGAAAAGGACCCTTTTTAGCCTGCATGTGAATTCAACGAGCGAACAAATCGTAATGAATGTATTTTTTTGCCATCCCTCTGCTCCCTTTTAACGCTCATTCGTTCGTCTCGTTGGACTCGCCCCTCTGGCTGAGTCTGCCGATTTGTCTCTATCCTGTGAATGTGTACCGCTAGAGTATAAAACACGCGGACCCCAAAAAAATATCTTTTTTTTCAAACCGTAAACCCGTAAATCGGCATCGTGGACGTAACAAAGGAGGACAAGTTAAGGGAAAGGCAAAGTCTCACTCGAACCGTGCAGGTCTCCAGTTCCCTGTTGGTCGCATTCACTGATTGCTCCGCAAGGGTAACTAGGCCGAACGGATTGGTGCCGGAGCACCAGTATACCTAACAGCGATTATAGAGTTTCGGCCGTCGGAGTGCTCGAGTTGGCTTGCAAAGCTGCTCACGACAATCAGAAAACCCGCATCAAGAACAGAGCAGCTTCGGTTCGGCGCTCATCAAGGCAACAATTAGTTTCAGTGAGTGGCAAAGTGTTTCTCCGGCACGTCGCATTAAATGTAATTTAATGAACAATATGTCACAAGCTGGATGGGAAGAAATTTTCCAACTGTGAAAGCTGTGGCGAGTGGCAAACGCAACAGCTAAACAGGAAGTTTTAACCGAACAAGATGGGAATATCGAGTGATAACAAAAACACAACACCAAAGGTTCTTCTCAGAACCATCAACATATTCATAAAGAGTAAACAGTAAACTAATCCATTTTTCAGGTAGATAGGTAGGTATTCACGTAGGAGAAGAAAATAAAACAATATATTTAAAATATATATTTAACAAAAGCTGTACCCTTTGTATAGTCCTACGTCACTCCGGTTATGTCCCCGACATTACCCACCCGTCTTTTTTTTTATAAAGGTTTAAGCTTAAGAAGTTTAAGCTCGCAAAACATGTGCATATGTGCGCCATTTTGACAGTTGCCACTATTTTGTGCTTAGTTTTATTTGTCGATTTCACACTAAAAATAACACTAAAAATATTACACTAAGGTACCTGCTCACACTTCATTGCTTGTTCGGGATTTTTTGCCCAAAACAATACTCCTCTATATTTGCCAGACATGGCTTCGTGTGACTTTTTCCTAAAAACAAGGAGAAACTAAAAAAGCCGTCGTTTTACAAACATAGAAGAAGCGCTTTGAATCGCTGGAAAGGCTAAAGGGGCTAGCAGCGCTAGCATAAGTACATAATATCTGATGTAGACTGTTTTGAAGGCGACAATATTATTTTAGACAGAATAATATTTTTCATTTTTAAAAAATGATATTTTTTGATAACATTGATTGATTACAGGTTGGACTCGATTATATGTGATTCGATTATATACAATTTGGACTCGATTATATACAGTTTGGAATTTTTATTTTTTTTATATTTCAAATATGACTTATTGGTTATTTGGAAGAAATATAGCCTTTCAAAGTTAAGGTGTAATTTAAGTGGCTATTAATGTACAGTAGGGTAAAAACGATTTTGAAGATTGTGTTTGAGTTTTCATCAGGAATTGTTTATATCGATATTGCAGCCAGACTAAGAAAGATAGAAGTTGGGTGTCAAAGAACAAATTGTAGAGCGGTTAGAAAGCTTCAATTTAATTGATGGAAACAATCTAGTTTAACTTAATTTTTTAGGATGAAATTAATAATAACACATTCAAAATTATTAACTTTTAAGTTTTCCACTTCCAAAATATTATTAAAATCCACTAATTTAAATGTTTCACTACTATATCCTGTACTAAATTTTCTCATCTTTCAAATGAAAGCAACATGATCGTCTTCTGTAGCGTATTTTGAAATGTAGAGCCAGTTTGAGGCAACAGAGTCCGAAACAAAAAAAGTTATGAAAACTCTGTCATTGTTGAAATTCGAGCATATGCGTAGAAGGATATATGATCGTCTATCACCTCCTGAGAGAATCTGTATAAATTTATTTTTCTCATGTGAGAAAGGTGTTTCCTGACTTTAAGGGAATAAATCAAAAATCAAATTCCTTTTTTATATTCAAATAACGAGTAATACATGCAAAACAAACCGAATAATTTTTTTTTTGACTCGAATATATACAGAATTCTGTTATATACAATGGAAAGAAAGCAGAAACTGTACATAATCGAGTCCGCGCTGTATTATTTGATAATATTTTATATATGTGAGTAAATTTATTTTTGCAGCCATTCCATACCAAAACATTATAATAGCTCTCAGATTTTCGTGAAAATTGTTAGTTTTTTTCTTTATCGCGTAATAATAGACCCGTTTTTTTTTCATTAGGGTGCTCATTTCCATTTTAAGGATGGTCCGAGAAACCATTTTTTCCAAAACTGAATATTTTCAGAAATTCATATCTATTGAAATATCTGTATTTCGTGTTCGCACTTCATTTTTAATCCTTTATCGCGTTATCCGCGATTTTCGTTATACGCGGTGGCCTAGCCAGACTATTTCGCGGATAATCGGGGTGCTACTGTATATCAAATGAAGGATGTGTCCCATTCACCCGAAACACGTTTACGCGGAGCACATTTACCCGAATGTAACGCATACCCGAATGACATTCACCCGAATGACATTCACCCGAATGAACATTTACCCGAATGCAACGTTTACCCGAATGCGACATTTACACGAATGGGATGTTTACCCGAATAAAGAAGGGAAAATTCCGACAAATCAGTTTATGAGTTTTGTCGAATCTGCTGTTAGGAAGTTACGAAATAAACTGAGAAATTGTAATGAGAAAATTCGAAAAAGATGTTGAAGACTTCGCTGTGTTATTTTTAGAAATTAGTGTAGGCACAATTGACATGCTGTCTTCTTTCCTTTCCGTATTGCTCTTTAAGACCAAGAGATCGTATTGCTCTTTAAGACCAAGAGATCATTCAGAAATGAGCATGGGTTATGAAATATTCCGAAAATTAAACAGGTAACTTTAACATCAAAAATTTTAATGAAAATGTGACAAGAATAGATAAGAAAAAATGGTACTTACGAAGCGGCGGCCTCTCGTAAGCAAACCTGTGTTCCACCGTTTGCCCGGTTTGTTTGAAACATAGGAGACGATCCTTTAGTCAGGTTTACATACGTTTACCTGGTGCATTACGTTTGCCCGGTTAATTATGCATGTCATGCATTTTGATTGCCTGGTTGCAAACGTGATGCACCAGATAAACGAATGGCGTCCGACGCTCGTAAACGGGCTGCGTCATCCATAAGAATGGATGGACTTAATAATACGTTATAAAACTGCATTCTTTCACTTTTCATTATTTTAAAAAGGATTTTATTCATTGCCAGTATTTCTCGAATTGTACTTCCCACGAAAAATACTTTTTTGAATGGAAATGAAAGTATGAGACAAATATGATCTTTATATAAAACTGATCAGAATTAAATATACAAATACAAATACAAATATAGTAAAATTTGTGTATTATTTGAATATATCCTTCTTTTGGGTAAGTGTCGCTTTCGGGTAGATGTTACATTCGAGTAAATGGGTAGATGTTACATTCGGGTAACTGTCGCTTTCGGGTATTTGTTACATTCGGGTGAGTGGAATTCGGGTGAATGTCTTTCGGGTAACTGTCATTCGTGTGAGTGGGTTTTGGGTAAATGTGACACAATCCAAATGAAAGCCAAATTGAAGTCTTTTTTGGAAAAATATTAGAAAAAATTGGGGAAGAATGTCTCTCTGACTTTTCGATATGTTTTGTGAAAAAAACTCAGCTTTTAAGAAGAAATATTTGAAAAATAGCGCCCTCTATCTGTGACCGAGTAAACTCATAAGAAAAACACAATCAATAATTACGAAAACAAAATCTATTTTTTCCCAAGAGTAATATTTTGACGTAGGACTACGTCTAACCGGAAGATATAGGGGGTGAAATGGAAATCTAGGCACTGAACAAGTAGGAAAAAATGCAAGATTTGGAACGCTTATAACTCGAGCATTTCTCAATAGATCGCAAAGATTTTGCATCAATTGATAGGAAATATATCTACGCATCTATCATAACGAATAACATTTCATTTTTCTTGAGATAAATAATTGAATAATTGTGAAATATCAAGCATTGTCAAAATGCACTATGTGCCCATTTTTTATTGGTCCATTTTGTGCTCCTCAAATCGTACCGACCAAAACGGGCAACCAGAGCAGCGAAACAGAATGAAGCAAGATTGGAAAGGAAAAAGAATAAAAAAATGAACGAAACATTGATCGCAGTCTCACACATGCGTAATTCTCGAGCCAGCCAGTCAGCTTTAAAATCCCCGCTCCGCTGCCGTACCGATCATTCTCATTCAAACCGAACACCACATCGGTTCGCATCACAACACATCAACAAATCAACCCAAGCAGCCATGTTTGGACATGGTAAAGGAGGAAAAGTGAAGGGAAAGGCAAAATCCCGCTCGAACCGTGTTGATCTGGAGTTCCCCGCAAGGGTAGCTAGGCCGAGCGCGTTAGTACCAGTGCACCAGTCCACCTAGCCGGCGTTATATAGTTTCGACCGCCGAAGTGATCGAGTTAGCTGGCAAAGCTGCTCGCGACGATAAGAAAACCCGCATTGGGAACAGAACACATTCGGTTCGGTGGACATCAAGACAACAGGCAGTTGCAGCGAGTGGCGAGTGGCAAACGCAATCGCAAAACGGCATCAGGTAGCAGAAGAAAAAAGTTTGTTCTTTATACAAACTGCTTTGGTGGCAAATCCAGAACAAGGCGGCATCGAGGGCGTTCGAAATGGTTTTTTTCAAAACCACGAGTACTAAGTTTTCTAAATTGGAACCATTCCATAAAACAAGGCGCTTTTCAGGGCCATTAAACCTTCCAAAAAAGAGTTTAGGAAATACAGTTCAATGCTTTCTAAAACATTATCCAAAATAATAATAAAACACAAATTGATTTTTTCATAATTTGTTTGCCAGGATCTGATGAGTATGTGAATTTGGCAGTTGTTCTGAGCTTATTGATAGTTGGGGACTTTCCTGATTATTCAATTTTCACCAATTTTTAAATTGCTTCTAGATTGAAAGTACAGTAATTTACACTTATCTCGACATTTAGCTAATTGGACGGACCTGTAATGCGACATATTTAGTTGGACATTTTTGTAAACATAGAGTTCGGGGTCCAAATTATGACCCCACATTGAAAGTCGACACTGTACCACTGTCATCGCAAATGTTCAATTACAGGTTAAAATTACCTCCAATCCGATACTGAGTGGTGGTAATGCGACGTGCCATTGAATGTAATTTACTGTAAAATATGTCACAAGCTGGATGGGAAGAAATTTTCCAACTGTGAAAGCTGTGGTGAGTGGCAAATGCAATCGCTAAACAGAAAGGTTTAGCCGAACAAGATGGGGATATCGAGTGATAACAAAACAATAAACTCTTCAGATTGAAGATAATTTTGTGATCCTGAAAAGGACCCTTTTTAGCCTGCATGTGAATCCAACGAGCGAACAAATCGTAATGAATGTATTTTTCTTCTTTCTTTGTTTTTAAGAGGCTTTAAACTTTGCAGTTCATTCGCCTCTATGTATTTTTTGCCATCGCTCCCTTTTAACGCTCATTCGTTCGTCTCGTTGGACTCGCCCCTCTGGCTGAGTCTGCCGATTTGTCTCTATCCTGTGAGTGTGTACCGCTAGAGTATAAAACACGCGGACCCCAAAAAAATATCTTATTTTCTTTCAAACCGTAAACCCGCGTAGTTGTACGGCATCGGTATCGTGGACGTAACAAAAGAGGACAAGTTAAGGGAAAGGCAAAGTCTCACTCGAACCGTGCAGGTCTCCAGTTCCCTGTTGGCCGCATACACTGATTGCTCCGCACGGGTAACTAGGCCGAACGGATTGGTGCCGGAGCACCAGTATACCTAACAGCGATTATAGAGTTTCGGCCGTCGGAGTGCTCGAGTTGGCTTGCAAAGCTGCTCACGACAATTAGAAAACCCGCATCAAGAACAGAGCAGCTTCGGTTCGGCGCTCATCAAGGCAACAATTAGTTTCAGTGAGTGGCAAAGTGTTTCTCCGGCACGTCGCATTAAATGTAATTTACTGAACAACATGTCACAAGCTGGATGGGAAGAAATTTTCCAACTGTGAAAGCTGTGGCGAGTGGCAAACGCAATAGCTAAACAGGAAGGTTTAACCGAACAAGATGGGAATATCAAGTGATAACAAAAACACAACACCAAAGGTTCTTTTCAGAACTATCAACATATTCATAAAGAGTAAACAGTAAACTAATCCATTTTTCAGGTAGATAGGTAGGTATTCACGTAGGAGAAGAAAATAAAACAATATATTTAAAATATATATTTAACAAAAGCTGTCCCCTTTGTATAGTCCTACGTCACTCCGGTTATGTCCCCGACATTACCCACCCGTCTTTTTCACAGCCAACACGACCTCTCAGATTGTTCCTGTATCCTGCTCTCCGGACAGTATATGTGTGGTATAATAACCACTTCATCCGAAAGATAGAATGTCAACGAATTATATGATTGTCACTTATTGGTTCAAAAAATCGTTTCAATAGCTTGAAAATTGTTTTGAAAGCAAGCTATTGAAATCATAACAATCTAGCTCATTGGTGATTGGTGATCGCAATGTGTTCCCGAACACGGACGCAAAATCTAGGCACCTGGAGAAACCGTCATAATACATACATGCGAGCTGTGATTTGTTTTGCTCACTTGCATTAGTGTTTGGGAAACCATAGCGGACACACGCAAAGCGTGAGTACTTCCACTCGCATCAGTTTCTGTTCTGCTTTCGCATGAAACAGTCATGAAAAATTGTTTGCGTGTGAATGCGTCCGAGCGAAGGAATATTCGCACCGTTCTGCCTTCGCATGGAACAGTCGGGAACATTTGTTTGCGTGTGAATGCGTCCGAGCGATGGACTATTCGCACCCATTTATTAATTCGACTTGGTGTTCCCGTGATGCAATACAATAGCATCAGTTTCTGTTCTGCTTTCGCATGGAACAGCCATGAAAAATTGTCTCATCACGATAAAAACGAAATGAATTTTATGCAAGGTTATATAGACTTCATTTCGTTTTCACCGTGAAATGGCGTCATTCTCATGAAAACAAAAATGAATCATGTATCAAACATCTTCAGTTGCTTTTACAACTCGAAAGAGTTGAATTTTATTTTTATAACAATTCCATACTTATACTCATCCATCCACACACTAAAAAGAAAAACTTTCAGCAAAAAAAAAGAGCGCCATTCCTGTCGTCTTGGACAGTGACCTATTCCGCTGTATAATATTGGTAACTCTAGTGAGTTGATGGATGGTGGACCTTCTCTTACGGAAACCAAATTTGTTCCTCAGGAAAGACACCATCCTCATCCGCGAAAGCAAAAATTCGACTCTGAAAGCATTTCTCGAAAAGCTTAGAAAGGACAGAGGGCAAGCTGATGGGTCGATAGCCCTTAGGAAAAGAAGGATTTTTCCCCGGCTTCAGTACTGGGATGACTTTAGCTAACTTCCCCACTGAAGGGAAGTAGCAAAGCTCCCAGCATCTATTAAATATTTTCGCTACAAAAGCAAACGAATCATACTAAATACTTTATCCAACCATATGTAATAGTTTACACTTTTTCTGAACGAATTTTAATGTCAAGTGAACTTGTCCACGAATTAATACGCAGTTTCCATGGAAAATAGATAACAGTACTAGGTGTAAACAACAAATTATTTGCGTGAAAAGAGAAGAGGATCTCTTTCAAGGGAAATTTATTTTAACCGCAAAGGGTTAAAGGTGTTGTCAAAACCAGGGGCCTCCGTGTTCTTGGAAGATTTGATAAGAACCATAAGCTCATCAGCCGTGACTCTCGATTCCTCTGGAATTAAGCTGTTCGATCGCTCAACCATGGCAACCCAGACAGATTGCTCATGAGGGCTAGCGATGTTTCGCTCAAGATTCTGTGACAACACAAACTGTTGTCTAGGGTGCCAATGAATGTATGGGAATGAATCGACCCTATAATTTTAAAAAGTTACCTCTACAGAACCCTATGCCGAATTTCAGCTCAACCGGACTTAAGGGAGAGTGGCGCAAAGCGGTCAAAGCGTGAGTTTTTTGAAAATTGAAAAATCTCCCAAGGGGGAACTAAATGAAATCGGGGTTTTCGAAAAAAAAATTTTTGATGCCAAATGTCTTAAAATTGCATAAATATCTAGTGTCATCCCGAAATTTTTTTTTGTCAAAATTCGGCGTTCTGGGACTGGGATTCGGAGTACCCAACGAAAAGTATGGTTTTGGGTGCCAATGAAAATAGTTATCTCGATTTTTCATTCGGAACATCCTACGAAATGTTGATTTGAACGATAATATACCCTTATGCAAAATAATAGCTCATTCGGGCTTCGTTTACTGGTGTCACAAACGTTAAAATTTGAGTTTTTTGAAAACCGAAAAATCACCGGAAATCAGGGTTTTAAAAAAACAAATTGGTGCCAAATGTCTTAAAATTGCATGACACGTCGAGGTTTACAGTTATCTAAAAAAAAATTTTATCAGGTCCCAGAATGCCGATTTTTGACAAAAAAAAATTTCGAGATGACACTAGATCTCGACGTTTCATGCAATTTTAAGACATTCGGCATCAAATTTTGTTTTTCGAAAACCCCGATTTCCTTTGGGTGTTTTTTCGATTTTCAAAAAACTCAAACTTTGACCGCTTTGCGCCACTCTCCCTTAAGTCTGATTGAGCTGATATTGACGAATTTCATGCCAACTCGTGTTAGGAGTTGGCAGCACCATTCCAGATAGCAGTGAAACGTTATGGGTGTAAAGACATGGGTCATTTAAGCAACTTTGCATACTTGAAATATTCGAAAAAACAATTAGACTACTTTTTGGAAAAAGCCAATTTTTTTTCTAAATTTTTTACCAAAAATTTATAACTTAAAAACTATGATACCTACAAAATTCTTCTCAAAGGATGAAATGTAGGAAATTATTTGAATTTTCACAAAACAATACCAAAAATTTGTTGGAAAAAAATTTCGCTGACAAAAAAGTTATTTTAAAAATTAAAATTCATTTTTCTCAAAAACGTATTTTTTTTAAATTCCCAAATATATATATATATATATATGAATAGCCCTTAAAATTTCAAACAAGTCGTCCATACATCAGAATATGGTCACTTTTACAGGGAGAAAGTTTTTCCAACAACAGCTTTTTCATGTTTTCTGTGAAAAAAATACAACTAATCCTAGTTTTGTTTAAAGTCAAGATAGTGATATAGTATTGTTAAAATATAAACTTTTGTGGAAGACATCAACTTTCTATCTTTTATAGTTTTCGGAATATAAGTCATTTTTGTATGAAGACTCCTGAAAAAAATTATGTTTTGCTCGTATCATTTGTGTTTGTAAACATCTTCTTGACATGTTTCTAAATAGAGAAAAGTTAGCAGAGCATTTAAAATGCGATAATTTCTACATAAAAATGTAACGAATTGAACATTAATAGCATTTTTTCAAAGTAAAATATGAAAAAGTTGTCGCCCGAAAAACTTCTTCCATGGAGATGTGCCCATCATCCGATGTATGGAAAACTTGTTGGAAATTTTAAGAGCTATTTATATTTTTTTTTCAGAATTTTAAAAGCATATGTTTTCGAGAAAATTGAATTTTACCTCTCAAAATATTTTTTTTTTCAATGAATTGTTTTTCCAAAAAAATCTTTGATAATTTTTAATGCAAACCAAAATAATTTCCTACATTCCATTCTTTGACTAAAATTTTGTAGGTCTGATAGATTTTTGACGTTGAACCACGTCTTTCAGGAAGGGTGCCAAATCAGAAAACAGGTCACGTTTTTATGAAATAAAGTTAACGTTAATAACTATTTTCAATGTGAATGAATTTTAATGATTTGCATACCAATCGAATCGGAAATTCTCTAAGATTTGTTTAATATACTATACATTACAATTCGCTAATCTCTAAACGGTTTAAATTCATGAAAACTGGAAGAACTTCCTTTTTCTCCATACATTTGTTCTACCGATTTGTGTGCAAACTCTACCCGTATTTCGAATGCTTATAACTCGAACATTTCTTAACAGATCGGAGAGATGTTTGCATCAATTGATAGAAAATATTTCTACGCGTCTATCACAATTAATAAAACATTATTTTTCATGTGATGAACAATTGAATAACTGTAAAATGTCAAGCGTTACTTAAACGCCCTAACTGCCAAGTTTTGATTGGCCCGATTTACTTCTAAATCGATGTACCTGTGGAAATCCGCTCTGCAAATATACATGCAAGTCGGGGGTATTTTTGTTCCCACCGAGCTGTGTTTCCCTAACACGGACTTCAAAATGAATGTGCCTGGGGTAATCCGCTTTGCAAATACATGCAAGTCAGAGGTATTTTTTGGCGTTGATTACTCTTGTAGTCACATGTCGTTGTGTAGACCGGAATATGTTTCCCTAAAACGTATTTTAAACTGAGAAGCCTGGGAAAATCGTCATTTCAGATACCAGTGATGAATGAGCTTTCGCGGTTCTAGAACTACGTAAACATGAGATGTGCGATCGTTTAACAATTCTTCCGTTCACATTTTTGGGTAGTCCCAGGTAAAAGGATGTTCATCAAATTTATTTGTAACGGAGAACATAATCTATTCTAAAATAATAATCGAAGTGGTAAACAAGTGGATTGCATAATATAATTGCGTAGTTCTACGTCGAAAATATGCGGCCGTGTCCTAGATACAACCCCTTACAATTTTTTTTGTAGTTTTTTATTAAATTTTGAGTTTTTTCAACTTTTTTTCGAAAAATCTTAATTTAAAAACTATAAGATCTACAAAAAGTTGGTCAGTTAATAAATTTTCTAAGATTTGTTTGATATGCTATACATTACAATCCCATAGTCTGCATATTATTTAAATTGATGAAAATTAGAAGCCTTCTCATTTTCCCATACATTTGTTCTGTCCATTTGGGTGCTTTCCCGAACAGAGCTGTCAATAATATAAACTAGAATATAAACAACGAAGGGGGATAGCAAGTAAGCTGTCGCTAGCGTATAAGTATTGCATCTTCTCTGAGGAAAATTCTCAGAATCTTCCTGTGCCTGAAACAACAAAGGCCGCTTATTCTGATCGTTTTGTGTTTTATGTTCATTTCCTGTACATGTGAATAGCACACCTTCGAGATTCTTTTAGTTGCCGTTCGAATTGGCTCTCGTGCGCATCGGCTCTGTTCTGATGCAACAAGCTCCTAGCTTTGTTGAAGGTTTTGACCGAAAATCGAGAAACAAGAGTTATTTATGAAATTTCGACGTATTTGTAAATAATATCCGCAATGATAAACCAACAAATTTAAAAAAAAAGACGGGTGGGTAATGTCGGGGACATAACCGGAGTGACGTAGGACTATACAAAGGGGACAGCTTTTGTTAAATATATATTTTAAATATATTGTTTTATTTTCTTCTCCTACGTGAATACCTACCTATCTACCTGAAAAATGGATTAGTTTACTGTTTACTCTTTATGAATATGTTGATGGTTCTGAGAAGAACCTTTGGTGTTGTGTTTTTGTTATCACTCGATATTCCCATCTTGTTCGGTTAAAACTTCCTGTTTAGCTGTTGCGTTTGCCACTCGCCACAGCTTTCACAGTTGGAAAATTTCTTCCCATCCAGCTTGTGACATGTTGTTCAGTAAATTACATTTAATGCGACGTGCCGGAGAAACACTTTGCCACTCACTGAAACTAATTGTTGCCTTGATGAGCGCCGAACCGAAGCTACTCTGTTCTTGATGCGGGTTTTCTGATTGTCGTGAGCAGCTTTGCAAGCCAACTCGAGCACTCCGACGGCCGAAACTCTATAATCGCTGTTAGGTATACTGGTGCTCCGGCACCAATCCGTTCGGCCTAGTTACCCTTGCGGAGCAATCAGTGAATGCGACCAACAGGGAACTGGAGACCTGAACGGTTCGAGTGAGACTTTGCCTTTCCCTTAACTTGTCCTCCTTTGTTTCGTCCACGATGCCGATGCCGTACAACCACACGGGTTTACGGTTTGAAAGAAAATAAGATATTTTTTTGGGGTCCGCGTGTTTTATACTCTAGCGGTACACATTCACAGGATAGAGACAAATCGACAGACTCAGCCAGAGGGGCGAGTCCAACGAGACGAACGAATGGGCGTTAAAAGGGAGCGATGGCAAAAAAATACATTAGAGGCGAATGAATTGCAAAGTTTAAAGCCTCTTAAAAACAAAAAAAGAAGAAGAAAAATACATTCATTACGATTTGTTTGCTCGTTGGATTCACATGCAGGCTAAAAAAAGATCCTTTTCAGGATCACAAAATTATCTTCAATCTAAAGAGTTTATTGTTTTGTTATCACTCGATATCCCCATCTTGTTCGGCTAAACCTTTCTGTTTAACGATTGCATTTGCCACTCGCCACAGCTTCCACAGTTGGAAAATTTCTTCCCATCCAGCTTGTGACATATTTTACAGTAAATTACATTCAATGGCACGTCGCATTACCACCAATCAGTATCGGATTGGAGGTAATTTTAACCTGTAATTGAACATTTGCGATGACAGTGGTACAGTGTCGACTTTCAATGTGGGGTCATAATTTAGACCCCGAACTCTATGTTTACAAAAATGTCCAACTAAATATGTCACATTACAGGTCCGTCCAATTAGCTAAATGTCGAGATAAGTGTAAATTACTGTACTTTCAATCTAGAAGCAATTTTAGAATTGATGAAAATCAATAAGCTCAGAACAAATTATGAAAAAATCAATTTGTGTTTTATTATTATTTTGGATAATGTTTTAGAAAGCATTGAACTGTATTTCCTAAACTCTTTTTTGGAAGGTTTAATGGCCCTGAAAAGCGCCTTGTTTTATGGAATGGTTCCAATTTAGAAAACTTAGTACTCGTGGTTTTGAAAAAAAAACCATTTCGAACGCCCTCGATGCCGCCTTGTTCTGGATTTGCCACCAAAGCAGATTGTATAAAGAACAAACTTTTTTCTTCTGCTACCTGCTGCCGTTTGCGATTGCGTTTGCCATTCGCCACTCGCTGCAACTGCTTGTTGTCTTGATGTCCACCGAACCGAATGTGTTCTGTTCCGAATGCGGGTTTTCTTATCGTCGCGAGCAGCTTTGCCAGCTAACTCGATCACTTCGGCGGCCGAAACTATATAACGCCGGCTAGGTGGACTGGTGCACTGGTACTAACGCGCTCGGCCTAGCTACCCTTGCGGGGAACTCCAGATCAACACGGTTCGAGCGGGATTTTGCCTTTCCCTTCACTTTTCCTCCTTTACCATGTCCAGACATGGCTGCTTGGGTTGGTTTGTTGATGTGTTGTGATGCGAACCGATGTGGTGTACGGTTTGAATGAGAATGATCGTTACGGCAGCGGAGCGGGGATTTTTAAGCTGACTGGCTGGCTCGAGAATTACGCATGTGTTAGACTGCGACCAATGTTTCGTTCATTTTTTTCTTTTTTCGTTTCCAATCGTGCTTCATTGTATTTCGCTGCTGCTCTGGTTGTCCGTTTTGGTCGGTACGATTTGAGCAAATAATATTTCACAATTATTCAATTATTTATCTCAAGAAAAATGAAATGTTATTCGTTATGATAGATGCGTGGATATATTTCCTATCAATTGATGCAAAAACCTTTGCGATCTTGAGTTATAAGCGTTCCAAATCTTGCATTTTATCCTACTTGTTCAGTGCATTTCCATTTCACCCTCTATATCTTCCGGTTAGACGTAGTCCTACGTCAAAAGAAAACGTAGTCCTACGTCATAAGCGGTCGTGTCTCGGATATAACCCCTCGATTTTTTTCATGTGAAAACAACACACTAAAATTCATTTGTTAGTGAATATTTATCATAATCTCACAAGTTGTACATATTCTGGACATAATCTCACAAAGTTATACATCATTGCTTCTTCAAGTAGAAATAATTCCGACCGTAAAGGGTTAAACCATTATCTGAACGGGACAAACGAAGAAGTCGTGAATCGAAAAACGCTTTTTGCCGACTAAATTGCGAACTGGAACTTCGACAATGAAGTTCTTCTTCAATAGCGAGATTCTTTTAAGAACGTTAGCCTAGAAGAAGAAGAAGAAGAAGAAGAAGATGATGAAGAACTGAATCTCTGGTCCGAAAGGATAACGCTAAGTCTGGATAAAAATTGTGTGAGAAACATGTTGGAAATCTTTGTCTATGTAGATTTTACAAGTTAGAAATACTGAACTAGTAATGTTTCGTTCACGATATCACAACGATATTCTACAATGTAGAGAAAGCTGTTCCGCGAACGTCTCTAAAATGAGCACCGGATGAATTGTTCTCCACATAATCTCTCCGTCATTCCCGACCACAATGTTGTCTTAATTCTACTATAATATTAGCACATTTACCCCCAACTTTTATCGCTTTTTGTCGGTTCGTAAAGCGTCCAGCAGCTCCCACCCTGGGAACCACATTATCCACGCACTCAGCAGCCGCAACAACAGCACACAAAAAAAAATCACATCTTAACAATCTGAAACAGCATCTGGAGACTGGTGGCAGCTCCGTCCCACAGACACTGCAATTACGCCAGGAACCAACCCGACTCCGTCGTCGGCTCCTCGCCGCTCCTTTCTGGCTTCGGCTCTCTGTTTCGGCCTGTTTCGTTATTTTATGGGAGCTTCTTAATTAACCGCGCGAACCAGATTGCTCCGAAGTAATTTCAGATAAGTCACTTCATCAGGGTCTCATCCTGGCCTGGTCATCACGGACTGCGGTGACTGCGATGGGCTGCCGCATTCCTGTCTGTCTGCGGGGCCATTAAATTTATCTCTCTTTCTCCCCGGAGTTTGTATTTCTTTCGGAAGCAACTACGTGGCAATTAATGATTCCTACATAAACTTTGACTGATTTTCTGTACACCCAACTTGTCGGTCCGCGAGAGTTGCTGCGGCTAAGAGGGCAAACAAATAACCGAAAATTTAGCCTTTTTACGACCCATCGTTAGAATCCGCCAAATGTTCCTCCACCGTAAACGCGGAGGAAGCGTTTATTGCTGGGCGTAATTTTGGAGCTTCAGTAATGATCGTTTATCATTTTCAACTAAATCGGTCCGATCGGTTCCAGTTTACCAACGCAAAAGAATGAAAGAAGGGAAGCTTAAGCTCATTAATTCAAACCGTCGGTGCTGCGTATTTACTCAGCAGCAAATGAGAAATAAAGCGATCGAATAGGTAAGATATCGTGTATGACCTGGAGTGGTTCAGAAATTAATTAATTTATTATAAATCTATAAGCTTTAGGCTCCATTTGCTTGGTTTCAATAAGGTGGGAGAAATCGAATGAGACAAAAAGCATCTGACATATTATTACATATTATTAGAATAGACAAAAAAAGCTGTACCGATGTAACAAAAAGTTGAGAACGTCATCGAGCCGTAAATTAGCTTAAGATTGATGAGGTTGTTTCGCACTTTCACCTGTCCTCGACAATACGATGAATTATGAAGGCGATTAATAAATGTATCGCCATAATGTCACTCGGCCACTGTCGTCGCCTGTATATTTTAGCGTTTGTTTCTCGTAAACTAATTATTCCTCCAGGGCGCAAAGCAGCCGTCACATTCGCTAATTAATTATCCAACAATAAATGTAAAAGTAAACAGTTAATACAGTACAACTGACGAACGGAGTGCACAAGGATCGGTACGAAAAACCCATTATGGTAACGTTTCGTTGGGCAGTGTTCAACTGCAGTCATGAAAAACTATTATGGCACTTTGAACGCAACTATACAGTGGTCTCCCTCGTATCGACAACGGTCCATCAATAGCTCGAAGCAAAACATTTCGACACGCCTTATTAACGGACCTAGGGCTCGATTTTCTGACCTTGTGTCGCGAATCATTAAATGCAACTGGCAAGTTAAATAGACATCCTTAAAAAACTGCACACTGCAGATCATGATCGTGTTTCCATTTATCTATCCACATTAGCTAACTGGATGACTATGAGGCGGACCACATTCCCATATCGCTTCACATTATCTATATGCATTCAAATTTGCAAACAGGTTGAAGATCGACCGAAACGAGAACATGCGACGACTCGAGCAAAAGAACCAAAGAAACTGTCACAAAGCTTATCCTTCGGCGTAATGAACAGGGCAGCTAATGGCCACGACAGGAACCAGTCGTACATCTTGTTCTTGTCAGAAACTTCGAACGTGGTAAGTGCGTCACGCAAACGTTCTGTTCCTCTGTCACGGGCGAGTGATGGCCTGGGTCCCTCTTTTCGGAAGGTGTGCCGCTCTAGATTTACAGTAAGGGTGCCAAATCAGGAAACAGTTCACGTTTTTACGAAATAAAGTTATAGTTAATAACTATTCATGCATCGAATGGATTTCGTTGATTTGCATACAAATCGAATCGGAAGCTCCCTAATATTTGTTACATATGCTCTATAATACGATTCCCTTATTCGTAAATGGCGCAATCGTGGGCTTACCTACCCGTGCTGTCAATAAAGTATTACTTATTTATCTATGCGCTACAATATTTACATCTGGCAAAATGTCAGCTCAATCGGACTTAAGGGAGAATGGCACAAAGCGTTTAATGTTTGAGTTTTTTTGAAAATTGAGAAATCACCCAAGGGGTGAGTAAAGGAAATCGGGAGTTAAAACATTTTTTTTTTATGACAAATGTCTCAAAATTGCATGAAACGTCGAGATTGGGATTTTCAAAAAAAAATTTTTATGCCAATATCTTATAATTGCACAAAACGCCGATATTTACTATCATCTTGAAAAAAAAATTGTCAGAAATTTTTTGTGTGGCGCCCGGTCGTTTTTTCTCCTGAAAAGTCGATTTTCGACAAAAAACAAGTTTTTGAGATAACTGTAGATCTCAACGTGTCATTTTTTGGTTTTTTGGTGTGATTTTCTGGTTTTCAAAAAACTCAAATTTTAACGTTCGCAACACTAGTGAATGAAGTGCGACCGAGCTAATATTATGCATTGTGTATTTCATCGTGTAAATCAACATTTCGCACGATGTTCCATACGAAAAATCACGATAACTATTTTCATTGGCACTCAAAACGTATGCTTCGTATTGCGAAAAAAAGACTGTGTCCCAAAGTGTCAATTTTTGACAATTTTATCTTTTCGGGATGACAGTAGATCTCGACGATTCATGCAATTTCAAGACATTTTGCATCAAAACTGGTGTTGCGAGTATGTGTACATGCAATTTGAAAAATCGAAATTTTTTTTCGATCCCAAATGGCTCAAAAATACATGAAACGTCGAGATCTGGTGTCATCTCGGGAAAAAAATTGTCCGAAAACCTTCTGGGACTTCTCGGACATGATTTAGGGGTGCCTCAAAACGCTCAAAGCTTTGATTTTTTGATCCTCGAAAAAATTTCGAATGGAGAATCAAAAGAAAATTCAATTCCATAAAATGTTTTTTTTTCAATACCAATTGACTTAAAAATTCAAAAAAACATCGAGAGCTGGTGTCATTTCGAAAAAATGGATGGTCGGTTTTTTTTTACCGAGGACGAAAAATGGAAAAATGGACAACAAACCAAAACGCAAAAAATCGTATCTAAAGCCAGTCAAGCAGGAACATCAACGCTTAAGGGGGGACACCGGTCTGGAATTTCGGAAAACCCGATTGTTTCATTTTTGCATTTCTGGGAAGCTTATGCCCTTTGAAATGTTGTCCTAAAATGTAAATGTTAAATGTAAAATGTTGTTCTCGATATTTGAATTACCTGGAAAGTTACAGGATAAAGCATGAAGTCACCTAGAGGGATATAGTATTGCAGTACAAATTTTTAAATGCGGTTTTCCCGAAACCATGTTTTTTCAGCTGGTGGTATCGATATCTCAGGATCTACTCGACCGATTTGGCTGGAATTTTTTATCAGCATGTAAAAATGAATTATCTAAAGCGTTACATAGCCGTTTTTTGATATCTATTTTTTTTTTCGATTTTTTATGAGCTTCTAAACAGCAATTTTTCATGAAAAATAACTCATTTTTCACAAAAATTGCCACCATTTTGGCAATTCGAATTTTAAAAAAACCCCTATGTAACACTTTAGGTATTGTCCTATAGTACCACCGATTTTCAGACAACATTTACGCATCCAGCTGTCAACAGCGCTTTTCTAATTATATATATATATATATATATATATATATATATATATATATATATATATATATATATATATATATATATATATATATATATATATATATATATATATATATATATATATATATATATATATATATATATATATATATATATATATATATATATATATATATATATATATATACAGGTCCTGAGTGAGCATGTATTTATCGTTTTTTTAAAATAAAAGAGATTGTTTTTGATTCATCCCCTTAAAGTTAGAAAACCTTTCTCACATGAAAAAAAATAATTTATACACATTCTCTCAGGAGGTGATAGATGATCATATTTAATGAAAAAAATTCCTCCTGCGCATATCTTCGAATTTCAAGAATGACAGAGTTACAAAATTTTTTTTTGTTTCGGACTCTGTTGCTTAAAACTGGCTCTACATCAAAAAGTACGCTACGGAAGACGAATCTGATGCTTTCATTTGAATGATGAGAAAATTTAGTACAGGATATAATAGTCGATCAACTAAATTAGTCAATTTTAATAACATTTTGGAAGTGAAAAATATAAAAGTTGATAATTTTTAATGTGTTATTATAAATTTTATCCTAAAAATTTATATTACACTAGATTGTTTCTATCAATTAAAATGAAGTTCTTTAACCGCTCCACAATTCTTTGACGCACAACTTCTATCTTTCTTAATTGGGTTCCAATATTGATATAAACAATTCTTGGTGAAAATTCAAGCAAAATCTTCAAAAATCACGGCTTTTACCCTGTACATGTAATAGCCACTGTACATGTAATAGCCACTTAAACTTCACCTTAACGTTGGAAGGTTACATTTCTTCATGAAATAAGCCATATTAGAAATATAAAAAATATATTTTTTTTCCAAACTATTCAGTCAAAATAGTCAAAAATTGTATATAATCGAATCACATATAATCGAGTCTATTAGTCAAATCATTTCATTTGATACCAATATTGAGGGGATTGCAAAAAATACATAGTCAACTATTTTGTGGCGGCGACCTTTCCGAATTTATGTATTCTCCAAATTAGTGTATTCTCCAAATCAAGCAATTCAGCCATTTTTTTTGCGGCGGCCAAATTGAATTTTTCAAGATCATGGAATACAAAGTTTTATAATGACAGTAGAATTAAATGTATGTTCCAAATTTCAGATCAATTATTCAACAGAAACGGGGTCAATTTTCTATTAATGTGGGACAACCATAAACAAACACAGCATACATAGAAACAGCTCAAGCTGAATGAAACCATTCAAAAAGTAATTAGTTGTTTGGGGACTGCGGCCATCTTGAAATTGGATTTTTCATTATCTGCTATGTTCTACTAGTCGAGAACTTTCTTTTGATACATTTTTGGGCATTTTTCACAGTCTCCAGAATGCAAATCGGTGCTGATGTGCAACAAGATTTTTGTACCCAGTTGAGCTCCCACTCCTTGTGCACACACGCGCTCTGGCGAATGAGCACGCTCCGAAACACAGATGAAATGTTTGGTTGTAGGCGCAAGCCCAGTTTTTAGCTGAGTTTTACGCTGAGTTTTACGCTGAAATTCGCGCCGTGCTGCGCGCTTGAATCTGGATTGCTCTCTCTGTTGAGATATTTTTCTTCACACAAGCGTATACGGTTCAAATGGGGGCGCGCTTTGCCTAGAACGAATGAAGACAAAGCGGGCGCTAGAATTTGACGTGTATGTGTATATAGAATAAGACGCGCATCACACAAGTGAGAAGAAATGTTTGGTATCTGAGTTCAGCGCCGGGTACATTTTGCGCTGTCGTGCTTATGAATTTTGTGCGTTTCGCACCAAAAGAGAATACGAGTGTTCTTTGAGCGCGCGCTGATGAAAATTCAACTCAAGCGCAGCGCTGCGTTCGGTTTTCTGAAGACTGATTTTTCATAAATAACTGTATTGTATTAGTTAAGCCCTTTTAATTTGATACCCATATTGATGGGGTTGATGGGGGTGCTCTCTTGGCCGAGTGGTTAGCGTCATAACTAACATGCCGGGTGTTCGGGTTCGATTCCCGTTCTAGTCGGGGGAATTTTTCGTCAAAGTAATTTCCTCCGACTTGCACTGTGATCACGCGTATTCTAGAGCTTGCCACTCAGAATGCATTCAAGGCGTGTTATTTGGCATAGAAATCTCAACTAAGTACTAATAAAAATGACGCAAGTAATACTACGTTGAGACGGCGAAGTTCCTCTAGGAACGTTAGTGCCATTGAAGAAGAAGAAGAAGAAGATTGATGGGGTTGTGAGAAAAATATATATGGCGCCATCTTGCGGTTCTGAGAAAATATGAAATCCGCCATTTTGTAGTGGCCGCCATCTTGGATTGGCATTTTTCATAGGTAACTGTGTTCTACTAGTCAAGCCCTTTGATTTGATACCCATATTGATGGAGTTCTGAGAAAATATGTAATCCGCCATTTTGTAGTGGCCGTCATCTTGGATTTGCATTTTTCATAAATAACTGCATTCTACTAGTCAAGCCCTTCTAATAAAAATCTAAAATAAAATACTCCGGATTATCGAGTCTAAAATAAAGTTGTATGTATTGAGTTAGTAAATAACGATGAAAAAATCCAATTAGATGGTGAAACCAACCTTTCTCATGATGTTTCCCTTCATACTGTTAACTGAGGGTAAATTGATAAAATGACCACTTTCTTGTTTAAAAAAAACCCTGTCACAGTGCCCTTCTAAGTATGGGTGACATGTTGATAGATGTATGGACTATTCAATTAATTTTTGTTCAGAATTGAAAAAAATATTTTGAGAAACATGAATTCTAGTTTTTAAAATATTTGTTTCAGTGTAATTTTATATGTTTTTGTTTTTTTTTTAAGATAGATTGAACTTTTTCTTTCATTCTCTGACTAAAGTTTTGTAGATCTTAAAGTTTTTAAGTTTCGAAAAAAGAAACTTAAAACTTCAAAAAATTTGTAGCTCTAAAACTATAGGAACTACAGAATTTCGGCCACACAATGAAATATAGGAAATTATTCAAGATTTGATTAAAAAATGACAAAAAAAAATTGTAAAACAAAACGTATTTAAAAAAAGTTACAGGAGGATCGTGTCCGAGACACGACTGCATAGTTGGCGTAGGATTCCGTTAGGCTATCTGTTGATTTTGAATATGTTTGAAGAATTACATCGTAAAACTCTTTGATAATTATTTGGTAGTCCTGAAAAGGGCCATTTTGTTTGGTTGTTGGGTATTGTTTGCTAACTCCACCAGTGTTTATCGAGTGATGATGACAGAAGGATGGTAAACAGTCGTTGGATGGTGCGTATCAGATAAAAGATACCGAAGTGGAACAAGATATGATGAAAACCGCCCTCTTTGATCCTAGACGAGATGCCTCTTATGTTATGTATAGATGAAATAAAGAAAAAAAAACTCAAACTCACCAATGTAATATAAGATAATTACCAATATCGAACACAATTATCATTTTTTCTTCAATATAGAGAAAACATATTTGAAATGGAAAAGGTAATTTTCTTTTATATGTTTTACTTTCTGAGTGTTCATTCAATCCAATGTGAATTTTAATTGGACAACATCACCTAATACTATATGTAGAGCATATGGGAAATCACTTTTTCTAATATTTCTTCACTTTTCCAATTTTCCTGCCATATTAACATTCTTTGGGTGATAATGAACACAATAAGCTTAAACCTAACGACCCGTTCTTGAGCGAGAACGTTTTTATTTACGAAAATTAGATTATAGAAAATAAAAAAAAATAGATTGTTTCATATATCAAGTCATTTTCAACACAACCGCTACCATATACAATTTTATACTCACACTTGTGCTAAATTTTTCACAATGAACGATTGAAATTGTAATATGAAATTTCACGAAGCCACCAACATTCAAGTTCCAAATTAAAATTTTATTCGCATGTCGGGGGGATATGCGTCCCCCCGACATGCATATATTTGCAATGTCGATTTCCCCAGGCATTTTGATTTAAAATCTCTGTTGAAGAACACATTTCGGTAGGAAAAAAGCTCCCCCTGCTTTCATGTATTTGCAATGTCGATTTCCCCCAGGCAGCTTGGTTTTAATGTTTTTTTTTTATCTGTATTATAGTGATTTTCAACTCATTTGGCTGGTTCGTCACTTTTTACTTCCATTTTTGGAAGAATGTCGGGAGTGAGAATTGAACTCGTGACCTTTTGCGTGAGAGGCATGGATGTTACCACTACGCCAGATCGCCTCCACAAGGTTTTAATGTCTCTGTTAGGGACCCGCCGCATGTGTCGTCAATTCGACCAATTAGAAGTGGGTATTTCCGTTAGGATAGGGGCTGAGATTTTTCATTGTTCGATAGTTAGTTTGATGACATATATTATTTTGTTCAATATAAAAAATTGTTATGGATTGCCGAAATCGATTGACGCAAAAATATCATCAATCCATCATGAAATGACTGAGCAATAAGTGTTTGAAATTGAACATATTTCACGATGTGCTCGATTTTTGATTTTCAATTTGTACCTCAATATGTTCCCGAAAGACGTAATCCTACGTCAAAATTGAAATTAGTTTTTCTCAGAAACATTTTTTTTTTCTCTTAACGAAAATTATAAGAACAGTCCATACAACTACCTAAAAGTCTTCTGTACACTGCATTGGTATTTTTGGAGCATTTTGAAAATGCGTTTTTGAGAAAAATGAATTTCTATTTTCCGTGTAATTTTAAAAAGATGTATTTTCTATGAAAATTTAAACAATTTCCTACATTTCATTTTTTGACCGAAATTTTGTAGGTATTATAGTTTTTGAGTTGGCAAATTTTGTAAAAAATTAAGAAATAAAAACTTTGGCCCTTTTCAAAAAGTAGTTTTATTTTTTTTTGAAGATTTCAAGTATGCACAGCTGCTCAAATGACCAATGTCTTTACCAATGCCACAAATTATCAAAATTTATTCACGAATGAAAGAATTAGCTTTTTCCCAATGTCGCATGCATTCTCTTCTGTTGAAACTCAACACCATATCTGTCATAATGAGTATAACACATGAGTCGAGACGCGTGAACTTTGTCTGGTATATTGAACGAAAACAGTATGAACGAATTTTGGAAAGCCTGCACTGAGGCACTTTCATTACTGTCAATATTTGAATGTGATTATCACGAAAGTTAAGTTGATCTTCATCGCATGCAGTGAATTTTTATTGGAAACGTGTTTGATTTCCATTTTGTTATTGTCACCCATTGCCCATATAATAGGGGGTGTATGCCATTTCCGGCCAATCGGGAGTAAGTTCATAAAACAAAGCAAGACTTATCTATACGTTCTATTACCGAAGTCGCCAAAGACAAGAATTTTGAGTGATGAATGGCCATGCTTTACCATTAATCGATTTCACTCTCAATTGGTTGACGTTGAATGTTATGCTTTGATTTTCACGAACACGCAATGATCTTCAATTTCTACGTTACGAATACCATGGCGAAAATGAAGATGCAAATGAAAAATGAACTTGGCAAGCTGATGTTGATGTTCATTCCACTGGTGTTCATTGATAGTTTTGTTTCATATTTATCGATTCTAATACCACGAGTATACATTACGTACATGAAAATAATTTCTGTGGGAATTTGAGTGTTCGATATGATTTTAATCAAAATATCAACTGTGGGTGGGACGAAGTTCGCCTGGTGAGCACGTTTATAATAAAAATCATAGTCATAGTGTTAATGAATTAATGTTTTGCGTTAATATTTATTCTATTTTGAAAAAAAAAAAACCATTTATCTTGTGTTAATGAGAAATCATTGATTTTTTTTCTAATATCCGGTATCCGGCCGGATAGCAAATATTGACCGGATAGGCCGGATACCGGATAACCGTTTCATCTCTAGTTGGAACCCAACAAACATAGAAAACTTCTCAGCTATTCATTCTCTGGCATTGATATCATTAGATTATAAAAGACACTTTCTGAATTGGTGCTAAAAAGAGGTGCTTTTTCTTTAACACTAGAACTACAAGATATTGTCTTGAAATTTAATTGATAATTTTCTAATAATGTTATGTCTTTTTCCAAATGTAGTTTATTTCCATAGATTTTTTGACGTACAACTACGTCTTTCAGGAAGGGTGCCAAAACAGAAAACAGGTCACGTTTTTATGAAATAAAGTAAACGTTAATAACTATTTTCACTGTGAACGAATTCTCATGATTTACATGGGAAATTTTCCAAGATTTGTATGATATGCTATACATTACAATTCGCTAATCTCTAAACAGTTAAAATTGATAAAAACTGGAAGACCTTCCTTTTTTCCCACACATTTGTTCTGCCGATTTGTGTGCTAACCCTACCCGTATTTCGAATGCTTATAACTCAAACATTTCTTAACAGATCGGAAAGATGTTTGTATCAATTGATGGGAAATATTTCTACGCGTCTATCACAATTTATATCCGAGCTGTGTTTCCCTAACACGGACTTCTAAAGCAATGTGCCTGGGAGAACCCCCTTCGTCAAAACATGCAAGTCGGGGGTATTTTTTCCCCACTGAGCTGTGTTTCTCCAACTCGGACTTCTAAATTAATGTGCCTGGGGGAATCCGCTTTGCAAATACATGCAGTCGGGGGTACTTTTGTACTCGCTTGACGATGTGCAGACCAGAATATGTTTCTCTTAAAACGTACTTTTAAACTGAGAAGCCTGGGAAATTGTCATTTTGATACTAAAGGTGAATGAACTTTCGCGGTTCAAGAACTGCAATAATTTCAGAGGGAAATGTAGAACACAATTATCTTTTGACAATTCTTCCGTTGACATATTTTGGTAGTCCTAGGCATCATTTCAAACGTAAAAGAACGTTCATCAAATTTATTTGTAACGAAGAACATAACCTATTACAAAAACTTCGATGCAGTCTAAAATAATATTCGAAGTGGTAAACAAGTGGATTGCATAATATAATTGCGTACTTTAACGTCGAAAATGTACAATCGGTGTCGACAATAGCTTCACGTGCGCTTCCTGCTGATGAAATTGTTGTATTTGGCGATTTCAATCTCCCAAATTCAAAGTGGCAATTTGGTTCTGGAAATTTCTTGTACGCTGATCCTGCCCATTCAACCTTCCATGCTGGAACGAATGCTTTACTCTACGGTTATAGCTATAATTTGCTTCAGCAAATCAATTCCATTAGAAATGAAAATGACCGTATGCTCGATCTCTGCTTTGTGAGCAAACCTGATGAAGCTCCGATGTTATCAGTGGCACCTGCGCCCTTAGTGAAATCAGCGCCTCACCACCCTCCACTTCATTTCACTATGAATATTAGTTTGAATAGTTTCAGCATCGTTCCTACCGCCGTCCACTATGATTTTAAAAGTGCTGACTTTAATAGCATAATTGGAGTGCTTTTAGACATTGATTGGTATGAAATCTTGGACAAGGACGACGTCGATACTGCTGTCCAAACCTACACGAACATTGTGAGCTATCTGATCGACAGACATGTTCCAAAGAAGTTTATACGATCATCCACTCATCAACCCTGGCAGACTACCGACCTTCGTCGACTCAAAACCGCCATAAAGGCTGCACTTAGAAAATATTCGAAATACCGTCTCCCATCCTTGAAACAACGATACCTACAACTGAACCTTCTTCTTGTATGGCCTTAACGTTCCCTGTGGAACTTTTGCCGTCTCAACATATGCATTAACTAGCGTCATTCATTAATACTTAGTTGAGATTTCTTAAGCCAAATAACACGCCTTGAATGTATTCCGAGGGGCAAGCTCTAGAATAGGCGTGACCACAGTGCAAGTCTGAGGAAATTTCTTTGACGAAAAATCCTCCGGCCAGATCGGGAATCGAACCCGCACACCCGGCATGATAATGTGAGACGCTAACCACTCGGCCACGGGTGCACAACTGAACCATCAGTACCAAAAATCAAGCAAACGATGCTATTCAATCTATCTACGTCGTATTCAGCGCAAATTCAAGAGTAATCCTAAATCTTTCTGGAAATACGTCGATGAGCAACGTAAGGAGTCTGGATTACCGTCTTCTATGTTTCACGATGGACATGAAGTGTCTGACACACAGGAAATTTGTAGCCTCTTCTCTGCTAAGTTTTCCAGCACTTTCTCGAAAGAGAATCTGTCCCTAGACCAGCTCTTGAGGGCCACAAGAAACGTTCCAATTCAGAACAGTTCGTTGTTCCGAATCACCGTGGATAATGCAATGTTGGAATCGGGCATCAGCAAATTAAAATCCTCGAATTCCGTCGGACCAGATGGAATCCCAGCATCAATTATGAAAAAGTGCGCAGCAGGGCTGTTATTTCCACTTTTTTATTGTTCAATCTTTCATTGACAAAAGACATCTTTCCATCGCTTTGGAAGAAGGCTCACATTTTCCCCGTTCATAAAAAGGCGATAGAAGAAACGTCGACAACTACCGAGGTATCTCCGCTCTGAACGCGGCTTCTAAACTGTTTGAGCTTGTAGTCATCGAATCGATTTTCACTCACTGTAAACATTACATATCAATCGATCAACATGGTTTCATGCCGAAGCGTTCCACCACAACGAATCTTCTTTCGTTTACGACATACATTGCTGACGGAATGTCCGGAGGTATGTCCCAAACGGATGCGATTTACACGGACCTGTCCGCCGCCTTTGATAAAATCAACCATGACATAACGGTGGGTAAATTGGATAAGCTTAGCTTCAGCGGCAATGTTCTACATTGGCTCACATCATATTTGGTCGGACGCTCTCTCGCGGTTAAAATAGGCGATTGTTTCTCCGCAGAATTCCCTGCTACATCAGGAATACCTCAGGGGAGTCATCTCGGCCCTCTGATATTTCTCATCTATTTTAATGACGTAAATTTCGTCCTGGAGGGCCCTCATCTTTCATTCGCCGATGATATGAAAATATTTTTCCACGTTAACTCGGAGGCTGATGCCTTGTTTCTTCAACAACAACTTGAAATTTTCCAGAAATGGTGCGTGGAAAATCGTATGACACTGAATCCAAGCAAATGTTCCACGATAACTTTCACAAGAAGGAAAGATCCTATTCGCTACAACTATTCTCTCGACGATGCTCCTCTAACTAAATTTGACTGCGTGAAGGATCTAGGAGTGTATTTAGACTGTAAACTGGATTTCAAAACTCACGTCAACTACGTGGTTGGAAAAGCTTCCCGTAGTCTTGGATTCATCATGCGCACTGCGAGGGATTTCACCGATGTACACTGCCTCAAATCTATGTTCAGCGCTCTAGTTCGTTCAAGTCTGGAATGCTGTTCAGTAATTTGGAATCCGCACTATCTGAACGGAGTCAACAGAATCCAAGCTGTACAAAAGCGATTTGTCCGGTTCGCCTTAAGACGATTACCTAGCTATGAAAGCCGGTGCCAACTAATGGCTCTTGACACATTGCACGTGCGAAGGGATGTGAACCGCGCCTTATTTGTATATGATGTGCTATTGGCTAGGACAGAATGCCCAGTTATTCTGGAGAACATCAACCTTCTGGTTCAACCTCGAACTTTACGTGACCACGCTTTCCTCCGAGTTCCTTTTCGTCGTACCAATCATGGATACAACTCAGCCATATTGGGTCTTCAGCGTCTGTTCAACAGAGTAGCTTCTGACTTCGACTTCCACTACTCAAGGAATGCGGTTCGGCAAAAAATTTTTGAACAAATACGTAGATTTCATTAATATCATTGGGGCGAAATTCCGCCTGTTGATAACGATTAAATAAATAAAATAAAATAAATAAAAATAAAAATAAATATGCGGTCGTGTCCTAGATAAAACTCCTTACATTTTTTTATATTATGGCAACTAAATATCACACTGGTCAAAATGGTCGGTTTGGTAGAAATGGGTATACAAAAACGGTAGTCGCAAAAACAAGTAGTCGCAAGATGGATGTGAAGATATGTTTTTCACATAATGTATTTACTAATTCGATTCGGGCAATTTTTTCATATTTTGTGCCAGGACTTAACCTAGGTTCCATCAAATATCATGTTTAATAATAGTTTTATCAGAGAAAAACCCCGTAGCGACATATTTCGATTTCCACAAACAATCTTGTAATGGTATTCACGACAACGCAATAGGCCAAACAATGGATTGAAAGATTTCATTTTCCCTTCCAAGGATCCAACCAATAATTTTTCATACTCTAAAATTTGTTTTTTTTGTGCATATAACCTCATGGAATGGATAGGGACCGATACCGTTCGCGAACGAATTTTCCAATCTCTACAATGGTGGCTAACGCCAAATGGTATGCAATTATTGTTTGTTGCTCTTCACCCCACCGCGCAAGCATCTAAAAAAAAATTAGAAAACATTCTTGCTTCATTCGCTAGATTCCCGTGTTAATTTGAAAATCCACATAAAAACCGTTTCAATTCGAAAAACGCCTGCAAAAATTCGTAACAAAACGGCGTAAAAAAACCTGGGTGCATATATGGATATGCCTCTATGAAAGAATAGTCGCTATTCAAATGACAATGAACAGTGTTTTTTTTTGAGTAGCAACCAACGTAGCGACAGAATTTCAAAAAATCTGAGAATCAGGGTTATAATCGTTTTTCAATTCAGTCCGAACTTCGTGTTCCGAGTATTCAAACAACGTCAAGTTATCATTCTCACCCCCATTTTAAAAGTTTAAATCTTCCTTCGGGCCTGCCAATCTGATCGAGAGTAAACTGCTTCTCTAACCTTCGCACCTTCGTCATCGCGAATTGATTTTGTGATGTGATAACGCTACGTAAAGCGCGTTGTAACGTCACGGAATGCATGCTGACATGTTGCATGATTTTTGCGAGATTTTTGAAATACACAGATATACACAGGAAAACAACATTGATGTTCAACAGTCGCAAGAAACACTAAATGTCTGGAATTGTCATGTCACAAAAGATGTTGACTTGCTACAGATGAAAAATTTCCAACTATGAATGCTTGTATGAAATATTCACAATCCAACTTTAATTTTTCGGGAAATCATACTATTTATGCATAAAAACGTACAAAAGCTGTATGTTGTGAGACAAACCTCCGGTAGACCGACGTTACCGGGGGACACATAAATGTTCTTCATCATAAGCTGAATGTCATCACTCATTCCTATTCGGTTGGCTTATTGACTGCTACGCGAGGGCCATCACTCGATTCAAAATTATTTGTTAAAGTTTACCCATTACGTTCAATTTGGCTTGTTACTAGAATAGAATGCCTAATTGTCATTTCAACTATGTACTTCAAACGCGAACCACGATCATTCTTCAATAGATAATAACGTAAAATTGATTGATTGCTAATAATTATAATTAACCCCCTTATATGTTAGCTGTTATTTTAGGATAGAAACAGTTAACACCAAATTCAAAACCAACGCAAATCCTTTGCGGAACCTGTTTATGGTTTCTATCCAATCGCATTGATTATAGAAATGCACGTCGCCAATTTATTTCACACTTAGCCGCTGCAAGCACGATGCGCTAATAAAAACAAATGGCGCTAATAAATACTATAATTTCAAAGAGCTAAATAAAGCCAAACAACCGCTTAGATGTTGCTCGATAGTAGTCATTCTAGCATCTCATTGAAATGCACCACAGGTCCTCAATGTGGGTGTAATCCCCTGGAAACCTTTCCATGGGTAACAATAATTTCATCCTCAAGCACGAGCACTTCAGACCATTTTAGCACTTATCATTAGAGAAGTAAATTTCAAACCGAGCTCACAGACACACGCACGCACCCACGGACACACATCTGGGAACTTTATAAGAGCACCAGTAACCAGTCAAGCAGTTTTCCTTATCACCCCAGAGACGAATGGCGGTGGCAAGCAAAACAAAAACGGCAATCATTTAACTCCAATTGGAAGGTGATAATTTGTTGGTGCCAAAAGAAGCTGAAGTTTGGTTTGAAGTGCACCGGGCGTTTTACCGTGGGGACGAGTTTTCACCCACCTTTTGAGAGAAAGACACATACACACTCAATAGCACCCATATGCCTGTATCGCTTTATATTTAAAGAATCGCTGCTTCGGTACGAATATATAAAACAAGGCAGAGGCGGGGCCAACAGGTTCCATTACAGTGCCCGACGAGATTAGACCGAAGAGCTTTCGCGTTCGCCGATGACACGCACACCAGTTTCGTCGAATTTCGAAACGGATCGTGTTCGAAACGGGCCGATGTGTGAGTGCGGTGTGTTGAAAAGGTTAGCCCCGCCCGTTTCGATTAAATCTTTTCTTCGTCCTCTTTAGTGTGTATTCGGGTGTCGTATAGCAGTAGCAGCAGCACCAACACTAGCCCACAGTTAAAGTCCCTAGTGAAATGTGCTGAGCAGAAGAAATCATGGAACGTGATGTACATTTATCTGTCATTACTTAATTTTCGCCGTTATTGCTTCTTTAGTTTTATATTGTATTTTTTTCTTCTTTCTCTCATTGCTTTTCGGGTGCTTACGTTAAGTCGTGTGCTTATGCAGTTACAAGGGGTGGTGGTTGATGGGGTATGGGAATGGTGCGCGTAATTATTCGACTCTTCCTTGTACACACTCCGAATTTTGGGGATGCGACAGATGTGTTTTATTGGTACGAGACAGAGCGACAATGTGAAGAGCACTCAGTTTTAATGCCTTTGGTGATTGTTGCCATATAGATTCGATCCGAAGGGTGCCTTTTCTGCTGCGTGTGTAAACAATCGTCCTAGATGGCGCACGTTTGGCGTTTGCTCGAGCAGAAGTGACATCAGCATTCTGTACATGGATTGCGTATAATTGGGAGAGAATAGACATCATTTAGACTTTTTCTGGGTTTATGAAGAATGAGTAATGTTCGGTATGAATAAATCAGATGGTTTTCTATGGAAAATGCTTCAATTGTGAAAGAGCACAGTTTCTGGAATTGGTTCATTTTTTATTATTTTGTTTTTATATATGTACTGAATAAGTTAGGTTTTCTGTTCTTCTCCTTACTATACAATACGGAATTATTTAAAAAAGAACATGCGCACATACGTAAGTATGTTAAATGGGACAATAATTAGGCAAAAAAAAAACTACAGGGAAACTTCGATATAACGTACCCTCGATATAACGTCACTCGATATAACGTACACATTTCCAAAGTGTAAAGGACATTTTTCAATATATTTTTTTTCCTGATAGAACAATGAATTATATGTATTGTGATGCTAAAACAAGTTGTGTACCTTCAATCAATCCCGAAATACAGCTGATTTTGGGATTCCGGATTCTAAATGAATCAATATTTAATCAACACTACGAAGGGAAACATCACGAGAAAGACTGGCTTCGTCTTCTGATTGAAATTATTCGTTAACTTTACTAAAACAGCAACACAATAATGTATTATAGACTACGTTTGTGGGTACTTTATTATGCTTCGATATAACGTACAATTTTGAAAGTGAAATGTACGTTGTATCGAAGTTTACCTGTATAGATACAATTACAATAACAGTTATTGTGATTGAATCTGTTGCGACAAATTAGATTGGAGAATCCATTTAGAAATGGGAAAGACGGCTAGTTCGTTGCAGGGTGTTTGGCGAGGGAAAAACTTGGAACTGTGAAAAGTAACATCGACGGTAATCTGGGAGACAAGTTTAACGCTGTTGCTACCAAACCAGCAATACTGAAAATGAAAATGTTGGAAATGAGTAATCGCTATTCTTTAGATGTTTTCATTGATGTTTAAAAAGTCCAAATGAAAACATTGCGTTTTGGTTAGAGATGGAACGGATATCCGATAACCATCTGGTATCCGGCCTATCCGGCCAATATTTGCTATTCGGCCGTATACCGGATATTATAAACAAAAAATCAATAATTTCTCATTAACCCATTAGTGCCCAGCGTATGAAATTTAATACGCAAAAATGCCCGTTTTTGAAAAACTGTTTTTGATGAAACTAAAGTGTTGAGCGCATTTTAAATGATACCACATGACAATTTAAGAGTGTTTTTTGTGTCAGTGTCATTTTATCTGTCATTTTTGTTGTTTCGTTGTGTATTGGAGCTTGCAAAGTTCGAGTTTCCCGCAAAAGTCGCAAAGTAAACATAACCTACTCCTGGGCAGTAATAGGTTAATAGAGAAATTCAGCCGATAAACGATTCTCTTCGATTTCATTGAAACTTGATACATATGATGGATGCTATCCAAAATCACAATGTTCAGCATCATATGACCAATTCAAATTAAAACCGATTTTTTAAAAGAGCGTATTCAATCTTTCTTCGAAAAATCGTAACTCAAAATGCAGATGTCTGATTAAAATATGATTTTTCTTAAAGTTGTTGGAAAATTAACAAATTATTTAGGGAAAATTACATTTTAAACGTACTGTTAAAAAATCTTACTTAAAAATTCAATTCAATATTAAGAACTTCTATACAGTCAAAGCTCTCTATAACGACAATCTTTACTGCGACAAATCTCTCTATAACGACATGTTTAAAGGTCCCTTCAAAATCGCATAGAAATTCTTTTCTTTATTGCGACATTTCTCTATAACGACCTTCCCTATAACGACACATTATCGCTTCTATTTACTAAAACATAACATTCTCTATTGCGACAAATTTCAATTTCACTCCACTCATAGTGTGTGTGTCGAACGTAAATAGTCCATGTTGTGTATTATAAGGTTTAATCAACTGTGAATCAACTGTGTTCACGCCCAACTGATTTAAATTTTCGGATACTTAAAAAGACAGAAATTCAAGCCATAAAAGATAGGGAAAGCTTATTGAAACAAATTAATCGAAGAATTGTTGTACCAGAATCCCGTCCTAGAGCAAAAGAATAAATTGCATTTTGCAATAAATTTAAAAATGAATGTATTGTTTACGCAATTGTTCTATAGATAAAGCTTTTAATGTAGATACCAAGCAATAACTTGAAGTATCGTTTGTTTCACTTCGAAAACTTTCACTGCCCAAAATGAGTTGAAAAACACGAAAATCTTTAATGGTTCTTTAAAGGTTCGAAAAGGGTACTAAAAAGACAACATTGTCTAATGAATTGAATGTGCCGTACAATGCGAATTCATTCATCTTCAAAAAATATGGACTAGAGTCGTGAAAAGGGTAAGAATAATGGCATCAATGATGTTCACTTGGTATGTTTTGTCTGGCGATGAGATAAAAAAATCAATCATTTATTAAATCAAGGACTGACGGAGCATTCAACAATGAAACTATAAGCCCACCCTCTCAAAACCAGCAAGCAGGTGCTTTCCAGATTATCTATGCTGGTTTATTAACAAAAAAATCAATAAACAAATTACCTTTTTCTCTATCTAGAGAAAAATTTGTATCGGACGAATGAGCTGAATTTCACATTCATTGTTTAATGTTTTTAGTTCCAATAGTTAGACGTCAATTGATTTCGTTTCTAATATAATTTGATTGTTTTGCGTGAGCTTGGGGGTTTCTCTCCTTATAGCGACATTTGAGCTCTCTATAACGACAATCTTTCATAGCGACAATTCTCTATAACGACGGTCCCTTGCGATGTCGCTATAGAAAGCTTTCACAGTATTCCAAAACACACTCCTTGATATTTTTCGATGATGGTCCACTTCATACCCCTACAAAGGTTTGAGCAGGACGATTTATCTCATAGATAGGGTAAATGATCTTGGTTTGTCCAATTTGGGGTGTTTTTACGCAACTAGTAAATGCAAATCGATTTTTCTTCATGAAAATCACACATAATCGATACGAGTTTGCGTTTGTTGAAAAGCCCCAAGTCTCTAGTTGCTAATACTACCATAAGGTGTTGAAATTATTCAATTTTTTATGTTTTTTACCGATTTTCCTTAAAGAAGAATTATGATCATGGTTTGACCACCTCTGATCATGGTTTGTCCGGTTTTAGAAATCTCCATTTTTGAATGAAATCATTCGAATTCACAATTAGATGTTGCATTCATCATTGCTTGAGTTTACTGTCATCATATTGATTCATTTATAATTTAGGCTTTCTTCAGTATATTGCCTTTTCTTGGGCATTTTAGAAGTGTTCAACTCAACACAATCAACACAGAAAAAACATACTTCTGCTATGCTCGAAGCACACCATAAACAAACATGAACAAACTGCAGCGCGCCAAGCGGTTGCCATAGAAATCATGTGGACAAAACAACATTATTGAAAACAAAAACTCATGATCAGAATTGAGTTCATCAAAATGCGTTAATTTAATACAAATGGTGAGCAAGCATGATGTTTACAATATTTATAAGTGTTGTAATCCAAAAAAGGTCTGAATACGTGCCAAATAATCATCTGGCGACCGATTAAAAGTTAGCTCGAATGAGGGGCGCATTGATACAAATAGAAGGTGTATTTTATAATCCTTTAAAACATGTGATTTCGTAAAAATATACTATCAAACCATTATAAATCATGTAAAAGGCAATTTCATTTATGTGTTTCGAAACATTCGAAGGCCTTATTTGACACAGGAGCGCTGAATTAGAGCATTCAAAAAAAGTGGGCAAACCATGATCATATTTTCGACTGGACAAACCAAGATCATTTACCCTAATACAGCGCGAACTCGATAATATACACTTTTTGATTTCTTTTCACTGTATCGAATCCTGTATATAATCGAGTCCAAACAAATATATTTTTGATTTGTTGTTTTTGCATGTATTTTTTCGATTTTTGAAAATGAAAGAGGAATTTGATTTTTGGTTCATCCCCTTACAGTCAGAAAACACCTTTCTCACATGAAAAAAATTAATTTATACAGATAATCTCAGGAGGTGATAGACGATCATATTTGATGAAAAAAAAAATCCTCCTGCGAATATGTTCGAATTTCAACAATGACAGAGTTATAGAACTTTTTTTTTGTTTCGGACTCTGTTGCCTTAAACTGGCTCTACATTGAAAAGTACGCTACGGAAGACGATTCTGATGCTTTCATTTGAAAGATAAGAACATTTAGTACAGGATATAGTAGTGGAACATCTAAATTAGTAGATTTTAATAACATTTTGAAAGTGAAAAACTTAATAGTAAAGAATTTTTAATGTGTTATTATTAATTTTATCCTAAAAATTTATATTAAACTAGATTGTTTCTATCAACTAAATTGAAGTTCTTTAACCGCCGGCTTAAATACCGGCTACCACTTTCCGACGTCGTCCTCCATCACTTTGGTGGGACAGGGAGTGTTCAAAGGTCTACCTTGAAAAATCATCCGCTTTCAAAAAATTCAGGAAAACTGGATTAGTGGAATGGTTTCGAAAGTACCAAGCTCTAGAAGCCAAACTAAAAGGTCTGATTAAAGCAAAAAAGCGTGGATATTGGCGGAAATTCGTCAATGGTTTGTCAAGGGAGACCGCTATGAGTACTCTTTGGAATACGGCTAGGAGAATGCGTGGCTGGAACCATACCAATGAAAGTGAGGAATACTCTGACCGTTGGATTTTCAAATTTGCAACGAAGGTTTGTCCCGATTCTGTTCCTGCACAAAGCGTCGTACGCGATATTCCGCTCCAATGCGATTATGAGAATTTTTCGATGGTAGAATTCTCAATTGCCCTCCTCTCATGTAACAATTCAGCTCCGGTGTTGGACAAGATTAAATTCAACTTGTTGAAAAATCTTCCCGACTTGGCAAAACAGCGTTTGCTGAACTTGTTCAACAAGTTTCTGGAGCTGAATATTGTCCCGCATGACTGGAGACAAGTGAGAGTGATAGCCATACGAAAACCCAACAAGCCGGCTTGCGATCACAATTCGTATAGGCCGATTGCAATGTTATCCTGTATTCGTAAATTGTTAGAGAAAATGATTCTACTTCGTTTGGACAAGTGGGTCGAAACGAACAATTTGCTGTCAAATACGCAGTTTGGCTTCCATCGAGGTAAAGGGACGAATGATTGTCTCGCGCTGCTATCTTCTGAAATCCAAATCGCATTTGCTCGCAGAGAACAAATGGCTTCCGTTTTTCTCGATATCAAAGGGGCATTTGATTCAGTTTCCATGGAAATTCTCTCAGAGAAGTTCATAATCGTGGACTTTCACCAATTCTGAATAATTTCCTGTACAATTTACTGTCAGAAAAGCACATGAATTTCTCTCATGGCAACTCAAAATCTTCTCGTTACAGTTGTATGGGCCTACCGCAAGGCTCCTGCCTAAGCCCCCTCTTGTACAGTTTTTTACGTCAATGATATGGGTGATTGTCTAACTAGAGACTGCACGCTGAGACAACTTGCAGACGATGGAGTTATTTCCATCACGGGTACTAATCCCGTCGTTCTGCAAAAGTCGTTTCAAGATACCCTGAACAATCTGTTCACGTGGGCCCTCAAGCTGGGTATCGAATTCTCTACGGAGAAAACTGAAATGGTCGTGTTTTCTAGGAAGCACGAACCCGCCCAATTCCAGCTTTACCTATCCGGCAAAACGATCCAACACTCTATGTTTTTCAAATACCTGGGTGTATATTTTGATTCTAAGTGTACCTGGGGGAGACACATTGCGTATTTGAAACAGAAATGCCAGCAAAGAATCAATTTTCTCCAAACAATAACCGGAACATGGTGGGGTGCCCATCCAGGAGACCTCATTCAGTTGTACAAAACAACGATATTGTCAGTGTTAGAATATGGCAGTTTTTGCTTCCGATCAGCTGCCAGGATTCATATTCTCAAGCTGGAGAGGATACAATATCGTTGCTTGCGTATAGCCATGGGGTGTTTGCATTCGACACATACGATGAGTCTCGAAGTCCTGGCAGGAGTACCCCCGCTTACTCTTCGGTTCACAGAATTATCCTACAGATTTCTCATCCGTTGCAAGATCATGAATCCATTGGTGATTGATAACTTCGAAAATCTACTCAAGTCAAGTTTTATGTCTTTATACCATGAGTACCTTACCCACGACGTGCACCCTTCACCAGGCATCTCCAACCAAGTTTGCTTCCCATACTTTTGCAATTCCTCTGTCATTTTTGATCTGTCCATGCGACAAAAAATCCATGGAATACCAGATCACCTACGCTCCAATGTTATTCCGACGATATTTTCGGAAAAATATGGGAATGTTGGATCTGATAAAATGTTCGGTTCATACATAAACGGGTCCACTGGCTTCGGCATCTTCAATGAAAATTACAGTGCCTCTTTCAAACTCAAAGATCCTTGTTCCGTGTATGTCGCAGAAATGGGTGCGATATACTATGCTCTAGGGATCATTGAAACACTGCCCATCGACCATTATTTTATTTTTTCAGACAGTCTCAGCTCAATAGAGGCAATCCGCTCAATGAAAGTTGATAAACGCTCATCTTATTTCCTAACAAGAATAAGACATCTATTGAGTGTTTTGGTCGAAAAATTATTCAAGATTACCTTAGCATGGGTTCCCTCTCATTGCTCGATTCCGGGGAATGAGAAAGCGGACTCGCTAGCTAAGGTGGGCGCTTCAGAAGGCACACTTTTTGAAAGGCAAATTGCCTATAATGAATTTTTTCACATTCCTCGTCAGTATACGCTCGTAAGTTGGCAGCGCATGTGGAGTGAAGATGAGTTCTTTACAGATACACGGGCCGAAGGTTGTGCAGTCCACTGATCATTCAACAAGAGCCAAAGGTTGTACCGCTCATGACAACTCTACACGAGCTGATGATTGCGCCGGCTAGTGACCATTCTATCCTGGATTCCTCGAGTCGAGAAAGACGCACCACGCTAGATATGGGGTACAGAATAGGGGGCGTTGCTGATTAATGGTCAGCTGCATCCTAATAGGAAGTATCCCGTGTCGGGCACACGTACAGAGCATCGAAGACTGCAACATACCAATTATGAGAACACTTGTAATACTAACCTCGAGCCAACCGCGAGTAATCGGTTACATATTACTAACATAGTTGTAAGACAAAAATTGTCAAAATATTGGACTCCCGGCCCCGTCAGGCTAACGCCACATGTGCCTTAATAAAAAAATATATTTTGGAAAAAAAACCGCTCTACAATTTGTTCTTTGACGCCCAACTATCAATCTTTCTTAGTTTGGCTGCAATAACGATATAAACAATTCCTAGTGAAAATTTAAGCAAAATCTTCAAAAATAACAATTTTTACCCCACTGTACATGTAATAGACACTTAAACTTCACCTTAACGGTGGAAGATTACATTTCTTTTTGCAATAAGTCATATTTGAAATATAAAAAAAAAGACGGGTAATGTCGGGGACATAACCGGAGTGACGTAGGACTATACAAAGGAGACAACTTTTGTTAAATATGTATTTTAAATATATTGTTTTATTTTCTTCTCCTACGTGAATACCTACCTATCTACCTGAAAAATGGATTAGTTTACTGTTTTCTCTTTATGAATATGTTGATGGTTCTGAAAAGAACCTTTGGTGTTGTGTTTTTGTTATCACTCGATATTCCCATCTTGTTCGATTAAACCTTCCTGTTTAGCTATTGCGTTTGCCACTCGCCACAGCTTTCACAGTTGGAAAATTTCTTCCCATCCAGCTTGTGACATGTTGTTCAGTAAATTACATTTAATGCGACGTGCCGGAGAAACACTTTGCCACTCACTGAAACTAATTGTTGCCTTGATGAGCGCCGAACCGAAGCTGCTCTGTTATTGATGCGGGTTTTCTGATTGTCGTGAGCAGTTTTGCAAGCCAACTCGAGCACTCCGACGGCCGAAACTCTATAATCGCTGTTAGGTATACTGGTGCTCCGGCGCCAATCCGTTCGGCCTAGTTACCCTTGCGGAGCAATCAGTGAATGCGACCAACAAGGAACTGGAAACCTGCACGGTTCGAGTGAGACTTTGCCTTTCCCTTAACTTGGCCTCCTTTGTTACGTCCACGATGCCGATGCCGTACAACCACACGGGTTTACGGTTTGAAAGAAAATAAGATATTTTTTTGGGGTCCGCGTGTTTTATACTCTAGCGGTACACACTCACAGGATAGAAACAAACCGGCAGACTTAGCCAGAGGGGTGAGTCCAACGAGACGAACGAATGAGCGTTAAAAGGGAGCGATGGCAAAAAAAATACATTAATTACGATTTGTTCGCTCGTTGGATTCACATGCAGGCTAAAAAGTGTCCTTTTCAGGATCACAAAATTATCTTCAATCTAAAGAGTTTATTGTTTTGTTATCTCTCGATATCCCCATCTTGTTCGGCTAAACCTTTCTGTTTAGCGATTGCATTTGCTACTCGCCACAGCTTTCACAGTTGGAAAATTTCTTCCCATCCAGCTTGTGACATATTTTACAGTAAATTACATTCAATGGCACGTCGCATTACCACCACTCAGTATCGGATTGGAGGTAATTTTAACCTGTAATTGAACATTTGCGATGACAGTGGTACAGTGTCGACTTTCAATGTGGGGTCATAAAGTCTGCTTCATTTAATATTGGAACAAATTCTTTTGCTCATTGTGGCGCTCCTAGTGGACGGATTTGGAAACTTTTTTCACCCACGTGTCGGGAAATTCATTACCTTTCACCATGTATTTATGTCATAACACCAAACGATAGCATTTTGTAAACAACCGCCATGGAAGCCGAACGGAGAGATAAAATTGTGCACAGTTTTCTTGAAAATCCATTGTTGTCGGCATCTAAGCTAGCTAAACAGCTTAAAATGCCCAGAAATACCGTATGGCGTGTTATAAAGCAGTACAAGGAAACATTGACGACGGCTCGGAAGCCGCATCCGAAGCGTCGGAGTGGAACTGTCGACCGGAAACTGCGTGGGAAAGTCATCAAGGCCGTCAAGAGGAATCCCAATCTTTCAGACCGCGATTTGGCCAATAAGTTCCAGGTGCGACGAATTCGTCTCCGGGAAGGAATAAGGTCATTCCGAGCCAGCAAACAGCCAAATCGGACGCTGAAGCAGAACAATGTGACCAGAATCCGTGCTTGAAAGCTGTACGACCGAGTGCTGACCAAGTTCGACGGATGTATTCTGATGGACGATGAGACCTACGTGAAGGCGGACTTTGGGCAAATCCCAGGTCAAAAATTTTATTTGGCGACGGCTCGGGGGGATGTACCTGCAAAATTTAAGCTCGTGTTTGCGGATAAATTCGCCCGCAAGTACATGATTTGGCAGGGGATATGCAGTTGTGGACAGAAAACCAAAGTCTTTCTCACTGACAAGACAATGACATCAGAAGTCTACAAAAAAGAGTGCCTACAGAAACGGATTCTGCCGTTTATTCGTGCCCACGACCGTCCAGTAATGTTTTGGCCGGACCTCGCAAGCTGCCATTACAGCAAAACGGTTATGGAATGGTACGCAACGAACGGGGTCAGCGTAATACCGAAGGACCTCAACCCCCCAAACTACCCCCAGTTCCGGCCGATAGAGAAATACTGGGCAATCACGAAGCGGAGGCTTAAGGCAAAGGGAAAACTTGTTAGGAACATGACTCAAATGAAGAACTAGTGGAATCAAATCGCCAAAACGGTGGACGAAAAGGGTGTGCGCCGCCTAATGTGCCGTATTACGGGAAAAGTACGAGAATTTCTTCGAAACAGCAATGAATAATTTTTTTAACTTTTTTTATGAAAGAGAAAAGAAAATGCTACATTTGTATGAAAAACAAATTATGAATTCGTTAATAAATGACTGAACTACACGCAATTGTTTGTGTTCCAATATTAAATGAAGCAGACTTTAATTTGGACCCCGAACTCTATGTTTACAAAAATGTCCAACTAAATATGTCGCATTACAGGTCCGTCCAATTAGCTAAATGTCGAGATAAGTGTAAATTACTGTACTTTCAATCTAGAAGCAATTTAAGAATTGGTGAAAATCAATAAGCTCAGAACAACTGCCAAATTCACATACTCATCATATCCTGGCAAACAAATTATGAAAAAATCAATTTGTGTTTTATTATTATTTTGGATAATGTTTTAGAAAGCATTGAACTGTATTTCCTAAACTCTTGTTTGGAAGGTTTAATGGCCCTGAAAAGCGCCTTGTTTTATGGAATGGTTCCAATTTAGAAAACTTAGTACTCGTGTAGTACTTAGTATATGCATGCAAAAGTGGAGGCCATATAAATACATGGCAAATGCTTACCGCTATAAATAGCGGCTATAATAGCGATTATGTTGAATTGAATTGCGATCTAATATGAATGTATGCATGAATTGTCAAGGCACCAAATACGACTTTTGCCATACTCATATACGATTTATTACAGACATAGAAAAAAACACGGCGCAAAATATTTTCATGAAATGTTTATTATAGCCACACGAATCGCTATTTTTATATTTGAATATTTATGTTTGTAGAAATAATAATTGTTTGATTGACTAGTGTTGGGCGTGGAATATGAATGCTTAAAATGGCACAGATTGATGTTTGGTGAAAACTGCTCCGATGTGGGTTCGAACTCCGGTCGTCTGGATTATCATCCACTAGCTATCTCGCGCGGCTATCTGAAATTTAATTCAACAGGGGGTGCACTTTTGAGTGCATCAGCATTTCATTGACATTTCAATATGATGTAATATGTTCTTTATTAGGATCTAATATGATTTACTGTTTCATGATATTCTTCAGCATGTAACACGATTTACTACAGTACTGAATCGATTTAAATTATACGCTTATACGACACACAAACTGCATCAGCGTAATATACGCATATGATGCGGATTAAATATATTTTACGACAATGTACATCATAAAATTAATGTTTTTTATACCGAATTGCGACTTAATTTGATAATGCCCAGCAAACATTAAATCGTATAATTTTGCACGTGCCAAGTCTCACAAGAAATCCGAATAAATCATAATCGCATATAATATCAATCAAAGTATGTATCGTGCATATTTGAAATCGCATAAAATGTAAAAACTCGATTTTATATACCATTATCAAATTAAGTCGCAATTCGGTATAATAAACATCAGTTTTATGATGTACATTGTCGTAAAATATGTTTAATCCGCATCATATGCGTATATTACGCTGATGCAGTTTGTGTGTCGTATAAGCGTATAATTTAAATCGATTCAGTACTGTAGTAAATCGTGTTGCATGCTGAAGAAAATCATGAAATTAATTGAATTTTAAATGAAGATATTTATTATATCCTACACCATACACTTCAATTCAACCGACTTCTTACATATCTCTGGAAACTCATAAAAAATTAGTGGTTCTATAGTTGTGAAACGCAATGTATAAAACCAGGTTATGATCTGGCTGCTTTGTGCTATTGTAAACAAACAATGCTTCAACTTATATTCTAGTGTATAGGTATTGGTGACTAACATACACTGCATGATTTTCATATGTGTGTGTGCGAGCGCTGAGCGTGAATCAAAGGTTTGTATTCTTAACCGAAATAGCAAATCAGCTGATCGTTTTAGATTTTTTATTATTGATAATACTTATGAATTTTGAAATGGTCTTATAGAAACTGGACAGCTGAAATTATCATATTGAGGTACAAAAAACAAACAAACAACTCTTTTGAACGAAATTGACATTAAATATACTTTACTCTAAGCATTTAACAATGTATTAATCTATCTTGTTGAATGCTAATTGCTTGTGTTGCAACGAAATAGAATCATGAGTGGTCTTATAGAAGTTGGACAGAGTATAGTATATCGCACCCAGCTCAGCGACATACACGGAACAAGGATCTCTGAGTTTACAAGAGGCACTGGAATTTTCATTGAAGAAGCCGAAGCCAGGTGACCCGTTTATATATTAACCGTTAGTAAAGAACATTTTATCAGATCTAACTTTCCCATATTTTGCCGAAAATATCGGCGGAATAGAATCGGAGCGTAGATGATCTGGGATTCAATGGATTTTTTGTCGCATGGACAGAGGAATTTTCAATGTATGGGAAGCAAACTTGGTTGGAGATGCCTGGTGAAGAGTGCACGTCGTGGGTAAAGTACTCATGGTATAGAGACAAAAAACTTGACTGAGGAGTCAGTTGGAGTAGATTGTTTTCTGATTTGGCACCCTTAATGAAAGACGTAGTTCTACGTCAAAAACCAATTGCATCGATCTTTACAAGGCTACCAAATAGTACAAGAAATTTTGTTCAATCAATTCTAAAAAATTATAGGAGGTTGCTTCCAAGACACGACGAACTACGCTGTTATTTATTCAAGTCGCTTGTTTATAACTTCTGATATTTATTATAATGCATATACATTAGGGTGGCAGCGAAAATGGTCATGTCAAATTTCAAAATCCGACCATGTACATTTTGTTTATTGACCCAAAAAAAAATTATCTGTACAAAGTTTTAGCTCAATCAGATATGATTTAGGGGTACTCCAAGGGGGGGAGTAAAGGAAATTTGGAAAATCGAATTTTTTTTTTCGATGCCAAATGATTTAAAAATGCATAAAACGTCGAGATCTGGTGTTATCTCGAGAAAAAAGTTTTGGCCGAAAATCGACCTTTTGGGATTTTTTGAGTGGTTAATAAATAAAAACTTGGAGTGCTTTGAGGCACCCCTAAATAATGTCCGATTGAGCTGAAACTCCGCACATGTATTTTTTGGACCTATAAATAAAATGTGCATGGTAGGTTCCTTAAATTTCATAATTAATTTTTTCCATAGTCGATTTTTGAAATTCGATGATGAATTTTTTTTCCATACATCCATTGTCACGCCATAATGCATATATTATAAATTGTAGAAATAACTGTTTAGTAGAATGGTTTGGTCGCTTTGAAATGATTTTTTACTGCCGAATCAGTATAAATTGGTGGCTTGAAGCGACTAGGAATATAAACACTTCAAATCATTTTGCGCTATTCCCAAAAGAAACGCTCCTAGAAAAATGTTGCATTTCTCATGCTCGAAATAAGCGCAGCTGTCATCCATAGTGGAGAATGTTTTGCTACTGGCAAGCGAAACCAAATCATATACAACAATCCAGAATGACATTAAATGCATGAATGGCATGAAAAACAAATCTTAGGGAATTTCCGATTCGTTTGGTATGCAAATCGTTAAAATCCATTCACGGCAGAAGTAGTTATTAACGTTAACTTTATTTCATAAAAACGTGACCTGTTTTCTGATTTGGCACCCTTAATGAAAGACGTAGTTCTACGTAAAAAAATATAACATGGTGAAATGCAAGAGCTTAGTTTTAGGATTAAATCTACAACCGATCGTTATTAGAATGGTTTCCAGCAAAACACATTACATAATTGTCCCATACAAATTGTCTGCAGCTAATTAGATACACTTAAATTTTACGACCATTCTCGCTGCTCGTCGCTGATTAGATAAGCCCACTTTGTGTTTATTGGCGGCTCAACTGAAAACCTCCAAAATCCAACCGAGGACGGTTTCAAATTGTTATGTTTTTTCCCCGTTCGCTGAGAAAATTATAAACTGGATAATTTTCCAATAATCTAAACACCCGCTGTCTGTAGCAAATGTGTGTATGTGTTTGTATGTGCTATCCCCAGTGGCATGTGGTTTGGAATTTTCTCAGACTGAAGTCTGAAGTCCATGCCGTGCCGAGTGCACTTTAACAGTGGGAAGCAATTTTCTTTCGACCCCTCAGTGTTAGGAATAATTAGACCGTTATTTATGTTCATTTTCCTTTTCCCGAATAAATTAACATCTCGTTGGACGTAATTCGAGTACGTTTTCATTGTGGCAAGAGTTTTCCACGAAGTGGGCCATAATCATCATAGACAGAGGGCGCGGGGCTGATTGCTCGGTGCTTGTGATTCAACCAAAAAAGGAGAGAGAGAAAACATTGATCTCCGTGATTGTTTCATATTTTTAATTAATGACAATAATCCCTCGCCACTCAATTTGCGCCGATTGGAAACTAATCATTCGATTTTCCATTACCGTGCCGTTTACTTCCGACTCGGCGCGTGCAAATATTTTCCAAGTGATTAAGATTTTAATTGGGTTTATTGTTTGTTTATCTGTTCGACATCTCGGGATCGGCAGAGCAGAGGTGGCAGGACGAGGTGAAATCCGTTCGTTTACCGTTCGTCGGCTCTGAATCAATTAATTCATCACGTAGCACGTTAGTGTACACTTCCATTACTCGGTAATGCCAGTACTCCCCGCACCGCCTAGGTACTCATAATCCATTCCATCCCGCACCGGGGGATATGTCATTATTTCGCAAACCGTACTAAATTATTCATGAAGAGATTCAACAGTCTGGCGTCTCTGCCCCTCTGTTTGTCGCCCTCCCTAATTTGTAATCGAATGCAATCCGTCGTATTTATGATGAACGGTTAGTGTCATTTCCATGCTAAGCTCGCAGTAATCAGTCCTGACACTGCTGCGATGGTAAGTGGGAACAATTTTCAAGTGATAATTGCATTCGTTTGATGGCATATCGTGGCTGTCGTGGTTGGATCACTAGCGATAAAGCTTCGGGCTCGATTTTATGTTTAGTCAAAACATTACTGTACATCAACAGTGGTGCATGCCTATATTTCCGAACTTCCCGCACAAAAATACACTCCACAAAAACAAATAGAAGAAGAGAGTGCGAAGTCGAAGAGTTTTAAGGTGATTTTTAAAATAGAGTAACTTCTTGAAAAACCAACGCATGAAGATGGGATGTTCATCATTTTAGAGCCTCTAAATACAGGTCGGATTCGATTATCTGGGATTCGATCATCTGGGATTCGATTATCCGGAATTTTAGACACGATTATCCGGAGTATTTTATTTTTCATTTTCGGAAATTTTGAATAATTTGTATAATTAGAGAATCCGTTCCAAGGGCCTCTCGGTATTGTTCCGTCGTATGGGTTCCGTACTCTCGGAATACCTCCGTTCTCTGCTAGCTCGTACGTTGTGTGTCTCTCGTCACTGTCCACCACTGTCTGTCATCAGAAGAGGAACGTCACTCGTCATAGGTGGAACTGACTCTTCATAGGTTGTTTTAGCTCTTGTTTGTGAAGGTGTACAATGTCGTATACACAAGGTATGGCGAATACACTACAACCCCCCCTTAGGAATAAATCAAGCAAATCCGCATCTTACTTTATTTATTGGTTTCAAGTTTATTTGATTCTTTGATCCTGTATCAATGAGGTACATAGTCTCTATACTTCAAAGGCTGATTTCTAATCCGTTTTGCTGAAGTTGATGGTTCAATCAATGGTTCATAATCATCTCCAGGTGTTGTGCTGTTTGAGTTCGCAGTATCTTCATTACTTTCCTCGTTCATTATAATGGGATTTCCTTCGGGCGTACCATCGCTGTCATTGTTCTCGGCTTGGACATCTTCGACCTTCCTAAGATGTGCAGTACTACGCCTGTATTGGTTACCGGTACGTTTAGACTGGATAATGGTATTTGTTCCCGATCTCCGATTTACGATGTACTCCTCATTTCCAAAGTCAGTATCTAGTTTTATTTGCTTTCGCATTCTTTTCAGCAACGCAACATCTCCTTTATCTAAATCACTCGGTTTCGCATGACGTCTGCGATCCGCATATAGTGCGATTCACATACAACATCCACGTCACGTCCACCTTCCGTCACGTCACGTTACGTCAGTTGTTCTACCATGCATTTCTTATGGAAACATTCACATACACCGGCAACGTAACGAGCCGTCAGCATACGTTCAACGAAAACGACCGGCAGGATTTGTAGAAAAGAATAATTGACGGAGACGGACGGCTCGTTTGGTTTTTGTCTGGGCTTTGTGTCTCGGCTTTTGTTTTGATTTGGTTGTACAGTAATTTATATCTAATTCGACATTAAGCTAATTGAACAGATCTGTGATGCAATACGTTTAATTGGAAATTTTTACCTCTTATTGGACATTTTTGTAAACATTGAGTTCGGAGCCCAAATTATGGCCCCACATTGAAAGTCACCACCAGTCGCGAATGTCCAATTACTGGTTAAAATCGACTCCAATGCGACACTGAATGGTGCCTCGCATGATAAGTAACTTACTGTACTTTTTATGCCAACATATCTCTTAACTCTAAATTTCGGAGTGAAAATCATTCGCGAATAGCTGAGAGAAATATTCTATTTATTATTATTGGTGAATAAGGGTCGGACTGCGGGGTTTAAGTAGTTAAATAATTGAATTCGATGATATTCATTGAATTTTTCAAAATTTAGAATTGATTCTAGGCATGCTGATTTGAAAGAGTGTATTGCAATTTAAAATTGTTGTAGGTGGCGACACCATGAATAACATTACATCAATCATTCGTTTGACATTTGACGTGACGGTGCTGGTGGAAGCATTGACTGCATGTGTGAATTTGTGGAGACGTTGACGGAACGTAGACGTTCTTCTCCGTAACGTTCTATGTGAATCGCACATATTCCTTCCCTTTCTATTTGGCCACTAAATCATGCCCTCGAACGCTGTCGCCCTCCTGAAAATTTTGTAGAGTCGGAAGTTTGGTCCTTAAATATCGACGAACATAATTTCCCTAGGATGTTTGCGGGCGTGATAAGTAAGGAGGTAAAGTCTTAATTCTTTCCTCCAGTCATAGCCCAACTCTTGTGCGATTTTCAGACGCTTGAGAATTGAACGATTTTGCCGTTCAACTTCCCCATTAAACTGCGGCCAATAGAATATAGTATTCAACAGCTTAACTCCATTCGCTTCACAAAAATCTCGGAACTCATCGCACTCGGAGCTGAACTATGGAGCATTATCCGCTTTCAGAATTAAAGGAATACCGAATCTACTAAATGTGATTGATAGCTCTCTGATAACGTCACTTGTGGTCGTACCTTCCATCTCAATGACCTCCATAAACCGGCTGTAGCAGTCAATAATGACCAACAAATATTGTCCTTCTGGAAGTGAACCAAGGAAGTCAAGAGCTACTGTTTCCCATGGAGCAGATGGAAGTTTACTGCGAATTATGGGTTCCGGAGCCTCAGGTGCGGCCACTAATGTGCAGCCTAGGCAGTTTTTCACAAATCTTTTAACAACTGCGTCCATCCTTGGCCACCAAACATTAGATCTGAGGTGGTTCTTCATCATGACGACCCCTGGATGTCCCTCATGAGCAGTCGACAAGACTTTCATCCTAAGTGAACTGGGAACCACAATTGGGTCACTCCTCAATAGAATGTCATTTAGATCACATAATTAGTTGGAAACTACCCGGTACTCGATTGGAAGTTCTCGCAAAGCATCTCGTCTCAAGATATCTAGAATACGTTGGGTTTCAGAAACATTCTTTGAAGCATCTTGGATCTCCTGCCAGGACAATGCAGAGCAGTTTGCGGCATACAGCGTAACTTCGTTAACCATGATTTCTTCTGATTGATCGAACGGAATAGCGTCTTGTTTTGCAAGACGAGATAGCGTATCGGCAACATTGTCTTTACCTGCCACGTGGATAACTTCATAATCAAAAGTTTGCAGCCTTAGAACCCAACGTTCTATGCGCGCACAAGGTTTAGAGCGTACAGAAAACAGAAACTTCAGTGCTTTACAGTCTGTGAAAATTTAAAATTTCTTCCCCAAAAGATAATACCGAAATCGTTCAACGGTCCACACGTTGGCTAACGCCTCTTTCGCCGATATCGCCGCTCTGTTTCAGTTAAAGACTTTGATGTAAAGCTGATTATTTGATGCTGATTTCCACAATCGAACTGAACAAGTATCGCTCCCAGTCCAGAGGGGCTAGCATCGGCTATTAGGCTAGGCGCAAATTGAGAAGCGTATAGCGCTCGTAAGCGAACGCGAGACTACCAACACGATTCATACGTGCCACAAACGTAGCGTGGTGGAGCGCATATTGAGTCGCAGTTTGAGCTTGAGCTTGAGCTTGGGTAGACTGTACAATTCGTAGTTGCTCTCCGTGATTGACCTGAACCAACCAAACTGCACAAAGAACACACAGAATGACGCTTGGGACTAGCAAATCATTCTCGTTGTGCAGTTCTCGGTGATTCGAGCTTTAAATGGTCAATAACGACGCCGGCCACGTCCTTACATTCACCAGGGGAAGGGAAGGAATGTTAGTATGATATTCGCCGCCCGAAGGCCAGAAGGGTCGCCTCTATAGCGTGGTTCCCTAGCGATTATCATGGAAGGGATAGTTGTTAGTGGGAATGGTTGAGAAAAATCAGGATTCACTGCGGTAAGTGATGTGATTCTGTAAACGCTAACTCTAAACTGCTCGACGAAACAAAATCTCAAAAATCGAAGGTATTTAAGGTAATACACTGCCGGACGTACGACTCTATACTTTCTAGAATATTGTAACGATGAATATGATACGATTATATATGATTTCGACACCCGACAACGAAGGTTATCTATGAGAAATCTGAGAAGGTCACCAAGAAACCCCTCTACAGTACGAAGGATCTACAATACATATCTCTATTATTTATCGCAAGTCATTTGTATCTAAATTCCAATTGCTATGACGGATTGCAGAAAGCTGAAAGGGTAACCGGAAAAATCGTTATATTCTATTATTTATCGTACGTACTATTCGTCGAAATTACTCTCCGCGTTATCTTTTGGAATGATGAAAGAATGAAAGAATTCTAAAGCCAAAGAATAAAAGAATTGAAAGAAGAATTGAATAATCAATGAATTAAAGAATTGAAGAATTAAAGAATGAATACAAATATAAAATGGAGCTTGAGCTTGGGTAGACTGTACTCTTCGTAGCTGCTCTCCGTGATTGACCTGAACCAGTGAAATTGCACAAAGAACACACTGAATGATGTTTGGGAGTAGTAAATCATTCTCATTGTGCAAGTTTCGGTGATTCGAGCTTTAAAAAGTCAATAACGACGCTAGCCACGTCCTTACAGTCACCAGGGGAAGCGAAGGATTGTTAGTACGATAATCGCCGCCCGAAGGCCAGAAGGATCGCCTCTATAGCTTGGTTCCCTAGCGATTATCATGGGAGGGATGGTTCTTAGTGGGTAGAGGTATGAATCAGGATTCACTGATGTAAGTGATGTGATAATAGAGACGTTCTAGAAACAATCGTCAATATGTTCCGTCATTCATTGCGCGTGTACTTTATTGCGCGACGGTGAAGAATTATCTTTGAGAAACCTGAGAAGGTAACCAAGAGAACTCCTCTAGAAACAATCGTCCCGGCGGAATACTCCGTTACTGGTTCTGAGGTTCTCTGAAGGATAATATAGCTTGAATTTTAGCTTCCGATGGTTTGATTCCATTACGGTAGATTCGGTGTCCCAGAAACTCCCGCTGTGTTACTCAGAAGAGACATTTATCCCAATTCAACTCTACTGATCTCTGTTTCAAACGCAACAGTATTTGAAATTGTTGATAAAACGAATTCGGTCGAAGGAATATTTATTCATCGAAGTAAACAGAAAACATGAATTCATAAGTTAAACAGATTAATTAGAAAATTTCATGCTACCTTCTCAAGGCGCTCATCGTGTTCTTTGACATCCTTGCCTTCAATAATGACGTCGTCCAAATACCAGTAAGTTCCAGTGCAGCCCAGCAAAATCTCATCCATGGCCTTTTGGGACAGCTCAGGCGCAGTCACCAGGCCAAATGGAAGACGCTTGAAACGAAATAACCTACGAATTGCGATAAAAGTGGTAGCATCACGTGACTCCTCCGCTAATTCTATCTGCAGGAATGCCTCCCTAATGGCCAGTTTGCTCCAAATCTAACCTTTTCCTAAACGCATAAGATGATTCTCTCTCAATACAGCATCGTTGACTCGGCGAAGGTCAAGGCAGAGGCGTGGCTCGTTATTTGCTTTTCCAATGATCACTAAAGGAGACTCCCAGTTAGTAGGTCCCGACTTGACCTCAATGATTTCATGCCGCAAGAGTTGATCGATTTTTCGATTCACCGCATCTTCAAGGGGAATGGGAATCCTTCTCATCGGTTGGAATATTGGAACCGCATTTGGGTCCATGTGAATATAAGTTTTCACGCCTTTTATTTTAGTAAACGGTTCCTGTACCTCGACCACGCGGTTGACCTGTAATCCGACATGTAGGACACCTAGCTGCTTAGCAGTAGCATCCCCCAATAAGCAACGCTGACCACCCTTCACAACCAGGAATTCTGCACTTGCTTCACGTTCTCCCATTGTGATGAGCGTTACGAAAGATCCGAGGATGCTTAGAGGTTTCTCTGTTCCGTATGCTATTAAAATTCGAGACGATCCTTTTGTGAACGAAGATACCGTCACATTCTGGGACTTAAGTTTAGTCCATATATTCTTTTTTCGGCGAACATGGTGGTTTGTGTACCTCTTTAGTGCTGATTTTAAAGTGATTTTTCGTGAGAAATATACAGCTGAATTTGGAATAAATTTGTTCCACTGACGGCTAATTTGAACAATTATTTATCAGGATAAGTACCATTACTTGCATGCTGATAGTTAGTTTGTGTTTTAGTTTGTATATTTACCACGGCTCTACGGCTCGCCGTGCCAATTTAGCCAATTTCAGAAACGGTAAAGATGGCTCGATTATTGTTGAGTGTGCGGCAGGGGATGATATTGAAAACGTAAAAAATGGAATTGAAAACAATCTTGGAGAAAGGTTTAGCACATTCATACCAAAACCAACGAAGCCAAGATTGAAAATTATTGGGATGAGTGATCGATATTCCTCTTATGTTTTCATTGATTATTGGAAGAGTCAAAATGAAAACAAAACATTTCGATGAAAGATGTTAAAGTTGTTTTTTTTTTTATCCACAATTTATCGACAATGTTTGCCTTATAACTATGTTGGTAATATGTAACCGATTACTCGCGGTTGGCTCGAGGTTAGTATTACAAGTGTTTTCGTAATTGTGATGTTGCTGTCTTCAATGATCTGTACCTGTGCCCGACACGGGATACTTCCTATTGGGATGCAGCTGACCATTAATCAGCAACGCCCCCCTAGTCTGTACCCCATATCTAGCGTGGTGCGTCTTTCTCGACTCGAGGAATCCAGGATAGAATGGTCACTAGCCGGCGCAATCATCAGCTCGTGTAGAGTTGTCATGAGCGGTACAACCTTTGGCTCTTGTTGAATGATCAGTGGACTGCACAGCCTTCGGCCCGTGCATCTGTAAAGAGTGTGTGTATGTATTGCCGCGACTAAGTAAAAGTTTATAGATCGGATAGGAGGGATACGAAACAGGGACACAACGAAGGAAACATCATTAAACGTTGACATCGGCGTTTCTGAGGAACAGGTATAGATGAAGCAGAAGATCAGGATCACGGCTACCTAAGATATCCCGGACGGGGATATCCGATTGTCTGCCTATTGCTCTCAGTGCTCTAGAGAGCTGAGAGCGAGCAGCATGGAACCGGATACACGACCAGACAATATGCTCGATGTCGTGGTAGCCATCGCCACAATCACAAAGATTGTTTGCTGCGAGTCCAATGCGATAGAGATGCGCGTTTAGGTTGTAGTGATTGGACATAAGTTGTTGTAGAATATGAAAATCCACGCTTGAAGTATAACAAATATAATACAATCATTGAAGTTGACCATGATACTTACGTCAACCTTTTTTTTTATCCCATTTATTTATTTATCTGGCTCATTAGCATTTTATCTGTAACAGAGCCGGGTTTTTATCGTGTACATGTACATATGTTTATGTTTATATAAATTGTAAATTACACAGTAGAAGTAGTAGCCATTTAGGCGTTAGGTTTTCTGTTCCATTACATTATGGTAAATTACACTCTAGTAGCCATTTCGGCGTAAGGGTATTCTATCTGTTCTTCCATTGTTCAGCAGACCGGACAGCGGAGACAGTTGATATTGATCATTGTTGGGTTATTTATAGATCAGCAGCCCGATGTTTCTTGCAGAGCAGAGCAGTTGTATGGATGAATCGATCTTTGTTCCACCGTGGATCGATCTCCATAGCTGTTGATGGTTGCGTGGACGTAGTTATTCTATAACAACACAAAGATGGTCAATTGAGGGCCCTGAGTTTGAACTCACGATCGATCGCTTAGTAAGCGAACGCGTAACCAAGTGGCTACGAAGACCCCCTTACGTCAACCTGATGACTGCTCAAAAAGTATGCATCGGGTGGGATAGATGTAACGTGGTTGAGGCCTTTCATATTTTACGTTGTTTCAAATGTGGAGAATACGGACATAAAAGTAAAGTTTGCAACAAAGAACAAATATGTTCTAGATGTACTGAGAAACATAAAACATCTGAGTGCTCATCAACCGAATGGAAATGCATCAATTGTTGTAAAGTAAATGAAGGACAAAAATTGAATTTGGATGAAAATCATCCAGCTTACAGTACACAGTGTCCTGTGTATCGGAGACTATTGGAGAAGAAAAAAAGCAACATTTTTCAAACAACTAAATAGCAATTTAGGAAAAGTACACGTGAAAGTAAGTTAGCAGTAATCTGTTTGAACATAGCTGGGCTTTCTACAAATTACGCAGAAATTCGATTACTTGTAGAAAACATGCGACCTCAAATGGTATTTCTTGCTGAAACACACATGGTTAATGAAGATTCATTTGACCAGTACAACATACCGGGTTATAAAGTTGTTTTTGCTTGTCCCACTCCAAACACACTGGAGGTGTTGCAATTTATGCAAAAGAATCAGTTAAATTCAACATCCGGTTAAACGAATCTGTTGAAAATATTTGGTTCTTGGCTGTTTCAGTTGAAAGAGGCATGCAGATGGGAAATTACGGAATTCTATACCATTCCCCTAGTTCCAGTGACCAGCGTTTTATTGAAATTTTGGAGAACTGGTGGGAAAATGTCGTTGATTGCAGTAAATTAAATGTAATTGCTGGTGATTTTAACATTGATTGGCTTAATGTACGAAATTCGAATCAGTTGAAACAATTATCGCATTATTTTAACTTAAAACAAACGGTTATCGAAGCTACTAGAATTTCTAAACATAGTAGAACTTTAATTGATCACGTCTTTTCAATTTTTGCTACTGTTCATTCTTCGACAGAGGGCAAATTTAAAATAACTAACCATGAGACAATTTTTGTTAACATTGAGAATGGACAGAAGGACTGTGATAGAAACACAGTAAAGATCAAATGCTGGAAACAATATTCTCGGGAAGCTATGTCTCAACTTGTGTCGGCAAGCCTTTTGAAAAGATCATCTACTGGACATCTGGATGATAAAGCAGCTGTTCTAACTAATACTTTGAAAGAGTGTACGAACAAATTAGTTATTGAAAAATATATTGATTTAAGTAATTCGAACAGCTGGTACTCTTTGCATCTGCTGCGCCTTAAACGCAATAGAGACAAAAAGTACAGAAAGTTTGTAAGAACTAATTTAGAAAATGATTGGAATATGTACACTTTGGCGCGAAACATATATTCACAGGCCTTGAAAAAGACTAGATGTGAATATATACAGAGGAAAATCGATGAACATCAAAATAATAGCAAAGGACTATGGAAAATATTGAAAACATTATTAAATTCTAAAAATAGTATACCGCGTTTCATAGTTTTCGGAGGGTCAGAAGAACAGTCAGACGAAATTATTGCAGATAAATTTAACAGTTATTTCGTTAATAGTGTTCTACTGATCAACCAAAGCATTGAGTTGGTGAGTGAACCTGTCGAAATAATACAGCCGACTATTATCAATTGCAGACTAAAGGGTGTGTCACATCAAATTGCATCACGGAAAAAACGCTGTAGAAATTCGCCCAGTAGACCGATCCTTTTGTAAATTTTAGACAGTAAAATAAAAACTATTAAACAACTTTTGGAATTTTCTTTTTATTCATACTTCGAGCCCAAGCCCGTATGCTCGCACCTTCCTCTTTACCCCGTCCATAAGGTTCTGTACAACGTCAGGTTGTAGTTTTTTTTTAACAGAAATCCATTTTCTCTTCAAGTCCGCCTCCGATTTGACAACTTTTGGGTTCTTCCGGAGGGCCTGCTTCATAATCGCCCAATATTTCTCTATTGGGCAAAGCTCCGGCGCGTTGGGTGGGTTCATTTACTTTGGCACGAAGGTGACCCCGTTGGCTTCGTACCACTCCAACACGTCCTTTGAATAGTGGCACGAAGCGAGATCCGGCCAGAAGATGGTTGGGCCCTCGTGCTGCTTCAATAGTGGTAGTAAGCGCTGCTGTAGGCACTCCTTAAGGTAAACCTGCCCGTTTACCGTGCCGGTCATCACGAAGGGGGCGCTCCGCTTTCCGCAAGAGCAGATCGCTTGCCACACCATGCACTTTTTGGAAAACTTGGATAGTTTCTGCTTGCGAATCTCCTCCGGAACGCTGAATTTGTCCTCTGCGGAGAAGAACAACAGGCCCGGCGGCTGACGAAAGTCCGCTTTGACGTAGGTTTCGTCGTCCATTACCAGGCAATGCGGCTTCATCAGCATTTCGGTGTACAGCTTCCGGGCTCGCGTCTTCCCCACCATGTTTTGCCTTTCGTCGCGGTTAGGAGCCTTCTGAATCTTGTATGTACGCAAGCCCTCCCGCTGCTTGGTCCGCTGGACGAATGAACTTGACAAATTCAGCTTATTGGCGACATCCCGGACCGAACTTCTCGGATCACGTCTAAACTGCTTAACTACGCGCTTGTGATCTTTTTCACTGACGGAGCATCCATTTTTGACGTTCTTCACCTTCCGGTCGATGGTTAGGTTCTCGAAGTATCGTTTTAGTACTCTGCTGACCGTGGATTGGACGATTCCCAGCATCTTACCGATGTCCCGATGTGACAACTCCGGATTCTCGAAATGAGTGCGCAGGATTAATTCACGACGCTCTTTTTCGTTCGACGACATTTTTCCAGATTTACCAAAAATTGACAGTGAAGCATGGCCAACGTGATCTATACACTCTTATCTGATTATAAGCGAAAGCTGAAGATATAATTCCTAAAAATTAAATTTCTACAGCGTTTTTTCCGTGATGCAATTTGATGTGGCACACCCTTTAGATTGTTTTTCACCTATCACTTTTGCGGATTTGAAAGGTATTTGTTTTTCATTGAAAAAATCGGCTGGTACTGATAATGTCAACGCAAAAGTGATTCAAGATTGTTTTCATGTCATTGGACACGATCTGCTCGACCTAATAAATGAATCTCTACGAACTGGGCACGTGCCAAACGTTTGGAAGGAATCTCTTGTGATTCCAATCCCCAAAGTTAATGGGACGGATAAAGCCGAAGAGTACCGCCCTATTAACATGTTGCACATATTAGAAAAACTGTTAGAACTTGTTGTGAAAGGTCAGCTTATTCATTTTATAGATAACAACAATTTGCTAATACCAGAACAGTCGGGATATCGAGAGGGACACTCTTGTGAAACCGCACTGAACCTGGTGTTAGCAAAATGGAAAGAAAACATCGAGGCGAAAGAGACTATATTTGCGGTATTTCTGGATCTTAAACGCGCTTTTGAAACAATTTAGAAACCTTATTGTTACAAACATTGAAGCGCATTGGAATTGTTGGAATGGCGTACAAATGGTTTGAAAGCTATTTGTGCGACAGAACTCAAAAGACTCGTTTCAACGATTCTGTTTCCGATCCCATTGGTAACTCACTCGGGGTGCCACAGGGAAGTGTTTTAGGGCCCATTTTGTTCATTTTATATATAAATGATATGCGACGGGTTTTACGATATTGCGACATTAATTTATTCGCGGATGATACTGTCCTCTTCATCGCAGCTAAGGAGATAAAAGAAACCGCGGAGCACATGGACGAAGATTTGCATTCTCTGGCTAAATGGCTCAAATTTAAGCAATTAAAGTTAAATGTTGGCGAAACAAAATACATGCTCATTTCTGCAGCAAACTCCAGTATTGACGTTAATTTCGAAATAGACGGTGAGACATTAGAACGCGTGAAAGATGTAAAATACTTAGGAGTTATCATTGATGACAATTTAAGTTTTAAGTCTCACATTAACAATGTCATCAAGAAGATTGCCAAGAAGTACGGCGTTTTGTGTCGTTTGAAGAAATAGCTGACAGTAAGCAGTAACATTAATTTGTACAAATCTTGTTGGCTAGGAGAATGCGTGGCTGGAACCATACCAATGAAAGTGAGGAATACTCTGACCGTTGGATTTTCAAATTTGCAAGGAAGGTTTGTCCCGATTCTGTTCCTGCACAGAGCGTCGTACGCGATATTCCGCTCCAATGCGATTATGAGAATTTTTCGATGGTGGAATTCTCAATTGCTCTTCTCTCATGTAACAATTCAGCTCCGGGGTCGGACAAGATTAAATTCAACTTGTTGAAGAATCTTCCCGACTTGGCAAAACAGCGTTTGCTGAACTTGTTTAACAAGTTTCTGGAGCTGAATATTGTCCCGCATGACTGGAGACAAGTGAGAGTGATAGCCATACGGAAACCCAACAAGCCGGCTTGCGATCACAACTCGTATAGGCCGATTGCAATGTTATCCTGTATTCGCAAATTGTTAGAGAAAATGATTCTACTTCGTTTGGACAAGTGGGTCAAAACGAACAATTTGCTGTCAAATACGCAGTTTGGCTTCCGCCGAGGTAAAGGGACGAATGATTGTCTCGCGCTGCTATCTTCTGAAATCAAAAGCAAAGAACAAATGGCTTCCATTTTCCTCGATATCAAAGGGGCATTTGATTCAGTTTCCATGGAAATTCTCTCAGAGAAGTTCATAATCGTGGACTTTCACCAATTCTGAATAATTTCCTGTACAATTTACTGTCAGAAAAACACATGAATTTCTCTCATGGCAACTCAAAATCTTCTCGTTACAGTTGTATGGGCCTACCGCAAGGCTCCTGCCTAAGCCCCCTCTTGTACAGTTTTTTACGTCAATGATATGGGTGATTGTCTAACTAGAGACTGCACGCTGAGACAACTTTCAGACGATGGAGTTATTTCCATCACGGGTACTAATCCCGTCGCTCTGCAAAAGTGGTTGCAAGATACCCTGAACAATCTGTTCACGTGGGCCCTCAAGCTGGGTATCGAATTCTCTACGGAGAAAACTGAAATGGTCGTTTTTTCTAGGAAGCACGAACCCGCCCAATTCCAGCTTTACCTATCCGGCAAAACGATCCAACACTCTATGTTTTTCAAATACCAGGGTGTATATTTTGATTCTAAGTGTACCTGGGGGAGACACATTGCGTATTTGAAACAGAAATGCCAGCAAAGAATCAATTTTCTCCAAACAATTACCGGAACATGGTGGGGTGCCCATCCAGGAGACCTCATTCAGTTGTACAAAACAACGATATTATCAGTGTTAGAATATGGCAGTTTTTGCTTCCGATCAGCTGCCAGGATTCATATTCTCAAGCTGGAGAGGATACAATACCGTTGCTTGCGTACATACGATGAGTCTCGAAGTCCTGGCAGGAGTACCCCCGCTTACTCTTCGGTTCACAGAATTATCCTACAGATATCTCATACGTTGCAAGATCATGAATCCATTGGTGATTGATAACTTCGAAAATCTACTACAACTGACTCCTCAGTCAAGTTTTATGTCTTTATACCATGAGTACCTTACCCACGACGTGCACCCTTCACCAGGCATCTCCAACCAAGTTTGCTTCCCATACTTTTGCAATTCCTCTGTCATTTTTGATCTGTCCATGCGACAAAAAATCCATGGAATACCAGATCACCTACGCTCCAATGTTATTCCGTCGATATTTTCGGAAAAATATGGGAAAGTTGGATCTGATAAAATGTTCTTTACTGACGGTTCATACATAAACGGGTCCACTGGCTTCGGCATCTTCAATGAAAATTCCAGTGCCTCTTTCAAACTCAAAGATCCTTGTTCCGTGTATGTCGCAGAAATGGGTGCGATATACTATACTCTAGGGATCATTGAAACACTGCCCATCGACCATTATTTTATTTTTTCAGACAGTCTCAGCTCAATAGAGGCAATCCGCTCAATGAAAGTTGATAAACGCTCATCTTATTTCCTAACAAGAATAAGACATCTATTGAGTGTTTTGGTCGAAAAATTATTCAAGATTACCTTAGCATGGGTTCCCTCTCATTGCTCGATTCCGGGGAATGAGAAAGCGGACTCGCTAGCTAAGGTGGGCGCTTCAGAAGGCACACTTTTTGAAAGGCAAATTGCCTATAATGAATATTTTCACATTCCTCGTCAGGACACACTCGTTAGTTGGCAGCGCATGTGGAGTGAAGATGAGTTCGATCGTTGGTTACACACGATTATCCCTAAGGTCTCGACGAGTGCATGGTTCAAAGGATTGAATGTAGGTCGTGATTTCATTCGCGTGATATCTCGGCTTATGTCCAATCACTACAACCTAAACGCGCATCTCTATCGCATTGGGCTCGCAGCAAACAATCTTTCTGATTGTGGCGATGGCTACCACGACATCGAGCATGTTGTCTGGTCGTGTATCCGGTTCCATGCTGCTCGCTCTCAGCTCTCTAGAGCACTGAGAGCACAAGGCAGACAATCGGATATCCCCGTCCGGGATATTTTAGGTAGCCGGGATCCTGATCTTCTGCTTCATCTATACCTGTTCCTCAGAAACGCCGATGTCAACGTTTAATGATGTTTCCTTCGTTGTGTCCCCGTTTTATATCCCTCATATCCGATCGATAAACTTTTACTTAGTCGCGGCAATACATACACACACTCTTTACAGATACACGGGCCAAAGGTTGTGCAGTCCACTGATCATTCAACAAGAGCTAAAGGTTGTACCGCTCATGACAACTCTACACGAGCTGATGATTGCGCCGGTTAGTGACCATTCTATCCTGGATTCCTCGAGTCGAGAAGACGCACCACGCTAGATATGGGGTACATACTAGGGGGGCGTTGCTGATTAATGGTCAGCTGCATCCAAATAGGAAGTATCCCGTGTCGGGCACACGTACAGAGCATTGGAGACAGCAACATCCCAATTACGAGAACACTTGTAATACTAATCTCGAGCCAACCGCGAGTAATCGGTTACATATTACTAACATAGATAACAAGAAAAACTGTTAAAATATTGAACTCCGGCTCCGTCAGGCTAACGCCATAGGAGCCTTGATAAAAATATATATTTTGGAAAAAAAAAAATTTTTGATTTCACCGCATATAGATTTTTGCTCGTCGATCCTATTCCTTGCAAACAATACACAATTAACGAGATTGCAGCGTTTGCAAAATAAGCTAATACGTTTGATTTTAAGATGTAGTAGATACACTTCCTCTAGTTTGATGTTGGACGCGCTACAGTGGCTATCTGTGAAGCAAAGAATTTATTATTTGACAATGGTGTTCATCTTTAAAATTTTAAACGGTATGCTGCCTCGATATTTGTGTGATCGAATTGAAAGAGGAAGTGATGTTCATAGATACAATACAAGAAACGCGAATGATGCAAGAACACCAAACTTTATGTTTAGTTGGTCACAGAATTCGTTGTTGTATAAAGGTATAATTTTTTTCAATTCGATGCCCAGAGAAATAAAACGTGCGGCAACAATGGCAAAGTTTAAGAAAATGTGTATTCTAATCTGTTTTGTAAACAGGTTTCCATAAAATTTTTGCCTAATAACTTATTTATGTTTATAATTGATTGACATTTACAAAATTCATTTACAGGTAAAACTACCATGTTCGTACTGATGATGATGATGTTTTTTTTCTTTGCTGTTAATGTATATTGTAAAAAATAATACAGGGCGTTGTCTACGAAAGTTTGAGCCTCGCGCGCGTTTGGTAGGTCTGGACTATGTTAATAGTGAACACTGGCAGGAATACTGATACACAATGAAATTTTATATGGGGTCTGAAGTGGAAACTGGAATGGGGATAGCTCATTCAGAATTGTCGTAAACTATCTTATCATAAGATGGTTATATCGAGTATTTCTGAATAGTGGCAGATCTCTAATATGTTATTAGTTGACACTTTTAGATATTGGGTTAAATTCCCAATCAGTCAAGGATCTTCCCGGGTTGGAAATTTTCTTGACAGGCCTTGTGAAAGCTTTGGATCTGAAGTTGAGACTATGATTATGTCAATGTCGATACGGATAGAAACATTGTTTTTTTTTACAGTTTTCGCCAATTTATAATGTTCGATTAATAGAAATTCATGCCTGCAACAGAGTCAGTTCGTTTTTGTTTTTGCTTTATAATGCTGGTCTCTTAAATTTTATGCAAACATACATACTATCTATAAGATAAATCGACCTGTTCAAACCTTTGTAGGGGTATGAGGTGCGTCATCATCATCATCACCAAGCGTCATCGCTTATCAAATTAGCGTCCGCTCCTGAATCAACTAGCATTTCGAGCTTCACACCTCCGACGACATATTCGATCACATTAGCCCCATTTCCAGAATAGAACGTGTAATAGACTTTGCTTGTTCTCCGTTACCGTCATTTTTGCATTCTGATGTGCATACCTCCTCTGCTTCTGTTACCACACGAATTTGTTTCTGTTCCGCTTCCTTTGGATTATCACGCTTGCGCTTGCGGCACAACTTCTCGAAGTGACCGTAGGTCATGCAATTTCGGCACTGCTTGTTGCGGGCAGGACATGCCATCGACACGGAAACGTGACCTTTGCGTCTGCAGTTGTAACAGGTCAATGCTGGCCTAATAAACAATTTGTTACTGCTCTTTGGGTCTGTTCTCGACTGTCCTATTTTGTAGACCTTGTCTGGTTGCTTCGTTGAAACAATTTCCTCCACTTGTTGATAAACTCCCTTTTGCGATATCCCCAGTGTTTCTATCTCCTTAAGCGGCAAATCTTTCAGCAAGATCCTCCTACGAACTTCGTTTGACGTGCATCCTTCGACTACAGCGTCCGTCATGTGAATATCTGTGAGTATCTGAGCTACTTCCGTTCCATATTTCTCAAATCCACATTCTGCTGCCTGTTGTTTCAAGCGAATCAGATAACCAGCAAATCGTTCGTTGGGTTTCTGCCGCATTTGTCGCAACTTCCTACGATCTGAGGTGCTCTGATGTCTAGGTTCAAAAAATTCATCCAACCATTCGACAGTAGCGTCATATCCCCAATTCAACGCCACCATTGGTACGTGGTCATAGTCCTTGAGATTTCTGACTACCGTTTGAAGAGCAGGTCCGCCCAAGTGCAGGAGCTTCGCTCGCATGACCTTCTGGTCTGAAATTCCATTCGCTGCAAAGTAGCATTCGATGGATTCCTTCCACGCTCGCCATTCTTTGGCCAGTTTACTCGTCTCTATCTGATTACATCGAAACGGTAAACGGTAAAAAACGAAAACTGTGCGTCAAATCCAGATGTGGAGAACAATTGCATACTCTGCATCATTTTAAATCGTCGACCTAGCATATACATCTAGATTTACGCATATATTCCGTTTACCATTCAGTTTTTTCTCCATCAATTACCAGTTGATGCTTAACATTATCTACACTACATAGATAATTCAGAAAAAATCTCACTTCCCTGGGATGGTCAAATCAACCTTTGCTACCTCCGTAATAACGCCGAACATTCTCGAATCAACAAGGAGAATTTGGATAATTCTCGCTTATCTGGCAAGGTCCAGTTGACCTTCGCCATTCCCGTGAGAAAGTTCAATTTCTCAACCCAACGAGGAGATTTATGAAAATTCTCGCTTCTCTGGGAAGATCCAATTGATCTTCGCCACCTCCGTGAGAAAACTGAATTATCCAACATTAGCAAATGGAGCAACCATTATGCAAAGTAGGATCAACTTCAATGGTGAAACTATAATAATTATACCTATGATCGAATCAAATAAAATGATTCAACATTCAAAAATTCATCCATTGGTGATTAGCAATCATGATTTCTTCCTGATTTTTATTCTCATTTATCCTGATTTTTTGAAAACATGTTTCAATAATTATTAATGATGAATACAATGATGAACATAAAACCAACAATAGATGATGCGATGAATGCTGCACGTTGAACTCGTTTTTTTTTTAACTAGATAAACTAATATCCACAACACTCGCTAAACTACGTGTTAAATTCGCGTCATGTTTTAACCCCCTTCCCCTTTCGGGATTCCTTGATCCCACGTAATAACCCGCCGTTCAAAGGTGAGAAATTGCTACACTTCGACTGACTCTCGAGCAACCGAATCAAAAAAAAAAAGAAACATACAAGTCCAAACATAACTTCATATCATCGGCCCCGAGGGGAATCCCTCCTGTGGTGCAAAAATCACATTCTCTTCTCACATATCACCGGAGCGGTAGACAGGGTGTCGTTTGGAACGAGTGAAATCATATCAATTTGATACCTCTTTGTTGTGTCCCCGGGCCACAGCCAACCGAAGGAACCACACGGATCGTGCAGGGGAAATGGGAAACGAGGTGTACGGGGAAGACAAACGGAACACAATCATAGCCCCCTTTACGAAGGATCACTTTTGTTTCTGCAGCAAAACATCAGAAATGAAAAATGTTTTCGGATCTTCTTGAGACAATTTTCTTCGATTTATTGTGCGTTTTGTGTGCCCGCGCTGCTTCTTCGCAATTTTACGCGTAGCATTTTTTATGACTGTTCGGTTCATTTTTTCACACTGTGGATAAAAATGCTTAGAATACAAGTTTCTCTCTCTTCGAGAAGTGAAAATAATATGTTACAACATATACAGGATCCAGAGTCTACTAATCTTTGTAAATCTCTGATCCAGTTCATATCCTGTAGAGCTCCTAATGTATTTACTCCACTGTATAAATCTTACGTCCAATTTGGCATAGCTTCATCTTCTTCATTCTGCTGAACTTTCCCCATCAACCCAAATAACTTCCTAATTGGATGAAGTCTTCATTATCGGTGCGCAGCGGGCGATTGGCGATACGAAAACATCCCACCAAACTGTTGCCCTTTCTGTTCTCCTGGTGTGTCCACCGGAATCCGCTGCCAGGAAGGGAGCAAAAAGCGAAAATTTGAACTAATAATGAAATTATCAAGAAGCAAGCGAAATAAAAACACTTCCAAAACATGCGAACCATGCTGTGCAGGGGTAATTTATTTGTTTTAATTTCACCCTCCCTTCCGAAGGGGCTCTCCACAGTCAGTAGGTATACGGTATTCGCCGGAGCCTGGACCGCGTCGAAGGTGATGCCCCTAGACACAGCAGACACTGCGCCGTTTGTGTTTCCAACAACTTTTATGGTCAACGAGCTTTGGAATGTTGGAGGGACAGTGCCGAACAATTTTTTCGCAACACGTTTAGGATGGGGATTTTAATAAAGTATCTTTTATAATTTTATTAGAGAGTATTGTCCGGATTGTGTTACATTTACCCGACCGACAGCTACCCGAAAGACATTTACCTGAATTCCAAATGTAACAAATACCCGAATGAAACATTTACCCGAAGGAACATTTACCCAAATGTATTATTTCAGTTATATTTGATTAGAAGATATTTAGTAAATCCTGATGAGCGTTATTACAATGATCACTAGAAAGTAACCACATATCGTAAAAAAATCCGAAAACAAATCATGTTCTTTTTCATTTCTTTATTTGGCAACTGTTAGTATCAATGATCAACGTTTTTCTAGCGAAAAGATCCATGTCAGTCCCTAGGGATCAACTACACTCTGTCCAACTTCTATAAGACCACCCTGATTCTATTTCATTGCAACACAAACAGTTAGAATTTCAATAAGATACATTCATACATTGTTGGATGCTTAGAATAAAGTATATTTAACGTCAATTTCGTTCAAAAGAGTTGTTTGTTTATTTATTGTGCTTAAATATGATAATTTCAGCTGTCCAGTTTCTATAAGACCACTTCAAAATTCAGAAGTATTATCAATGAAAAATTCAAAACAATCGGCTGGTTTACATGTCAATAATTGGCAACCTTGCCATTTCGACTAATAACCTTGAAAATTCGTGTTGGAACACTATTTACCAAATTCTGCTGAACGGATTTCTCGATATTTTTCCATTCTTCTGAAATTGCGACCTTGAGCTCTTCAATCGTGGTATACCGTTTTCCCTCAGTGTAAATTCTGCGTACAAGGATCTCTCCCCAAGATTATCAACAGGATTCAAGTCTGGAGAGCGAGCCGTCCAGTCCAAAAAAATTAGTTTTTGGTTCTTAATCCATTGCTTAGTTTACTTTCTGGTATGAATAGTAGCATTGTTTCGCTGAAATGTGAATTATTTGTGACGATATCCACACAAAAACGGTAGGAGGATTTCAGAATATGTGTGTAATCCTTGAATGATGTGAAAGCTATATTGAGCTTTTCGGTTGCACAGAATCCCGCCCAAACCATGCACGAGCCTCCACCAAAATTCCTAGTTGAAAAATACTGTTTCTTCTTCCGTAAATCATCCGCCAGTACCCGTTGAAACCATGAGGACCATCCACTTTCTCGTAACTTTTTTTCGTCAGTGAAGAAAAAATACATTGAAGAACTTTTCGTTATGGTATATAGCAAATGTTTTTTTTTGGAAACATTCTTTGTCACAACATACCATGTCCCACTGTCGGTTCATGTGAGCTTTGGCAAAACTCAGACGTCTTCCGATGTGAGATGGTGTAAATTGAGGAGTTTTAACATTTTAAACCCTCTTTATGTGAGGATTTTCTACCAAAATTTGACGAATTGTCACTCAATTAGTTGAGAGGTTGAAATATTACTTTATTTTCATAAGCGATTTTGAGGTATTCGAATCTGTACTAACTATTTCCCGCTTATCCCGATCAGAGAGCTTCAATTTACGTGGAGCTCTCTCCTTGTTACCGTATCCTCGAAAATTCGCCAAATAATGGGATCGCCCAATCCGACAAGCGATTTCTCTGATATCAACATTTTCTTGGTGAAATGCATCCATTTGTCGTTCTTCTCTCTCCGTGAGCACTTTTCCGTTCGGCATTTTCCAAATTTATTGATCAAAACAACGGAAAATGTAACTGGTCTTATAGAAACTTGACAGTTGAAAAATACGAAAACAATCGTTTACACTCATCGGTTGCACACACACACACACATATGAAAATCATGCAGTGTATGGTAGTCTCCAATACCTACACACTAGAATATAAATTGAAGCATTGTTTGTTTACAACGACACAAAGCAGCAAGATCATTACCTGGTCTTATAGAAGTTGGACAGAGTGCAGGGGCTCAACGTATTAACTGGTATCCAAAATCTCGTATATTGCGCAGGTAGACCAAAAACGACAGAGAGAGCGGCATTGTGTACTATATTTTTCAGCGTTATGGAAAAGATATATAGTTTCACTTTTATATTGATTAAATTATGAATTTGGCATGAATGATGGACTTTCAAATTCGATTATGAACACTATCCAGTCGCTTGGATCACGCAGCATAGTAACTCATTGTACTCATTCAAAAAGGCTTCCAGCTCGTCGGAGATGCTCCCTGCTTTAGATGAATTGATGATACTTGTGTATTTGTAGATGGATGTTCAATGAAGCGGGCGTTACGCCATCAGTCATTGAACAACTTAAATAAATTCGTTCTGTTGAAAAAACGAACAACGGTTAAATTATTAGAATATTTTTGACACAAAAACAATTAAAAATAGGGAATTGGGGTCCAAATTTATGGTTATATGTATGGTATGAATTCAAATTTTTGAAAAAAAATATCCAGATCTTTTTTTCTGCATAGAGCCACCCTATTCGGTATTAAATGTATGGTTATCGGTATCCTACCGGTATCATATATAGTTTAGAACTTATTCTCATACCTACCAAGTATTTTGAGTATAATTTCATCAAAATCGGTCGAGGCGTTTCGGAGGAGTTCGGTAACAAACACCGTGACACGAGATTTATATATACGAGGGTCACTATTTATATTTCGGGAATTGGCAACACTGATGTCATGTGAGTCCATCTGACGGTTCCATCGTAAAGTTTGACATTTTTGACGATATACGTACTCAGAACATTTTGTCATACGGACGCTATTTGTTTATTTTATATTTAGTTGAAAGTTTGGTCTCGGCAAAAAATGGAACTGAATCGTGAACATTTTCGTGCGATGATTTTTTACGACTTTCGACGTGGATTATCACAACAAGAGTGCGTCAATCAACTTAATTTGACTTTTGGCGATGAAGCTCCATCAAAAACCACTGTGTATCGCTGGTATAGTGAATTCAATCGTGGTCGTAGTTCGCTGTCCGACGAGTTTCGTGAAGGTCGTCCAAAATCGACTGTAGTGCCAGAAAACATCGATGCTGTGCACGAAATGATTAAGCAAGATCGTCATGTAACCTATTGTGAGATTGAGGCATCCCTAAGCATTAGTTCCACCAGCATATATGCGATTTTACATGAACACTTAGTTGTGCGAAAATTATGTTCACGTTGGATCCCACATAATTTGACAATCGCTCAAAAAAAAAAGGCTCGTGTCGATTGGAATAAATACTTTAAAATTGGTTTAAGCGCAAAAGTGTATCGATCATCGTGGCAAGTACTTTGAAAAACAATAAAAATATATTCGCAGCTTAACTATTTGTTTTTGTTCCTATTCCCGAAATATAAATAGTGACCCTCGTATATAGATGATCTGCGACGGGTTTTACGATATTGTGACATTAATTTGTTCGCGGATGATACTGTCCTGTTCATCGCAGCTAAGGATATAAAAGAAACCGAGGAACACATAAACGAAGATTTCCATTCTCTGGCTCAGTGGCTTAAATTCAAACAATTGAAATTGAATGTTGGCAAAACAAAATACATGCTAATTTCTTCAGCAAACTCCAGTATTGACTTAAATTTTGAAATAGATGGTGAGACATTAGAGCGCGTGAATGAAATCAAATACCTAGGAGTTATCATTGATGACAATTTAACTTTCAAGTCTCACATCAATAATGTCATCAAGAAGATTGCCAAGAAATACGGCGTTTTGTGTCGTTTGAAAAAAGAACTCTCGCGTAACTTTTGAAAAGGTCCAATGTAACATTTTCGTCAGCTCGAGAAAAACGGAGTTGAAGACCCGAACATTATTTCGCGAATTGTCTTAAGCTATCGATCTTTATCGCTGCTTTCACCACTAGCTGTCAAGAATAACTCCGTAAAACCAATTGTAACTATCGTTCCGTGATTTGAGATTAAAGTTGAAGCCTCGTAGCGAAAAATGTTACATTGGACGTTTTGACTGCCCGCGTTTGCACATTGGACATATTACGTTGCACGATTAGAATTTGAAACTAACTAATGATCAACAATCCAAATATCAGCATTTCGTTCTAAAGACAGATTATTATTGTTATTACTCGTAGAATTGCACTGAAATCGATAACTACACCTGCAAGAAACAAATACTCAAAACGACCGAAATACGACTTCTTAATGTTTTGACTGCTTTGTTACTTCGGACGTTTCGGGCGTCGGAGGAAAGTGGTGTCCGAAGTAACAGCCGGGTGCTTAAAATCCAAATCTGTACATTGGATATTTTTTGTATCGGCGATAAAAAGATGAAGAAGATAGATACGTGAACGATTGTTTTTGTAATGCAATCAATGATTGAAAACTAATAGCGTGCATCTATTAACTCGATTTGTTTACATTTGTTACATAGGACCTTTTCAAAAGTTACGCGAGAACTGACGGTGAACAGTAAAATTCAATTGTATAAATCATTGGTGAGATCAATAGACTTTTGCTCGTCGATCCTATTCCTTGCAAACAATACACAATTAACGAGATTGCAGCGTTTACAAAATAAGATTATGCGTTTGATTTTAAGATGTAGTAGATACACTTCCTCTAATTTGATGTTGGACGCGCTACAGTGGCTATCTGTGAAGCAAAGAATTTACTATTTGACAATGGTGTTCATCTTTAAAGTTTTAAACGGTATGCTGCCTCGATATTTGTGTGATCGAATTGAAAGAGGAAGTGATGTTCATAGGTACAATACTAGAAACGTGGATGATGCAATAACACCTAACTTTATTATTCAGTAGGTCGCAGAACTCGTTGCTATACAAAGGAATACATTTTTTCAATTCGATGCCCAGAGAAATAAAACGAGCCCACGTTAAATCTGTTTTGTAAACAGGGTTTTGAAAAATTTTTGTAAATGAATTTTTCTATGTTTATAATTGATTGAAATTTAAAAAAATTTACAGGTATCTCAAACTGCCATGTTCGTACTGATGATGATGATGTTTTTTTTTATTGTAAAAAAAAAGAGAAAAACGAGCGTTGTCTACGAAAGTTTCAGCCTTGCGCGCGTTTGGTGGGCCTGGACTAATGTTAATAATGAACACTGGCAGAAAACTGACACGCAATGAAATTTTACGTAGGGTCTGAAGTGGAAACTGGGATTGGGATAGCTCATTGAGAATTGTCGTAAACTATCTTTCATCAGATGGTTGTATCGATTATTTCTGATTGTAGCAGATCTCTCTTATGTTCAATTCCCAATCAGTCAAGGATCTTCCCGGGTTGGAAATTTTATTAACATGCCTTGGAAAAAATTTTGGGCCTGAAGTTGAGACTATGACTATGTCAATGTCATTATGGATAGGAACATTGTTTGTTTTTTCGCAGTTTATGTCTATTTTTAATGTTCTATTGATAGATATTTATGGCTGCAATAGTTTTGGTTTTTATAATACTGGCTTCTTGATATGTTTGAAAATAAATATTATCTATAAGATAAATCGTCTTGCTCAAACCTTTGTAGGGGTATGAGGCGGGCCATCATTATCATAATATTAAAAAAAAATAATAACAGACAAGCTGATTTGTGAAAGAAGGAATATTTTTTCTGTAATTATTGAATTAATAAATTTAACTGATCCTAACTAAAAGATCGTTTCCTAAGTTGCAAACTAAACGGGCAATCGCTGAAACAAATGTTTGCTTGGGATATGCCGACGCTTCCGACGGCGGGTTGGCGGCCGACTCGGATTGCGTCACTTCGACGACTTGGGGTCGCTCGCTGCCTTATCCTCATTACTTCGTCCCCATTACATTGCACAATGATCCAGGAGGTGCATTTAAGTGGAAATTAGCATCTAGAGCTCGACAGTTATTCTCTAGACAAAAACTGTCTTCAACAAAGTTGTTGCATATGATAGAGCGCTTATTTTGATGTTGTCAAAAAATAGGCTGACCAACATTTACGATGAAATAAAAATTCTAAATATCTTATCTTTATAGATAGAGGTGAATATAGGTCTACAATGTTAAAGCCTCAGTTATTTAAGAAAACTTTTTAAAACAAAGTTTTTGTTAAAATTAATTGACAAGTTTTGAATGTTTGTCTTACATATCAAGTAAGCTCTAAAAGTCTTCTGTAGACAGTTTGCATGTAACATTTGCAATATAAAAGTTAGAGCGAAGAACCGTTTTTTTCATGGCGACCCTAACGTAACATACAAAAAAGACGCTATACCGGTTATTTCAAGAGATAGGAAAAAACTTTATTCTACAAACATGTCTCAAATAATTTGGACTACAACATTGTCGAACTAAATTTATCTCTATCTATAAAGATAAGAAAGTAATTTTTTTTATTTCATACGAAATTTTGGTAACCCTATTTTTGACAACATCAAAATAAGCGCTTTATCATATGTAACAACTTTATCGAGAAAAATTTTTGTCTAGAGAATAACTGTCGAGCTCTAGATGCTAATTTCCACTTAAATGCACTTCCTGGACCGTTGTGCATTGACCTCAGAATAAATTTCATTCCGACAAAATAAATTCATAATGAGAATTGCGCTGCGCTGACGTCAATACGTTAGCGCCATTTGGTTCTATTTTTTCACATTTTCAAGGCATGTTTTATAATTGTTATGTTAAAATTAATCTGCTTTATTCTCTAAATATTCCATAATATTCCTTTCACTTCGTATTTTTGTTGCTCTCTTATGTTGTTTCTATTCAATCTTATCTATTACCAGGAAATTCGACAAAACTCATAATCCGATTTTTCCTTCTTCATTCGGGTAAATGTACCAATCGGGTTTTTGTCACATTCGTGTAATTGTTGCATTTGGGTAAATGTCGCTTTCGAGTATTTGCTGCATTAAGGTATTTGTTAAGGTTATTCGAGTGAATGTCATTTGGGTATGTGTTACATTCGGGAAAATGTGTTTCAGGTAAACGTGTTTAAGGTGAGTGGTATTCGGGTAGAGATGGGAGAACGCTCACGAGCCGCTCATTTGAGCCGGTAGCACACAGTTATTTATGAAAAATCGAAATCCAAAATGGCGATCTGGAACGTCTGGAACAATTCTTGGGGCCTCTCTTAGCCCCCACAATTTCTTTGAGTTCCACGGCCAAATGGTCGGTACTTGCAAACTTTGCAACCGTGGGTCTCCTCCAGATTCTGGTTCAGTGGAATAGCGACATCGATGATGGTCACGTGTCGGTCGCTCTTGTCATGCACCATAATATCTGGACGGTAGTGGTGGATCTAGAGGTTGGTCAGAACAGGGCGATCCCAGAACAGCTTGAAACGGTCATTTTCCAGGACAGGTGCCGGCAGGTACCGGAAGCTTGGTACGTTGTCTTCCAATAGACCACATTGGAGCGCCAATTTTCGATAAACAATGCGGGCCACGTTGTTGTGGGGCTTGGTGTAACCTGCGTTGGCCAAAACGGACCAGCCTACCATAATGTGCTCTATGTTTTCTCCGGGTTGATGGTACATCCGGCAAACGTCATGCAAATTTCATGCTTTCTGCTTCCAAGTTGCAATTTTCTCCTCCACTGTCTGCAGATTGCCAGAAGTTCTGAACACCATCGGGGCCCGGTGCTGTTCGCGGTGTTCCTCAGGTAGCGCGAGGCTTTGCGGACATCGTTCTCTCCGACGATGATAGCTGGCATCTCCCCAATTTCACCACAACTCTACTCCTCCCGTCTTAACCACACCAGCCCGTCGCGATGTTGTACTGGGGTTTCCCAAATGTCAGCCCAGAAAAATCGAACAGCAACTTTGATAATTGTTCATGTCTTTGGGATATATATTACAAATCTGTTGGCCAGTGTTTGGATATCTATCAATATCGAATGATACACAATGTGTCATGCAAGTAACCTCTTACGAATATATAACCAAACATGAGTGGGCCATCCAGACACTTGTATGAATGATAGTAAGCACTTGTGTTACACTAAATGATTAAACAAAGAGAGGAATGAAGACTGTTGATTGCATATCCGAGCTGTACCAAACAAAATATATCTATCGGCGGCTCTACGAAATTGTTTTGAAAATACTATGTATTCCGGCGTCTTCAGTACCATGTGAGCGATTTTGTCGAAAGCAGGAGAAGAAGAAAGACATAGTAGACTTTTCTCAGATAACATTGAAAAGATAATGTTTATAAATTGAAATATGTAATGAAGATTACTGTGATGGAAATATATCAGAGAAAACCTTCAGTAAATTGATATTTTTACTATTGTCTGTACGAAATATTGTTTTAAACTTCTCTTTGAACATATCCGAATAAACCGCTTCTTGAAAAGCGCCGTCGAACCACTCAAATTAGTCGGCTCTTTCCAATGAGGCCCAGAGCCGTAGCCGCTCACTGAAATGAATCTTTCTGCCCATCTCTATATTTGGGTAAATGTGACATAACCATTGTCATAGACACGATCGTATTTTCGATGAAGGGCTGCAAAATTATTTTATTCAATTCGCTTGTGTATCACTGTGGATGTTATTTTAGAACGCATCGAAAATTGAGAATTAACTCTTCACTAGACTCAAAATAATGTTTTGTGTGGTTTTGTCACTCAGCTACACGAGGGCAGTCCGATAAGTACTTAGCCTACAAAAAACAAAAATTTTGGAAAAGTGATGATTTATTTCTCAACATAGTTTCCTCTTAGCTCGATACACTTGATCCAGCGGTGTTCCCACAAATTTAATCCAACTGAAAAATACGTTTTCTTGAGGTCTGCAAAGTAGGGCTCCGTGGCGGCGATGACTTCCTCATTCGAATCAAATTTCTGCCCGACGAGTGACTTTTTCAAGTCACTTTGGAAACAAAACAAAAAAAACGCACGGGGCCAAATCTGGAGAATACGGTGAATGGGACAGGAGTTCGTAGTGCAATTCGACCAATTTGGCCGTGGCGACGGCGGAATTTCCATTTTCCCCGTTTTGTGAAATCCGCGGACACACACGGTCAAAACAAAACTACAAGTCCGATTCGGCTGAATTTTGACAGCAGCCGTTTACGAGAATGTACTACACGATAAGTAATCTCTCTTGCGATACAGACACCATCGAGCGATGAGGCTAAGTACTTATCGGACCGTCCTCGTATATTCCAGTATGAACTCGAGAAACCCGGTATTCTTCGTTTTTTTTACAACAACAAATGTGCACATAAAACAAGCGATATGTCTTGTCCGTCACATGAAAAAACGAAGAAATACATCCATACCACGCAATTAGACGCCCAAAATGGATGCGAAGTTCTGTTCGTGGCAACAAAAAATTAGTGGGTTATATCTATGATATAACCGCAAGGTTCACGTGGAACTACCTTAGCTTAGCAATCATTCGTTTGTATTGATTAAATTCTTGATTGAATGAAACAGTTTCCAAATTCAATTGAGTTCAATATATTTGCTCTGTGAGTGAAAAAAATGAACAAATGCCGTGTAAAGTCAATTCATTTATTGTGATTGATTGTTCTTCGTTACAAGTAAATTTAATGACGGACCTTTTACGTTTGGTATGATGACTAGAATAAAATATATGTACGGAAGAATTATCAAACGTTTGATGAACCAGCCTAAGGCTGAAAATCTTTCCAATAAAGACAAAAAAAATTATCAAACGATTATTTTATTTTACATTTCCCTCTGAAGTTTACATCCCAAAAGTGTACATACTTCTCGAATCTCGAATTTGCTTGAAACTGGGAAGTTCATTCGTTTCTAGTGGCTGCACGATTCCTAAGTTTAGAAGATCATGTTAGGACAGACATATTCCACTCTGCACAAAGGCAAGCGAGGACAAAAGTACTCTCAGTTTGCATTTATTTGCAGAGCCGATTTCCCCAGAAACTCGGTTTTGAAGTCTGTGTTAGGGAAACACATTTCAATCGGAACAAAAATACCCCCGATTTGTATGAATTCGCAATGCCGATTTCCCCACGCTTCATGGATTTGAAGTCTGTGTTAGGGAAACACATTCCAGTCGGAACAAAAATACCCCCGACTTGCATGAATTTGAAATACCGATTTCTCCAGGCACCTTGGTTTAGAAATCTCTATTAGGGAACACATTTCGGTGGGAACAAAAGCTCCCCCTACTTTCGTGTGTTCTTTTTCTTCTTTTTGGCTTTAAGAGGGTTTAAACTTTTCAGTTCACTCGCCTCTAGGCTCTTTCGTGTGCTTGCAATGCCGATTTCGCTGCTTGGTTTTAAAGTCTGTGTTAGGGAACATTTTTCGATGAGAACAAAAGTCCCCCTACTTTCATGTATTTGCAATGCCGATTTCCCCAAGGCTGCTTGGTTTTGATGGCTGTGTTAGGGAATCCGTAAATCGGGCCAATCAAAACGATGCAGTTAGGGCGTTTAGATAACGCCTAATATTTTACAGTTATTCAATTGTTTATCTAATGAAAAACAACATTTTGTTAGTTGCGATAGATGCGTAGAAATATTCCCTATCAAGTGATGCAAACATCTCTCCTATCCAGTACGAAATGTTCGAGCTATAAGCATTCGAAATCTTTCATTTTTTCCTGCATGTTCTGTGTTCAGGTTTTCATTTTACCCTCCATATATTCCGGTTAGACGTAGTCCCACGTCAAAAAAATGCTGTATAATTTTTTTTTTTCATTTCCGCGAAACAAGTAAATTTCGACAACACAGCTCAGAGCAGCAGCCTTTGGGTTCGATTGCGAATCATGCGTCGCTTTTTTGCAGCCGATGAGGAATCGATTCCATTAATAATTATTTTTATTTTTTATTTTTTTTTTATTTTATTGATCTCCAAAAACTTAAGACATACGTATTTTGTGTTCAAGTGCCGCTGGTAAGACTAAGTGATCCATTACATTTCCATAGTCACAAAAATATACTTTTGAAAGAATAAAAACTATATCTAATTTTGATTGAAATATTCTACACACGCTCTCTTAAATCTCACTGAAATAATGAGCTTCCATAATGCGATGTACTGTAACGGGGGATTAAAGATTTTCTACCTCGCTGGCTTCTCATAGGCATCAGTTTTGTATACAGGTATGGAGGAGTTCGACTAGATACTAATTTATGTAACAGGATAACAGATCGCATTTTCAAAAATTTATCTAATCTTGAACCTATTAAAAAGTGCTGTAAATGAGTCACGCTTGCGAACCGACTTAAATTGAAAACAAAACGTATACAACAATTTAATGCAACCCTATATCGGTTTATGACGTTTGCTGAGGCTTGCATTAGTACAAAATCAGGGAATAAAAAATGCGGATAGATTAGAGTTTTGAAAAGTATCTGTTTAGTCCGAGAACCAAGAGAACTTGCTTTCCATCTAAGAGTTCTCAAAGACGCGTAGATTTTTCCACATTGTTTTAATACAAAGGCATCCCATTCAAAATTACTCTGAATGGTCACTCCTAGACTCACGACTTCATTTGAGAATAAAATTCTACTATTTTGAAGCGAGATGTTAAGTTCACTGAAAACATTTCTGCTAAGAGAAACGAATATTGCTTGCGTTTTCTGTGCATTTATAATCAACGAATTATCATTTGCCCAATCGGCGACATTAACCAAACAAGTATTGATGAGCAATTCAACGTGTTTCTGTTGCATATTCGTGCAGTTGTAATACATTTGGACATCATCAGCGAATAGATGAATCACACAGTTACTCAATTTCGAAGGCAAATTATTGATGTACAAGGAAAAAAGTAATGGGCCTAAAACAGATCCTTGCGGAACACCAGAACTTATTGGTAGCATAGAAGAAAAACGATCATTACAGAAAACAGTTTGAAATCTACTAGACAAATAGGAACGAACTAACTGAACAGCTTTTGGACAGAATCTAAACTGGTTTTCAAGTTTTTTACATAAATTAGCATGGCTTATGGTGTCGAATGCTTTCGAAAAATCCAAAAGAATCATGACTATGTTGCCTCCCTTGTCAAGAACTAGACCAATATCATCACAAACACTTAACATTGCAGTTTTGATACTGTGTCCAGAGCGGTACCCAGATTGATTGGGAGAGAGTAGATTATTTCTGTATATAAAACAACTGATTTGCTCCTTGGCTACTCGCTCAAATGCCTTTGATAAAGCACTTAAGATGCTTATTGGTCTAAGATTTTCAAGTGACGAGGATGTTTTCTTTTTCCTAATTGGAATAATGGAAGGAAGTCTGGAAGTCTTCCACTGTATTGGATAGATGCTTGTTACGAAAATTTGATTGAATAAATATTTGAATGGTTCAATAATTATTGCCAAAATTATTTTGACAAATTTTATGGGAATGCCATCTAATCCAACTGCGTTTGATTTAATTTCAAAAATCGCTTTAACAATGTGATATTCTTCAACGTCTTTGAACTGAAAAAGGAATTCTGATATCGGTGCTAACAAGACTGCTTACTGAATTACTTAGAGTAAAGTTACTACTGAAATATTCATTGATTTGGTCCGCAGTAAAATCTGAAGACAAATCAGAAGGCTTTTTTCTTAGACCTATTTTATCAAATTCTTTCCATAAATCTTTAGAATACATGTTATTCGTAAACCTACTATTGATGAAACTTTCTTTGGCAATTACTATCATTTTAGTCACTTTGTTTCTTTGAGTCTTGTACATTGCATGGTCAGCCTCAGATTGACTTTGCTTCCATTTTTCAAATGCAAGATCACGAATGATAATCTCTTTGGATATTTCGGGATTGGACCAAGGTTTCTATGTGGGAAAGGTTTAACTCTGTTGAACGATGCGCAGCAAATCCTCCCCAGACTTGACGATCCGATCCTGATTCGAATTTGGAAGCTTGATGTAGACGATTCCTCCTCGACAGTAAACATTTGAAAGTTTCCCTTCTTTCTTCAATTCGATGGCTTCAGACTTGATTTTCCTCACCGATGGTATCAGATTCTCGTTTACATAAATCCTTTTATCCGACTGAAATCCAATTTGCGCTAACGTCAGCGATCTGGAGCGCAAATATTTGCCGAAGAACTCATTCCGCTGGTTCGGGATAGCAAACTGCACAAGGATAAAGCAATTGGATCCTTCTCGTAGTACAGATCTAGACAGACGACGCAAATCCACCAGAGGTACTGCAGATTCGGTGTAGCCAAGGGCTTTACACCACAGCTGATAGTACGTGGACAGGTTTTCATTCCTCATATATGGAACTCCACTAATGATCAAGTCGTTGGAAAGAAGTGATCTAGCAATTGCCTCTTTGTTGTCATGTACGTCGTGCTTCACTAGTGTGAGTTTGTTGTTGACTTCACACAGATCACGCCGTATATCATCCAATCCCTTATTCAGTTGTTCTCGTAGCTCATGACCTAGGTTGTTTCTTTGCTCTTGTGTGTTTTTTCCTTGTTGTGATATCAATCTCGCCAGCTCGTTGTTTGACAGATCACTGCAGGGAGAGTCGAGCGATTCATTTTCGTGGCTTTTGTTTTTACTGGCTGCGTCTAGTGATCCCCGATAATCGTTCGATTAATCGATTAATCGAATATTTCATACAGAAATCGATTATTAATCGAACGAATACTGCACAACCAATAATCGACGGCGCCAGTGGTTGTATGGTTAGCGTAACAGCCTCACAATCCGATCGGCCTGGGTTCAATCCCAGCTGGCGTCGTTGGGATTTTCTGAGGCGAAAAATCTCTGGTTACGTCTTCCTTCGGAGCGGAAGTAAAAAGAAGTTGGCCCGGCTCATGAGTTGTTGAGTCTGATAGGTAGGAACAGGTGGAGTCGCCTCCCTGATGTCGGTGATTGGCACTAAAGTGGCGGAAATAGGCCGACGAAAAATAAGCGAAGATAAAAAAAAAAACCAATAATCGAAGCGAACGAATAATTTACGTCGATTAATCGATCCATACCCAGAGAGAAAAAAACGTACGGCCGCAGCAGTTTTATCCTGAAAATCAATCATGCCGTCAACGCGAATTGAGCTTCGTTTACGACTTTAGGGGAGCGTAAAAGATAATAATTGATTTTCAGGCGAAATAAACACTTTTTTGATTCCATATGGCTTTCTTGCAAATGAGAAATATCAGTATAACTTATTATTTCTCTCAGTGTGACGATTAATCGATTAATCGATTATTTGGGGCGATTAATCGTATCGAATAACAAACTGCTGAAAACTATTCGATTAGCTGATGAACGATTAATTTCAAAAATCGGGGATCACTAGCTGCGTCATTCTTCGACATCCCGCCGGTTTTGCTTCAATTGGCTCATGGACATACAAAACATACAGCAAACACGGAATATGGCAGGCAACACTGAATTACGATGAAGCGGGAAAACAACAATGCTCTTATCGCGGATAGTTAATGTAAATCCGAAAAAAATCACTGAGATAATAACTTCGCTGATATATCTCAATGTTATTCAGCAGAATGTGACTGATTTGAGCAATTACACAGCCAATAACAGCGTTTTTAAAGAGTTTCAAACGGCACTATTTTTACTGCCACTTCATTCTTACCACTGTTGCCAAGAAGTATTTTCCGGTTCAATTAAGTGGTATGATAATCATTTTACTCGAAAGATGAAATGTCTGAGAGTTATATGCTTGTTACTTATTGATTGCTAAGCCAACGTTAGTCCTACGTTCACCTTGCTGTTATATCACATATATAACCCACTTCTAGTTTATTGACACTCCGATCGTTTTTGGAGCAGAAAACGGTTGATTGGTCAACATTTGATTATGTTGCGAGTTGTTTGTTTGAACACTTCCTGCGTTTTCCCGCGTTCAAAATTACCACTTTTAAACTTTCTGCACCAGCATACTCGGAGTAAGCTCTCACCAGCATTCTATGCGGATTGGAAGCGATTTTTTTAGTTTACGGCAAAAAAGGTCCGCAGATCGTTGTTCGTAGGCACAAAATACACAATTTTAAACACTAAAAACGATTTGTGGTTCATGCAGCCTTCTATGTGTGACTTATTTAGTATTATAGTGACTTTCAACACTTTTTACTGGTTCGTCACCTTTGCTTCCATTTTTCGAAGAATACCGGGAGTGAGAATACAACTCATGCTCATCTAGTGTGAGAGGTATGGATGTTACCACTATGCCAGATCGCCTCCACATTTATGTGTAACTATTCCGGTTTCATATGCATCAACGGGATTTGATAAGTAAAGATAAAATTTCTAAAGAAATTTGGATATAGGGGTCGATGGTATCGATTCTTTCTGGAAAAGGGATTTCTTGCCCAAAATATTTTGAGAATCCCTGAACAAATCGAATTTACTCAAAGGTACTATAGCGAGGCAGGACCCCTTTCAAACTCCCAACAAATGATAGTTTAGGTGCAATTCATAAAAAACAATCCATTTGGAGGTAGGTGATTGGATAAAACCAATAGAGGGGAATATCACATTCACTGGGTTAGGCAGACACTCTGTTCTTAAGTGAACATTTCGCTCCAAACTCGTCTCTTTTCAATCTCCATTAAAGTCGTTCGATTATAACAGCCACGCTATGTTTCATGAATCCAACTCAAACAATAAACCATTATCGAATGATCTCGTTCGGAGAAGGCCAACAATTTTATCACCATCAGGTAGCGGACACAATAATAAACGCCACTGGCGTTGGTTCGTACAGCTCGTGATTTTCAGGTAGGACACATCCCTCCTTAGGTCCTTTTATGATGAATAATTTTATAGCTATCTATTTCTTCAGTAGAAAACCACAGAAACTAGCTCCAGGTGACGAGGATTGCCGAAGGCTGCAGAAGTCACGACAAAGCTGCTGCTGCTGCTGCTTTCTTCGCTTCTACAGAAGGACCCAGAAATGCGTGTATAAATACAAATTAATTTGACTCTGATTTTTTGATTGTTGCCTCCTTTGTCAGCGAAGGGGAGGGAAACATGGTCAATAGAGTCATGGGGGAAGAATAAAGCGACCACTTCAGTTCCGACAAAAGAGCAATCGTAGTGCTCACCTGGTTAGTGTGTCGAGAAGCCGTAATGATAAATTACCGCTGCCAGATCTTCGGGGCAATTTCACGTTTCGCTTGTATTTGTCACCTCAAACAATTGTCCTTTTGTGCAGTTTATTTTTTTCTCCACTCTCGTCCCAGACAATGGTTTGGGACTGTGAATCGCAGAACAATAAATTAATAAATGATTTTTTGATTCTCATTAAGTAATACAAGCACTTTTTGGGCGAACTCATGTTCAATGTAAGGATGCTCTTTGTGCGACGAAAACATAGAAACAAGGGGTCAAAAATTGCATTATTGTTCGAAGTTGCAGTTTCGCACCTTGATCTTGTTCGCTAGGGGGCACAAATAAAACCATCAAACGCTTCTCGGAATAATTGAAATGTTTTCGACTGTTACGGTCGATTTGGTTCGATGAAAAGGTGTCAATTTGGGAGCGCGTGAAAACTTTGTTTTCAATCTGCTTCGTTGCGGTTCGTCAGCAATAAATGAAATTCGAACTAATGGAAATTCCATTCCAACAACATACAAAACATTAATCATGAGTTGATTTCGGATCTGCAGATTACACATTAACAGTCTCTCTGATGACTTTCTGTTGATTTGCTGGATGAAATAAATCAATTATATTTGAATATTTTACTAAATGGTGAATCAGACAAAAAACTTCGAATGATTGGTTTTGAACCGTCCTTGGTCTCTGCAATCAATGCAATCAATGAGAGTCTATGAGATGTCGGAGAGAAAATTGATTGTCGAAGAAATTCGGACCCGCATTTTTGCATTTCGCAATATTTTAAGCAGTTTCTATAATTTTTAGTTTTTTGTGTTTCTTAAGGTATGGTTAAGTGAAACAAAACAAGCCAAAACAAAACAATAAAAAAACAAAAGCGTGAAGTAGATTTTTGAGTAATGGATCGACTGTCTCACTTCTAAAAATAATAGCTAAAAATCTCAATCGGTCACCTTGGACAACTTTTACCGCGCAAAAGATCGCCAACACCTTCAAAACTTTTTGGGTGGAAAAATGGTCCGTTGAAGCGACGCTGTTCCTTCGAAGAATCAAAGAATCCATCACCAGATTCGAAGACGTCAAAACGATGAGAGAGCAACGAATCTTATCCAGGTTAAGAACTGGCCACTGCAACAAAAACATGTGATCAAATCGAAGATCCTTGTTTCTTCCCCTTCGCGATTAGGGGAACAAGAACAGTCGGCATCTTCGAGTGGCGCGGATTCCCGATCTGTGGCCTGGGGCCATGGTAAACGAACATCCTCGTCAAACGACCAGGGAAAAAAAACTCTAATGCGTGGAAAATCTCGTGACGAAATCTGTTTTTTGTTTATTGTTTTATTGTTAATTGCTTGTCCGTATGTGCATCTAAAATGAATTAATGTTTATAGTTAGCGCCCATCGCGGCATGGTTTCGGCCGTTTTTGCTGAGACGAACCAGCCAAGGAGGCTGAAATTAATCTAAAAATCTCCCAAACGGTATCAAGAATGGCCGCCCCTAATGCTTGCCAAATTAAACGCTGCTCGTCGTCCTCTCGGAGGCACCAGTATGGCTGCACACCCGAATGCTCATTTCCCAGCCATTTCCTTGAGTCGCATTTCGCACCCTGCCACCGAATTGCCGACGCTACTCTCATTACCCTTCGTTTAGAGATGAATAGTGACGCTAATTTTGAAAACCAGAGTACGCGTCCGCCGCAGCAGCATCTCTCTTTCTCGATTGTTCCCCGTAATGACTTGGCGATTAAGTTTTACAGTCTTCGGAACCGATGCCAGAACTTTATTGGATGTTATTTATTATTTAATCGTTTATTTCCCCCTGCGATGCTCGAGCGGACTGTGAGCTCACTTACAGCCGATATGCGTACTTCCTTCCCTCCCGAATTGGTCCGTTTGATACCCTATCTACCCGGATAGGGAAATGGGAAAATTTTCCAGCGAGGGGTGACTTTGTTGCAGACTCTATTTTCCAAGCATTATCGCCGAACAATCTCGGCAGCCGACAGCTGGATGTATTGTACGAGCTGAAATTGCTATACCATGGCATTGTCGTCCTTCCCCGTCGGGCTCTCCTCGATAATAGCAATTAAGTGGAAGTTCATAAGTGGATGATAATCGGCGTTATGCGCCGCGGCCGTGCCCCTTTTATTTTATTATATAAATTGATGAGGATGATGCGGCCTTGTTAGTTTGTAGATGGGCTGTTGTTCTTGTAATGGTTCAGGATTGTTCAATTGTTTCCGATGGGATGATACACAAGGATTGCATTCGTAATGTTTATTGTTGTTAGATTCAGTTTTAAGGGAACTTTCGCAGAATGATTTCGACAACAATAAGTCCAATAGTAAATAATATTGTGTCATGTAACAATATTGGCTTAATTTTACTGAAACAGTTATTTTATTTTAGTCCAAAAACATACTTCCCTCTATTCCGCGCGGCGAACGACGTGCGATGATTCAAGTCACGGTGTGAGATTTGAAGTGGTGTCCTCATACGATATCGACTCGGGCATCAAATAGGAGCTGACAAGTAAGGCGGCTCCCACAATTAAGCAAGAAACTTTGCTATCTCACCTCATTCACCGGACGGAATATAGAGGAGTGTTTGCTCATTTCAAAAGTGGCTGTATTCCCGATTCATCCCCGATAACGATAATGAATGCTAAAATAATGTTCCAGTCGTCGGGGAAATTGAAACCCTTCATTTTATATTTGACGAAATAGCACATCTCGGCCTTAAGCGAATAAATCATGTAAAAAATTTCATTTTTTTCTAAACCTTCTATTCACTAACATCATTGTGTTAATGAGTCCATGACTCCCATTTGAAAAAATGATAAAAATTTCACACGGCAATTGAATACTCAATCTTAATTCATAACAGACAATTGCCCATCGACTGAAATACAACTAGACGAACTTTGAAATGTTTGTATGTATGGAAGCAGACATCTCTTTCTTTTTTCTTTTTTCATCTTTTTTGGGATTGCATCCAAAAAACGATTTTTTTAGCGCTTTTTTATAGCGAGACTTTATTTCGCAACGAGTACAGTCAGCTGGATTATTAGAAACACTAAATTTCTATGCACAGAGTCTTTCAGATCAAACGCTCACGCAAAAAAAAAAAACGAATAGCTCCTTAAATTTTTTTGACATAGAACTACGTCTTTCAGGAAGGGTGCCAAATCAGAAAACAGGTCACGTTTTTATGAAATAAAGTTAACGTTAATAACTATTTTCACTGTGAACGAATTCTCATGATTTGCATACCAATCGAATCGGAAATTATCTAAGATTTGTTTGATATGACATACATTACAATTCGCTAATCTCTAAACGGTGAAAACTGGAAGAACTTCCTTTTTTCCCATACATTTGTTCTGCCAATTTGTGTGCTAACCCTACCCGTATTTCGAATGCTTATAACTCGAACATTTCATAACAGATCGGAAAGATGTTTGCATCAAGTGATAGGAAATATTTCTGCGTCTATCACAATATATAAAATGTTATTTTTCATGAGATGAACAACTGAATAACTGTATAATGTTAAGCGTTATCTAAACGCCCTAACTGCCAAGTTTTGATTGGCCCGATTTACGGTTTCCCCAACACAGACTTCAAAATCGATGTACCTGTAGAAATTCGCTTTGCAAATATACATGCAAGTCGGGGGTATGTTTGTTCCCACCAAGCTGTGTTTCCCTGAAAAGGGCCTTCTAAATCAATGTGCCTGGGGGAACCCGCCTTAAATATACATGCAAGTCGGGTGTAGTTTTTGGTGTTGAATACTTTTGTACTGAGAAGCCTAGGAAAATCGTCATTTCAGATACTAGAGGTGAATGAACTTTCGCGGTTCTAGAACTACGTAAACATGAGATGTGCAGTAATTTCAGAGGGAAATGTAAAATACAATGATCGTTTGACAATTCTTCCGTTCACATATTTTGGTAGTCCTAGGCATCATATCAAACGTAAAAGGACGTTCATCAAATTTATTTGTAACGAAGAACATAATCTATTACAAAAATTTTGATGCATTCTAAAATAATATTCGAAGTGGTAAACAAGTGGATTCCATAATATAATTTTGTAGTTCTACGTCGAAAATATGCGGTCGTGTCCTAGATATAACCCCTTACAATTTTTTTCGCTTCTTCGATGGTAACACTGCATTCCCTACTTCGGGACGATAGAATTCGGCTACTCGTTCAATCTGATCGGATGGTTTTTAGTGTCAAGATGTACAATTTACAAGAACATGTATTTTTAGTGAAATCGTATTACTCGAACAACCGAAGCCTTAACTTAACTTTGATTTATTCTTATCAACGGGTACAATTATGCCCTAATGACGACCTCTTACTGAACTAAATTTACATTTTACTTATATATGTATAAACGTGAAAAAAAATTAATCGGTAATAGCAGTGGCTGTAATTGCGGAGGTGTATCGTTTTTTAAGTAATGCGCGAGACAATCCGAAAAGAAACGACTGTAGCGGTTGAACACACGGTACATACTCGACATAGGCGGCTCATTGTAGCCATAGTTTGTGTTAGAAAACGGTATTTGTAGGAAACTGTGAGACCTCAGGTTTCTTGTTTGCACGTTCAAATTAACCTTCTACAGAAGCTCTGGACAATCAGTATGTGACAATATCAAATCTGATATGAAGCAGGTTTTGGCAATCCTTCGACGATCATGCAATGTTTCTATCCCGATAAGTTTGCAGCGATTTTCATAGCTGGGGAGATTATGAGGATTACTCCGCGGTAGATAGCGCAATGTAAACCTCATGAACTTCTGCCGGACAGCTTCCACACGTAGAATACCGCTTTGGTAGTAAGGTGCCCAAACAATAGAAGCGTACTCCATTAATGAGCGAACCAGGGCACAGTATAAACCTTTCATGCAATAAATGTCCCTAAAATGTTTGGTCGAGCGAAATATAAAGCCCAGTGCTTTAGATGCTTTAGAAATTATGTATGCGCTATGCTCGCGAAACGTAAGCCTTGAGTCCAGTATGATTCCTAAGTCCTTAACACAGTCAACACGTTGTAGAGTTATGTCTTTAAGCTTATAAACATAATAAGCTATTAAACGCTCACGCGAAAAGGATATTATCGATTTAACTATGTCCTCTTATGTTAAGAATTTCAACATTTCTCGTCGTCGATTACTTCCTCTGGGGGTACATGAAGGACCGTTGCTATGATAATAAGCCACAAAATTTGGAGGAACTCAAGGAAGAAATAACTCGGATTTTCAACAGCATAGAAGTCAGAATGTTAGAGTTGTGCATGAAGAATTTTATTCACCGTTTAAAACGCGTTATCGAAAAATGGGGTGGTCACATCGAAATTGTTCTAAAATAAGCTTTATTTTCGTTTTTTAAAAATAAAAATCGGTTCACTTTTGTAGAAGTTATTAAAATTTGTTGCGAGAGCGGATAATCTGAAAGACCCTGTACATTGGAAAGGATCATGGGTGAAGATCAAATTAGTTCACAAATCCGAAAGCTTGTTGTTCTGGATCATTAGAAACACTTACTTCAGTGAAGGATAGAAAACATATTGCGAAAAGACGAACTCTTAGCTATTTCGATCTAAGGGACCAATTGAGTGGTGTCCCCAAAGTCTAGGTTATTTTGGACTGCAACGGACTTATTAGAGTTGGCAAACAACGCTGCTTCCATCCAACTACCTCAAAAATTATTCAGCTTGGCAGTAATAAAGAATTTTCATGTCTATCCGCAATGACTATTATTTAAATTCTCGTCAGCATCTCAGCCACGATTTTCCACAAACCTCTTCCGAGCGCTGCTTCCCATCATGACATCTTTATCATGATTCCAAATTATGTTTGTAATAGCTTGAAAAGCTATTAATCTATTACCCCAAGCAGCATTAATGCACATAAATAAATAAAGTAAGTTTTATCTGCCCGTTGTTTTACTGTGTTTTTTTTTTCTTACTTCAAAACACGTACAGCTCATGCTTCTCCCATTTCATGACCAAGATGGCCGGAGGGTTTTCTATGCGCCTCGCAATCAGGAAACCTAAACTGCAAATTAGCACCTATCGCGCAGCATGAACCGCAGCAGTCATTCACGGTTCGTGATTTGCTAGGCTACACACAACTCGGCCCTGGTTTAGTCGTGAAACGGCATTCGGGGGACCGGTCGATTGAAATGATGTGATAGAATTTTACATCCCAGCCGAGTTGGCGCTTGTTGAAGAACCCCCCTGTCCGAATCGATATGGGAGCCGTGTTTGGACTCAACGGTGCTATACTCATTTATTTATCTTGTTTGCCTCAAGGACCGATTTGAGCGCGCAACAAAAAACCAACAAAACTTTGTTTTACGCGAGAGGGAGAAAGAAATCGCACGGCGCGCGAAATGGAGAAAGCAAAAGCGTAAACACATCGTGAACCTCCGGACCGGATAACGCCTTCCAGCTTCATCCTAGTTTATCTGCCCATTATCGGGCCGTAATCTATAACAGCCTTTAGACTTAAAACGGCAGTAAACAAGCATGCACCACAATTACTGCTACACGGAAAAGTCGTGATTCCAGGCGGACATTTGGACCAGATCTTCGCATCGCAGGCGGGAACATCTCAATTTGAGCGCTGCTACGAATCGCACCCAACGAACAAAGCGACGGAGGGGGTAAAATGAGCTTCGGCTTCTTGTTGTCGGGAAAATCTATATGTAGTCGTTATTATTTGTACATTTTATTAGCATTAATTCGCTTACGAGAACGAATTTCCTCGGTTACATTACACGACGGGCACCCCTAGAAGTAAATTCGCGCTCAATTCAACCAAACGCTGCAAAATGGGAAGCCATATTACAAATCACAATCATTTTGTTCTCCCCCTCCGATTGCTGTTCACAACGATGAACAAAACATTTTTATATTATTGATGGAGGGTAGACACCGCCACCGAAAGATGGAAGACCGCCAGGGGAAATAAAAGTGCCAATTCCTGCTGCTGCTATTACGCTGCAATAAAATGGCAGTTTTACGCTTCGAGTTGCTGTTGGCTTTTGGGAGAGGAAGGGTCACTTTCACAAACCATTTTCGGCCGGCTGGAGGGGTTGTGCGAAAGGTAACCCAAATCTGCAACTGTAATTCTACATTATTCATGCTGTTTATGCTAAATGAAGCGACGGTTATTGGGGTACTTTGTCCGTTGAGCCTATTTTTGAACAAGTCCTTGGAGATTCGGTCCAACGGAGTCTGAGGGTTGAGAGTTTTGGGAATCGTAAACGACTTGTGGTGCGTCCTATTGTGCGGGAAGATGGTAGCTAATCAAGACGGTTATAACACGGTTCATTGTGGTTAATCGATCATCCCCGAATAATAAGACCGTTGACGGGTATACTTCAGAGGATTGCGGTCGCTGTTATGATAAAGTGCGTTTCATATTTAAAACGTCACTAACCTGGCTCGAAGAAGTGTGATAGGACATGTGCTTAAGTTGATTTACAAACACTCAAAGGGGGTAATTTTCCGATTTATAGATTTATTTGTTTATAAATTAAAACGAGCTTTGAAAAAACACATTTGATTGGGTTTTCCATGATTATGACACGGCTGAACAGTAAAGAAATTCTCTTTTCAAATAAACTTTTCGATTGCCCAACGGCTTACCTCAAAAATGTTCTTTCACAACAACACTTTTTTAAGAAAGCTTAACCCTCCTATACTCGCGTGCAAAATCATAACACGTATACTCGCACACGGTGTCACAGACCGAAAATTAAACTTCTCTGTGATGTTGCTATTGTGTATTTTTCAGGCTTTATTGGCGTTTATTTGAAGAAGAGGATATGATTGAATGAAAAAACTCCTAAAAATATGTTTTCTTTGTCTTTATTATGTTTTAATAGTCATCTAATTCAGCCTCATCAAAACAGAGTAATTTTTGATACTCCAACACAAATAGCGAAATTCGAATTTTTCACTGTTATTAATTAAAAGTAAGCAACTGAATAGAATTCATGGAAGTATAAAGAGCTATAAAATAACATAAAAACATATTAATCGATTGTGGTTTCACTGGAGTAAGAATCGGAACATAGCATAACTGCATGCTCGAAGTAAACATATTTTTTACATTTCATGCAGTTGTTGCGTGTTTTTCGTTTTTTTTAATCAAAGAGAAGAATGTATAACGTATTCTAGATAATTACCAGATGATAAAGGTTCTGGAATATAAAGTTAGCATATTTCTAATATTTTTTGTCTCTTAATTCTTGGTAAACTAAAAATTAATGCCTTTTTCTAGATGGGGCATATATATACAATCTTTTATACAACGATTTCTAGGAACTTCCTTTTCTTATATATACAGTGTACACAATCTTTTATACAAGGATTTCTAGGAACTTACTTTTCTTTTTCTTGTTTTCTTGTAGATATTGTCCATTATAAAAAAATATCCCCGAAACTGTTAAAATTTACCATAAGCCACCGATTAGTTTATAGTTTACTGTTAACAATTCTTCCACAAGTGAAATTCTTTCACAAGTGTGTATATGTATGACCATTATATTTAGCGAAAAACTATACGAAAGTCAAACATTCATATTTTGCTTTTGAACGTAATATATCGACGAATAGTTAATATATGGATCCGTTCAATCCAGTTACAAAAATGACTGATATCAAATAAGAATAATCCGGTCATTATCTTATGCATTATATTCAATAAATATTCCTCGCCACTAACATTAATTTATACATTTCATTCAACAATATTCTAGAATATGAAAAATGGCACTTGTCCAAAAAAGTTACTCCTATACTCGCGTCGGTGTGTCAGACCGAAAGTGTTAAAAAAGTGGCACACGACCCTTTTGTACCAACACATGCGATACGCTAAACGATGACGAACGACGAATAACGAAGCTAGAGAGAATCGCAAAGTCGTAGTGTTGATATTTTCTGAGAAATGAACGAATTATTGATTTCTCGATCTGACAGACCAATGCGCGAGTATAGGAGTGTTAAAGACTCTTCAATCAATACGTAACGTAACGTAAAATACGTTAAAGTAGGTAATCAATGGACCATTTAACTATTTATGCTCCTAAATGGGTACTTTTAGTACTTCATCGTGTTTTTTTTCATCGATGCACCCCCCGATTTGACAGCTGATTGTTTACATCTGAGAAAAACATAATCTTAGTAGCTGTTTAGTCAACTTTTCGTGCGTAGTGAGCTATTTTCGACGCTGGGGAAGCTTCCGGAAAATGGGTGAAAAGCGAATCTCAACACAGATCCGAGATTTGATTGTGCGTGACTTGCAGCGTAAGGAGTCTTAACGGAACATTACTAATCGACCGGGAAGAGGACCGAAACGTAAGGCCGATGCAAGAACGGACACGCTAATCATCCGGGAAGTAAAGAAAACCCCACGAACGACCATTCGAGCGATTGAAGAAAAGTTGGATCGTACCTATCGTCCAATCGTACCACTATTTAAGTGCCCAATTAGGAACAAAAGTCATTTTTTGTCTTTCTAAAAAAAAAAAAAAATAGATCAACGATACTGAAATGGCAAAATGGTCTACATCAACTACATTAACTACCTACTCTTACATAGTATTGACAGGAATACCGAAAAGATTGAAAAACATTTAATATTGGAATACTTTGATTTCAAATGGGGTGATTTTTTTGCGCTCATCAGTGTACTAAACCAGACTAATAGTTGAAGTTATCGATTCCTTTAGAAGAAGTAATGAATTAATGAGTCAATGAAATGTTTCTATTCACGAATAGTTTAGAAACCACGGCGCACCTTCTTATGTATTAACATAATGTAACATTGAAAAGAGACTGAAATCTCATGTTACTAATTCGAAATGAAAATAAATAAAATCCGTTGCTACATTTTACGAATTATTGTTTGATTAAGTCCTTGAGAAATACCATTGAAAAAGTAAGGCAACAAGGTAATTCAAATTTTTTTAAAAAAGCTTGAGCTCGGGTAGACTGTACATTTCGAAGTTGCTCTCTGTGATTTACCTGAACCAGCGAAATTGGCCGAAGAACACACTGAATGACGCTTGGCAGCAGTAAATTATTCCCATTGTGCATTGTGTTTAACAGAACATTACCGTTTTTTCGACCATTTCTTTTTCTCAATTTGCACCGTATTTTGAGTACAGATAAAAAATATTTATTCCTTTATCATTATTTTCAAAAAATTGTTATCGAATGAAAATATTCAATATGCAATCGACAGTTCGCGGGTTTTGGAGATGAATTCTGGTAGGTTACTTCTTTTTTGAGCCGAGGAGTTTTTTGCATCATTCCAATCATATTAGTTTCAATCTGGACGTCAATAAATGGCTCACACATCGCCTTTACGCACCAAGCAGTAAGTTTCCATGCAAAATACGCCTTATGTTACGCTTGGAAATGTTCATTTCGTCTGATGGACGCATTTGTTCGCGAAAAGAAGTGCGTCGAACGCATGAGGTTGTGCAGTCGTACCCACTTTGAACGCCCCTCATCAGCTGTTTCTTTATACCGTTGCAATGTACGGAACACGAATCGATCATTGATAGAAGGCGGTTTGAACAACTCATTATTCTGTTTCGCCGTATCCCGCACTCAACTAACGTGACAGTTGCCACATACATCTCGTACAGGTTGAACTTCATCGAACAAGCACTGATGTGACCGTGAAATTTTGTAATTTTTGTAATTTTTGTTGGTAATATTGATGGTGTCATTAGAATTTTTCAACATTAAAGAAAAGAAGTACTTTTTACTAGTGAGATGCAGAGTGGAGGCTAGTGAAAATGTGTAATTTTTCTACGATACTGCGTTGGAAAGTACATGGAAAGATGGAAGGTTAGTCTAGCAGAACCACGGAAGTATAAAAGTAATGTATTAAAGTCCATTCCCGAATGGTTACATATTTCGATGGCGTTAGTAAAGAGTTTTCTGTTCAGATAGATGAAAACATTTTGTTTGATCAATGAACAACAATTAAAGGAATTATAATTATTAAGATAAATTGATGGTACAAAGAATCGGTGCCAGTTGCAAATCGTTAGGTGTAAATATTTTCAGAAATAGAAACAAAATTTCTAGAGTGTTAGACATTCGTGCAGCTTACTGATCATATTTTTTGTGTCTGGTAGTACCGCATTTTTTCTACGATAGACAACATGTAGACAAGGAAAAAATCGGAAGAAAACTGTCAAACAGATATTTAATCCGGAATGAATGATTTTATTATTTCTTCGCAAAATTCTCTTCAATACCAAAATATTTGTTGTTGTAGAAAGCAAATCAGGTATATATAACATGGTTTGATTGTTTGGTTTTGTTATTGGTTCAATTCACTTTATGAAATTTAAAAAGAAGTATTATTTTTTTTGGTTTTTTTTATGAAGTCGTTAATTGTGAATAATGGAAATCCAACGATTTTATTTTAATTTATTATAGTCTTATCAATGCTCGAGAAGAAGAGGTGTGATAACTGCTAACTGCTACTTGCCGAATTATTTTCTAGCTTTTAGTACATTATTATGTTTAATCTATTTCATTAAAATATTTTTCTACAATAAAACCATTGTACTGTATTCTATTATTCAACTCATTTCTTTTGATACCGAATTTGTTTGCGAAAAATACATAGTGTGTTCTCCAAGTCAAGTTCGTTCGTTTGATACACATATTTCAATGAACCTTTATTGAGATAATATGGAATCAGCTATTTTGTAGCGACGGTCAAATTGGATGGGATAAGCAGCTTTAAAATGACAGCAGAGATAAAGACGTTTCATGAATTCGATCAGTTCCTATTGGCCAAATTTCTATTAATGTAGGAAAACCCTACAGATATGCAAACATACATACAAACAGTTCAAGCTTAATAAAACTCTTTAATAAAGTAATTTGCTATTTTGTGATCGCGGCCATCTTGGATTCGGATTTTTCATTAATAACCGTGTTTTATTAGTCAAGCCCTTTCATTCGATATTCATATCAACTCTTCCTCTACGGCAGTGTGCTCCACCGGAGTGCTGAACGGAGCACTGCGCCGAAAAGTATGCATAGCGCGCTGGTGTGATCGATGTGCAATATCACCCTAATGTCGACGCTCGTACACACAGGTCGTTGCGCAGATGTCGTCTATAGATGACGCTCGTTAATGAGTCTAATGAGGTTTTGAAAAAAAAACGTATTCCGCCATTTTGTAGTGGAAGCCATCTTGGAATTTCATTTTTTCGTGAATAACTGTGTTCTACTAGTCAACCCCTTTCATTTAATACCCATGTTGATGGGGTTTTGGAAAGCCCATATTGAGGTTTTGAGAAAACATTTGATCCGCCATTTTGTTTATCTTGGATTTTCAAGATCATGAAATACGCAGTTTTATAATGATTGCAGAGATAAAGGTGTGTTCCAGATTTCAGATCAATCGGTAAACAGAAAGGGGGTCAAAGGGCCCGGCCGGGTAAGGAAGTAAAAAGTGCCCCCAAACTAAATCACCAACTGTATGGCAAATATTGTATGGGATATTAAATAAGAAATTTTGGCGATTTTGTTGAACCACTATGTGGTTTAACATAATATACATATTAACATCTATAGTGAAAAACGTACTTTTTCGTTTATTTCACGCCATCCTCAAAAGCTTCGAGATAAAAATTTGAAAAAATACTGAATGTGAATCTTACTACGGTGTATCAAGAAAAATTATCAAAAAAAAAATTTCATCAAAAATTTAAGTACTGAAAAAATATTGAAATTTTGATTTTTTTTTTTTTTTTGATTTAGAGATTCAGTACTACTCTAATGCATATATCAATGTGTTCCTACGGCTTTTCTAGAAATATGAAAAAATACTGAAAGTACATCTTATTAAGGTGTATCGATCAATATTTTAAATTTTTTTTTCAATAAATAATCAAATTTTCATCAAATAATAAAAAAAAAATTTTCAACAAATAATCAAACACTAAAAAAAATTAAATTAATTTTTATTTTAATCTATATATATATATATATATATATATATATATATATATATATAAATGTATTTCTGTCTGTCTGTCTGTCTGTCTGATTCTTATGGACTCGGAAACTACTGAACCGATCGACATGAAAATTGGTATGTAGGGTTTTTTGGGGACGGGGAAGGTTCTTATGATGAATTGCCAGTAAGCGAGTAGTTCGAGACCCCTCCCCCCTCTCTAAGGGGGAACTGCCATACAAATGAAACATAAATTTCTGCATTACTCGGAAAATAATCAAGCAAACGAAACCAAATTTGGCATGTGAAGGTTTTGGGATGCAATAATTTTTTTATGATGGTTAGACACTCCTCCCATCTTTGTAAGGGGGGGGGGGGTGCTGCCATACAAATGAAACATTATGACACAAATTTCTGCATTACTTAGGAGTTAATCAAGCCAACGGAACCAAATTTGGCATGTGGAGGTTTTGGGATGCAATAAATAAATGTTTTTATGATGGTTAGACACTCCTCCCATCTTTGTAAGGGGGGGGGGGGTGTGCTGCCATACAAATGAAACATTATGACACAAATTTCTGCATTACTTAGGAGTTAATCAAGCCAACGGAACCAAATTTGGCATGTGGAGGTTTTGGGATGCAATAAATGTTTTTGTGATGGTTAGACACTCCTCCCATCTTTGTAAGGGGGGGGGGGGTGCTGCTGCCATACAAATGAAACATTATGACACAAATTTCTGCATTACTTAGGAGTTAATCAAGCCAACGGAACCAAATTTGGCATGTGGAGGTTTTAGGATGCAATAAATGTTTCTAAGGTAGTAAGACACTCCTCCCCCTCTCTAAGGGGGGGCTGCCATAAAAATGAAACACAAATTTCCGGATTACTCGGGGAGTTTTGACGCAAACGAAACCAAATTTGGCATGGGGAGGTTTTATGGTGAGATATTACTTTGAGACCCACTTTTGCTCTAATTTTTATCTAACTTTTTAATGAAATATAAATAATATTACAATGGTTCCACCTCGTTCCCTCACAATGTTTCAAGCTGAACGAGTTCTATTTCTGCTAATTATACGAACGATTTTATTTTATACCACTAAACTAAACCGGTAAGTAAAATGAGAGATAAGGAAACGGACTGGTCATAACGCAGATACAGATTTCAAATTGGAAAAACACTTTAAAGAATTTTTCAAACTCAACCCAAGACGAATCCTGACTAATCGCGAATTAAACCCAATACATTTATTAGAATTAACCATTGAATTTGTAGGATTTTTCATATTATCTGATCCCCGATAACGGTCTGCTAGGGCGAAATTATTAACTCTGAATAGCACATTTGGTGCTCGCTCTGCAGATTCAACAGGAACCATTGTAAGATACATAAACTTGCTATGCATTTGCCCGAAATCATAGACCACTTGAAACTACAAACTATCGGTCTCCGAAACAAAATCGCTTACTGGCAATTCATCAACTTTCTCCATCGGTAACCACTTTTCGATCGGTAGGCAATCAATCACAAGTACCAATTATCACATTATAAAATATTCACGCTCAGTAAATAATTTTGCGCTAGATTTTCGCTCCACTCGAGCAGCTGGGAGGGGGAGTGAGCAGCAACAGAAACCATGCCAGCGACCCCGCGGCTGCAGTAGCAGCTTGGTGTTTGGTAGACAAACTGCATCCGCGCGCGCAATAGGGGCGATAGGGACGATGGACTGCATTTCTCTCTCTCTCTTGGGTGATGATTTACATTATTCATGAGGCCATAATTTGCATCAAAGTGCTCTTTCACGATCTCTGCCATATCGCTTGAAGTGGGAAATGGGCAGATGGTACGGGAGTGTGGAACGCCAGCAACATTGTTACCAATCTCGTCGAGATTCCCTTCGGTTTAATCGTGGCCAGTTATAAAAAAAGTGCAGTTATGGTTGGTAGCGAAAAACGATTTCTGCTACATCAAATTGCTGTTTACTATAGCAATTTCCTAAAATAATGCACTGCTCAACCCAAAGCAACGGTAATCAGCCGCATGCCTGCCGCGGTCCATAGTCGCTTGGTATCCATGTTCTGTGAATGCACATAAAAGACGATGCCGCTCTGTCGTTCCAAAATGGCAGCTTCGGTTCCAGGTCGCGCGTTCCATTACGCCAACATTCGCGCGAGGGTTGGTACAATTAGCGTGCGCTCGTAAAAAAAGTACCCTCCATTTTATCGTTCGAGTATCGTTACCCCGGCAGAAAGTGCAGCTCAACGGTGGAGGAATATATAACATTCAACTGAGCGGGAAGTGAAAACAATAAACATTAATTAGGCTTCATGTTTCGTATGTGTGTAATTGGATAGATCTTTAAACAGAAACAGGGACCATCATTGCGTTACGAGACTACTGGCTGCAATGGAAAAAATAGTTATCCATTCTGTCAAGTACAGGGAATTGATCTTCTAAAAAATCAGCCTAGTTGTCAAAATTCTTGTTGTTGTATTTATTTCATATTCAGAGTTCCTAATATATTAAGCGATCAGCTATTGCTATGCGTCTTAAGTCTAGATAAAAATTGAGTAAAAAAGCTTGTTTTGTATGATTGGATTTTTTATGATTTTGAATGTTAAACATATTATACAGGGTTTTCCAACTTTAAATTCCGAAAGTAAATTGAAATAAAACACACTTAGAATTCGAATTTCGATGAAACTTTTATTTCAAATTAAAGTTTGGTTTATGCCATATTGTGTGAAATACAACATCATTCAAATGTCCACCTAGAGCTTCCTCGCACACCTTGATCCGGAACAGGTAATTTTCGATGACTTTTCGGCACATATGGGGCGGTATCTCGGTCATAACTTCACGAATGTTGTCTTTCAAATATTCAAGAGTTTGCGCAGAGTGGGCATAGACACGGTCCTTCGCATAACCCCACAAAAAAGTCTAGCGGGTTCAAATCGCATGACCTGGACGTCCAATTGGCATCACCAAAACGCGAAATTATGCGTCCCTCAAATTTCGTTCGCAATATGGCCATGTTCGGTCGTGTTGTGTGGCACGTGGCGCCGTCCTGCTGAAAGCACATGTCATCCGTATTCATATCTTCAATTTGTGGCAAAAAAAATCGGTTAACATGCGGCCATAGCACTCACCATTCACAGTTACCGTCTCGCCGTCCTCATTTTCAAAGAAATACGGCCCGATGACTCCACCAGACCATAATGCGCACCAAACAGTGACTTTTGGCGGATGTAATGGCCTCTCAACAATCACGTGTGGATTTTCTTAGCCCCATATACGGAAATTTTGGGTGTTCACATAGCCACCGAGCTCGAAATGTGTCTCATCGCTGAAGAAAATTCGATGCGAAAATTCAGCATTTTGCTGCTGTTGTTCGTTCACCCAATCGACGTATGCGCGTATGCCGACGCATTCCATGGTCACCACGCTCTAATTTTTGTACCAGTTGGACTTTATATGGATGTAGGTGCAAGTCCAAATGCAAAATTCGCCACAATGATGTGTTTGATAAGCCCAATTGCTGAGCACGCCGTGGAATCGAAACATTCGGGTCATCTTCCACACTGGCAGCAACAGCAGCAATATTTTCGGCCAAACGCACATTACGATGATGCACAGGTTTCACAATATCCGCTACGGATCCAGTTTGTTCGAATTTACGCACTACATTAGCGATTGTGTGCTCTGTAGGCCGTCCATGACGACCAAAATCCGTCCGTAATGCTCGAAAAACATTTGCCGGTTTTTCATTATTTTTATAGTATAATTTAACAAAATTAACACGTTGTGCGATGCTAAAACGATCCATATTGTAAAATGGCAGACATTCAACTAACGATATGACGCTTTGGTTGACAGCTATGTCAAACGGTTGTCAGCGCAGGGCTGTATACTTTCGGAAGCCCGAAATGGAAAACCCTGTATAATACATTTCAACAGGCGGAATTTCGCCCCAGAATGAAAACTACGTATTTGTTCAAAAAATTTTTGCCGAACCGCATTCCTTGAGTAGTGGAAGTCGAAGTCAGAAGCTACTCTGTTGAACAGACGTTGAAGACCCAATATGGCTGAGTTGTATCCATGATTGGTACGACGAAAAGGAACTCGGAGGAAAGCGTGGTCACGTAAAGTTCGAGGTTGAACCAGAAGGTTGATGTTCTCCAGAATAACTGGGCATTCTGTCCTAGCTAATAGCACATCATATACAAATAAGGCGCAGTTCACATCTCTTCGCACGTGCAACGTGTCAAGAGCCATTAGTTGGCACCGGCTTTCATAGCTAGGTAGCTGATGGGGGTTACTCCATAACATACTCCAAACATAAATAAACTACCTACATAACATAACCATAATTTAAACTTATTATCTTACTGTACAACGGACAGATTGCGGTCAATTTCACGATCGGAATAGAAGCACCTCTCTCCAAATGTCTGGATGCATTTCTGAAAGTTCTCATCTCGGGTTTCCAGGTAGGCACTTTCGTGAATCCCCGTTGTTCTCGTCTAGGGGGCAAGTTCAGAATGAATTTGAGAAATTTATGTTGAATATGTTGGAGTTTAAGTCGGTGTGTCCGGGCACATCCCTTGCAGACAGTAATCGCATATTCAATTGTAGGATAAACGATTTGTATTCAATTGCTGGATAAACGATGACTCTCTAATTCTCCAGACAAAATTTTGAGTTTCTGTCAATCAATATTATATTCTGTGGTAATTTTCTCAACGTTAGACCTAAAAATCTGATGGCATGTCAGACTTCCTTGGGCACACCGGTAATTTCTAATTATCTTGATGAGATACAGCCACTATGTGTGGCACATTGTCGAAGGCCTTTTCAATATGCAAGGGTGCCATTGCTGTCGTCTTGGATATCGACTCATCCTGATGTATAATATTTGAAACTCTAGTAAATTAATGAATGGTGGACCTTCCCTTACGGGAACCAAATTGTCCCTCAGGAAAAATACCATTCTCATCCACGAAAGCAAGAATTCGAGAAAGATTGATTTGAAACTCTATCGGATTTCAACATTCAATCAAATACTATTTTTGCATCCTGAAATCCGTTCGAATCATGCTATGAAATGTGAAAACCTTGCTGTAGACGTTCTCCTAGTTTCGTTGGCTGGGAGAAAGCAGAAATCCACAATCCAGGAATTGCACGCTTCAATTATATCGCACAACGACTTTTTCCTTTTAGTTCCACTTTCTTTCATCTATTACTGTAAACAGCATAGTATAACTAGTTCCACAGTTCTTATAGAACTTCCCTTTTGTACATTAAATAAACTGCGTAATTTATTTAGTAATAGAAATGATATAAAATTTTAATCGTCTATGTTTGTTCAAGTTCGGTTGGCTACTAGCTCGGCCGGTAATTTTGTTGGTGTATATTAATAATGTTTCGTTTCAGTCTGTTCCTGCATGCCTATCTAAGTATTTCGTTTTCATATGTGTTATCTATGTTCTCACTATTACCATTGTGGTAGTGTAGTAATCAGAGATACTCAAAAATTCTATTACGTTATGTGTATAACAGTTATAATTTTACTTTTTAACCCTAGATTTAAGTTTTAATCCAGTGCATGTAGGTGTTACGTGTTACACGTAAGAAAGTGTTGTGTTGTGCATAATTCTGTGTATAATTTATACTAAACGGCTACACTTGCTTTCACGCAAAACAACCGTCAACATAATCCAGTCGTGTTTGTGGAGCAATTTGTTCTTTATCAGATTAGCAGATTCAAAAACTATTTTAAATTATTAAAATTTGGATGTAAATTATTACTTAGAAGACAAGCCCTAACCATATCTGAACTATTTTTTCTATAAAGTGCACAACATTCCCGTAAAACTATATCCATAGTATTCAGTTACATAGAACACATTGATTGATTCGGTAAAGCTATTTTTTATCCCATTTTATCAACTTCAATCAGCGGAAAAAAACGTAAAATCGAAAAACTTACATTTTCTTATTTTTTTACCTTAGGTACCATATGGTTCAACAATAAATGGACATTATCAAGAAATCCAAGTTGAGCCGTACTTTTCAAGATAAAAGGGGTGTTTTTGCCGCTATACTCGGATTCGGACGAATTTTGGAAATTAAACTTCAACTCCTTTGAAGTTAAAAACTTCCGTAAAATTCACGACCAATTTATTCCGTGTTCATTTAAACTGGATGACTAAACTCGAACAGATACTTTCTTCGACTGACTTGTGTGACGACCGGCAGAATTCAACACAACTATATTGCGAAAGAAGAGATCACAAAAATTCTCCGATAATCCCTAAATCTATGACTGCGTTAGCGCGATCATTATCATGCGACCGAAAGAGACGGATCTACTCCAACTATTTGTGGATCACATGTTGGTTCTCAAAACTAAACAGTATACTTTTTATCTCTCGCTCAATCATATGCCGGCCGCCTTGAAATGCCTTCGATTTCAATTCTTTTTTTTTCTACGCTAGATACCGTTATACAATTCGGTTTGTTTTGACTGTGAAGTGAGACTGCTACGATTGCTGTGTCTGGTTCTATTATGTCTGGATTGTTGTGTCTGGCGTTGCTGTATTCCTGTGGTGACTGCTTCTGGTATTTCTCGCTATTGTCCCTGGAATTGCGTTGACCTTGAACTCTGTTCCTTTGTTTCAAATCAGCTGATTTGTTGGCGACTGTATTGCTGCTACTACGGTTGTTGATTCTGTTACTGCTGTTTCTGTTGCGATCTGTGATACTGCTGTTGTTTCTGAATGTTGCTTCAACTGGACCGATTATTTACGTTGTTGGAATTCCTTGACACCAGGACTGCTTTTGATCTTCTAATAATGCTGACTTTATTTTCGTGACTGTGACGGATGCTCATTGCATTCCGCTTGTGTTGCTTATGCGTTGCTGCTGTGTCGCTATCAGATAAAATAAGAACGGCTTTTTTATTCTGTATTTATTTAATAGAAAACGACTTGCCTGGACTGCGGAGGCCACAATGACCTCCGCTGATGCCGTCTGGCACCACTGATGTTCCCTCAGGGTTAACGAAAGGCAGCATATGATGACTGTTCGATGGTGGATGTTGAAAATGACGGCATAAACGTTGTTGACGAGATGATCGCCGAAACTAGCTGGCCATGCTTGACGACGATCAAACTGTTACGTTTGGAGAATGAATAGCGCTCTTCACCTCTAGTGCCGTCACGGGTACCTCAAAATGTCAAAATAGCTGCACTTAGTTTCTGTTTTGATCGGGCGCACAAATGCGCTGGCGTTATACGCCGATGTTAATGGACGAACTGGACGTAGCTAGATGCACTAGCACAACTGTTTGCTTGCTTCATGCAACACAACATGCAACCAACACCGAAACAACACAGATTACCTCAGTTTTCTGGAACTGGTTTCAAATACGAATTCGCCAAGATTGGCTTGCGATTGAGATAGACTGAGAAAAAAAAATACGGATAAGCTTTTTGAAAAATTATAAGGTACATAACTTAACTGAAATGCGGAGGCCGACCTCGACCTCCGCCCTTGGGGGAGCCCTAGTTCTCCCCATCGCCCGAAACTGTATTATCCCGAATAGGCAATATGCAAATTTTCGAGATTGCCCTACGAAAACTGCCGTACTTTGTTCGCACTGTTACAACGCGTACGTTACCATCCGGTCCAGCGTGAATTTCAGTCACTCGTCCTAGATGCCACTTTAATGGAGGAGTGTTGTCCTCCTTTAGGACCACCATTGTTCCAACTGCAATGTTGTCCTTCTACCTTGTCCATTTAGTACGATTGTGGAGGTTGGACAAGTACTGTTCTGACCATTTTATCCACATGCTTTGAACATAACGCTGAACTTTTTGCCATGCGGACAAACGATTCTCCATAATACCTTGTAATCCTGGTTCTGATATTGCGGTTAGAGGTCTGTGTATCAGGAAGTGCCCAGGGGTCAGGGCCTCAAAATCATCTGGATCATTGCTCAAAGGGGTGAGCGGACGCGAATTGAGGATTCCTTCAATTTGTGCTAATATCGTCACCATTTCGTCGTACTTCAAAATATGTGTTCCTATCGTGCGTTTAAATAAAGTTTTGAAGGATTTCACAGTTGATTCCCACAGTCCACCAAAATTTGGGGAACGTGCTGGGATGAATTTGAATTCTATCTCCTTTTCTACGGCATCCTTCATTACTGTTTCCTGGAACTGCTGGTCATTGAATAATTTACGGAGCTCTTGCAGTTCCCGCTTCGCACCCACAAAATTGGTGGCATTATCGCACATTATTAGACTAGGTCTTCCACGTCGCGATACAAATCTTCTTAGAGACGCCAGAAAAGCCTGTGTGGTTAAATCCGCCACAAGCTCAAGGTGTACTGCCTTCACGACCAGGCATACATACACTGCTACGAAGCTCTTCACAGGACGACTTCGACGATTTGGATAAGCCACATAAAACGGGCCACAATAGTCTACCCCAACTCTTTGGAACGGTGAGCATGGGGTCACTCTTTCTGGTGGAAGGTCCGCCATTAGTTGTTCGTGTATTCTTGGTTTTGCTCTAAAGCATGCCACACAATTGTGAATCACCTTCCGTGCTAGATTCCGTGCGTTCACGGGCCAGAAACGCTCTCTTACTGCCGAAACTAATATTTGCTGTCCCGCATGACACAGCTTGCGATGGTAGTGTGTAAGTATTATCTCAGCCAATGGATGACGATGATCTATCACGTACGGATGCTTGCGGCTGTTTGTAATGTTTGCATGACTAAGCCGGCCGCCAACACAAATTAATCCATTCATTAAAACTGGATTCAGTGAAATGATTCGGGAGGAAGGTTGCAACTGACGACCATTTGACAGGTCTGCCATTTCTTGCGGAAAACTCTCCTGTTGTGAGAGCCGAACTACCTTGTGTAAAGCTTCTTCATATTCGTAATACGTAATTGCTCCTGTTCGACGACTGACGTGATTAACCTTTTGAGCATTGTAACGGAAACGATAGATGATTGCTACGATACGAATTAAATTCGGCAGCGCTGATTTCAAGCTGAATATTTCGCTCGGCGGGGTTGATTGCAGAATAGCAATGACAGCACTTTTCTTCTCCATAATTGTTTGATCTAGTTCTTCTTCGTGGATTTGACCACCCTTTGGCCAGTGGGATTCATCGAATATTAGCCAGGAAGGACCACGGAACCACAGCGTCTGATAATGGAGTTGCGCCGGGATCATTCCTCTCGAGATTATGTCGGCAGGATTTTCTACTCCTGCTATATGCTGCCATATCCCGTCTCTTGTAAGATGCTGAATTTCGGAGACTCGATTTGCAACAAATTCCTTCCATCTTGAAGGTGGCGACGCAAGCCAGCATCTCACTATCGTAGAATCCGTCCAAAAGTAGGATTGTGGTTTGATTCGAAGACTGGTTATAACTTTGTCGTACAGATGCGACAATAATAACGCCGATGATAGTTCAAGACGTGGAGTCGACTGTTTTCTTTTATTTGTTTTTAAATTCTCTAGAGGAGCCACCCTGGATTTTGACGTTAATAGCTGCACATTCACTTGTCCGTCTCCATAAACTGTTCGCACAAAAATACAAGCTCCATACGCTTTCTCCGAAGCGTCGCAGAATCCATGAAACTGCACTACGTTCGCATGGTTGCCGATTCCAACCCAACGAGGCACCGATATTCCGTCGATTGCTGCGAGATTTCTTCTAAATTCGATCCAATATTGTTCAATATCGACGCTCAGTTTGTCATCCCAGCCGTATTCTTGTTTCCACAGTTCCTGAAGGAATATCTTCGCTTGGATGATGACCGGACCAACTACCCCCAATGGGTCAAACAGTCGTGAGATATCAGCTAGTATCGTTCGCTTCGTGATAGTCGATGAAGTCCATGCAGGTGTGCTGAAACGGAAGGTATCTGTTCGGGGCTCCCAAATCAAGCCCAACGTTTTTACTGATGAATGAGCTGAATCCAAATCTAAAATGGTTCGATCGTCACGTAGATGACGAGGTACGCTCTTCAGGATCGCCTCGCAATTAGAATTCCATTTGCGCAAAGAGAATCCACCTGATTCCAATAATTCTATCAGTTCCTTCACTAATTTTACGCCATCTTCGAAGTTGTCCGTTCCGGTCAGCAAATCATCTATGTAGAAGTCTTGCTTTAACACCCTTGCCGCTGTTGGATATTTATTTACTTCATCATCTGCCAATTTCTGTAGGCACTTCGTTGCCAAATATGGAGCCGAAGCCGTACCATACGTAACTGTAGCTAATTCAAACGTACGGATTGGTTCTATCGGTGAATCTCTCCACAGTATTCGCTGTAGTCGCTGATCTTCCGTGTGGATACCTATCATGCGATACATCTTCGCTATATCAGCGACTATAGCACATTTATGGACCCGAAAACGCAGAATGATGTCCAACAAATCCTCTTGGACAACTGGACCGACCATTAGTGCATCATTCAACGATACTCCTGTACTAGTTTTACAGGAGGCATCGAAAACAACACGTAACTTTGTTGTGGTACTATGCGGTTTCAAAACGGCATGATGTGGAAGGTAGAAGCCTGTCTCTTCCTTTTCATCCTCGCTGATAGGTTTCATGTGTTCGAGTGCTAAATATTCGTGAATGAATTCTGTATACAGTTTCTTGAGTTCTGCATTCATCGAGAATCTTTTCTCCAGTCCCATAAAACGTTTGACTGCAACATCTTTTGAATTTCCGAGCTGATTAATCAACATTTTTTTCTTAGGTAACGTCACTATGAATCTCCCGGTTTCATCTCGTACTGTCGTTTTTTCAAAGAACTCCTCACATGCTGTCTCTTCGAGAGAGTAAGTGGTTTTCGATCTACACGTTTCCAATTCCCAGAATTTAGTCAGTTGCTCTTGGATGTCCATTGAAACACTAACATGGACCATCGACATTGATGGACCGCACGTATTCTCAGGAATTTTGCCAGCAAGAACCCATCCAAATAACGTGTTCTGCATTGCAGGTCCCTCTGACGTTGCCTTCTGTTGTCCCTCACGTAACAGCTCAAAATAATACTCTGCTCCGATAATGATATCAATTGGACTGGATTCATAAAATAACGGATCAGCTAATAGCGTTGACTCAGGAAGTTTGAGGATCGATGGATTGAAGCTAGAAGTTGGCAGCGACACAGTTAGCCTTGGCAGCACATAAAAGTGCATGTTCGTAGAATATAGCGATATGGTTTTCGTTCTGGCTGCTACTTCCGCACTGACTGCTGTAGTTGACATGAACCGACTAGATCCTATACCTTGGACAACTAGATAGGATGGAGTTTTCTTGAACCGCAAACTTTCAAAAAATGTGGAAGTCATGAGGCAATGCTGGGATCCAGAGTCCAGTAGTGCTCGTGCTAACTTGAAATTTCCGCAAGAATCTGTCACTTTAACAATCGCCGTTGATAAGAGAATGTTGTGTGTGGGTGTAACGGGTAAAGTGGTGTAGGTTTGACTTACAGTGACCAGACCTGTAGTGGGTTGTGTGGGTGTGCTATGCGAGGTGACAGACGTAACAGGTGTATTGTTGGTCGACGGTTGATTTTGTTGAATCTGATTCGAGCGTGTGAATTTTGGTTGTCGAAAATGTTGGTCTATTGTCGCGGGTCTTACTTGAGGTGAGGGAACTGGGGATCTTACCTGTCCTACGTGTAACATGGAATGGTGGCGCTGCTGGCAGTGGTGGCACAATCCTTTCTCGCAGGTCCTTGAGAAATGTCCCGGGTGAAGGCAATTACGGCACAGTTTGTATTTCGCTACTGCTTCGATTCGCTCAGAAATTTTCATTTTCTGGAATTTAGCACATTTAAAAGCAGAATGCCAAGAATCGTTACAGAATGGACATCGAACACCTTTTCCATACGTGGTGTGACACACTGATAGTTTCGGTTGACGGAAATCTGGATTACTAGGTTTTGATGACGCTACAGCCTGTAATACTGCACAGTGATTACGCAGAAACTCAAGTATATTGTTGTATGACGGGACATCCTTAGAATTATGATGTGTTTCCCAGTGACGTAACGTCACTGTGTCCAGTCTTGAGCCTACCATGTATGCCAAAATGGTGCTCCATTCTGCGGTTTTCTGACCTATTTTTTCTAGCATCTGTATATTTCTTTCGAACTCGCTAATGAGATGGTTTAATCCCTCATAGCTTTCCCGTTTCAATACATCCAACGAGAATAAAGAATCCAAATGCGCCTTGACTATAAGTTTCTTATTCTCATAGATTTTCTCCAATGCCTCCCATGCTACTTCATAGTTAGCTGCTGTCTGCTCAATGGAGCTTATTTTCTGAAGGGCATCTCCAGAGACTGAAGAACGAAGATATGTGAATCGATCCATTGGTGTTAACTGCGTGTTGTTGTGTATGAGACTGCGAAACGTGTCCCTGAATGTTACCCACTCACGGATCTTTCCACTAAACACCGGTAGATTTATTTCAGGAAGCTTGACCTTGGAAAAGGATCCACCTGATTGCCTTGTTTGAGGACAGTCATCATCGTTTGAAAATGTTTGCCGTTTTCTCATCTGTAACTCAAGCAGTTCTGCCTTGAGGTTGCAAAACTCATCGTCAAACTCCTGTAACACTCTGAAGTTCTCCTTCTCGCGTTCAGCCTCTGCAGTCTCTTCTTCACCGCACTTCGTTGACTCATCCTCCAACAGCATCTCGATTTTTGCTCGGGTCTCTAGAAAATCCTTTCCTACTTCCTCCAGCTTCTGAAGTCGCACACTGATTTGTCGATTATCTCTTTCTGAGCTGTAGTTTTCCAAGAATAATCTGATTAGATTCACACTATCCCGCAATTGACGCTCCTTCTTCAGTAATGACCTCAAGTTGGCACTCATTTTCACTTCTCACTGCACTGCACCGGAAAAGTGAAATTAATCACTTTTCAATAATAAATTGACAGATCAACCCAAACGTTCCACCCACGCGACCTCACGCGACACTTCCGATAGACAATGACGAGCAATGGTATGAATAAACAGCGGAAAATATTCAACAATTCAACGATTTTTTGAAGAATGGAATACAATAATACAACCTCTGCTACTTGCCAGAAATAAAACTCGCATGCATTTATTTATTTATTTTCATTTTATTTCAACACCACGGTCGGTCACATGCAACAAACCACCTCCCTTTCTTCATGCAGTACTTCTCTGAGTATTCTTTTATGCAATTTCATCTGCCTTCCAAACTCTCGAATAGCTAAGTCCTCCTCCAGGTATTTGCTCCAAATGATCCCCAGCAGCAGCATTCGCTGTTCACTCCAGCAATAGTGGATAAATTTCTCCTTTTAATCAACTTTTAATTTCACCGAATTTGTATGGAAAAATTCACTTTTCACAATGTCCGCGAACAATTAGTTTTGTTGTCCGATCAATAGAACACAATAGCGTTCTATACGACTTATTGTCCACAGATAATTCGTCCGAATATCCGATCCGTTATCTATAATCCGGAGATCCGGTTCGAAGGACCAATGTTTTTGCCGCTATACTCGGATTCGGACGAATTTTAGAAATTAAACTTCAACTCCTTTGAAGTTAAAAACTTCCGTAAAATTCACGACCAATTTATTCCGTGTTCATTTAAACTGGATGACTAAACTCGAACAGATACTTTCTTCGACTGACTTGTGTGACGACCGGCAGAATTCAACACAACTATATTGCGAAAGAAGAGATCACAAAAATTCTCCGATAATCCCTAAATCTATGACTGCGTTAGCGCGATCATTATCATGCGACCGAAAGAGACGGATCTACTCCAACTATTTGTGGATCACATGTTGGTTCTCAAAACTAAACAGTATACTTTTTATCTCTCGCTCAATCAAGGGGTGTCCAAATCACTTCGTATGTCAAAATCACCCCCCCACTAACCCTACATATCACGTGATTTTATCGTTTCTATGAATTGTACATCACACACAGTAGCCATTTAGCTGTAAGAGTATTCTTTCTGTTCTTACATTGTCCAGTTGCACCGGATAGCGGAGACAGTTGAAATGATCATTAATAATTAATTAATTAATAGCACAACAGCCCGATGTTTCATGCAGAACAGAGCAGTTGCAAGCAGCGCCTCAATATGGATGAAGAGAGGTCAGGACTTCGACCGTGAATCGATCTCCATCGCTGATGATTGTTGCGTGGACGTAGTTGTTCTATAACAACACAAAGATGGTCAACTGAAGGCCCTAAGTTTTGAACTCACGATCGATCGCTTAGAAATCGAACGCGCAAGCAATGTGGCTACGAAAACCTCCTGGTAAAGCTAAATTTCGTTTATAATTTTCGTTGCGTGTTCATTCCACCCGAAAATCCATTACAATTTTCAATTCACATATATGGAAAACGAAGTTCGATGTCGTATATATAGAATTGCGTGGCAAGTTCGTCACATTTGCACAAATCGATTGGATTTGAGTCGAATGAATTGCAGAATGTAATATTGCGATCCGTTCGGGAAATTATGACTCGATCGGAATTCAGAATACAAGTGAGTAGTTGATCTGAAAACGGATCTGAAATATCCGAGCAAATTATATTATCGATTTCCTCAGGGCGTATTTTGTCGACTGAGGAAACGAAAAATGTGTGTATGAGGTAATCCTCGTTTTTTCTATTCAACCCAATACATCCTGTAAAGTTTGGGACTGAATTCGTGTAATTTTGTAATGAAGCTTATTAAAGACTCATTTTTTTGTTTTAACATACGTGCTGTAATATCATGATAACGCATTGTTTTGGCCTGGCTATAACAAAGGCTGTATCGGTGTTGCTCATGATAGCGTTTGGCAAGTGTATGTATTCATTCTCACGCCGCATCGATCATGGATTGTTGGCTCAGTTCACGACATCGCAGAGTAAATAATTATCCATCAGATGCACTATTTTGCTTGTTTCGTCTCCTCTAACCTCATGCTCATAAATATAAATTCAAAATGATGTGATGTTGCTTATAATGAACGGTGTACCTGTGGCTAAATCTCGTTGTTTAATATTTACGAAATACCCGTCTTGTCCCTTCTGAACGGCCTGGGGATTTTTGGTCATGCTGGAATTTTTTTTAGCCAAAATCAACTTCTTTTGGAGCTGGTGAGGGAACTTTTCACAAATGAATTTGCGTCGCTCCATTTGTCTCGCTCTCAATTTGTGTGGCATCCTTTTCCAAGCTGCTGAATCTTTCCCATGACTTTAAAACAATGGCCAATTGCTGTTCGAGACACATTCAGTGTTTCTGTATATTTAAGGGGGTATTCTAGTGTAGAGGAACGAAATTTGGACTTTTTTTCGATCTCTGAACAAATGAAACAAGGAATATTTTTATATTCTATCCATCATATATTATCCATCATTTCATTACAGTGGAACCCCGATAATCCGCGAGCGGATGAACCGCACCGTGGAAAGCGAGTTCCATAGTAATTTTATGGACTTTGCGGAATTTATCAGTGAGTGGTAGGTTTTTGCGCTTTTGTTTTGGTCATGGCTTTCAGTTTATTTGACCACTGGTGTACACGACCTTACAGATAAATAGTTTATTGAATCCTGTATTGATAAAACATTGTTATCATTCTGACAAATCTTTTTTTATGTGTTTGCATTTTTTTTCGTCATTTATTGCGTTATCCGCAATTTTCGTGATCTGCGGTGACCTAGCCAGACTACTCCGCGGATAATCGGGGTTCTACTGTACTTTATCTTTATCTTTTAACAGAACTAGAACTAATCGGGAAAAAAATATTGAAAATTAGAATTTTCTTTTCAGCTCGTTTTTAATGACAATTTTTTTTAGTTATCAAAATTGAAAAATTATTAAAATTAATTGAAAAATTAAAAAAAAATATATTTACTTGACCCAGCGATGCTCCAACTTCTTTAATCCATCTAAAATACGTTTTCTCGAGGTCTGCAAAGTAGACTTCCGTGGCGGCGATGACCTCCTCATTCGATTCAAATTTCTACCCGGCGAGTGACTTTTTGACGTAGGATTACGTCTTTTGGGAACATATTGGGGTACAAATGGGAAATCGAAAATCGAGCACATCGTGAAAATTGTCCAATTTGAAACGCTTATTACTCAGTCATTTCATGATGGATTGATGAGATTTTTGCGTCAATCGATTTCGGCACTCCATAACAACTGTTTCCATTGAATAAAATAATATATGTCATGAAACTAACTATCGAAAAATTGAAAAATATCAACCCCTATCTTCACCCACTTCTGATTGGCGACTCATGCATTTACAATTATTGGTCAGTTATATCCTGATGGATTTACAATTGGATTTTGCATCAATCGATCTGAGCACTCCATAACAATTCATCACAATGAATAAAATAATATATTATATGAAACTGACTATCAAATAATCGTAAAATCGTGAACCTCGTTCTGATTGGTCGAAATTGAAGATACGGAGAAATCGGCATTGTAAATACATCAAAGTAGAGAGAACTTTTGTTCCCCACCGAAATGTGTTCCCTAACAGAGACATCAAAGCTTTTGTTAAGTAATCTTGCTGGCGATACTGACATCATCGGGCGATGAGACTAAGTACTTATCGGATCGCTCTCGCATAAAGATTAATTCAAATCGAATAATAATATCGGTACAGTTTGAATCGGTACAGTTTGAATCGGTACAGTATAACGAGAAACATCGTATTCGAAAGCTTAACAAATTAGTTTCGAGAAAAATGCGTTAATTATGTTTGGGTTGGGTCGTCATTCAACAACTCCAATTCCTCGTCTTCAAAGCGTTTCGCTGCACCAGGATGGTAATTGTTATTCAGATCCAAATTACTGTGTTTCTAACATGTTTTACTTCCAGTACAATTTATGATAAAGCTCTCCTCTTATTTATCTAAACTAGGGGTTTTCAGATTTTTTTATGGCATGGTACTTTTTGTAGCAAATTTATTTGACGGAGCACCTGCCTTTTGACGTAGGATTACGTCTTTCGGGAACATATTGGGGTACAAATTAAAAATCGAAAATCGAGCACATCGTGAAAATTGTCCAATTTCAAACGCTTATTGCTCAGTCATTTCATGATGGATTGATGAATTTTTTGCGTCAATCGATTTCGGCACTCCATAACAATTTTTTATATTGAAGAAAATAATATATGCCATGAAACTAACTATTGAACAATTGAAAAATCTCAACCCCTATCCTAACGGAAATACCCATCTCTGATTGGTCGAAATTGACGTCACATGCGGCGGGTCCCTAACAGAGACATCAAAACCAAGCTGCCTGGGGGAATTCGGCATTGCAAATACATAAAAGTAGGGGAACTTTTGTTCCTACCGAAATATATTCCCTAACAGAGACATCAAAACCATGCTGTCTGGAGGAAATCGACATTGCAAATACATGAAAGTAGGGGGCATTTTAATATTGCAAGTAAGGTGAGTGATACGAATAATTATAGCAAAAAGAAAATCAAATTTGGAGGTTTGATGTTGGTTACTTCATGAAATTTCATAACAATGACCGATCGTGTATTGTGAAAAATTTAGCACAAGTGTAAGTGTAAAATTGTATATGGTAGCAGTTGTGTTAAAAATGACTTGATATATGGAACGATTTATTTCAATTTTCATAAATAAGCACTCCAAGGTGTGTTCCCGCTCGAGAACGAGATAGCATAACGGAATCCTACGTCAACTATGCGGTCGTGTCTCGTACACAACCCTACTGTGACTTTTTTAATCAATAAAACAAATCTTATTTGCATTGACATTACTCAACTGGGAACGATTCTATTTCGGCTACGCGTCGCAGTTACGCGATTTACTTCAGAAGATAAATTACTATTGTCCCAGTGAAATTGAATAAAAAAATGGTGGGTTTTCAAATGGGAACATTTGCTATAACTTCGCGGAGACCATTTGAAAACCCCTGCTCTAAACTTTGAACGATCTGGTAATAAAAAGCTGAACGTATAAAAACGAGGTTAACGGCAAACATTTATAGTTACTGCAATGTTTGCTTTGTTTTAGTAAAATTTTAGTAAAGTCTAATACACTAGGGAACTCCCGGCTTTGGTGCGCGCATCATTCAATGAAATATTCATACCCAAAGACGGAAGGGTAGTTTTTAATGCAATCTGAGATATTGCTCTAGTGAAAGGTCTTAGGGGAAATGGGGGTAAGACGGACATGTTAAGACGAACTTCAATTGTATCTTTGGAAACTCATGTTTTCCAAAACTTAAAAGCAGTTTCTTACAGTTCAGTACAGTATACTGGTTTTCGAAATAATTGGTCAAATGTTTTATAAAAATGTGTTTTTCCATGTTTTTTTACTGAAATTAAAACAAGCCGAAAAGTAGAACATTTTTATCGATGCGGGTATAATGGACATGCAGTGGGGGGAATATGGACAGGTTAATAATATACGAAGCGTAGAGATTTATCGCTCGCGAGAGGAATAATTTCGCTCTCTCTCAGTGTTTGTGTGTCCAGTAACTGAAACAGAACAAAAAGAGAAAGCAATATAAAAAAGACGGGTGGGTAATGTCGGGGACATAACCGGAGTGACGTAGGACTATACAAAGGGGACAGCTTTTGTTAAATATATATTTTAAATATATTGTTTTATTTTCTTCTCCTACGTGAATACCTACCTATCTACCTGAAAAATGGATTAGTTTACTGTTTACTCTTTATGAATATGTTGATGGTTCTGAAAAGAACCTTTGGTGTTGTGTTTTTGTTATCACTCGATATTCCCATCTTGTTCGGTTAAACCTTCCTGTTTAGCTATTGCGTTTGCCACTCGCCACAGCTTTCACAGTTGGAAAATTTCTTCCCATCCAGCTTGTGACATATTGTACAGTAAATTACATTCAATGCGACGTGCCGAATCGCCAATCAGTGTCGCATTGGAGGCGATTTTAACCTGTAATTGAACATTTGCGATGACAGTGGTACAGTGTCGACTTTCAATGTGGGGTCATAATTTGGATCTCTATGTTTACAAAAATGTCCAACTAAATAAGTCGCATTACATGTCCGTCCAATTAGCTAAATGTCGAACTAATTGTAAATTACTGTACTTTCAATCTGGAAACAATTTAAGAATTGGTGAAAATTTAATAATCAAGAAAGTCCCCAACTATCAATAAGCTAAGAACAACTGGCAAATTCACATACTCATCAGATCCTGGCAAACAAATTATGAAAAAATCAATTTGTGTTTTATTATTATTTTGGATAATGTTTTAGAAAGCATTGAACTGTATTTCCTAAACTCTTTTTTGGAAGGTATAATGGCCCTGAAAAGCGTCTTGTTATATGGAATGGTTCCAATTTAGAAAACTTTGTACTCGTGGTTTTGAAAAAAGTTTGTATAAAGAACAAACCTTTTTCTTCTGCTACCTGATGCCGTTTTGCGATTGCGTTTGCCACTCGCCACTCGCTGCAACTGCCTGTTGCCTTGATGTCCACCGAACCGAATGTGTTCTGTTCCGAATGCGGGTTTTCTTATCGTCGCCAGCTAACTCGATCTCTTCGGCGGCCGAAACTATATAACGCCGGCTAGGTGGACTGGTGCACTGGTACTAACGCGCTCGGCCTAGCTACCCTTGCGGGGAACTCTAGATCAACACGGTTCGAGCGGGATTTTGCCTTTCCCTTCACTTTTCCTCCTTTACCATGTCCAGACATGGCTGTTTGGGTTGGTTTGTTGATGTGTTGTGATGCGAACCGATGTGGTGTACGGTTTGAATGAAAATGATCGTTACGGTAGGTAGGTAGGTATTGTATTATAGAGACTTTAAACTTTTGCAGTTCATTCGTCTCTAGCCTTGAGAAAGGCCCTTTGAAAACTCTACTCTACTCTACTCCAGCGCCACCACCTCCGCCCTCTTGCCTTGAGAAAGGCACTCGATCCCTCGCCGTCCAGCTCGTCCAGCAACGATGTTGTCCAGTCGGTGTCCACACAAAGAATGATCGTTACGGCAGCGGAGCGGGGATTTTTAAGCTGACTGGCTGGCTCGAGAATTACGCATGTGTGAGACTGCGACCAATGTTTCGTTCATTTTTTTTCTTTTTCCTTTCCAATCGTGCTTCATTCTATTTCGATGCTGCTCTGGTTGCCCGTTTTGGTCGGTACGATTTGAGGAGCACAAAATGGACCAATCAAAAATGGGCACATAGTGCATTTTGACAATGCTTGATATCTCACAATTATTCAATTATTTATCTCAAGTAAAATGAAATGTTATTCGTTATGATAGATGCGTAGATATATTTCCTATCAATTGATGCAAAACCCTTTGCGATCTATTGAGAAATGCTCGAGTTATAAGCGTTCCAAATCTTGCATTTTTTCCTACTTGTTCAGTGCCTAGATTTCCATTTCACTCCCTATATCTTCCGATTAGACGTAGTCCTACGTCAAAAGAGTTGAATATTCTTCCCTTCACTTCTCAACATACATTGGATGTGATTATGGATGTGACTGTCCATTTCAACCCCACCAGTGCAATTATTTCAATAATTTAAATTTACCACTTACGAATGTATTTACTTTTTCGTACATTTCTAAAGCCGCAATTCGACCTATTCGATTTTTTGGCAACATGTAGTTTGCGGTATAGAAGCACGTCGCACACAGTCTTTACATCGACGCAACACTAAACGACAGAAACAAATCTCGCGTAACTTTTGAAAAGGTCCTATGTAACATTCACATCAACTCGAGAAAAACGAAGTTTTTTTTTTTTTTTTTTTATCTTCGCTTATTTTTCGTCGGCCTATTTCCGCCACTTTAGTGCCAATCACCGACATCAGGGAGGCGACTCCACCTGTTCCTACCTATCAGACTCAACAACTCATGAGCCGGGCCAACTTCTTTTACTTCCGCTCCGAAGGAAGACGTAACCAGAGATTTTTCGCCTCAGAAAATCCCAACGACGCCAGCTGGGATTGAACCCAGGCCGATCGGATTGTGAGGCTGTTACGCTAACCATACAACCACTGGCGCCGTCGAAAACGAAGTTAAAGACCGGAACATTGTTTCGCGAATTGTTTCAAAAGGAATCGATTTTTATCACAACTTTTACCACTAGCAGCCAATAATACCTTTGAAAAACCAATCGTAACTGTTGTAATTTGTTTTTAGTTTGAAATTGAAGCCTCCGAGCGAGAAATGTTACATTGGACGTTTTGACTGACAGCTTTGTACATTGGACGCATCACGTTGCACAATGAAAATTTGAAAACAACTACTGAACAACGATCCAAACACTTGCACTTCGTGCTAAAAGCAGATCTTTATTGTTATCACTCGTAGAATTGCACTAAAAACGGTATCTACACCCGAAAATAACAAAAACTCAAATTGTCCAAAGTGCAATTTCGTGTTGTTTTGATTGCTTTGTTACTACGGACGTATCGAGCGTCAGAGGAAAGTGACGTCCGAAGTAACAGTTGAGTGCTTATAATTAGAATCTGTACATTGGACATATTTTGTATCGGTGATAAAAAGGTGAAAAGTATAGATACTTGAACGGTTGTTTTCGCCATGCGTTCAATGATTGAGAGCTAATGGTGTGCATCCATTAACTCGATTTGTTTACATTTGTTACTTAGGACCTTTTCAAAAGTTACGCGAGAAATCTTCTTAATGCATACTACGAGTCGAACTGCACAGATCGCAATCTGTGCAAACTGCGACTAACTATTAATCCTCACCCATCATAACCAAATGATTTTCTCTTGGTAACTCTGAGTTGACCAAAGCATTGCTAGACTGAAAGTAGTTCGAATAATTGAGTTACTCTCCGTCCTCGTTTTGTTTACAACTCCTAACAAGAATTTGCTCCATGGGAATGAGTGTCTCTATGACGTACGATTCTCGCTCTCTCGTCCGGGCGTTCAATTTTCCTTTCCGAGTGCGTTTACTTCGATGAATCTGGGTAAAATAAAAAATGCGCTACAGCAGATAGGACGACTTTAATGTTTAATGTTTCACAGAGGATTTTTCAGATGGTATTTAAATTAATCTACAAGAGACTACAAACAATAATCCCCCTCAAATCACTAATTTTATGAGTTAATGTAAATGCGTTATTGGCCAAGGCTATTACGACATCGAACACGTGGTCTTGCGAGATATATTTTTCCGCCAGCCCAAATACAGACCTCTTTTTTCGGGCCCGAACTGGTGGCTAGAAAAGACCTTGATTACCTTGAATTAATCAAAAAACATAAATTAGCGCAAATATGTCAACATGTGTTTTTTTTTGTGTAAGCACGTAAATATTTACTCATAAAATTTTTGGATTGTAAAAACTCTACATAATTTGTATGCAGTTAGACTATCCACAGTTAGTGTGGGGGGGGGGGCGAATACTCATACAACTCAAATGAATAATGATTCTCTGCTATCACAAAGCTGAGTAATTTTTTGACGTTTTGTTTTACTATTGATTCATTCAAAAAAAAAAACCTTTATTTTTAAATGTTTTCTTATCCTGAGACTGGCTCACCATATTGCACTGCTACTAAAACCGTAGGCTAACTTCAAGGATATTTTTTATTCATTTTCGGCGAATAATCAATAGAGTGCCGTGTTATGAAACATCAGAATAATAGCAAAAACAATATTACGATCATAAGGTGTTGGATAGGTTATTCCAGACGACATTGGAATATATTCCATATGATCATCTTTAGAAAGATTAAAGACCTTTAAAGGATAAATTTATCTTGGGCACATTGAATTGATGTTCATGACTTCCAGTCGGGTGTTTATCAGCTCTGATAATAATTGTGTGGTCCCCACAAAGCATATATTCCAATGCCGTCAGTTCACTGAAATTCTTAGCATACCGTTTGATGATAAGGTAGGATGTTGATAATCATTTGCTGCGATACCTATTTTTCCAACAGTATTCATTCGACAAAATGAAGACTGAATACCTGAAATTAACCAGATTTAACCATGCAAATCTGCGGTCAAAGCAGTATGTACACTTGAGAGATGCAACAAGTTTGAAGGGATATAAAAAACATTAGTCGTTCGATAAATCTACTGCCAGATATGTCGGAAGTCCACGATATATGAATAAAATACGTCCATACTAATTCATTACATTTATTCGCAACGAAGAACGTAACCACACAGAATTGAATTAATCAAATATGTGATCCGTTTTATCTACAAAATAAGAAAGGGTCTGACATTCAATCGAATTCGAAAGGTGTTTCGTGAAGTCACTAATTGAATTACTATTGGAAAAATTATTTGGAGAGAACTGTGAATGTTCAGAATTATTGGTATCTAAAAACGATTTTGGGCGGGATGAGATTCGCCCAAATCTGCTGGTAATAAAATTAATCACTTGCATCCATTACCCGTCTGCTGTTCATCGGGCGGGAGACGACAGAAAAATAAAATCGACACGAGACTGAGTCAGCCACTCACTGCGGACAATGCAATAGAGAATTAAAAATCCCTCGACGAGTGTCGTAAGATTTCAGTTGATCGTCTCTTGTTACACTTTCCGATCAAGAACTCATCATCCGCTCTATGGAATGGGATTAACCGTTTGTGGCTTGCACTCACGATAAAACTTGAGTAGTAGAAGTAATGTTTCGAGAGTGCAAGCAGTGGGGATTCCGCTTTCATATTGCTTTTTTGAGATCTTGGTAGCTCACCGTTCCAAGTATTCTCTCTGTGTACATATGAAGAATAAAAGAGCATCGCCTGCTGGGGGTGATTTAAAAACATCCGACTAGAGGGATATACTTATTCATTGATCGTTGAATGTGATTTTTTACCATCCCTGAGTGTGGGCATTATCCAACAGCCAGCGGATCGGTGCGACGTTTGTAGAACAACATGGAATGAAATATAGAAAGAACGACGTCACTTATTGACGATTATCCTAATTCGCCCGAATTATGGAACAACAAAATACTTCAATACAAAGACATCCACAACAAAAAGGATAAGTTGAAGCAGCTCGCAGCTAAATAAAACTGTACGGTGGCTGACGTGAAGAACAAAATAAAAAAATGACGCACTGCATTCCATCGCGAGCGAAAAAAAGTGCAACAAAAAAAGAGTGGCTCTTCTCCGGGTAAACAAACTAAATGGTTTGCTTATGAGCCATTGAGTTTTTTACTGGACGTGGACATACCCAAATCAACAATTTCAACTGCTGGGAGTGACGAAGAGAACTTTAAGGTGAGTTTTCGTTTAAGTGGAAATAAGTGTGAGTGTGTTTATTCTGGAATTCTGAAACATATATTTGAAAAACATTAAAAGTTAGGCGTAATTGTCCTGCCAAGGGACTCGTCCTTCATCTGATCGAAAATATTTCATGAATTCATTTCTGATTTCTTTAGCTTCAAAAGATGACTTCCGTGCTCGGTGTGGCAGATCCTGCTAACCAGTATCGTCCTGGATAGCTGCTCTCCATGATCCAGGGATAATATTCCCATCTAGTGTTTCGATATCTAATGTTCCTTAAGGACAGTGTAGTGATGGCGATGTTTTACTCCTTCTCAAAAAAAATTATGGAGATGAATACATGTTTTCGTGACAAGTTCTGCGTTTTCCAAATTAATTATCAGTGGTTTCCTAAATACACGGAACACACTTGCCAATAGCCCAAATGAATTTTCCACTACTCTTCGAGCGCGTGAGTGCCTATAATTGTATAATCTTTGGCTAGTACCTCTATCGTGATGACCACTGAAGGGTTTCATGATGTGTTCCTGTAGTGGATATGCATCATCCGTTAACAACACATAAGGTGATAAATTATTGCTACCAGGAAGTGGTTCGGGGTCTGGCAATTTCAGCGTTCCTTTGGCCAATTTCTTTTTTTTTTTTTATCTGTATTATAGTGACTTTCAACTCATTTGGCTGGTTCGTCATTTTTACTTCCATTTTTTTTTTGGAAGAATGTCGGGAGTGAGAATTGAACTCGTGACCTTTAGCGTGAGAGGCATGGATGTTACCACTACGCCAGATCGCCTCCACGTTGGCCAATTTCTTATAAAATGATGTTTCTCAAAAAACACCTCCGTCAGATATTCTGTGCCTTGACAACCAACATTAGCATATATGAAATTATAATTTGCTGCCACTGTTTTTTGGGTTTTGTATAACGACGTGTTTTCCATCACAAGCGCCTATACAATGTGGATAATTCCAGTACATTTCAAAATCTTTTGCTATCTTTCTCCATTCATTTTCAGAAGAAGGCATCTGAAAAAAAAAAATATAAATAATATGGTAATTTTTGTTTCGAACTCAAGTATTTATTCTATTTTTATTTATTTTTTTTCTAATTGTTCTATTTCCCCAAAAAAAATAATTGAATGTTCCTAGTCGTAACAACCGAGAGTGGAATAGCTGAGTTTCGGTCTAACCCGTGGTCAATCTTAATCTTGACCTTTCAAATTTATTATTTAAATTTATTATAAAAAAAATTAACTAAAATTTGTACTAGAACAATAAATCTTGTTAGAATTTCAGTATGACCATATTGTATAAATATTCGATTTGTAAAGAATAAAAATAGTTTCCTATACCAACATTTTCACTCACCCTGACGAAATCATTCAGAATGTCTATTAAAGCTCTGCATACCTCTGGAATAATTCTAGAAATGCTTGGCTCAGATATCCGGAACAGATACATGAGTGAACAATAGCTATCACCTGTAGCCAAATATCTCAATGTCACTAGCAACCTCACATCAGGTGGTATTGATTCGTGAAAGTTTGTATCGATTTTTTTTAATAATTGACGAGATTTTTCCAACTAAATATTGGAAATTCTCCATACTCATGCGAGTAAAGTTTCGGATTAAAGCTTCGTCCTCCACAACCAGTTTGTTGTATAAACTACTTTGAGCATCATGACTATCGAGATAAAGTTCTCTTCTCCACCACCGTGGCTTTTTTCTTTTCATTTTACGGTTTAAAGCGATCACCAAATAAGCTGCTGTCGCAACTGTTTGTAAAGACATGACGCACTAAACTGCAATTGCCTCAATGGAATCTCTATTGATGTATGCGACATGCATGAACGACGAGGCGCATTCGACCTAGATAAACAAATTTCGCATGCGACTTTAATTGAATGTTGTACCACACGCCGCAAACCTGTCTTCAACCAACAAAAGGAAACAAGCATCATGTCATATGTTGTACAGTGTTGACACAATGGAATTGCGGCTTAATATCGCTTCTTTGTCAACTCACAAACCGAAATATTAGGCTGTCAAAAAAGTCCTGCGGTATTTCCGCGAGGTGTCGTTGTAAGCGCGTAGTTCTAGTTGTATTCATTGTATCGAGTCATACTATAGCTTGTTGGAAAGGTATTTTTGCGCGCTATAATATAGTCCTTGACAGTGTTTTGTTTGGTTAAGTCGTTCGTGAGTTATAGTGTCGCAAATATGGAGCAAAATAAAGAGAAAATCCGACATATTTTACAGTACTACTATGACAAAGGCAAAAATGCATCTCAAGCTGCCAATAAAATTTGTGCAGTTTTTGGACCCGACACAGTTTCCATTTCCACCGCACAACGATGGTTTCAACGTTTTCGTTCTAGTGTAGAGGTCACGCTCCGGAAGGCCTGTCATCGAAAATTGCGACAAAATCGCTGAATTAGCCGAGAAAGACCGGCATAGTAGCAGCCGTAGCATCGGCCAAGAGCTGGGGATAAGTCATCAAACCGTTATTAACCATTTGAAGAAGCTTGGATTCACAAAGAAGCTCGATGTATGGGTGCCACACACGTTGACGCAAAAAACATCTTTGACCGTATCGACGCATGTGAATCGCTGCTGAATCGCAACAAAATCGACCCGTTTCTGAAGCGGATGGTGACTGGCGATGAAAAGTGGGTCACTTACGACAAAGTGAAGCGCAAAGGGTCGTGGTCGAAGCCCGCTGAAGCGGCTCAGACGGTGCCCAAGCCCTCATTAACGGCCAGGAAGGTTCTGCTGTGTGTTTGGTGGGTTGTCAAGGAATAATCTATTATGAGCTGCTTCCCTATGGCCAAACGCTCAATTCGGACCTGTACTGCCAACAACTGAATCGCTTGAAGGTAGCACTCATGAAGAAGAGGCCATCTTTGATAAACAGAGGTCGCATTGTCTTCCATCAGGACAACGCCAGGCCACACACTTCTTTGGTGACGCGCCAGAAGCTCCGGGAGCTCGGATGGGAGGTTCTTTTGCATCCGCCGTATAGGCCGGACCTTGCACCAAGTGACTACCACCTGTTTTCGTACATGGCAAACGAGGTAGGTAGTCAGAAGTTAGCCACAAAAGAGGCCTGTGAAAATTGGCTATCCGAGTTTTTTGCCAATAAGGAAGCGAGCTTCTATAACAGGGGTATTATGAAGTTGGCATCTCGTTGGGAACGAGTCATCGAACAAAATGGCGCATATTTGACTTAAAACAGATGATTGTAACTAATTTTATGAACAAATGAAAATTCAAAAAAAAAATACCGCAGGACTTTTTTGACAGCCAATATAACCATCAGCGAATTCAATTTTGTAATTAAACCACTCAAAATGCTTAATGTAGAAGCCTCAAAAATTACATCCACACGCGGAATCATGTTTGATTGTGTCTCCCTATTCCACTTTTGATCAGTATTCATTGTCATAGGATAGTTTAAATATTATAGAATAGCATGTAGGAGGGGTTCCCATCCACAGAAATTTTGAAATTCATAATGCAACTATACAAATCAACCACCTGTCCATTATACCCCCACTGTCCGTCTTACCCGCGGTTCCCCATGTTGCACCTCGCTTTTTTTCGATCGGTGTTCAGGAAAATTTTGTGTGAATCGACTAATCATGACGATCATTTTATGCGTCTTTTACATCAATATACTTTTTAATTGCCAAAAATGATGCTTTTGAGCTCACGTTCAGCACGTTAAGTACAGTGTACAAAAGTATGTACACTGTACTTCAACGGAGACTAATCAATCGAAACCCACTTCATTTGATCTTCAACCATTCAACAATTCAATCGGTCAAATTCCTATCAACTATATTCCCACGAAAGCGAAAGCAACCAAATTCCACTCGGGAACCCAAGAGTGATAGAAGAAAATGTCATTCCTCCGAGAGGCTGACGCCAGCAGTGGAAACAATCTAATTCGGCTATAATTAATTTAATAGCCTTCCAAACACCTCGCCCATCGACCGAATCTGGCTTGCTGGGGAGCTGGGGAGCGATTTGTTTATTTAATATTCAAAACAACAAATTGTTCCACAAAAGACACCACGATAACCTGTCCGCGTCGTGTAACGCGATACCTTTCGAAAAGCTTCGTTCTTCGATTAAATCTTCCAGCCAGGCGGAGGAGGAACACATATATCAGTGACAGAGTCGTTTGGCACTCGCGGAGCAGTTTATTGGAATGAATTTATTAATTCCTCAATTAGTGAAAAATATACAAATTATACACGCCGCGCGGTGAACGTTGACGTTCACAGAAGAGCAACAAAAGATTGTCAAAAATGTCAACTAATAATGAAAAACAGGCGTGTCATAAAACACGAGGATTCGTGGAATAACAGAACAGTATCTACCGTGGTCGTTGCTTGAACGCAATAATTCACTCACGTGATGTTCTATATTCGATAGAAGATCGATAGGTTCAACGATGAACGAGTTAGCTATAATTTTATTTATGTACTGCAAAAACCAACCATTGTGATTAGTGCGTCATAAAAATATCCCCGTGACCGAACAAGCCAGATGGTAAGAACTTCAAGTGGTAGCAACTGTGGAACCATTTTATTACTCCTGCAATTATCGTTATAATCCGTTTTCTCCTTACTACAGATACAAACACTAACGATCCTAGCGGTGTAAATATAACGTGTTGTGAGTGGAGAAAGAGCTCAAGGGTTTAGTCACTCATTTCACATTTGTGATCCCTAGGTAAAATTACAGTGATTCTAAGACAATTCATTGAAAATTAAATTCATGTGAAAATATCTTCTGAACGAGAGGATTCGCAACTGTTGGGTTCGAGCAAAAAGTATCAACAGTGACGGACAAAGCGATAAGATCATTACTCATTTAAACAGATCCTATTGCCAACCACATTACAGTATGAAAAAATCATTATTTGATCACATAATCCTTAGCAAAAGGCCAAGAAGCAAATATTAATGTGGAACATTATTTTTAAGCTCTATTTTTCGGCGAATGAAATATTTTTAGCATGAAACCAAGTACCGAAATCAATATAGGAGAGTTTACTTAAATCTAAAACATATTAGGAAAATACAAAATAAAACTGGTTTGTTAAATTATCAAAAATCCCATTCATGTTACTTTAATTGATTGATTTAATTGATTGATATCCTATTCTCTGTCGGATTAGGTGACCCGAAGGCAGATTCAAAATGTCAAATTTTCAAAGAAAATTTCTACACCACGTTATTCGATTACTTAAAACGCGTAGTCCTGACTTTTACTTAGCAATATGTTAGTTATTTAAAATCATTATCAGGAACAATTTTCGTTTAAGATTTTTTCACGACTTATGTAAAACGTGCTACTTTATTACGTAGAATACATATTCGGTACGGGAAAGTAATTTTTGATTAATAATTTTTATATTCAAAGTGAGTTTGTTACGCTTTAAAATTCATTCTCTTCCCAAAAGCAGGACAAGAAGCTCAATGCCATCAACGCGAATAGTTGGGATCCAATTTTTGAATTGTTTTTCAATCATGCTGAAAAGGTTCAATTGCAATTACTTCAGTGTTTCTGATACATAAAAAATATAACACGGTACAGGTATTCAAGTAGCACTGTGTAAATGAACTATTCATGTAGGACATTTATGGAGACAATACAACGCAGAGTTCTTAGACATACGACAGTTTCATTGCCAGTATCTGTAAGCGTAAATCAAACCGTTCAACATCATAGATGAGCTTGGCTATAACAGACAGACGACGCGATGCGATGTCAGAGCCATAAACAGATGAGGACCTTTGCCCAGATCACAATCTAAATGTCAACGTAAAGTAGAGAGAAAGAGCTAAATTTAAACACCTTTCTTTTTACGAGTTCCGTGTATCAGATGCTTGTTTTTTGGTCCCTCCGATCGCCCGATAAGGATCGCCACTAGTTGATGGTGGTGGGATGAAACATGCTACCTGCTTTCTCCGCTCGATTTTTTCCATTTCGTTTTTATTAACGAGATAATCATGGTTTCCGTAGCATTTAACATTTTTTTAATGAATTGTTTTAAGAGAAGTGCTAGTCGCATTGCCCGATAACGACCGATGTACAGTTATAAATTTTCATGTGAGGCTATAAAGTGTCCTTCCAGGATTTTGGCCACCATCTATGAGGCAGCCCATTGGACGAATGAAGGAACGATTTTAGATTCCTTGAAATAATGTCTTGGTATTGCGTTAGACTGTTCGGAGACGCTTCCGTGAAATCCTGCAGAGGTTTGAGCTAGACGAGTTATCTATGAGGTAATAGTTTTAACAAAATTTGATTAACACGATCGAACAGTTTTTTTTTAAAGCTAATGGTGGTGAATTTCGCTTACCACAAGATTTTTCCGCTCCACACTATTGTATATCTTACATCACACGCCACAATCTGCTTCCTAAAAGGTGTGTTTTCAATGCGTTTATATATCAGGTCGCAGATTGTGATATATAATACGTAACGCGGCTTCACCAGATGTTCACGAACAGTGGCTTCAGATATCTGTAGTGAATCTACTAATTCATGTAAGGTCATGTTTTTGCGCGAAGGATAGAAACCGCACAACAAAAATCGCATAAAAGTTCCTATGAAACATCACGATTAGCTTGGAAAAATGAGTTTGTCTACACAATTAGAAAAAACATAATTAATGCGGTGGATAGCGACCATAACATAGGGTCAGTCATATATAACGACAGGTACAATCAACGGAAAATCGACCGGGACAAGTGCCTCTAGAAGTGCCCGCTGCCCTACCTGCGGTCTCATGGAGGTGAGAAGCTGTTTTTGATTTGGCATCCTGCCGGCCAGTGATAAACTGGTTCAGAGTTAATAATATAGTTTTTGCACCAAAAGACGTCAACCCATTGAACTCGCCTGGATATTTAGAAATTGTAGGCCAAACACCTTAGGGTGATGAAGAACGAGGTGACTCCAAACAAACAGTGGGTAAACGTTTTAACCCTTTCGTCGCCCCGTCAGATATGGGTGACACTTTCCTCGTTCAAATTGAATAGGATTTTCAAAATGAATTTGACAGCATACGCACCTAAATGTAACTATAGGATATGTAGAAAAATAATAAAATCATAATCATATAAATATAATGTTTATACTATACTTTTTATCAATTTATAGTACGGAAGGTTTGTACTGGAGTTTTTTGCGAAACCCGTATAATATGACTTTGGCATGTGCTATTGTTGTCAATTCGTCTTCAAATAGAAATAAAATTCACTAGGTCATGTAAAAGTTGTTTGATCTTCAAACTATGTTTGATCTTCATTTAATAAATCATCCGCAATTTGGGCCTCGCGAGAAACTCAAAAACGGCGCATTGGGCGACGAACGTGTTAAAAGAAATCAGCTACATCATTGCCCAAAACTTTTTGAGTAGTATAGAGGACAAGATGCGGGCGTTCGGTTACGCAGAGCAGTTTTATCGAAGCAATGAAGTAGAAACCTAGCAATGATGTGTCTAGTTCATTCCTGCGAGTTCGAAGAAAATCCGAATCGAAGAGAAACAGTTGGCCAGGAACTGGGTATAGACCATAAAACCGTTTGGAACCATTTGCAGACGATTGGATTCCAAAAAAGCTGGATGTATGGGTGCCACACGAGTTGACGCAAAAACATCTTTTAGACCGAATCAACGCCTGCGATGCACTGCTGAAACGGAACGAACTCGACCCATTTTTGAAGAAGATGGTGACTGGTGATGAAAAGTGGATCAAGTACGACAACCTAAAGCGAAAAAATTATAGGAGGTTGTGTCCAAGATACGACCGCATTGTTGACGCCGGACTACGCTGTTATTTTATATAAGTCGCTTGATTATACCTTCGGATATTATTCTATAATGCTGTGAAATTTTAGAAACAACTGCTCAGTAGAACAATCTCTGAAATGATTTTTTCATTGTAGAATCAGTTGATGATAATTGATTGATGATTCATTCTTGCCCTCGCAAAACAATCGTATGTCGTAATTTATTTCATGTCAATGTATTGAAAATTTACCTCGAAGGCTATTCCGGTGGCCTTTTTCTAAATTGACATAGACTCGGCTACAATCGATTATATACATGTAGCAGCAGCACCATTATTCCATATCTCATAACAATATATCTTTGGCACCGCATATAAACAACAACAATGACAACACTTGCAAGTATCAAATGTCATGCTACATGTAATTTAGTATTGCCTCAAAGGAATCGCACCTCTAGATATCGTTCGTACAAACTAAGCGTAAACCAAGCGCCAATCAAGCGTTCACCATAGCATGCATACAGAGCCATACATTGGTGGCTTGAAACTACTAGCAATATAAACATTTCTCATCATTTTGCGCTATTCTCAAGAGAAACGCTTCTGCTAATATTACTGGCCTCGAAAAGAGTTGCATTACTTTCTCATGCTCGAGAGAAGCGCAGCTGTCACCCTTAGTGGAGGAAGTTTTACTACTGGCAAGCAAAACCTAATTACATACAAAATTCCAGAACATTTACTTTCTTGATGACTAAACAAGAGAAATAAACTCTTTTTGTTAATAACAACCTCGAAAACAGTAGCAATGCTTCATTATGATCAATATTAGCGCAAATGCAATCCTAGTTGAAGGCAGTTTTGCGGCTGGCATGCGAACCCAAATAACTTATAACATTCCAGTAAGACATTCAAGATGTTTGGTATTCCTAAATAATGTTTTGGTGCACAACCTTAACGTCTGCTTCGCCATAACGTCAGTTTAATGCATTGATGTATTCTCAAAGGCACCAACGAAGCCCTTATGAAGACGGAAAATAAACAATGTTAACTGCTTGGAAAAAGACTGAATTATGCCACACAGCTTGTACTATGCTGTAACACCCATCGATGCGAATTCGCTGATGAGTTTGTCAAGAGCGACCGCCTTCACCACCAGCGGGGGGAGCTTGATTTTGGTTGCTGCCTGGGTAACGGCGTTTACATTTTCGACCGACGCGCCGAAATCGCCTACTTCGCTGTTGTTCGGTGCAGTGTCACATTCGCGAAAGCTCGGTTCAGTGCGAGCGCTTTTCACTGCACTAACATCGCGTGCATCATTAGATGACGCTTACCTCGTAATTTTATTGCCCCTGGCAATGCGTTCGTTTTTTGCAGGGCTCGAGCCTGCCTTCCTCTTCTTCTTGCTCATCGCGCACTACGCGAAGCGTCCAATTTATGACGCGGAAAGAAGAACACACGATACGAATAACGCGAAAAACGAACAGAAAAATCAAACGACGATTTCCAAGTTGGATTACCACTGGTGGGGTCCAATCTTAGATCGAAGCGCAGCGAAAGCAAAGTGAACTGGATTACTCAACAGTCCGATGCCGAATGAAAGTTTGCCTCAGCGAGATCCACTGTTTATACTCTAGGCAAGTATTCCTCTTCATTCTTCTCCTTTTCCTTTGTTCACGGAGACTTTAAATCCTACGATTTCCCCTCCGCTGGTCGTCGATAAGTTGCTCGTTATTGATAGCTCTGTTCGGGAAAGCACTCAAATGGACAGAACAAATGTATGGGAAAATAGAAACACTTAAATTTTTCATGAATTTTAACCATTTACTAATCAGGGGATTCTAATGTATGGCATGTTAAACAAATCTTACAGAATTTCCGATTCGTTTAGTATGTAAATCGCCAAAATACGTTCGCGGCAAAAATAGTTATTAACGTTAACTTTATTTCATAAAAACGTGACCTGTTTTCTGATTTGACACCCTTAATGAAAGACGTAGTTCTACGTCAAAAAATCGTGATCGAAGCGCGGTGAGTGGGCCCAAACCATCGCCAAGCTCGGATTGACGGCCAGGAAAGTTTTGCTGTGTGTTTGGTGGGATTGGAAGGAAATCATCCACTATGAGCTGCTCAACTATGGCCAGACCCTAAATTCGGTTCTCTACTGTGAGCAGCTTGATCGTTTGAAGCAGGCGATTGACCAGAAGTGGCCAGAAATGATCAATAGGAATGGTGTTGTTTTCCACCAGGACAACGCTCGGCCTCACACATCTTTGATGACCCGCCAGAAGCTACGGGAGCTCGGATGGGATGTCATATTGCACCCACTGTATAGTCCGGACCTGTCTCCAAGTGATTATCATCTCTTCCGGTCCATGCAAAACGTTCTTGGTGATACAAAGTTGGCATCAAAAGAGACTTGCGAAAACTGGCTCGGTGGTTATAAGAGAGATAATGAAGTTGCCTTCTCAATGGCAACAAGTTTTCGAACAAAACGGCGCATATTTGACATAAATTGGATAATTTTGTGTATGTTAAATGAAGCGTCAAATTTGTTTATTTGTTTATTTGTTTAGATATAACATTCATCTGACAAAATCGTCTTAATGAACAAAAATTAGTAAAATAGTCGAACAAAAACATAACATTAAACACATCGGGATTCTCAATTCGGTTTCTGAAGCGTAGTGATGATTCTCCAAAGTCATAAAACTGCTCTACGGATGAAAAGGTTCTGATCATTTCCGTGACCGGCTCATGTTGACCATACGATGAACGATGTGCAAGCGGTTGCAGGAAAAACGAGGATCGTAGAATTCTACTGGGAGCGCGAAAGTTCATCTTCTCGAGCAAGTTAGGCGCATCGATTTCACCACAAAGAAGTTTGGCAACGAAGGTGGCTTGTTGAATACGCCTACGACGCTCAAGAGTATTCAAGTTCAGTAAGCGACATCTAGCTGTATATGACGGCAGGTTCCGCGGGTCACGCCAAGGCAGATTCCCAAGCGCTCTACGGATGAACCATTTTTGAATCCGCTCAATCCTGGCGATCCACATGTGTTGGTACGGGCTCCATACTACAGATCGTTTTTCTATGGAAACTCATGATGACACATTTATTTATACTGATAGTTAGTTTGTTCAGGCGACACCAACTCACAAACTGGTCAAGCAGGCTCTGTAACCGTCGGCAATCCTCGAGGGTTTCGATGACTAGATAGATTTTCAAGTCGTCTGCATATATCGACACACAGTCACATGCTAGAATAAGCGACACATCGTTATAGAAGATCGCGAACAGCGGTGGTCCAAGATTGCTGCCTTGCGGAACACCCGAAGAAACAGCAAACGGAGATGAAGTGTGAGACAGGAGCTTGACACGGAGCGTTCTTCCAGACAGGTATGATCTCAGCCAGTTGATGAATTCGTCGGAAGCACCAAGACGGGATAGTTTTCTCAGTAGGATGCGATGGTCAATTCGATTGAAAGCTGCTTTTATGTCGGTGTAGATAGCATCAACTTGAGCGCGTTCCTCTAGACGGGTGATACAAAACGACGAAAACTCGAGAAGATTGGTGCTAACCGAGCGTCCTGACATAAAGCCATGTTGTACTGGTGAGATATAACGCTTAACTTCGAAAAAGACAGCATCGTTCACGATCAACTCAAAAAGCTTGGAGGCGGCAGATAAACTGGTTATGCCACGATAGTTAGCCACGTTACACTTATCACCTTTCTTAAACACGGGAAACATAAAGGAATGCTTCCACACATCTGGAAAAACCCCTTGACTCAACGAAGCTGTGTAAATACGGGAGAGCGGTAAAGCCAAAGATGTAGCACAGCGGCAAAAAACTATAGCTGGCACGCCATCTGGGCCAAGAGCTGTTGAACGTTTCAATTTTTTTACGCCCTTCTCAACCATCTGTGGGGTAACGACGAATGGTCCCAAGTCTATTAAACTCTCTGGAACGTTAGCTGCAGCTCACTCGGCTTCTGACGGGGTGGCTGCATCAGCGACAAACACCGATGCAAAGTGTTTTGAAAATAAATCGCACATTTCAGAAACGGAGGTCGGTTCCTGAGCGCCCGAGAACACCTTAGACGGAATATCTGCTGATTTTCGCTTGGAATTGACAAACTTCCAGAAGCTCTTTGGATTCCTACGCAGGTTTGTCTGGACACGAAGCACGTATGATTTGTAGAGGGCACGGTTAAGGCGTCGGTATACACTGCTAGCGAGTTGAAATTTGTGTATGGTTTCAACAGTTCGTCGACGGCGTAATTTACGTTGGCAAGAGTTTTTGTCGCGCCGTAGAACGCGAAGAAGTGGAGTGCTCCAAGCTGGAGACATTGGAGGTTTCCTTCGTGGGGTATTCGTCACGAGCCAGCTGCAAACGATTTCGCAAAAACGCGTCGCCATGTCGTTAACGTCCTGACCAAGAGCGTTCCAATTGTAGCTGATCAGAAATTCGTTAAATGCAGCGAAATTAATTTTTGCGTAATTCAACGCTTGTTCGCCTTCGTTCCGATCCTCAACAGCCAACACTGCTCCTCTTGTATCCGATAAAGATAATACTAACGGAGGATGGTGCAAATCCACCGCTAGCAGTGGCGATACAAATTCGTTGATAGCGATGTTAATATCGGGAGCACAAAAAACCAGATCCAGTGTTCGACCACGAAAATTGCGAATGAAGTTGCGCTGCTGGAGACCGAGAAAGGTGATTCCATCCAATAGAACAGCACTCACCGCAGAGGTCAAAGACGGATTCAGATCAACAACAGAGTGCATGTAATTCCCATGCAATATGAGGCTGATTGTAATCGCCACATACCAATACGGTGTCATCAGAAGACGCACGGTCACACAGCTCACGCACAGAAGCCAAATGAGAATCATAAGCCCCCACGTCACGACTGCGGTCAGGAGGAATGTATACTGCGCAAAGTAATATCCTTTTCCCACGTATGGTAGTGGAGACACAAATCTGTTCCAAAGAGTTTCCATTCCTCGTTTGAACCGATACAGCAGAGAAGTGACGAGCTACTGCGATAAGGACACCACCAAATCTGGACTTGGAACTATTGGAAGGACTACGGTCACAACGGAAAACGTTAAATTCAGCTCCAAATAGCTGTATGGAGTTGATGCTGTCGTCAAGTCCGGATTCAGTCAACATGATGACGTCGTAATTATCGTAATTATCGATTATAATTATCGCATACTGCTACATATAGATCGTCAATTTTCGTCCTCAGGCCGCGTACATTCTGATAATACAGCCACATAACATTGGAAGTCGTGTCGTTGCCCCTAGAAATGAGAGGCAGATCAGGTTGCGAATGGTTCTCGATTGAATCGTACTCGCCTAGAGTGGCACGTTGGAAAACCCCTTCCCCAGACTCAACAACAGGACCGGGACGGCTAATCTGACGCTGGCTACAAGGCTCGACTGAGTTGGACGGGTTAGGGGCTTCCATGATGCCGTTAATCGTGCATCCCAGTAGTCGAAGCTCATCATCGAGCTGATCAGTCCATATAATCGATCAGAAATACGACATTTCTTTTTTCCCAACCCTATATGTAACCATCCGGATCGGTCGCGCCAAAATCGTTTGCTTCCGAATGCATGCTCGAAACATGTACACCCAATGCAAAGTTTGCCCTGCCACGAAATGTACACAAAAGAGAAGAAAAACATGTGTAACTTAAGCTTCGCCATTACAAAAAATGTACCAGTGGTGATTAGAAAGATCATTTGCGTAGAACCTCGATTTTACCATTGAAAAAATATGTATTAAATCTGCAGTTTTATTATTTATATAGATAGAAGAAGATATAGGAGTGCATTTTACCACATTGAAATCCATTTACACTTTCGAACAACAATCAATTTCGTTAGCGCAAACATCAAATTTACTAACAACGCTTGTCACTATGTAATTGTAGAACATATGCGAATTTAATTTTCAGAATTTTCCCATTTTCCTTCAGAGTTTTCCGTAAATTTTCAATTTTCATGTTTGGTTGGAATATGTTTGGTTGAATTATGTGTATTATTTTTACGGAACCCCTCTCCATTTCAGAGGAGGAAGGAGTGTCATACCATCATAGAAACATTTGTCGTATCCAAAAACCATTCTCCATATGCCGATGTTTTTCTGTTTGCTTGATTCATTCATGAGTTATGTAGATTTGTTATTCATTTGTATAGCAGCCCTCCACTTAGAGAGGAGGGAAGGGGTATGTAACCACCCTAGGAACAATTTTTGCACCCTTAAACCTCCACATGCCAAATTTGGTTCCATTTTCTTGATTAGTTTTCGAGTTATACAGAAATTTGGGTTTCATTTGTATGGCAGCCCCATATGAGAGAGGGGAAGGAGTGTCTATTCGCCAATTCGTCATAGAAACGCTTCGTGCCCCCTAAAACCTGCACATGTCAAATTTCGCTCCATTTGGTTGATTTGTTTTCGAGTTATGCAGAAATTTATGCTTCATTTGTAAAGCAGCTCCCCTTTAGAGAGGGGGATGAGTATCAAACCATCGTAAACACATTTATTGCTCCCTAGAACTTCCATATGCCAAATTTGGTTCCATTTGCAATAGTTCTAATCAATAGTTCTCGAGTTATGCAGAAATTTGTGTTTCATTTCTATGGCAGCCCCCTTCAGAGGGGGAGGTGGAGTGTCTAACCACCACAGAAACATTTATTGTACCCTAAAACCTTTACATGCCAAATTTAGTCTCATTTGCTTGATTCATTTTCGAGTTATGCAGAAATTTGTGAAATCAACTTTTTTTTTCGATGCCAAATGACTTAAAAATGCATGAAACGTCGAGTTCTGGTGTTATCTCGAAAAAAAAATTTTGGCCGAAAATCGACTTTTTGGGACTTAGCCTGAGTGGCAAAAAAATCAAATGCTTCGAGGCACCCCTAAATCATGTCCGATTGAGCTGAAACTTTGCACAGGTAATTTTTTGGGACAAGTCCCAAAAGGTCGATATTCGGCCAAATTTTTTTTTTCGAAATGACAACGGATCTCGACGTTTCATGCATTTTTAAGTCATTTGGCATCGAAAAAAAAAAATTTCGTTTTTCCACATTTCCTTTGCTGCCCCCTTGGAACATTTTAGAGGATAAAAAATCAAAACTTTGAGCGGTTTGGGGCACCCCTAAATCATATCCGGTTGAGCTAAAACTGCACATGTCATTTTTTTTTTGAGCCAATAAACAAATTGTATATGGTCGGTTTTTGAAATTCGATAATGAAATTTTTTCCATACATCCATTGCCACCCTAAAATAGATATATAGAGTTTTACCGATTCACATGTTTTAAAGGATTATAAAATCCACCTTCTATTGGTGTCTTCTATTCGTCCCTCATTTGAGCTAACTTTTAATCAATCACCAGATGATTATTAGGTATGTATTCAGACATTTTCTGAATTATAACAGTTACAAATATTGTAAACATCATGCTTGCATACCATATGTATCAGATTTACATAGCTAAACCATGTAATTAATGCATTTCGAAGCCTCAATTCTGATCATGAGTTGTCCGATTCACTAATGCTGGTTGTCCACATGATGTCTATGGCAACCGCTTAGCGCGATGCAGTTTGGTTGTTTTTTTATGGTGTCCTTCGCACATATCAGAAATAAAGTTTCTCTGTGTTGAGTGTGTTGAGGTGAACACATTTAAAATGCTCCAGAAAAGGTAATATTCTGAAGAAAGCCTAAATTATCATTGGATCAATACGATGACAGTAAACAGTAAAGCAATGAAAAATGCAACATCTACTTGAAAATTCGATGATTTCCATTCAAAAATAGTGATTTTCAAAACCGGATAATCAATGATCATTTTTAGGACAAACCATGATCAGAGGTGTACAAACTATGGTCATAATTTCTCTTTGAGGAAAATCGTTAAAAAAATAAAAATTAAAATAATTTCAACGCCTTAAGGTAGTATTAGCAACTAGAGACTTGGGGCTTTTCAACAAACCCAAACTCGTGTTGATAATTTTTTTCTCAAAATATATATTTTATTAAGGCACATATGGCGTTAGCCTGACGGGGCCGGGAGTTCAATATTTTGACAATTTTTGTCTTACGACTATGTTAGTAATATGTAACCGATTACTCGCGGTTGGCTCGAGGTTAGTATTACAAAGATTCAAAGATTCTCATAATTGGTATGTTGCAGTCTCCAGTACTATGTATGTGTGGCCGACATGGGATACTCCCTATTGGGTTGCAACTAATCATTAATCAGCGACGCCGCCCCAGTCTGTACCTCATATCAATCGTGGTACATATCTCTTGACTCGAGGAATCCAAGGTAGAATAGTCACTGGGCGGTACAATCTTCAGCTCGTGTAGAGTTGTCATGAGCGGAACAACCTTTGGCTCTTGTTGAATGTTCAGTGGCCTGCACAACTTTCGACCTGTGTATCTGTAAAGAGTGTGTGTATGTATTGTCGCGACTAAGTAAAAGTTTATCGATCGGATAGGAGGGATATGATACAGGGATACAACGGAGGAAACATCATTAAACGTTGACATCGGCGTTTCTGAGGAACAGATATAGATGAAGCAGAAGATCAGGAACGCGGCTACATTATATGTGACTTTGGCGGTCTTGATTATATGTGACTTCCATTAGGAAACATTGATTTACATTTACTAGTTACGTGAAAACATTCTAAATCGGACAAACCAAGATTATTTACCCTACTGTTTTTTTAATATCTTGGTCCAATATTCCAATAAATATCATTTGTGCAACTAAGTGTCCGCTGTTTGTCAATAAATGGCACCGGCAGTAAGTGTAACTCGAATTCGACATATCCAAACCGTCATAAACCAAGCTGAGCTTTGACACATTAGTGATTTTGTTTTTGCGTCATATAGTGCTGGTTGTGTAAATGTGTTTGATTTTGTGCCAAATAATCTTCATTCGGGGGAAGTGTCGATTTTCTACTTTCATTCGAAGAAAACGGCGACTTTGGCGCACCGAAAGCTCAAAAAAAAAGTGCTAGGTGATCAACAGTTTCTCTCATGTGAAGACATCAAAAGATGGATTGATTAATGGATAGCTTCAAATGACGAAGACGTTTACCGCAACGGTATGCTAGCTCTACCAGAAAGATGGGGACTATTTGAAGCTTGCGATGGGTAACATAAATGTAGTCATTTCATTACGATAAAGTCGCGTTTTCATAAAAAAAGTCACAGGAGGGTTGTGTTTGAGACACGACCATATAGTTGACGTAGGATTCCGTTTGGCTATCTGTTGATTTTGGATATGTTTGAAAATTACATCGTTAAACTCTTTGATATGATTTGGTGGCCTCCTGAAAAGGGCCGTTTTGTTTGGTTGTTGGGTATTGTTTGTTCACTTCACCAGTGTGATGATGACAGAAGGATGGTAAACAGTCGTTGGATGGTGCGTATCAGATAAAAGATACCGAAGTGGAACAAGATATAATGAAAACCGCCCTCTGTGATTCTAGACGAGATGCCTCCTGTGTTATGAATGGATGAATTAAAGAAAAAACTCACTAATTTAATATAAGATAATTACCAATGCCGAACACAATTATAATTTTTTCTCATCAGTAAAAACATGTTACTTCAATATAGAGAACACATATTTGAAATGGAAAAGGTAATTTTCTTTTATAATTTTTACTTTCCGAGTGTTTATTCAACAATTAATTGGACTAACAACACTTTTTCTAATATTTCTTCACCTTCCAATTTTTCTCGCCGTATAAACTTTTCATGGGTAAAAATGAACACAACAAAACAGGCAGCTTAAACCAAACGACCCGTTCTCGAGTTCTCGAAAATTGAAATAAATCGTTTCAAATAAATATCAAGTCATTTTTAACACAACTGCTACGATATACAATTTTACACTTACACTTGTGCTAAATTTTTCACAATACACCATCGGTCATTGATAGAAATTTCACGAAGCAACCAACATTAAAGTTCCAAATTTAAATTTTATTTGCTAGGATTAAGCGTATCACTCACCTTGCTTGTAATATAAAAATTCCCCCGACTCGCATATATTTGCAATGCCGATTTCACCCGAGCACCTTCGTTTGAATGTCTCTGTTAGGGAACACATTTCGGTAGGAACAAACGCTCCCACTACTTTCATGTATTTGCAATATCGATTTCACCCAGGCAGCATGGTTTTGATGTCTCTGTTAGGGAATATATTTCGGTAGGAACAAAAGTTCCCCTACTTTTATGTATTTGCGATGCCGGATTCCCCCAGGCAGCTTGGTTTTGATGTCTCTGTTAGAGACCCGCCGCATGTGTCGTCAGTTTCGACCAATCAGAAGTGGGTATTTCCGTTAGGATAGGGGTTGAGATTTTTCAATTATTCGATAGTTAGTTTCATGGCATATATTATTTTCTTCAATATAAAAAAAATGTTATGGAGTGCCGAAATCGGTTGACACAAAAATTTCATCAATCCATCATGAAATGACTGAGCAATAAGCGTTTGAAATTGGACAATTTTCACAGTGTGCTCGATACTCGATTTTCAATTTGTACCCCAATATGTTCCCGAAAGACGTAATCCTACGTCAAAATAAACGGGTGAGCAATGTCACGGAATTTCAGGAGAGACGTAGGACTACATTAGGTGCTGTCAATTCAAATATCTTATTGAATATCCAATTAGTTTTTCAGTATCACTTGCCAAAACTACATCTCCAGCGCTCCCAAAAACATAATTGCCGGTGAACAGTCCGAAAACTGTGCTATGCATTACCTTTCGCAGAACGACAACAAAAGATCCGGACCAAATCGGTTGTGTGATGGCAGGGCGACAGCAACCGCTACGGAATAAATTCTCACCTTCAGTTTTCAACCGAAGAACACAGTTCTCATCGCAATAAAATATTCTATTTATATCCGGGTTGAAACGTGTTGCACTTGAAGGCACTTTTAACGATACTCGCATTCACGCAATTGAATGACCGACCAGTGAATCCGAAAACACTCCTAAAGTCATACAAGCTCTCTCGTAGCTAAAAAAATATAAAATCAATAAAAATCAAATTGCATATTAACTCCAGCTTTAACACAATGTGTTGGCTAATCGCTGTCCAGATATTGCTCATCTAGCTTTAGACCCTTTTATGCTAACTTTCAGTGATTATCGAAACGTAATTGCTGCTGATAATTATAACCACAGAGCGATACATTTTATACCTCTCGCTCGATGTAAAGGGATAGAAACTCTAAGGTTCACTTTGGCGATTCGTTTTCTAAGCGATAAAACATAAGCAAACCATCTCGACCAGAGCCACCGACATTTTCTGCTGAGAAGTTAATTATCAAATTTCGTTTCATTATGAAATAATGTTCGAAATTATGAACAAGCGAATGGAACGGAATAATTTCATAGACCTACGTCAAAAAAGCGGTCATGTGTTGAGCTCCACTCTCTGTAATGTTTCATGTAATCACCTGTAACAATTTCGACGCATTGTTCCGTCTATAGATCCGCGACCAAACCCTACAACTAATCGGTTATTCATCCGTTTCCACTCTCAAGCAGTCAAAAGTGCACCGTTACTTCTGTTCTGAATTGCACACATCAAACAACGTTTCAACGAATCACGTCATAAGCTTCAATTAACACGCCACAATTATCGTAAACAGCATACCAGTTAAGCCCAAGCGCGCCAATAAGAGCATCCTCATCGATCACACGTTCACTCAGAAGTTAATTAAACCCAAATGTGATTTCCATTAATAATGTTTTTATTCGCTGCGATCACTTTCGACGGTCTTTCATCTCCCACTTTGAAAGTACACACAATCTTCGTTCGACTCCTCCCCCTCCCAACAGGACCATCATCGCGGTTTGTGCCTAATTAATTCAGTTGAACGGATGAACCAGTTTCCTATGCCATCACCAAATTGATGGTGTTAATTTTATGGACACTTTACGATGCCTTTCCGCTCCGGGAGGATGGTTACCGCTCGAGATCGTTGTCGGTGAGTGGTTCTGATGATTGATTGATTTCGATGGGTTTTCACTGGAAAGAGAGCAGATCGTCATTCTGCTGCGGTTTCGATATTTCCTGCACCTTTGTGTGTTTTGGAGTGTTTTTTCTGTGTGGAACTTTATCCGCTCTTCATCTCTATATTTAGTCAGCTGCCGGCGGGTTACTAATCAACGAACCAATAAAATTCAAATTTCCTCCCCAAGCTGCAATTTTACACCGGGGATGACGACGGAAGAAGAACACTGCATTAACATACTCCTGTTTTCCATTGACGACTTAATGTTGAGTTGGCGCGGAATTAAAGCAAAATCCGGGCGAATCGGAGGAAGTTGTAAAAACAAACATTTCTAATTAGCCTAAAATCGGTGCTTCGAAATAAGAGGAATTCTCGAAACAATCCGGAAAAGGATAACTACTATCGAGCCATTATTACTGCGACCAAAGTGCCAACCACGCACATTCCAGATGGTTCGCGGCAAGACAGCCGCCCTTGGCCGAACCGAGCGCGGAGCCCATTAAAACGGCCAACGATCAGCAAACGCAAAAATACACAACAAATCGTCCGTCCGAAAGATTGCGCAACTGAGATATCATAATCGATATGCGCGGATTGTGTTTTATTTCACTCCTCTTCCCAGTGACGACGATCCGGGTCCAGGTCCGAGTCCTGCCAGTTCGGCACGAGGTGGAGAACATGGACCATTTTCTTCGCTTCGTTCGCCAGCTTGTCGATCTGTCGACATGCAGCACCACTCTGTCTGTTCTAGCTCTCCGTTGGGATCCGCACACGCAGCGGAACGAAAAACAAAGAAAAAGAAAAACTCCTACAAATCGTGAATGAATGAGTCGGCCATCGACTGATGAATGGAATCGGCGCGATATCGCAGGGCGCGGGGATAACGGCAAACATGCCGCTCCTAGTGGTTCGCCAGGAATCTCGGGCTTCTCCGGGCTGTGCATCTCGGACCCAAAACGTCCGCTGAAACATTACCAACAATTCCCGGCCCGGGGAGAATGTTTTCCAATAACAAAAATTAATTGCATAAATTTTATTTGCTTGAACCGCTTGTGGCCCCCTTAACTTCAATCCTTCGAGTTTTTTTGTTAGCACATTTTTTCTGTTTCCGATGGCCAAACCGAACTTGGGGACCGATAATGTACTTTTCGTCTGGTCCTGTGCACACTCAGGTACTATTACGTCAGAAATTCCGCATACATCATACATCCGAAAACACACCATATATATTTTATATTTTCTTTGTTTGTAACTATCAGTCCCAGTCAGCGCTTTCCTACCAAAAAGCTCAATGTCAGCCCCTAGGGACCGACGTGGGGCTCAACGTGTTAAGCTGCCATATGAATTCGAATTGGAGCTAGGTTCTGATTCTAGATGTCAGATTATGAGTTTCTATGATCAAATTTAGGTTCAGTTTATACATTTATAATCTGGAATTAAAGTTCAATCCAATATTGCGGAACTGTGCATCAGAGTATTGCCAATATTACGTGTACCGGTAAGTTTCTTCGGTTTTACAAGAGATGGCGTAACTTGATTATTATTCCAGTTATTATTCCAGACATTCGTTGGAAAGCTACTGTCATTACGCGTCTTTTTCAGTATATGTCAAAAAGTTGAAGTGTAAACAACATTGTTTTTGAATATGTCGAATTTCGTACCAACGAGAGTGTTTTTGCGGGGAGTGTTACTTCATTACTTCGAAGAAAAAAGCTGCTGGAAGTCATCCCATTTTGGTGGAAGTTTATGGTGACCATGCTTGAACTAAGCAAACGTGTCAGGCGTGGTTTGCGCGGTTTAAATGTGTTAATTTTGACTTGGAAAACGAAACACGTTCCGGACCGCCAAAAAAGTTTGAATGTGAAGAATTGGAGGCTTTACTCGACCAAGATCCACCACAAACGCAACAAGAACTTTCAAATACACTTGGAGTGGCTCAGCAAACCATATCCGATCGTTTAAAAGCAATGGGAATGATCCGAAAGATAGGACATTGAGTGCCGTATGAATTGGAGCCACGAGACGTCAATCGCCATTTTCTTCACGTGCGAACAACTGCTCCATCGGCTTAAAAAAAGGGTTTTTGCATCGAATAGTTACTGGTGATGAAAAGTGGGTCCATTACGACAATATTAAACGTCGGGCAACGTATGGATACCCCGGCCATGCATCAAAATCGACTTCCGCGCGGTATATTCACGGTCAGAAGGTTATGCTGTCTATTTGGTGGGCCCAACTGGGCGTGGTTTACTATGAGCTGCTAAACCGAATGAAACCATTACGGGGGACCTCTACCGACGACAATTGATGCGTTTGAGCTGTGCACTGAAGGAAAAACAGCCACAATACGAGCAAAGACACAATAAAGTTACTTTGCAGCACGACAATGCTCGGCCGCATGTCGCGAAACCGGTCAAAACATACTTGGAAATGCTAAAATGGGAGGTCATATCCCACTCACCGTATTTTCCAGACATTGCTCCGTCCGATTACTACCTTTTTCGATCGATGCAACATGGCCTGGTTGATCACTTCTCCAATTTTGATGAAATCAAAAATTGGATCGATTCGTGGTTAGCCGTCAAACCTGCCGATTATTTTCGCAAAGGGATCTGTGAACTGCCAGAAACATGGAAAAAAGTTGTGACTAGCGATGGGCAATAATTTGAATATTAAATTCGTTACCATTTTTGCAGAATTTTTGAAAAAAAACGAAGAAACTCACCGGTACTTCTATAAGTGTTGAAATATTGAAATTGAAATTGTTAGTATGTACATACGATTGTATAACATGCATTTTTTTGTACCCTCTTACATTGGTACATCTACTTTCCCACACCCAGTTGAGGTTTAAATGGATTACCTCCATCATTGCGAATCTGCCAACGCCTTCCTGTACGAAGGACACTTGAAGCCTCCTGTCGCGTGGTCGCTACCGTCCTCCGGTTTGCAGAGCAGGTATCTCAGTTGCTTCGTTCTCTCTCTCGCAACATGCCCTTTCTCAACACATTTTCTGCACAGGTCAGATCTGTCGAGGGCTGTGCAGTGTCATACACTTGAAGCATGTCTCCAGTCGACTTTTATTTTGGTCGTCTATACCATTTTGTTGACTGCTACCGCCGAAAGCCGTATCGACGCAGTTTGCATGCCACCGTTGGCTTCTTTATTCGGATCGTCCTCGGAATATCGTCCAGCTTACACTGTGCCAGTAATTCAAACCTCAGCTCCTCGTCTGTAGTGATTTCGTCCAGATACCTGCACTCGACCACTGATTTCTGAGATAGAGCTCTCACGTTCGCTTTCTCGCCGAGCGATTTCTCGACAAGTTCCTTAAAAACTGAGCTCTTGACCGCCAGATCCTTCTTAAGCTCGAAGAGCATCTCTCCTTTCAGGGTGCGCCTGGTTTTCAACGCTCCCAGTTCCTTCAATTCCGGATCGTCTTGAACTTTCCGTAGGAGTGATGCTTAAGTCACTCCTTCCTTCACCACGACGATCAGGACATCAGCTTTATTTCGCTCGCTTCGGGGCCTAGGAGTTTTCTTCTCCTGCACCATTTTCTTCTTCTCTTCTCTCTTCTTCCGTTTTCCGTCTGGTTATCGACAGTGCGCAACCCACTGCTTTCACCTTCCTTCGTATTGACCGGGTTTTGGTTTTTTGCTTTCTTCGGATCTTCTTCGTCTCCAGGAGAATCCCTCTTTCTTTTATCCGATCGAGGGTTCCGAGATCCTTTCGGCGTCTCCTGTACCTCAAAGGTAATCTTATCCTTAGTCTCGACTAGAGCCCTTTTCGCAACTTCGACTCGCGTGATCAGCGATCAGCAGCCATAACGGTCCATTTGATGCTCGTCACTAGGTGCTTGATCTTCGTATGGACATTGTTTTTGTCTTTGATGAACTCATAGAGTTTGTTTACTCTCATTTTTACCTCTACAGGCTTACCCTCCCAAGCTGCAGTCCTTCAGAGTAAGTGATGTTGAGTAAACATTGGGGCAACCTCTCCTTGGGGTTCTTGCTGCAGTCCTAGGGGAGTGTTATTTGCAGATCTCGCTGTGGTCGTTCGCGCTGGTGATCACTGGAGCTTACCGCTTCTTGCGAACACGTTCACCTTTCCAATTGGTGTGTCGTCACTCTCGTCGTTTCGTCTATCGAATTTATCTTTCGTATTCATGGTCTGGTGGCTCCCAACTTCGGGCCGCTATCTCCGCTCTGATGTCTAATACCTAGTGCCTGAGCCTAGACGAGCATCGAACGTACCCGATGACTTGGCAAGTAATTACCGGGGCGGGGACAACCGCACTATTAGCCCACACGCCATTTCAGAAAGGTGTAGCCCTTCCTTACTCAGGGAACAGGATTGCACGACTGTCGCCTTTAGCGTTGAGTTGAAAGAGTTTCCGTATCGTATCCGTTTTCCATGTCGTAACCAGTATGTCGTAATCAAAATCTTACTCGCGTCGATCCTGATGTGCTTGGCACTCCTTACGTTGCTCCACGGTATTTCCCCCTTGCAAACTTCATTAGGCTTTACCGCGCCCTCACTCGCGTTGTCACCCGATTAGTCGCCTTATAGGACAGGGACCTGGACCAAGACCCGAAGTGCTATTCTAGGCCGGCAGCTCCACGGAGAAAGAAGAAGAGAAGTCAAGAATGTAACATGTGAGATTAGTACCTAGTGCCAAATGCCTAGTCGAGCATCAAACGTACCCGAAGACTTGGCAAGTTACTACCGGGGCGGGGGCAACCGCACTATTAGCCCACACACCGTTTCTGGAAGGTGTCACCCGTTCTTAAAGAGGGAACAGGATAGCACGACTGACAGCCTCTAGCGTCGAATTCATTACATTTCCATGTCGTGTCCGATTTTCGTGTCATAACCAGTTTGACGTAATCAGGATCTTACTGGCGTCGATCCTGATGTGCTACCCCCGTGCAGTCTCCGTAGGCTTTGCTGCGCTCTTACCCGCGTTTCCCCCCCGATTACACGCCTTCTACGACAGGGACAGGGACCAAGACCCGAATTGCTATTCTAAGCCGCCAGCTGCACGGCAGATGTTAAAGGTATTGTCAAAACCAGAGACCTTCATGTTCTTGGAAGATTTGATAAGAGCCATCAGCCGTGACTATCGATTCCTCCGGAACTAAGATTTTCGATCGATCGACCACAGCTACATCATGCTTATAGAGACTAACTATAGTTTGCCCAAGATTGTGAGAGGACACAAACTGTCGCCCCAACGCATTCGTTTTTTCAGTGACTGTTATTAAAAGACCACCTTCACATGAACCCTCGGACGAAAGCAAAGGAGGGATGGGTTTAGGTCGCTCCTTCATAATTTTGTTAGGACCAAAAAGGTTAAGAGAAAAGAGGTATCCGTTGGATCCTTTGCTGCAATTCTCTATTTCTGAGGTCTTTAATTCTTTTCCGTATTATCCTATTGAGATTATTAAATGTTAATTTTATCACGGTCGCCAGTATACTGGTATTGACGCCAGAAGGTGTTTCTCAATTGAATCAAATGTTTTGTGGTGCTGTCAATTTGGAGAGAGGTACGCACCTGGACCTGGACCGCACTGTCACGAGCGTTTGCTGGAGGATTCTAGAGCCTCATCAATCCATAAGAGTATCCAAAGGCCGATCGAAGTTTACACTGTTGTCCGCAATCCCTTGCAACAGGACCAATTGGCATGGTGATAGTTATCTAGGTTCGAGTGGACTCCCAATCTGGAAATCCTCGCTTTACTTCAGAAGGATGAGAAAAAAGTAGTGGTTAGTGATGGCCAACATATTGAATAATGTATTAATTTTTTTTTATAAATAAAATATAAAAAAAAAAGTTTTTCATGCAAAAAAAGGAACGAAATAAGTTGCACATCCAATACCATCATCAAAATACGAGCCCATTGTATTCCGGTCAGCATCTTCGGGTATTACGATCATCTCCGATTTAATGGCGAGTATATTCACTTCAATTCAATTGAATGAAGATATGGCTGATCAGGGATGCACCGTTCTTCGGGCGAAACGCGAAGGGCGAAACAAGTATGTAACAAGCATAATAAACAGTGCTTCGTATGAACCAAGAACCCTCTCTGTGTGGAAAAAGGAAAAAGGCGGCTAATAATTTTAAAAGTGCAAAACCGATAACAACAGTCCTGAAACAGAAATACTTCTGGTTTGTGGGTTCAAATGTGTTCGTACGGTGTGTGGAGACGCTTTGGCGCTCGATATCAGACGGTCTGCATCAACGCGATGCGAGCAATCCATTCACCACCGGAAACGATCCCGTGCATTACTCGAGCTTGAGTTCAACCGGGTGCTTGTGCTGTTGAGACCAGAAGGTAAGTATCCGGAGCCATAAGTGAATCCTAATGAATTGCCGCCATTTCACACGATGTTCTCATTTGTGACGCAAGTACGAGAAAAAAAATTGTACAAGTAAAAGTATAAAAGTGCAATTGCCCCAACTAACGTGGTTGTATATCGTGGATCTTTTAACGATGAAGATGTCACTTGACAAAAAACAAGTAGTGTCAGCTTTCAAGAAACATAATTGATTGCTCGTTTCACACGGACTACAATTACTCAGCAGATTGTAAGCTGCTCGACGTTCTACCGAAAGTGGCCTCGCACCACCAATTAGTGATATTCGATTTACCTATAATGTCTCCGTTTGTGACCAGATGAACCGCCTTTTTAATTAGCAACACCAACCATTTCCATACATACTCCCATCTGTACCTAAACGACGGAGAAATAAAGATAAAGTGCAACTAGATGTCGGCACCGCTGCAGCAGCAGATGCCAACCGACTCTCGATGCAGATGTTGTTTGTGTCGTTCTTCTGTCCCATCCAGGGTTCCCATTCCATGACCAGAAGCAAGGTTGCGAAGATGTCTCGAGAGTATATAAAATTAATTACTCTTTGAGGACAGGCAGTCTGGGAAAAACGAGTTAAATTCTTCGCACTGAGAAGAAGAGAATAAAAATTGGTCAAATCGGACAGAGCCGCGCATCGGTTCGAAGGTTCCTCAGTTTCTCAAAGCGGAGAGCAATCGGACCGATTTTGGTTTATCACTCTGTGAAATATTGACACTCATAAAATTTCAATTAATTAGCCGAACTGTACGAATGAATCTACCCACCAGAAACTCCAAACAAGCGTAATGCTGATTTATTTTAAATATTGTCATTTTCTCACATTTAAACTTGTTAAATTAAGATAAATTCAGATAGCAGCGGAAAGCAGAAAGTGTGAAAAGCAAAACTCACGAAAGCAAGAAAAATCGACAACATTTCAATAGACCTCCGGCTGGGCGCGACGGAGACGGACAGAGAAACGGGGAGATAAAACGTATTAAGAGGAATTTTTTTCACACCCCACACTGGCCGCTGGCCGCTTGCCGCTGAATCAGGAAGCGATGAGCTTCGCCCGCCGTGACACTAAATCTGCTGGATGCCACATGACATCGTCCGGGCGAGAGAGTCGATGTTTCTGTCGAAGGAGTGGATTATCAACGCTGATTAATTGATTGGTTATAGAATGACAAGTATGTTAAAATTATGTACGATTCATATTCTTTATTTGGTTACTTTAAGTATTCATTTCGAGTTGATTAGACTTCGCCCTCAGTTGGTGGTTTGGTGTTTAGAAAAAATAAAATGATGCCAAATGTCTTTAAACTGCATGAAACGTCAAGATCTATTGTCATCTCAATTTTTTTTTCGTCAAAAATCGCCACTCTGGGACTTTTTTTTCGGAATACGAGACAAAACGTATGGTTTAGGGTGCCAATGAAAATGGTCATCTTGATTTTGACGTAGGACTACGTCTTTCATTTCTATACTCGGGTGTAAAATCAAAGTTTCGAAAACGAAAGCGTTACGCCGGAGACCGAGATTTTGAGCGTTAATAGCTCCTAAACAACTGAACGAAATGGTATGATAAACACTTCATTCGAAAGATAAAATGTCTACGCGTTCTATACTTGTTACTTTCTGATCCAAAAACTTGTTTCAATTGTCTTAAAATTGCTTTCAAAACAGGCTTTTGAAATCACCAATCGGTATATAAGCGAACGACGCTCGGAAATCCACTCAGTTCAAATTGAACAGCGATTGGAGCATGTTGTCGCTGTTGTGGTGAAGCTCTTCGTTTATCATGAAAGCGCGGATGAACGGTGTCACCAAGAGCCTGTTTGTGCACCTTAGGCCAGAAGGGAATCCATCAGGAGGAGAGTGATGCCACAAACGGTTCCCCGGGAAGATCTCGAAGCAGCCGCTACACACACACACACATACACGCACGGAATTCTTTCCGTTTGGATGCCATTCAGCATCGAGAAAGATCCGGAAAGATCTAATCATTGCTGGAAAATAATCTGCCAGTTCCTCTGGGAATTTAAAAAACATTCATGTGAAAGAGTTTATTTGAATGTTTTCTATCCATGTAACACTGTGACGAAATATGTTTCAATCAAGTGCTATTAACAGATGGTTATCGAGTTAGCATTAACCACTGGTGGGCTTCCAGTATCGAGGAAAATGTGGAAATATCTAATCGTTACTGAAAATAATCTGCCAGTTTCTCTGGGAATTTAAAATTACATTCATGTGAACACTGTGACCAAATACATTTGGTTTTGTGATTTTTCAATCAATCGCAATTAACAGGATAGCTTCTGAAGATTATTCTTCCCCATCAGTAGGATATTTCCGTATCCATTATTGGATGCATAAAACCTTGTGCCTCCAACGTAACGCTATCGTTTTCGAAGTCCCCCAAATATTCATTCATTCAGAATGAATTCAGATTCAACTTCAAACAAATGATCTCTAAATCAACGATAGTCCTACGTCACCCTTGCGGTTATACCATATATATAACCCACTTCCTGTTTTTTCATATGGAACATCGTGCGAAATGTTGGTTTACACGATAAATTACCCAATACAACATATTAGCTCAATCGGACTTCATTTACTAGTGTCGCACACATAAAAATTTTTTGTTTTTCGAAAACCGAAAAGTCACTCAAGGAGAGAGTACAGGAAATCGGGGTTTTCAAAAATTTTCTGTTGATGCCGAATGTCTTAAATCCCAGAGTGTCGATTTTTGACAAAATAAAAGTTGATGGGTTTGGGCCTAGGGGCACGGACGGGATCTTGACATAGGACTGTGATTGTGTGTAGTAATTGCATTTGAATTGAGTTTTTTCATTGTTCAAAATCTGTAATTTTTTCTTTTTTGATACATCAGATGGAAGCCCTGACAAAACCGTTTCCTGTGTGAAGTTGTATCCTTTACACGGGTTAGATGAGACAACGTGATAGAATCCGGAACCATTCTGTTCAAAAATGTACACAAAAATATCATTAATGCTATCACTACCCGTTTCTTCTGTTTATTCATTTATGCAGAAGAAGACAAGGAGTCACATCACTTATCATTGTTAAACACATGTCTAAATAGTTAAGGTGTACATAATTATAAGCCTAAGTCAAATACATCAATGACTACAGTAATATTTGATAGATAAAAATAATATTTTATCCTTCGTTGTCACGTTATCCGGAACATTATAGGGGTTGTAATAACTTCTTAGCCAGGGGATATATTATATATTGAGTATTCTATATCTCTTGGGAATTTCGTGTAATCGCTATACTACCGTTCTACGCATAGTTGTCCTATGTTACTTTTTGACAATTTTCACTTTTCTTCATAAAACGAAGTTTTTATGCCTAATCTTCCTAAAAAACACAAAAAAAAGTTGTACAGTTATACAACATCAAGCTGAATTGTCCCATGTTGATATTCTGTTCATAACTGTCCCACCATGTTATTTTTGTAGATCCATATCAAATAAATCGTTTTAAGAACAAGAATTTTATGTCACTCTTTCAACAAGGCTAATGCACTCATTATTGGTTTGGAAAAACGAACTTATTCTCAGATAAATAAAAAAAGTTTAACAGAACACGTGTACACCTTGTTAACGAATGCACAATAACAATTAGATTTATATTCTGCAAAGGTGTTGCAGATCAGACCCTTTTTCATAAAACGATGTTTTTATGCATAATCTGTCGGAGAAACACAAAAACTGATTGTTCCCAGTATTTCAAAAAACAACATCAAGTTGGATTGTCCCATGTTGATATTCTAGGCATAACTGTCCCACCATGAGTTTTAAGCCTGTAACCAAGATTGATTGATTCAAATGAGGGGATATTTTCACATTTCATTAAACAATAGTTTCCTGCTTATAAAAAGCCCAGTGTATTGCTAAACCGAAAAGCTTAAAGCTTCTGGTAGACAAATATGCTACTTTGATTGCGTTTTTCTCATGGGACAACTATACGTAGAACGGCAATATAGTGAACTGATCTTATTGGGTACTAGGTTCTGTTAATGAACAGGAAAGGGAAAGGAGAATGGGAAGTGCATTCGAGAACGTGAAGCAGGCTTCTAAAAAAGACATACAAGGGAAACATGATATCAAGATCGCGACTACTCAAGCTATCATAATCTGATATGCGTGAGTATACCCTTTCGAACTTCTAAATCAGCAGCCAGTTAAGGCGAAGCAGGAAGGAAGCCACAATGGCGCTCATTTCTTTCATCTCCCTCCTTCACCCCTCGCCCGAAAATCAATAATTTTGCGAAACAGTGTGAAGAAAATTATCGTCTTCGCACACTTCCCATCAAATAATATCAACCAAACTCTAATCGATTACTCACAAGACATTCAATTTTCATCTGCCGTCGCACTATATAGTGAAAAACTCGAGCTAGTGCTCTGAAATTTTAATTTTCATTTTTCAGTTTTCCACAATGGTTTTGTTGGTATTGGTAAAAGCATCGTTATTTTTTCGACACTGATGCCAGACATCATAATCGAAACAGATATAAAAACCACTCAATAAAATGTTATTCCTTTCATTCGTTTCATGTCATGAAAATCAGTAAAATAAAATTGTGTTGATATCAATGTAAGTATTAGCAACTTTAACATTGGTTAAGAAAATTGTATTGTAGAGCTTGGAACCTTGCCACGGCTACCTATGCTTTCAAAAATAGTGAACGGAAAAATAATTACATGCAATCAAAATGCCTCGGCCAACGAAGAGAAGGGTTAAAGCTCTCCAACGTGAATATGTAAAAAAAATACGAACAACGAAGGAAAATATTAAGGAATTATCAACATCGAGTTACTGTGCGGAAGAACTTGTTAACACATTGCGGACCGCTCACGAGTTTCCACGTTTTTCGGCTTCCGTCTGTTGGATGGATCACGAAATAACCCGTGTTTTCTACACTTGAGTGTTAAATCCTTGGTTTACCAAGAATCTAACAAGGCCTACCGATGATTCGCCTTCGTCTCATCCACATCGAAGGAAACGATCTCATTCGTAGAATCTGAACAACTGAAGCGTTCAAGTTTGCCCCAAAACGTGCGGTCCTTAATGGTTAATACCAAAAAAGCCCCAATTCGCATGTGTTATAAATTTGATCATGTTACGCTCGCGTATAATCAGAATTTTATTTCATATGTAATTACATCTTCTATATATATATTCATATTTGCAATTGTTCATACATTTAACTTCAGTATTGATATTTTTTTTTTTCAAATGTATTCTAAGACTCGTGTCAGTAAAGCACAAAAACAAAAGCACAATCTGATAAGTAAATTGATCTATTTACGTACGAAGATCAAAACAAACGAAACAAATGACTCTTCTCTCACAAACACTATTACCCCATTTTTACACGTGCTTTTACCTATACTTCTACAATGGCTTTCTTCCACCTTCACCTTAAATTCATTAATTGCATTGTTTACATAACCAAACATCATGCTCGATATTATGACATCCTGGACCACAATTACATAAATTGTTAGTAGCAAGACCTACATGATAAAGACGTGAATTAAGCCCGAATTGATTGAACTTTGAGGATAATGATGTAGAACCATCTTCCAAGATCATCCCTCCATTGATTCTGCCAACTTATAAATAGCTGTTTGTCCGGAAAATGGAGAATAACTCGTGATACGCATCCACTTACAATGTGGGGGAAAACGAGTGGCTAGTAGAATCGAAATAACATACCCATTTTAATTGTCATACTTTTTTTGGTTTACTTTTTAATTGTTTTACATTCAATTACATTTACATACACTTATTCCTACATACTTTAATCGTTTACTTTTTTACGATATTCACTGTTCATGTTTTAAGCAAAAAAAATCTGAATAAATTTCCCGTCTAATGGTATTGTTACATGTATCAAAATAGCGATTTTGCGTAATATGCGTTTGAAAACTCTTAATGAATCGTTACATTTTTCGCAGAGTGACCCCCCTATATAGAAATCAAAGACAAAGTCCTATGTCAAAATTGGAGATGACAGTAGATCAAGCAAATTTAAGACATTTGGCTCATTTGAGCGGCTCGACGGCTCTTTTCCAGAACTGGTTTATTCGGATATGTAAAGAATGGGAGACGTAAAAAATAAGGTTTAAAACAATAATCAGTGCAGAGAATAGTAAAAATATTACTTAACTGGAGGTTTTCTCTGATAAATTTCCATCGAAATAATCTTCTTTACTTTTTTTTCTATTTATAAACATTAACTTTTCAATGTTATCTGAAAGTCTACTACATCTTTCGCTGCAAACTTGTCCTGCTTTTGGAAAAAACTCACTCACATGGTATTAAAGTCACCGGAATACGTCATACTTTAAAAAAAAAAATTATAGGAGGTTGTGTCCAAGATACGACCGCATTGTTGACGTAGAACTACGCTGTTATTTTATATAAGTCGCTTATTTATGCCTCAGGGTATTGTTATATAATGCTGTGAAGTTTTAGAAACAACTGCTTAGTAGAATAATCTCTGAAATGTTTTTTTCATTTTAGAATCAGTTGACGATAATTGATTGATGATTCATTCTTGCCCTCGCAAAACAATACACTAACTGATCGTATGTCGCAATTTATTTCATGTCAATGCATTGAAAATTTACCTCGAAGGCTATTCCGGTGGCCTTTTTCTAAATTGACATAGACTCGGCTACAGTCGATTATATACATGTTGCACCAGCACCATTATTCCATATCTCATAACTACATCAATATATCTTTGGCACCGCATGTAAACAACAACAATGACAACACTTGCAAGTATCAAATATCATGCTACATGTTATTTAGTATTACCTCAAAGGAATCGCTCCTCTAGATATCGTTCGTACAAACTAAGCGTAAACCAAGCGCCAAACAAGCGTTCACCATAGCATGCATACAGAGCCATACATTGGTGGCTTGAAACTACTAGGAATATAAACACTTCTCATCATTTTGCGCTATTCTCAAAAGGAACACTTCTGTTAATATTACTGGCCTCGAAATAATTTGCATTACTTTCTCATGCTCGAGAGAAGCGCAGCTGTCACCCTTAGTGGAGGAAGTTTTGCTACTGGCATGCGAAACCTAATCAAATACAAAATTGCAGAACGACATTTTTTTCTTTATGACTAAACAAGCGAAATACACTCTTTTTGTTAATAACAACCTCGAAAACAGTAACTATACTTCATTATGATCAATATTAGCGCAAATGCAATCCTAGTTGAAGGCAGTTTTGCGACTGGCACAAGACATTCAAGATGCTTGGTATCCCCCAAATAATTTTTTGGCGCACAATTTTAACGCCTGCTTCGCCATAACGTCAGTTTAATGCATTGGTGCATTCTCAAAGGCACCAAAGAAGCCCTTATGATGACGGAAAACAAACAATGTTAACTGCTTGGAAAAAGACTGTATCATGCCACACAGCTTGTACTCTGCTGTAACACCCATCGATACGAATTCGCTGATGAGTTTGTCAAGAGCGACCGCCTTCACCACCAGCGGGGGGAGCTTGATTTTGGTTGCTGCCTGGGTAACGGCGTTTACATTTTCGACCGACGCGCCGAAATTGCCTACTTCGCTGTTGTTCGATGCGCTGTCACACTCGCGAAGGCTCGGTTCAGTGCGAACGCTTTTCACTGCACCAACATCGCGTGCATCATTAAATGACGCTTGCCTCTAAATTTTATTGCCCCTGGTAATACGTTCGTTTTTTGCAGGGCTCGAGCCTGCCTTCCTCTTCTTCTTGCACACACTATGCGAAGCGTCCAATTTATGACGCGGAAAGAAAAACACTCAATACGAATAACGCGAAGAACGAACAGAAAAACCAAACGACGATATCCAAGTTGGATTACCACTGGTGGGGTCCAATCCTAGATCGAAGCGCAGCGAAAGCAAAGTGAACTGGATTGCTCAACAGTCCGATGCCGAACGGATCCACTGTTTATACTCTAAGCAAGTATTCCCCTTCATTCTTCTACTTTTCCTTTGTTCACAGAGACTTTAAATCCTACGATTTCCCCTTCGTTGGTCGTCGATAAGTTGCTCGTTATTGACAGCTCTGTTCGGGAAAGCACACAAATGGACAGAACAAATGTATGGGAAAATGGAAACGCTTAAAGTTTTCATGATTTTTAACCATTTACAAAACAGGGGATTCTAATGTATAGCATATTAAACAAATCTTACGGAATTTCCAATTCGTTTAGTATGTATATCGGCAAAATCCATTCGTGGCAAAAATAGTTATTAACGTTAACTTTATTTCATAAAAACGTGACCTGTTTTCTGATTTGGCACCCTTAATGAAAGACGTAGTTCTACGTCAAAAATGTTAGAGCCGCAGAGAGATAGATTTCCTTTCATTCCATCAAAGCAAAGGGTCGCTTATTCTCAGCAAATGTGGTTCCGCTAAATATTAATCTACAATAAATATTATGTGAGAATCGAAAATTGCCAACCAATGCATCAAACTCCTCTCATACAGATGACCACGCTTCATCACCAATGATTTGTGATAGTTTTGTAGGTGTGTATTCTATGGATGTCATTTTTAGTGTCCTTATCAACGACTGCTGTGTATAGTTGTACTTTCTGTTAAACCTTGCTGCTCGAAGCGAGGATCTAGCAGCATTGGTTAGGCTACTAATTCGTCTGACTCAAGATTTGTAAATCACTTTACCAGCTCCGAAATCAATTCATTACAGAGCTTTTTTATAATCACTAGAACTGATTTCTCTTGATCCATATAATGTTGATCATGTCTAATTATCAGTCGGGAGAGAATAGCAGTTTTCGATAACGACATAGTTTTCTCCCCGTTTTATATCCCAAAAATTTAAAAAAAATTTCGAATGGAATGTGTTCATGATTAACTGTATTATACTATTCAAATAATTTCATTCGATACCCATATGCGGGAGTTGCATAAAAAAAGTAATCCACCGTCTTGGAGTTGGATTTATCATAACTGTGCTATATGAGTCAAGTCCTTTCATTTGATACCCATATGATGGGGTTTTCAGAAGAAATGTAGTCTGCAATTTTGTAGCGGTCGCCATTTTGAATTTACATTTTTCATAAATAACTGTGCTCTTTCGCTTGATACCCATATTGATGGGGTTTTGACGAAATTTGTTGTCTGCCATTTTGTAGCGACCGCCATCTTGAATTTCCATTTTACATAAATAACTGTGTCCTACTAGTCAGGTCCTTTCATTAGATACCAATATTGATGATATTTTGAAAAAACATACATAATTCGTCATTTTGGATTTGCATTTTTCATAAACAACTGTGTTCTACTAGTCCAGTGGCGTTCAACATTTTTTGACGTGGGACTACGTCTAACCGGAATATATGGAGGGTAAAATGAAAACCTAAACACAGAACATGCAGGAAAAAATGAAAGATTTCGAATGCTTATAGCTCGAACATTTCGTACTGGATAGGAGAGATGTTTGCATCACTTGATAGGGAATATTTCTACGCATCTATCGCAACTAACAAAATGTTGTTTTTCATTAGATAAACAATTGAATAACTGTAAAATATTAGGCGTTATCTAAACGCCCTAACTGCATCGTTTTGATTGGCCCGATTTATGGTTTCCCTAACACAGCCATCAAAACCAAGCAGCCTTGGGGAAATCGGCATTGCAAATACTTGAAAGTAGGGGGACTTTTGTTCTCATCGAAAAATGTTCCCTAACACAGACTTTAAAACCAAGCAGTGAAATCGGCATTGCAAACACACGAAAGAGCCTAGAGGCGAGTGAACTGAAAAGTTTAAACCCTCTTGAAGCCAAAAAGAAGAAAAAGAACACACGAAAGTAGGGGGAGCTTTTGTTCCTACCGAAATGTGTTCCCTAATAGAGATTTCTAAACCAACTTTCTCGGAATTTCAAATTCATGCAAGTCGGGGGTATTTTCGTTCCGACTGGAATGTGTTTCCCTAACACAGACTTCAAATCCGTGAAGCGTGGGGAAATCGGCATTGCGAATTCATACAAATCGGGGGTATTTTTGTTCCGATTGAAATGGGTTTCCCTAACACAGACTTCAAAACCGAGGTTTCTGGGGAAATCGGCTCTGCAAATAAATGCAAACTGCGAGTACTTTTGTCCTCGCTTGCCTTTGTGCAGAGTGGAATATGTCTGTCCTAACATGATCTTCTAAACTTAGGAACCTGGGAAAATCGTGCAGCCACAAGAAGCGAATGAACTTCCCAGTTTCAAGCAAATTCGAGATTCGAGAAGTATGTACACTTTTGGGATGTAAACTTCAGAGGGAAATGTAAAATAAAATAATCGTTTGATAATTTTTTTGTCTTTATTGACAAAAAACTTAGGCTGAAACTTAGGCTGGTTCATCAAACGTTTGATAATTCTTCCGTACATATATTTTGTTCTAGTCATCATACCAAACGTAAAAGGTCCGTCATTAAATTTACTTGTACCGAAGAACAATCAATCACAATAAATGAATTGACTTTACACGGCATTTGTTCATTTTTTTCACTCACAGAGCAAATATATTGAACTCAATTGAATTTGGAAACTGTTTCATTCAATCAAGAATTTAATCAATACAAACGAATGATTGCTAAACTAAGGTAGTTCCACGTGAACCTTGCGGTTATATCATAGATATAACCCACTCATTTTTTCAGAGGGGCCACGAACACACGTTAGGCATGGTGTCGCGGGCCGCAAAAAAAAGTAAATGTACTACGTAATTATAACCGACGAGAAACAAAAATTCAAGAATGAATCTGTTTAGTACAAGCATTTGGTAGCACTGACAAGGGCCAATGAATGAATGCTTTTACTGAAAGAAGAACATGGACTTATATTTATAGATTTTTGTGTATGAATTCCAAACATCATACACACCAGATGGGCCAATCAGAAGAACCCGACACACAGTGGTCACTGAGAAAATTTAGGCGGCCAAAACCCAAAAAATTAAGTTGCATAAAAACACAAAAATCCTACAGTCCCTTATTCTAGGAAGTTCAAGGTAACTAGGATCACGTTTTTCACCCCATTCCGCGCTCGCATCTTTGCTCTGGCAACACGATAAGATACCAGTTTCGCATGCTCGCCGGTGCCACTATTTCGCGTGTGTTTTTCTAACAAGTGTTTTGGTGAAGTTTTTAAACGATTTTTTTTGACTCATTATGTTTCTTGAAGCTTGAAGTTCCAAAATTTGGTTGGTTGTAGTATGTGTTAACTCCACATACTTGTGAAACTTGCCCCGCATTTCCCCGCAAAACTTTTTAATGAAAGTGTTCCTCAAAGTGTCTTTTATCAGTCAGCACTTGAGTTTTTCACCCGAAATCCCCCCTTTTAGATTTTTCTCAATATTAACCCGAAATCAGCCATTCCATGCCAAATTGATAGGTTCTATAGGTTCTCAGATTTTCGTGAAAAGTGGTAGTTTTGTTCTTTATCGCAAAAAACTAGATCCCTATTTTTTTATTTTTTTCAGTAGGGTGGCCATTTCCATTTTAAGGTTGTCCGAAAAATCTACTTTTTCCTCTTTTTCCAAAAATAACTTTTGAACTACTAAACCGATTCAGATTATCGACATATCAAATTAATATATATCACCTGGTCTTTTTTGAAAAAATACTACACCTGCAGAAATTTCGAAATCTGTTCTCGTTATTATTGATTGTATTCGTTTTTTTATTGTTTTCATAGTCTCGGGACCAAGGGCGTTATTTTTTTTTCATATTTTTTTATAAGCTGAGGATTTTTTTCACATAAAATATGTCGAAACCAGAGAGGCGTTTTTTTTTCGTTTTTGAATTATGATTTTTCAAAGTTAACTGATGGTTCGAAAAATCAATTTTTTCCTTTTTTTTTTTTTGTTTTTTGGTGAAACCGAGTTGAAAAATAAACTCTGCGTTACGAAAACCCCAGTCTACCAAAAATTAGGTTTTTAGCTAAAAAATCTCAGTTTTGGCCGCCTGAATTTTCTCAGGGATCACTGAGCGACGGGCCGCAAGTTGAGTACCGCTGTACTAGTCGAACCCTTTCATTTTTTTTCTCATATTGATGAGGTTTTGACAAAATTTGTAGTCTGCATTTTGCAACGTTCGCCATCTTGGATTTCCATTTTACATAAATAACTGTATCCCACTAGTCAAGTCCTTTCATTAGATACTCATATTTATGAGGTTTCGAGAAAATATGTAATCCGCCAAAATTTACAAACATACAAACAGCTAAATAAAACCGTATAAAAAGCAGCATGGAAAACATATATTTCTTCCGCACTGCCGCAGGCCACGGTTCGTCAGAACGAGCGTACGATCCACGGTTCTTTACCAACAAGCCGGCTCTTAAAAGAAACACGGTTCTTCTATGAACCGCAGTTCTTTTTTGAACCGTGGTTCTCTAATGAACGGTAATGAGCCGCTCATTTGAGAGCCGCGGCTCATTTTTAAAGAACCGTGGCTCGTACGCTCTTTTTGACGAACCGACTCAAATGAGCGGCTCGTGAGCGCTCGCCCATCTCTAGTTCGCTCTCCGCATAAGACTTCCAGCATCACGTTGAAGAGTAGACAGGAGAGTCCATCGCTTTGTCGAAGTCACCTGTGTGTCTCGAACGATTTACGCACACCGTTCATCGTTGCCTGAATCAATCTTGTCAGATTTCGAGGAAAGCCGTGATTCTCCATAGCTGTCGTTGGTCGATTGTGTCATATGCGGCTCGACGGTCGACGAAAATGTGATACGTAGGGACTTGATACTCGCGGCACTTTTTTGAGGATCCAACGTAGTGTAAAAATCTGGTCCGTCATCGAGCAACCGGACATGAATACTGATAGCTTCCAACAAATTTGCTTACTATTAGCGACAGACGGCGAAAGAGGATCTGAGACAGAATTTTACAGGCTCCATACAGGACCGTGATTGCACGATAGTTTTCACAATCCAGTTTGTCACATAGAATGCAAGGGGTGTAACTGACTTGATCGATTTCTCTTCATCAACTTTTTCTTTAGTTAATAACTCAACTGCAAAAAAGTTCCAATTTAAGTCCGCTGTAGAATCCGATAGATGAGGTTCTGACCTATCTTCCACATTGTCAAATATAGCTGGGAATGTATTTGCAGCTAAGTTATCACCAGAAGAGAGAGTCGATGTAGAGAAATCGATCAAATCACTTGCACCCCTTTCATTCTGAGCCCCTCATATTCATTCGCTGGGCCTACCTTGAAAAGTTCCGCTGCGAGGCCAAGTTGCTACGCAGTGGCGTCGAGTTGAGTCTTCGCACCCGACGCTGAAGTATCTAGTTGCACTCTCCCCCTCCTCCCTCGGGAACTTTTTTATGTTGTGGTTATACCCTATGATCAGAAAGTGACGGGGATTTTTAAATAAAACAAAGAGTTGAATTTCAGGCAAATTTATTCTATCTCCTTCTAAATATGGTCAACATGTGCCAACGCTAGACCCAGTCCTCCATGCATCCCTGGTAGACCGGCGAAGGGATTTCAGTACAATTCTGGCTCGGTGTGATGGCGCGTTATCATCATGCAAAATCCAAGAATGGTCGGCCCACGTTTCTGGCCGTTTGCGACGTACAGGCAGACACTAATGATCGGATGACACTAAAACCTGACAGAAATGCGTCTTAAGGTCGTACCAACATACTAAAAAACACGGTTCCTGCATGCACGGTACGTTTAAAAAAATCCCGGTACTTTCTGATCATAGTGTATAAAAAGAAAACTCAAAAAAGGAGTAAAAAAACATGTTTTAAACGGTTTTATTTAGCTTCACCCGTTTGTATGTACGTTTGTAACGTTTTAACTTTGTCTGTATCAAATTAATACAAATTTGACCACCTTCCCGTTGACCGATTGATCTGAAATTTGGAACACATCTTTATCTTTGCAATCATTATAATACAGCGTATTCCACGATCTTGAAAATCCAAGGTGACGGCCACTACAAAATGGTGGATTACATATTTTCTCAAAACCTCGTCGATTTGGGTTTTTCCAAAGCCCCATCAATATGGGTATCAAATGAAAGACTAGTAGACTAGTAGAAGACAGTTATTTATGAAAAATGTAAATCCCAGATGGCGGCCGCTACAAAATGGCGGATCACATATTTTCTCAGAACTCCATCAATATGGTTATCAAATGAAAGGGCTTGATTAGTATATTAGTTATTTATGCAAAATGCGAAACCAAAATGGCTGCTACCACAAAATAGCGCAATATATATTTTTTCCAAAAACTCATCAACATGAGTATCAAATGAAAAGTCTTGGATTGATGAGAAGGATTATTAGGTGGAGCAGCTGGCAGAATTTACGAACGTAGTGTGCGTGATAGAATGCGCAGCCATAGCTACTTTTCACATTGTGACGTTGATATTTGTGTTTATGTTCAACTGCTTTCCACATCCATATGAAAACCTTTTTTTCGGCAAGTTTTTTTTATCAACTAAAAACAGATCTTTTCGTGGAGTTCCCACTGAATATGCATATAATGTAACAGTGTGCAGAGGATATTCGTGAAATGATGTCGGAAAACACGAATAGAAGTGATTTTTTTGTGTGTCATTTTCACTCTCTCACCTTCATAGAAACAAATTTTCGTTATTTTCGCGGTGATTTGATGATATTTTCAAGGCTCCCAGTACAGGTGTATGTGATTTGAGGAAAATAGTTTACAATTAAGCAACATTTCATTGAAAATTCTGCTATTTCCGAGGACTGAGAATAATACTGTTCTCTGGGCGTTTTTGTTTCTTAAATGATGGAAGTAAATCACAATACAATTATCATCTATTAAAAACAATCAGTTACAAGATTTCATTACCCTTTTTTCCCATGACATCATCAAATTGTGATTTATTTAAATATTGTTTCGTCTATTCCATATACATTCCATATTGAATGCAAATTATAACAACACCATACTTTGTTTACCAATACAAATATACTCTGCCTACTGCTGCACCTCATATGTACCTCATTGGACTTGGATAGTAGAACACTATTTATAAAAAATGCAAATCCAAAATGGCGCCATATATTTATTTTAAAAATCATATCAACATTTATTTATAAAAAAAACAAATTCAAAATGTATGCCACCACAAAATGGCACAATATATATATATATATATATATATATATATATATATATATATATATATATATATATATATATATATATATATATATTCTTTTAAAAACCTCATAAATATGAGTATCAAATTTAAGGACATGAACGAGGTTATTTAAAAAAAAATCAAATCCAAAATGATCACCACTACAGAACGGTGAAACGGTGAATATTTTTTATTAGAACGTAGTAGAAATCCAAGATGGCTGAAGTCCCCAAATAACCAATTGCTTTTTTAAATGGTTTCATTCAGCATGATTTGTATGTCTGTGGGATAGGTACCATGTATTTTTTGCAATCCCCTCAATGTCGGTATTAAATGAAATGATTTGATTAATAGAATACAGTATTAACAGAATACAGTAAATATTCCGAGGAAAATTAGGTAAGAAACAAAAAATTAAAAAAAAAAGTTGAATGATTTTATAATAGAAAAATATGCTATTGATACAAATAATGTACTAAAAACTAGAAAATAAAATAAGTAAAAAAACTTCTTAAGGTAAACGGTTTCTTTGTGATTAAAAATAAAAATAATACAGATAATGTACTAAAAGCTAGAAAATAATTAGGCAAGTAGCAGTTAGCAGTTATCATACCCCTTCCTTCATTAATCAAGGACATTGATGAGACTAAAATAAAATCGTGGGTTGGATTTCCATTATCCGCATTTAATGGTTTCATCATATGCCCCGCGATTTTCTTTTAGTCTCATCAATATCCTTGATCAATGAAGGAAGGGGTACGATAACTGCTAACCGCTTATTCAAACTGTGCTGTCTGATCAAAAAGTACAGTTTATTAAATTAATTACAATCATATCAGAAATGTACTCTTCGGGACTTGGTTGAAGCTATATTATTCATCCATACTCCGTAATACGATTGGATTTGAAACTCGATCGACATTTACATTCTGAAAATCCTTTCGTCTCAAATCCAATCTTGCTTGCTTGATTGTTTTCGAGCGGCCTTAAACTTTGAAGATCGTTTGCCTCTATCAAATCCAATCGACATATGCAAATGTGGCAATCTTGCCACGACGCGAAACAAAAATCAAAATTCATCCGTATTTGTGAAGCAATTCATTATCTATCAAATTAGAAAACCCGTAGGCAGTTTTAAATTGTTAAAATTCAGATTCAATAGAAGTTTCAAAGCTTCAATAATGCCCTCAAAATTTTTTGTATATGGTGCATGCCGAATGACAAAGTATTTTTTAATATAAGGGTGTTTCAAAAATTTTCAATTGATTTTTTTCGGATCATTATGCACCAAAAAATGCATTGGATGCAAGATAACGAAATCACTAAAATCTATGTATACCTGCATGAATATCCACTCAGTCATGATTATACTTTGCTTTAGTTTGCTCGCCCTGGCCAATACCGTTTCGGATTTTGCTACCGCTATTATTCGGAGAATATACAGGGTAGGGTGCCAATCAATGTATGGGAAAAAATAGACCTAAATTTTCAAAAAGTTACCATGTACAAAATGTTCACCACCTCGAAAAAACACCCTATGACAAATTTAAGCTCAATCGTACTTAAGTTTTTTGAAAATCGAAAAATCACCCAAGGGCTCATTCTTAGCTCATTCGGACTTCATTTGCAGGTGTCGCAGAAGTTAAAATTTGAGTTTTTTGAAAACCGAAAAATCACCGGAAATCGGGGTTTTTAAAAAAATGTTGATGCCAAATGTCTTAAAATTTCATGACACGTTGAGATTTACAGCTAATATTTTCCATAGGATATATTATTGTGCAAATAATCTACATTTCGTAGCAAGTTCCGAATGGAAAATCGAGATAACTATTTTTATTGGCATCCAAAACCATACTTTTCGTTTCGTATTCCGAAAAAAAACAAGTCCCAGAGTGCCGATTTTTGCAAAAAAAAAAAATTCGAGATGACACTAGATCTCGACGACGACCCCTGATTTCCCTTGGTTGATTTTTTGATTTTCAAAACACTCAAACTTTGACCGCTTTGCGCCACTCTCCCTTAAGTCCGATTGAGCTGATATTGTGCATATGGTTTTTTTCGAGGCGGTGAACATTTTTATGGGGTAACTTTTTGAAACTCAAGATGACCATTTTTCACTAGCATCCTAATACAGGGTCATTCAGATTAAACGCTCACGCAACACATTTTAATAACTTCTACAAAAGTGAACCGATTATTATTTTAAAAAAAACGAAAATAAAGCTTATTTTAGGACATTTTCGATGTGACCGCCCCTTTTTTCTTCATGCACAACTCTAACATTATGACTTCGATGCTGTTGAAAATCGGAGTTATTTCTTCTTTAAGTTCCTCCAAATTTGGTGGCTTATTAACATAGCAACGGTCCTTCACGTACCCCCAGAGGAAGAAATCGACGACAACAAATGTTGAAATTCTTACCACCAGAGGACAAAGTTTCATTAAAGCATCGGTTGCTCGAGTAATACGATTTCACTAAAAATACACGTTCATGTAAATTGTACATCTTGACACTGAAAACCATCCGATCAGACTGAACGAGTAGCCGAATATTATCGTCCCGAAGTGGGGTATGCAGTGTTGCCATCGACGGAGCGAGAAAAAAAAATATAAGGAGCTATTCGACTTTTTTGCGTGAGCGTTTAATTTCAAAGACCCTGTACATGAAAAAAACATAGAGCAGAGTCTGTACCTCTCGGCAACCTCTCAAAATATTCAGATACAACTTCAAGCAAATGATTACTAAGTCAATGGTAGTTCTACGCCAACCTTGCGGTTTTATCACAAGTATAACCAATCTGCAGTTTTTCGCAGCAAAGACTTGTAATTTTTTTATTTTTATTTGAATCGGCACTTGTGATTCCGCACTTCATTCTTAATGACTGACGAAAATAACGTGGAAAACAATATCTGCCACCAATATCCATGACCGAAACCTATCAGTCGACGGAAAGCTCAGTGCAGAGTTCACTTGGCACTGCGAGTGTGTAGAATGGTATTTCATGACCAAACGCAATCTGAAATCAAGCCTCGATCGCATCGGTTTCCTCAAATTAACGAAATCGATCATTATTTCAATCATCGTTTTGTCAGGAAACCAACGATTCGATGAGCAGCACCTCAGCGGCAACACGAATGCAGGCAAAATGCACACTCACTCAACTTCTTCGACGTCTTCGTCGCGCAAGTGTAACCATTCTGGAACCTGATACCCAGCGATCCGTGAGGTACGTCCCCGTTCGCTCGGAGCCCTTTCGCGCCAACGGGACGACAGAGCCAATTGGTTAGGACAACCTACTGCACTCGAAAACAACAACAACAACAAAAAATACCATTGGTAGACGGATCCCAGTGTGTTTGTTGACATGTTATGTCATATTTAAATTAATTTTGATTGTTTGTTATGGAGGATGATTTCCTCTTCTCGTCTTTCGGCTGGGCAGAGCGGGGTAGGAGACGTTTTAAAATGATCTGATTATTGAAAAACATGATTTCTTCCGTCAGCCGTTAAGGTCGTCGTCGTCTTCGTCGTCACCGTATCCCATTTCACTGCTGCGATGATGAACGAGTCGAAAATGTCAATTAAAATTGAGTGATACCGGGGTATCGGGTCGAATTTTGTGGGCTGTTACCATCGAATACCAGGGATACATTGACTTTTCAACAGCCTGTCACGGAGAATCAAGAGAGAAAGAGAGAGGCGATGTTTGGCTTAGAAAGGTTATGATATGGATCATGGTGATCAGATAAGATAAAATGCGCTTCAACAGTCAACGGGAGGTTAGATGATTCATGGATACAATTCAAAGGGTAACAAATTTCCGGGACTGTGTAATTCAACCATAAAGAGGTATCAAAGAAATCATATCATTTCCACCGCCAGAGTCGCAATCACGATGGTAATCATTTTTTTTTTGTCGTAATTAATATCCTCTTATTCATCCAAATTATCTCGAAACACATTCCGCCTGCGAATGTATCGGTTGCATCTGGCCGATGGAATAACAATTCACGTCGCTGCGCAGCAAAATGCGAATGGAATCGTAAGTTTCCAAGCCACCGAACCCGATTGAACCGAGACGACCAAAAAAGACGAAAATAACCTCCAAATTCCGTTCCACCCAGGGCAGCAGCATCCAATTGCCCGTGTCACCAAAATCTTAAATCTCAATCGCTTATTTGCAAAACATGCGATAATTCTCCTCTTGTTTTGTGAATTAAATTCAACTTCACGCTGCAAAAAAAGAACGGCAACCCAAATCGGAGCCCTCATGAATTTTCGCAACGTCGCGTTCGCAGTTTGCAGGCAGGGACCTTAAAGATCCGCAGCGACTGATACGTCTCTGTTGTGGATTTTTTTTTCCATCATGTCGCTGCCTTTCAGTTCACTCGTCGGCATTTAATCAAAGGGGACATTTTCCGAGAGTTTACATGTGTTCTTTCGCACTAATGTTTTGGCGAAATAAACTTTCAAATATGCTGCTCCGCGCAGTCTGGATGTGCGAAGCCTGAAAATTAAAGCTCTCCTCGTTTTGGAACCTGCGAACCGAGAGGCGCAAGGTCGGAAAGAATGGACAAATAATTGAATGCAATTTGATTGTTTCCCTTTCCGGAGTGATCCCCACCGCTTCGGACCGAGAGCCGAGGAAAGACGGGGGAAGGCCACGGCACTTTGCTCTCGTGCGACGCATTTCATGACTACATTAAATCCCCCATCTCCGGGATGATTGTTATGCCCTCTTCGGGGCGGATGTAAATGATGATAACTGTTTACAGATTTCTGTATAACAAATATATAAAATATATGCGCTAGCATCAGATGATTCGAATTGCAATTCGAACCAAGCTGCTGAAATTGCATTGCGAAATTTCGAAAACCAGGGCAGAAATATCAGGTGAAATTCAGTGCCGACCACAATTAACTCTCGGTCGTAAAAATAACAATAAATCAAAAAGCCCTACTTTCCATGGAAAACAAAATAAAAAAAAACTTTACGACCAATTAGTATTCGTCTGGCATTTTAATAACTTGTGACAATTGTATTGTTCAATTCATCAGTGAAATTTGATTATTTCTAGCAAATGAATTCGCCCCTCTCCTGATGACAGAATTCTGGAATCATTTCACCCAAAAGTCGCCCGGTAACGGAAAAGCGATGTATTTAAAGATCTGGTTTGGCGTAAATTTATGTAAATTTGCTCATAACTTACTTATTTGTCGTTCATTCTGTCAGCGGCGATACATTACGAGCTGATGCAGAGGGAATAAATAGTCGAGCTCGCGGACCTCCGGACATGCAAATTGGGCCCGGGACGCTCTGTTGCGCTGTGTTGAAAGAAAGGAACTGATTCGGGACCGGCGGCGGTCGCGCATCGGCGCATCCCCGCGAGGAAGTTTTCCACCGGGACCGTGCTTACCACGGCGAGGGATGGAGAGATGCGCAGGGGAGGCCCGGGACGTTGACAGCATACAAAGTGTCCTACTAAATATCGACCGATGGAAGATATATTGCCCTCGGATACGGACAGTCGGTACCAAGTTGAACATCAGGGACCAAGCATTCGTCCACTCGTTATAGGTTGATGGTGATCTTTGCATTGAAATTATTTGTTCAAGCTATATTCCGAAATCAATGGTAATCACAACAATCCTGAAACAATGAAGCTCAAACCAGCTCAGAATAAACTGGAAATATAATGGCGCTATCACATTTATATCATTTTTATATGGAGAATGCGCCAATTAAATAACAAAATAACATTGTGTCCCAGAAAAATGCGACGATCTTTCCTAAAGATTAAAAACATTTTTTTATTAATGTTTATGATTGAATAACTTTGAAAATCACGTAATTTGGACTTTTCAGAAATAGTCACTACCTAGTTTCGAGAACGTTTCACGCGGTACACGCGGTAATAGCATCCTAAAATCACCGCAACATGCTTTGGAGATTTTTTCGAGGGAAGCAAACTGGGCACATTCTCATTAAAGGACATTTAACTAGAGATGTAACGGATATCCGGTAACTATCCGGCGGATATCAGATATTACAAAAAAAAATCAACAATTCCTCATTAACATAAAATAAATTACTACAAAAAAATCATTAACATAACTTATATTGAAGACGGCGCCAGTGGTTGTGTGGTTAGCGTAACAGCCTCACAATCCGATCGGCCCGGGTTCAATCCCAGCTGGCGTCGTTGGGATTTTCTGAGGCGAAAAATCTCTGGTTACGTCTTCCTTCGGAGGGGAAGTAAAAGAAGTTGGCCCGACTCATGAGTTGTTGAGTCTGATAGGTAGGAACAGGTGGAGTCGCCTCCCTGATGTCGGTGATTGGCACTGAAGTGGCGGAAATAGGCCGACGAAAAATAAGCGAAGATAAAAAAAAAATAACTTATATTTAATTAAAGTAACTCGTTCCTGGCTGGAAATTCAACCTAATTATCGATCAAATTTATTGGTTTGATTATTACTACAGGTCGGACTCGATTATATACAGACTCGATTATATGTGATTCGATGATATACAATTTTGGACTCGATTATATACAGTTTGAAAAAAAAAATTATGTTTCAAATATGACTTAATTCAAGAAGAAATGTAACCTTTCAACGTTAGGGTGTAATTTAAGTGACTAATTCATATACAGTGGGGTAAAAATCGTGATTTTTGAAGATTTTGCTTGAATTTTCACCAAGGATTAATTATATCGATATTGCAGCCAAATTAAGAAAGATGGAAGTTGGGTGTCAAAAAACAAATTGTAGAGCGGTTAGAGAGCTTCAATTTGATTGATAGAAACAGTCCAGTTTAATAAAAAATCAGGATGACATTAATAATAATACATTAACAATTACTAACTTTTAAAGTTTTTCACTTCCAAAATGTTATAAAAATCCATTAATTTAGATGTTCCACTACTATATCCTGTATCAAACTTTCTCATCTTTCCAATGAAAGCAACAGAATCGTCTTCCGTAGCTTACTTTGTAATGTAGAGCCAGTTCGAGGCAACAGAGTCCGAAACAAAAAAAAAGTTCTATAACTCTGTCATTGTTGAAATTCGAACATATGCGTTGAAGGATTTTTTCCATCAAATATGATCGTCTATCACTCTCTGAGAGAATCTGGATTTATTTTTTCATCTGAGAAAGGTATTTTCTGACTTTAAGGGGATGAATAAAAAATCAAATTCCTCTTTTATATTAAAAAAAAAAAAGTAAAATACATGCAAAAAAACGAATAAAAAATTTTTTTTTTGATTCGATTATATACAGGATTTGATTGTATATAGTGAAAAGAAATCAGAAACTGTATATAATCGAGCCCGCGCTGTATTACTATTACTATTACTATTATTATTACTATTACTATTACTATTACTATTACTATTACTATTACTATTACTATTACTATTACTATTACTATTACTATTACTATTACTATTACTATTACTATTACTATTACTATTACTATTACTATTACTATTACTATTACTATTACTATTACTATTACTATTACTATTACTATTACTATTACTATTACTATTACTATTACTATTACTATTACTATTACTATTACTATTACTATTACTATTACTATTACTATTACTATTACTATTACTATTACTATTACTATTACTATTACTATTACTATTACTATTACTATTACTATTACTATTACTATTACTATTACTATTACTATTACTATTACTATTACTATTACTATTACTATTACTATTACTATTACTATTACTATTACTATTACTATTACTATTACTATTACTACAGTCATGCTTTGATACAACCTAACTTTTTAAGATGTCTTAAAATAAAAAATAAACTATACAGACATAGTTTTTGAAGTATAAATCATTTCGGATAAATGTTTCTCGTAAGTTTTCAGAAAAATAAGTACCGTAAAATGGGGTAGCATTGGTCTTTTTCTCTATGTTTTGTGAATATGTGAATATTCCATATTTTCAATACTAGTACTGCCCTTGTTGAAACGGAAAGAAATAAAGCTCACGTTTATCAAACATTTAAATTTGTTAAAATAAATGTTTCAAGTATAATTTTCATTTTGGATCTCTATCTGGATAACGGAATTATTCAATGAAGTTGAATTAATTTAGTTCTGGAAACTTCCGACGCATATCGATACATGGTTGAAATTGTACTGAATGGACATTTCACAAACGTAAACAATGACGCCGATCGATACATTTAGCTGATCGAAACATTACAGGAAATATGTTTATCGATTCGTGTTACTTTTACCTGAATTTATTTCATTTTTTTAAATAAAAAGAAACTTGTGGAAAAGCTATGCACAGATTGTTTTGTATTACAGTTCACAACAATTTTCCTTATGGAATACGCATCCTTTAAACCTGATATTTTTGGGCGGTCTTTTCCCTTGGTATTATTATGACATTTTTTGAACTTTTAACATAACTTTAAACATGTTTATAGAAAAATCATCTCTGAAGAAGACCAATGACTCCGAATTTCGGTAGTAGATTTCAATAACCTTGACTCGTCGTTGGATCGTATATCTTTCCATTATGAAATGGCAAACCTTACTGAAGAGGAATGTCAAGAGAGCGGGAAAAAATATGGCGTCGTTTGCTGTTCCTGTCGGTCTTCTTTTGTAGCGTCCCTATAGAAATATCCGTAATAATAAAATAGCTCATTAGCAAAATCATTTATCCATAATTAAAAATATGGTTTGATTACTGAAATGTCAGATTTTTTTAAAATTGAAATAATATTTACTCATAACATTAATTTATGAATAGTACTTCAAATTACCCAGTGGTAAATTATGATGAATACATAATATATTTTCAATGGTTGATGATGACAACCAAATACGCTTTGCTTCATACACGTTGACTGACACTGAGTTTTCGTTCACTGACTGACAGTATAACATATGATAATAAAGGTAAATAATATAAGCATATAAGCATATAAGCTTAAAAGCATTCCCTTTCGAAAAGAAATACCTTCCACTACGATAAGAAACGATGGTCTTAATACGTTTAAAAATCTCCATCCAATCGTTATAAACCGTGGCACTCAAAGTGTTAAAGGTTATCCATTTGAAACAGAAAATTTTCTCATAGTTCAGTATTTTTTTGTAAAAATGTGTTCATTTCTTCTAAAATGTAATGCTTTATTCGCTTCATGCACACATGCAGTGTCTTCCAGTTTTGTATTCGCGAATAAAAAGCCGAATATCTGGCTATCCTTGAAGATTGAAGCTTGCCGGAAATTCGTTATCCGGTATCCGGCCAAGCTATCCTTATCATTACTTATTGGTACCAATTTCACTTCAATTTTTCAGATCTTTCCCTCTACTTAAAACTGATCGTATTTGTCTACGAAAATTATCTTAAATGGGCATAAGAAAGGTTTATAAATACTGCTGGTGATAGAAAATTATTTTTCGCGCATTTTTTTTTGAACATTTTTGCATCAATCGAAAAAAATTTTTTTTTTGCTTCGATATAACGTAACGAGAAAAAAAAAAGTTGCCTTATATCGCGGTATAGCTGTATTCAGCCATTCCATGCCAAACCGATATAGTGGTTCTTAGAATTTTGTCTGAAGTGGTAATTTTATTCTTCATCGCAAAACATTAAACCCGTATTTTTTTCATTTTTTCATTAGGGTGCCCATTTCCGTTTTAGGGCGGTCTGAAAAATTCACTTTTTTTCGTCTTTTTCCCAGAAATATTTTTTTTTCAAAAATTCATAACTTTCGAACCACTTAACCGATTTAGATGATCGACATATCAAATTGAAGCCAATGAGCTATAACCTTTTATTGAACAATATTGAGCTCGCAATAAGAATGAATTTTATCTTAGTAATTATTGATTGTAGTCGTCTTTTATTGTTTTCATGGGTTTGGAGGGGGCCATATTTTTTATATTTTTTTGGAGAGCTGAGGATTTTTTACATAACATATTTCGATATCAGAGATGTTATTATCATCGTTTTTGAGTTATAATTTTGCAAATTTAACATATTTTAAGTCTTAGATCAATATTCCTATGTGACTTAACTAGACCTATGCGACTAGAATCCAATCTTCCCACAAGTGTGATATTTTTTTCAAAAAAGGGTTAACTTATTGGCTTCAATTTAATATGTCGATCATCTAAATCGGTTCAGTAGTTCAAATGTTATGGTTGTTTTTTGCAGAAAATCATTTTTGGGACAAAGGGAGAAAAATGACTTATCGAACCACCGATTCACTTTGAAAAATCATATCTATAAAACGAAAAAAAATAGCATATCTGATATCGTAATATGTCATGTAAAAAATCCTCAGCTTTCAAGAAAAAATATAAAAATATATAGCGCCCTCTAGTCCAAAGCCATGACAACAATAAAAAAACGACTACAATCAATAATTGCTAAAATAAAATTAATTTTTTCGCTTCACTATATTTTTTAATATACACTCGACAAAAAATTAGAGGAACAGAGTTCGAAGTCGGAAATTGTAAGTGATTTTTGACATGCTGTAACTTTATGAAAAATCAACGCATATCGATGGGATGCACATCATTTTGAACTTTCATACTTTCTTTCAACATACATAACGTTCAGGTATTAGAATATTTTACGTACATATTTTTATCTTGATGTGTATAGGTGTAGTGGGCAACAATATTGGGATGAAATGAAAAATCGGGTTTCTTTATTTTTACAAGTATATTCTGGACTAACACAAATTTTTGCTTACTAACTCAATAGCAAATCCAATTACCCTTATCAACCAGCTTTCATTTGGTTCCAAGAACGTTCCTGTAGGACCTTCCGACACAAAGATATTTCAGTTTTAATGAAAAGTTACCCCTTCGTGTTTATTGATGAATAATTCAATAAACAACCATCGCACCGCAAATCTAAAAGCAGTTTTGAAAACTCCAATAAATTCTGCACAAGAATGGTTGGTTACTTTGACGAAAAAAAAATATTCAAATTTTTTGCATTCATTTCAAAAAAGTGCCAAGAACTGGATTTATATAGTGATTTACAAAAATCACTATAATTCTGCAAATATCGCAGGTAGTTCCAATGTTTGCGGGCTAATTTTTAGCCTAGTGTATTCCCTAAACATCTGTGAACGTTTCATATTGATTCGTTCAGCCGTTTTCTGTAGCCGATTTTTCAAAATTTGGAGTAAATTAGTGGAGCATTTGATAGCAAATCGTATCAGAAGTACATAATCCTACGCGACTCTCGGAACGAACGATTCGTAACTTTCGTTTTCATGCGTTTGTAGGTATAAATATTGTAAGGAGTGATGACACATTTCCACATATACACGCACTCTTCACCCACCCACTTATAAGGACGAAAGTTACACATCGTTCGTTCCGAGAGTCGCGTAGGATTTTGTACTTCTTATACGATTTGCGATTAAATGCTCCACTAATTTATTCCAAATCTTGAAAAATCGGCTAGAAAAAAACGGCTAAGTGTATTAATATGAAACATTCACAAATGTTTAGGGAATACACTAGGCTAGAAATTTTTGGCACTTTTTTGAAATCAATGCGAAAAATTTAAATAGTTTTTTTGTCAAAGCAACCAATTATCCTTGTGCAGATTTTTTTGGAGTTTTCAAAACTGCGTTTCGAGGTTGTTTATTGATTTATTCATCATCAAAGGCGAAGGGGTAATTTTTCATTCAAACTGAAATATTTTTGTGTGGGAAGATCCTACAGGAACGTTCTTAGAACCAATTGAAAGCTGGTTGATAAGGTTGATTGGATTTTTATTGAGTTAATAAGCAACAAATTGTGTTAGTCCAGAATATTCTTGAAAAAAAAACGATTTTTCATTTCGATTCGAAATCGATTTTTCATTTCTTCCAGATATTGTTGCCCACTACACCTACACACACCAAGATTAAAATATGTGCGTGAAATATTCTAATACCTGAAGCTTCAAAATGATGTGCATCCCATCGATATGCGTTGATTTTCCACGAAGTTTCAGCATGTCAAAAACCACTTAACATTTCCGACTTCGCACTCTGTTCCTCTATTTTTTTTTGTCGAATGTATTTTAATCATTAGCTTCAATTTGATATGTCGATTATCTAAATCGGTTCAGTGGTTCGAAAGTTATGAATTTTTGAAAAAAAAAGTCCTTTTTGGGAAAAAGTGAAGAAAATTGATTTTTCGGACCACCCTAAAATAGAAATGGACACACTATTGAAAAAATAAAAATAAAAACGGTATAATGCTTTACGATAAAGAGCAAAATTACCACTTCTGACGAAAATCTGAGAATTACTATATCGGTTTGGCATGGATTGGCTGTATTTAAATAAAAATTAAACCAGCATTAGGTCTCAAAATTGTAAACAAAATCTAAAATTTGAAAATATATATTTTTTTGCATCGCGCAACACTGTTTAAATTCTGAAAAAAAAATCACACATATCTACAGGAGGCATAGGAACACATTCAAATGCGAATTAAAGTAGTACTGAATCTCAAATCCAAAAAAAAATCAATATTTAACTATTTTCTCGATAATAGATGCTTTTCGAACTTTCAGTATTTTTCAAATTTTTATCCCGAAGCTATTGAAAATGCAAAAAAAAAGAAAAATTACGTTTCTCACCATAGGTCCTATGGTGAACCAAATAGAAGACTGCAAAAAAGTATAAATTTCTTATTTGGTACTCTATGCAATATTTTCCTAGAGCTAGAGCACATTTTACATTCTTACCCAGTCAGGTTCTTTATATTTGTGTATGCAGATGAGCTTGCGAAAAATAATTTTATTTGGCAAGGGTACTGTAATTGTGACAGGAAAAGCTAAGTTTTTGTTTCGACTGTGACTGTGAACTATGTACACAGAATAGAGTGTCTCGGAAAATGGATTTCATCCTTCATCAAGTCTCTCATTGGTCCAGTACTGTTTTAGCCGCTCAGCCACGGGTAGCGAAACCATGACCGAAAGTAATGAAAAATTTGTTCTATTCTTTTTTTTTTTTGGAAAATACATTCTGTCAGATATATACCAGCAATTTTTGTGTTTAAAGATAATGCTCTATCTATCATCTAAATTTATGTTATCCCCTTCAAAATAGACCCCTTCTGAAGCAATATATTTTTTAAAGCTGTATTCAGTGCATTGGCTTCTGTGTCTTCAATGCCGTCAAAACGGGTCCCACGAAGCGGTAATTTTAGTTTCGGAAATAGGAAAAACCCGATCATTCATGTCTCGTCGCTAGTATTTATGCGTTGGATGAAAATGAGATCAAAATTCGATCGTTCAAGCATGTCTTCAGCCACTTGATTGCGATGAAATTTTTAAAGAAAACTGAGCTATTTTGGCACGAGTTGTGCTACGGCTTCAAAATTGACATTAAGTTCACTGACAGAAGTACCAACTTAAAAAAATAGAAAAATGTTCAATAATAATTTTAAGATTCATTGAATAATGAACGAGATAGACACATTTGAATATGTCCCCTTTCTAAATGCATTATATAAAAATGAAATGTATATGGGTTCGAAAACATTGGAGAATTAAAGTATAATAAATAAGTAACTGTACACGGCAGGCCGAAGTGCTAATATGAATTTATGCCATTCCAAAAAACAGATTCATCCTGGCCCTGTTCATACTTCCTTCATAATACAAACTGGAGAGAATAGGTCAAATAAGCGGAAAATCGCACCAGCAATTCAGCCCTGAGAAATCAATTTGACATGGACTCGTTTTCATCGCGCGCCCAGAGAATAAATAACCGTTTGGCATCGCACTAAACCATGTAATTACAAATGTAGCGTAGAAATTTGTCGCAGTCTTCTGGGTGAGCAGACCCATCCCATCAAAGGATAGAATTGCATACGCCCACCTCCTTAGTGTCTGCCAGGGAATGGGAATGTGCGCTAACAGAGATGTTGCGTGAAACTGGAGAAAGAGGCCGAGAATCGTTTGAAACAAGACCCCTGTTGGCAAGTGGATGAAAGGACATGTGGCTGTGTGTTACCAACAGCGTCGACTGGATCCGATAATGTATGTCTCAAGAGCTGCAATCGTTCTTTCTCACAGGACTGACAGAACAGGACCTCCCAGGATGTTGAGAGCTGATGAGTTCTGACTCCTCTGGCTAGTAGAGTCATTTCCAGAGAAATTGACGTTTGGATCGATCAGTCTACCTGGCGCTAAGTACGGGGCGAACACAAAGCACACCTCAACCACACAATGAGGTTTGATTTGTTTTCCTCAAGGAAACGTATAATGAAATTAAGGAAAAAAGAGAGAATAATGGTTTAAAAAAACATAGGTGGTATGTGGATGTTTTGTTGAATTGCTTCCCATTGTGGTTTTCGAATTCACAAAAGACTGTTGCGAAATTATGACGACAGCTTTCGAATATCCCTTCTACTACGATAAATTTCACCGAGGAGATAACGATCGCCATTTGCATCAATCTTCGACCCAAAAGTACCAAGTGCAATTAAGCCAACACACATTCCGTGAGGCAATAAAAAGTGAAATTCTCACTTAAGCTGCCAAACGGCGTCTTTGGTGGTCCTCCGCCCCAGTGCTCCGGAATAACTTGAGCGTCCCGAAATCCGAATCCGGAGCACGGAACGCCAAATACAATGGCTTGTTAAATCCCCGAACAAAGAGTACATGGTAAAACGGCAGCACTAACAACGGAAAGCAATTTGTTGGCTGCCGAAAAACACTGCAGAGTCCCGCAGCATATCCCCGCGCACAACACATAAATGCGACGCACACTTTCCCACTTGAAAGTGCATTAAAATTTCAAACACATTCTATCAATAATTTTAAAACTTTATCTCTGCCCATCTCGCTTCGTTACACTTTACTGCCTGGCCCTTTTTCCACCGCCGTCTGAATTTTGTGGGTTTTTTTTGTTGTTGGATTTTACGAGCCAAGCCAGACACACGATTCGTTGTCGATCCGCAAACGCGAACAAATTGAAATGTGTTTTCAAATTAAGCGAGCAATTATTATTCATGATGACTAAAAATTATTTTCGGATAGCGTAGAAATATGAATATACATTAAGAAAAAGGAACATCAAGAGACGAGGAGGGTTAAGCCGAGCTTTGAGTGTGATTTTGCCCATGTTAACGAGTGGCGTGTTTAAGTTGTACACGCTTTTAACGTGAGGTGTGAAAAATATTTTGGACGAGTGTTTTTTTTTGTGGTGCTCGGGAGAATCGTTGCCACTTAGCGTTAGTAAAGAATGTGCTCATATTTCCATACCGGCCGGTTGACGAGGATATGAGTTCCGCTGATTACTAGGAAAAGATTCTGGAACAGCTAAAATCAATTTGTGGCTAAATAAGTGACAATTCATGAATTATTCCACTCATGGCCGGGAGTAGTATTGTGAGTTCAAAATAAGAGAAGGGGGACGATATTTGGGTATCTCGCATGCCCTCACGTGGTTTAATTTAATGATTAATTTACTAGATTGTCATATGATTTCCGATGATTGTCACTATAAGTGTTAGTTGAGTGACCGGCAGAAATGAAGAAAAACAGCATGCATGATTTGAAATTCAGATTGTGTGTATATTTAATGAAAAGCACCCGTTGTGTCGTTAGAGCTGTTATAATATTTATCCTCACATTATGACGTATGTTATTGTGTTTTGCTTGCACCCAACGAGAAAACTAGAGCCTCTGTAAAAACTTCAGGTTTAAAAACACTTTCACGTAATTATAGCATAACGGGTAAATCATAAGTAACAGTTCGGCTGAAAAGTTTATAAGGTAACACAGTAAAACTATTTTGACATAGGACTATGTCTTTGATTTCTATATAGGGGGGTCACTCTACGAAAAATGTAACGATTTATTAAGAGTTTTCAAACGCATATTACTCAAAATGGTTATTGCGACATATGTTGTGTTATATATCATTAGACAGGAAATTTATCCAGTATTTTTTTCGCTTAAAACATGAACAGTGAAAATAGTAAAAGAAAGTTAACAATTTGACGATTTAATTGGGTATGTTTTCTTTCGATTGCATTATCCACTCGTCTCCTCCCCGAGCTTTTGCCAAAATTCTGGTGTTAGCTCATACTGTGAGTTGATGCGTAAAATGAGTTATTCTCCATTTACCGATAATAGGCATTAATTTTATATGATACTGTATATTGTCCAATCAATTTGTGCTCAATTCATGTTTTTATCCTGTAGGTCTCACTACCAACAATTTGTGTAATTGTGGTCCAGGATGTCATAATATCGAGTATGTTGTTTGGTTATGTGAAAATGCAATTAATGAATTTATATGGCTGCTGATTTAGAAAATCGAAAGGGTATAACCACGTAAATCAGATTATGATAGCTTGAGTAGTCGCGATCTTACAGGGCTATAAATTATTACAAACAATGTTCCGGACAACGTGGTAACGAAGGAGATAATGCTATTTTTATCTATAATATATTTTTGTAGTCATAGACTGATTTGACTCAGGCTTATTTTTATATAGGTCTTAACTATTTAGACTTGTGTTTAAAAAAAGTAAGGGTAAGGGTAGTAAGGGCTTTAATGGTATTTTTGAGTACATTTTTGAACAGAATGCGGTACCGAATTCTACCACGTTATATCATCTCACCCGTTTAAAGGACACAAGTACAAACAGGCAACGGTTTTTCTAGGGCATCTATTTAATGTATCAAAAGTGGAGAAAATACAGATTTTGAACAATGAAAAACTCAATTTAAATACAATTACTACACACAATCACAGTCCTATGTCAAGATCCCGTCCGTGCCCCTAGGCTCAGACCCATCAACTTTTTTTTTTGCAAAATTCAATTTTATTATTCAACATAATTGCCTTCGGTTACAGCGATTATAGCGATCTTGCAACTTGATACCATTTTTATAGTGCTCTTTCGGTTTTTCCTCAGTTTCGGTAATCACTTCATCATCGGTCTTAAAGTATTCCCTTCAGGTCTGCGAACAGAAAATAGTCGCTGAGTGCCAAATCTGGAGAATACGGTGGATGCGGAAGTAATTCGAAGCCCAATTCGTGCAATTTGTCCATCGTTTTCATTGATTTGTGATTTTTACATTTTTTTCACAATAGCAAAAGTTGCTTCACTCTCAATGCTGTAACTCACGAACCAATCGACCGATTGCTGTCAAATTTTGACACGTATCCATTGAAAGATGGTGCTTTGTGATAGTCAAGTAGATTTTTGCAAGAGGTGCCATCTAGACGTCAACCTTAAGAACTTTTCATCCGAACTGTTATGTTTGCTTAGATATTGATTATCAAATAATATTAACCAGGGAAACTAACCAACATTTGTTAGCTCTATTAGACAAGAAGTTCTTGATCTAACATTTTGCAGTTCTAAACCATCAGTTATGATAGATAATTGGCATGTGTATAATGAATAATTTATGTCTGATCATAAACATATAATGTTTAATTATAATTCTGGTGATCTTTTGATCGAACAATCCAGAGATCCAAAAAAAAACGAAATTAGTATAGTTATCATTACAAAGGGCAGGAGAAAATTTGATTATCAGTGTTTAATAAACGCTATCATTGAATATCAGAACTCACAATAATGCATTGAGTAATGTAGCATACCTGGAAGCTATTTCTATATACTTTGGGGCGAACGGTACAAATGGCATCAAAACAAATGCAAGCGGTTGTGCGTCGCAGGCATGCCAGGTGATCTTATAGTACTTTCGGTAGCTTGAAGTGTCTGCTATAAACGTACGAAAACACGTTTTTGTCACTATAGTAGTTTGCGAGTAGCAGTGGTTTGAATGGAACGTGGTTTGTAGTGCGCGTCGGAAATCATGTGTGACGAAAAACACGAACAACAACGCACCTGCCCATAACGCGCTGTCGGTGAAGCAAATTCTAGCTGATAAGGGCATTCCAGTGCTCGAATATGCTCCGTACTCGCCAGATCTAGCCCCATGCGACTTTTTTTTCTATTCCCCAAGATCAAATCCGTGTTGAAAGGTAACCGATTTCAGTCCGTAGAAGAGGCGAAGGAAAAGGCGACGCGGCTTTTGAACGCCATCACAAAAGAAGAGTTTCAGCACTGCTTCGAACAATGGAAAAACGTATGAAAAGGTGTGTGAGGAGCCAAGGGGAGTATATTGAAGGGGAGCACATCGTTGTACCGTAATTTTTAAAATATAACCCTTTTTCGTAACCAGTCCCGTTATTTAATAGCCATACCTCGTATAGTAGGGCCAAAATAATAGAAATTCAATGTCACAATCATTCGAATTTTCGAGCGCAAATGAACTAATGCCTTCTAGAGACAATATGTATTCAGACCGCTTCGTTCGCTGAGACTAAGCCCTACTTTTTTGACGATATTTTCGGCCAATAGTTAGAATTTCATGGAAATAATATGTTTCAAAAATCCACGTACGCTATCATTCTGAAATGTCTTCTTATATTTTATAATGTCTTAAAAAGGTCTTCACAAAATCAAATGTCTTCAAAATGAAGGCATGTCTTCAAACCTGGCATCCCTTGTTTTTTTTTTTTTTTTTTGAAGCAGAAGATGAAGCAGAAGATCAGGATCACGGCTACCTAAGATATCCCGGACGGGGATATCCGATTGTCTGCCTTGTGCTCTCAGTGCTCTAGAGAGCTGAGAGCGAGCAGCATGGAACCGGATACACGACCAGACAACATGCTCGATGTCGTGGTAGCCATCGCCACAATCACAAAGATTGTTTGCTGCGAGCCCAATGCGATAGAGATGCGCGTTTAGGTTGTAGTAATTGGACATAAGCCGAGATATCACGCGAATGAAATCACGACCTACATTCAATCCCTTGAATCATGCACTCGTCGATACCTTAGGGATAATCGTGTGTAACCAACGACCGAACTCATCTTCACTCCACATGCGCTGCCAACTTACGAGCGTTTACTGACGAGGAATGTGAAAAAATTCATTATAGGCAATTTGCCTTTCAAAAAGTGTGCCTTCTGAAGCGCCCACCTTAGCTAGCGAGTCCGCTTTCTCATTCCCCGGAATCGAGCAATGAGAGGGAACCCATTCTAAGGTAATCTTGAATAATTTTTCGACCAAAACACTCAATAGATATCTTATTCTTGTTAGGAAATAAGATGAGCGTTTATCAACTTTCATTGAGCGGATTGCCTCTATTGAGCTGAGACTGTCTGAAAAAATAAAATAGTGGTCGATGGGCAATGTTTCAATGATCCCTAATGCGTAATATATCGCACCCAGTTCAGCGACATACACGGAACAAGGATCTTTGAGTTTGAAAGAGGCACTGGAATTTTCATTGAAGATGCCGAAGCCAGTGGACCCGTTTATGCATAAACCGTCAGTAAAGAACATTTTATCAGATCTAACTTTCCCATATTCTGCCGAAAATATCTCCGGAATATAATCGGAGCGTAGATGATCTGGGATTCCATGGATCTTTTGTCGCATGGACAGATCCAAATTTACAGAGGAATTGCAAAAGTATGGGAACAAACTTGGTTGGAGATGCCCGGTGAAGGGTGCACTTCATGAGTAAGGCATCCCTGGTTCGCCACATTAATTTGTTTTTTTTACTTGCTACATGATAATAGTTAACTGTTTCTAAGCATATGGAGGTTTTAGGGTACAATAAATGTTTCTATGGTGGTTGGGCTGCCATACAAATGAAACACAAATTTTTGCATTACTCGAGAATTAATCAAGCAAATGAAATCAAATTAGGCATATGGAGGTTTTAGGGTGCAATAAATGTTTCTATGGTGGTTAGACACTCCACTCCCCTCCCCTCTGCCATACAAATGAAACTCAAATTTCTACATTACTGGAGAATTATTCAATCAAACGAAACCAAATTTGACATGTGAAGATTTTAGGGTGCAATAAATGATTTTACGGTGGTTAGATACTCCTCCCCCTTCTCTTAGGGGGGGCTGCCATGCAAATGAAAAACAAATTTCCGTATAACTCGAAAACTAATCAATCACATGGAGCCAAATTTGACATGTGAAGATTTTAGGGGGCACGAAACGTTTCTATGAAGAAGAATGGACACTCCTCCCCCTTCTCTAAGGGGTGAAGAGGGGAGGGGTCTGTCTTTATTCTATCATATTTTCTGTATCAAACATTTATTCCATGTAATGGAGAAACATGTTATTTGCAAGCGGTTGAAAAATCTTGAACGAGAATTGTGTCTGAAAATAATCTGATATTATAATAATGAGTTTTGGTAGAAGAACTAGGATTTTTTTTTGTAAAAGGTCAATTCAACAGGGTCGATTAGAAGATCAATCAATGAACAGTTCTGCGATTGGACTTACGAACTTGCACTTAGTAAGAAAACGTGAACGTGAACGTGCACCCGTGGCCGAGTGGTTAGCGTCTCACATTATCATGCCGGGTGTTTGGGTTCGATTCCCGTTCTGGCCGGAGGATTTTTCGTCAAAGAGATTTCCTTCGACTTGCACTGTGGTCACGCGTATTCTAGAGCTTGCCCCTCGGAATACATTCAAGGCGTGTTATTTGGCTTAAGAAATCTCAACTAAGTATTAATGAATGACGCTAGTTAATGCATATGTTGAGACGGCAAAAGTTCCACAGGGAACGTTAACGCCATTCAAGAAGAAGAAGAAAACGTGAATGTTTGAAGATTAACGAAAAAAACTTATTGGGAGAGACGAAGTTTGCCAGGTCAGCTAGTATATATAAAAAATAAATAAATGTTTAGGAGACAGGTGGTCGTGAGCCGAACTGCCCTTAGATCTCGAAAATAATGCTACTTGCCGAATTTTTAGATGTTTCAAATGAAAGGAGTCACAATCCTTAAAATTTGGATGTATGGTGACACTTTTCCTGCTCTCTTCATTCTAGTGTGTTGACGCCATTCTGTGTTTCGGAACTTGAAAAAAAAGAAAAGATGAATTTATGACCTGTACGGAAGATGGTTTAAATGTTCTATTAGATGGTAGAAAATACAAAACTAGGCCATTTTGATTGATAATCTACTTATCATAGCAAGCTATAAAAAATGGATTTACCTGTGGCCTATAGTACACGTACGCATTTGAGAATAATCAGGGTTAACCTGAAACGACCTCAAAAAGGTGGAACTGTTTTGTTCCTGTTTTGCCTCGTATTTTTTAACACGCTCACTCAGGTGCTTTCCAATAACCTGAATAAGCCCGGCCCATCGGGCGGCGCTCACTACCCGGGAGAATGCTTTTGATTTATTTCCGTCTGTCGTCGGCGGAGTGAACGTGTTGAAACATGTATTTGCGTCTATATGTGTGTGTGTGTGTGTGTGTGTGTGTGTGTGTGAACGTGCGCGTACACGTTCATAAGCGTTTGTGTTTGCGTGTTGATCGTCGAGCATTGAGTGATGAGCACCAATGTTGCATTCGTTATCGTTTCCGTTTCCATTTCCGTTTCAGGAATAACTGGAATCTGCTTTGCATTTCAGCAAAATGTTCATTATCTATACCCCTTTGTCCTCACCGTGGACAAGCAAGGGCATTTTCGTACCCCTTCCTAGTTGTCTAAATAATTATTGTCTACCAAGGACATCAATCAGATTGCATTGGATGCTGTGATGAAGCGGTATATTGACAGTAAAATGTTCAATGTTGCAAAGGAGTCTGTACTAGAATTGAAGTCTCGTCCAAACGCTAGATCATGTAATTCAGACAGCCTACCCGCGATTATGCTTCCTCGTCCAAACCGAAACTGTTTTTCACAAAAAATAGCCATAGTGCCTGACAATCCTCGAATGTACAATGTGTTTGTCCAGGGACTCACTTGCTGAATTAAACGAAATCAAGCAAAGGTTGCAGTGTCAAAAGTAAGTCAGGCGAATATGAGGGCCAAAGTAGGCGAATATTCGTGGAGTTCCTACTGCTTCCCAAGGTAATCGAGAATCTACCGTCCACAAGTGTCGATGCAATCACACAAAAAAAAATGCGAGGTGAATTGAACAGACTCGGCATTTATACCTCGAAATCCATAGACTTAGTCCTGGGCATCCATCCCATCTTCCCGTTCTTCTCGTAGCATCGGAGCAGCTAAATTAGAAGAAAGGCGGTGTTCGGAAAAGTGGTAACCGATATTTTGGTCTCACCTGGTGTCAGCTAGTATCGCTGTAACATTACTTGTATTGATAAATTGGAGGATTTCTTGGTCGTGCGAAGAAGATGATTCAACAAATGCTTACTTTCCTGAAGAAACACGCTGTGAAGAACAGTTTGTACGTTCCGTTAGGAGGTTCTGATGACACCTTGTATCTGGTGTCTCTTCCAAAAAGAGGGACATCGAGTAAAAAATGTAAAAAATGCGGCATTTCCAAGGAGTAGAACGCAGATCTCTTATGGACTCAGATTGACAGGAGTGGCAGGCATTATCTGAAGGTTGACGGTAGCAAGGGGCTCAAACATTCGAACCTAATCATCGCTTCGATCGTAACATTCGTCATAAACATTTAGCGTGAAGCCACCAACACTCGTTACGAAATGGTACAACTTCAGTTGCTTTTAGCGTCAATGATACAACAGAATTGACTATCAGAAGGGCACAATCTAGTCCGTGATTCTTACAATTGTAGTCATTGTGCATGATTGGCAATTCTAACCCTTCTCCAAAAGAAGAAGCATTTCAAATCGTTCAATAAATTTGGCAGTTATAGTTAGTTTGTTTTGTGAAATAAAACAAAATTGTGTGATTAGGCGTTTGTACTGAACAAAGCGGATTACCAAAACACACTCGTAGATTATTCTAAAACAATCCCATATTTCACGTGGATTCTTCACAGAGTAACAACATTCCAAAAATCACCTAAAAACTCGATTTTGCTAAAAATTCTAAAATCACGATACGTTTAAACAGATCTCGCACATTGAAAACACAAATATAACTTATACGCGAAGATAACTGTGATGACAGCAAAAAAAGGCCACGTCGTTGTCATTCAGCAACTATGTGATGTCGCCCTAAATCCTGAGACAGACAGACATGAAAGCATGCTTCTCGTGGTTTCTTACCACCAATTTTGAAAAACAATAGTAATTGTATTTCTACAAGACCATTTAACACATTTAAAGCTATCATCACAATTTTCCAAAGCGAGAAAGCCTCTCACCTTAAAGCTTCGCTTCAGTGGTTGTCAATTAGTCACACCTGTACGGCTAAGTTCAAGGTGACCGTTTCCCACATTCGGCCACAGTCAGTGCAGTCCACAACAGTGTTGACCTGTCACCAGCTACTCATCGGTGCCGGAATAAGAGCCTTCTTGGAGTGACGTCAATTACGGGCCACTAAATGCTGCAAAGTGCCACCATTTCACAGGTACGCACATGTTGTATAACTGAAACCGTTTCGTCGGACCGCAATTATCGCATCACGTGAAGCTAACTACATTTCGAGATGGTGAGGCGATTTTCGAGGCTCAACAAACAATTTCAGCCTCGACGAGTGATAGTTTCCGGTGTTTCGGCAGTGCTTGAGTCACCTTTTGAAATTGCTACTGTTGAAAGGCTAATCGATTTATAATGCAATTGATCCCATGGAGTTAATAACCAGTTTCCGCAGGGGAGCACTGCGTTTATTCTCGGGTAGAATGGTTCTCAAAAATAAATAACTTTCGTCCCCTTCTCTTGGGCTCATGGCTGAGCATTGTCCACTTATTGGCCGGCCAATCAAGGCTAGTGTCCCTTCTTTATTCGATAATTCAATTTGAAATTCGACACCAAACAGATTGAACTTTAGCAGTTTCCAGTCCGAGACGGGCAGAAAGGAAGAAGCTCATTTATATGGTAAAATAATAAATTTGCCGATTGTGTGCTCACTCGGATCGGAAATGTCTCTTCGAGCTCCGAATTCGATTTATTTAGAGCGAAATAACCGCAAAATCCACCGCCGCTGCTTCCGATTCAATGTCTCTCGAAAGGGCGATAAAAATTTGAAAATTGATACCATTCGTAAATTCCCAATTTCGATTGTGACACTTCGTCCCGACTGTTTCGGAGGGCTGCTCCGCCCGGGTGGGACCGGTAAGATTGAACTTTAGTGCGCTTAGGACCGCTTTCCGATTTCCAATCTGCGTAACATGATCCAAAATTGATCCCTGTTTATTACCCAACCGAGGGTATTTACGGGCGAGAGATTTAAATTGAACAGTGTAAATTTGTTCGTGCGAAGTCGCTTAGGGTGGAACATTTCCAACAAACAATTGGGGGGGCCATTTCGGTTAATGAAGTTTGTTGATTCATTCCGCTGGAATTTGGGGTATTTCTAGCGGTCATAAAGCACAACGTGTCTCAGATTTACGACGAACTCGGCTAATGGCTACAAACGGTAATGTCCCTTTCGAGGTTGGCCGTCGTTTGACGGGTTGCGAGCTGTCTCCGGCCGGTCCACGGTTCTCGAATGTGTCACATGATGCAACCGAAATACTGAGAAATTTGACGCATCACTTTGAGCTTGAATTCCGAAATGTTTAGAGGGGGTACCACTTTGGAAAGTCTTTACTTGCGTTACCCGCGTAAGAGTACTTAATTGTAGTTCAATTAACCTTTTTGACTTTTTTTTACAGGGTGGGTGTTTGGATGTGGATAGACCGCCGCGTGCGTAGGAATTCGTGTGAAAGTCCACATTTTCGTTCTTGTGCTAAAATTGCTATTTGTATAGATTTCTGTAGGAAAGATGTAGCGAAAATAGCGTATAAAAAGATCAAACTGATTTCATCTGTCAAGAATAAATCAAAATGAATATTTGGAAACACAGAAGATGGATTTCGCGCCAACTCATCTATGGGATTGGCATGACCCTCTCAGAACTTAATGAAACTTTCTGGGCGTGAAGACCTTACCTAATTAAGCAACTTGTCATACTTAGTTTTCCGAAAATTTATATAGATTATGGAAAGGGCTAAATATTTTTGGTCATTTTTTAATAAAATATTTTGGTTAGTTTTATCCTCACATACACACACCTATTGTGCCAAATCACTGCCAAAAAAGATTCACAAATTCGCATTGTATCATCCAACGGATGGGTATATCCCGGTAAACGTATTTTTTACTATTACTGTTGATGTTAACCACCGACGTAGTTTATTACGGTTACTTGAGGTTGTTAATACCAGCACTGCATTTGTAATCCTTGCAAATCCTAGAGATCACAGCTTGACTCATGTTGCTAAACAATGTCATACTTTTCTTTGTTGAATTCTGATGAATACGCAGAAACAAAATAATGCTATTTATTTTCCGTCACTTTATATTTGCTGCCGGTCACGACTGGTAATTTTCGAACAACTGCAGAGCCTTTTCATGCATCTGTTAGGCATCTCTACAATCCATTTATTATTATCATATCTACAGTGACTTATAGTGACTCTTGATAGATACCTAAATCTACAACAACTATACGATACCTGACCGACCGATGAAGAGATTTTTGGCAGATGGCTATTGTTTGAGAGCTGTCGTTGCTCTCTGAATTGAAACATATTGTATTTGACTACAAAAACAAGCTGAAAACTGTACATTAGCATCCAAAGGACACCATAAATCCATTTCTACCTGTTATTGATTTTTTCTATAGCTGTACAAAAAAAACTAGAAAATTTTCAAGAAAAAACCTTGAAAAAGTTTTTGTTAAGGAAGCTTTTTTGGCCTTAAATATGCGCAAGTTTCGATGTATGGAAGAGATGTAGGGCACATATTTATCTACAATTTATTCCCAATTCATCAAAATCTGAGATAACCTTTTTGAGAAAATCGACTTTTAGTTTTTGAAATCGATTTTTTCCTGTGTAGGATTTCTAAAAATATTAATTTTTTTCAGTATTTTTTTCTGAAAACACTTTCCATACGTTAGTCTAGATTAATTTTCGGAAAACTAAGTATGCCAAGTTGCTTAATTAGGTTAGGCCTTCACGCCCAGAAAGTTTCATTTAGTTCTGAGAGGGTCATACCAACATCAAGTCGAGTTGGCACGAAATCCGTCGATTATATGTTCATATTTTCATTCCGTGACCGAAAATAATCGCCCCAGAAAACATCTGCAACTGAGAAGAGTAGACTAGAAATATTGTGGCGCGGAAAAGTGGGTATAAATGCCTCACAAAAAAAAGTAATCACTATTATAGACTAGCTGACATGGCAAACGTTGTTCTGCCATATGAGTTATTTCTAGAGAATAGTTCGGCTAATAGAAAAATAACTAATATAGTTTGAGAGAGTTTGTATGTTATCGTTCAGATCTGTAAAATTGATCTGATTGATGATTTTAATTGCGGAACATATATATGTAGCAATTCCATGCCAAACCAGATTTTCGTCAAAAGTGGTAGTTTTGTTCTTTATCGCAAATTATTAGACCTGTGTTTTTTATTTTTTTGTTAGGGTGACCATTTCCATTTTAGGGTGGTCCGAAACAACCATTTTTTCGCATTTTTGCCAAAAATTACTTTTTTCAAAAATTCATAACTTTCGAACCACTGGACCAATTCAGATATATCAAATTGAAGCCAATTAGCTGGTCTTTTTTTGGAAAAATACTACAGTTGCGGAAAATTTGAATTACGTTTTCGTAATTATTGATTGTATTTGTTTTTTATAGTTTTCATGGTCTCGGGACCAAAGGCGCTATATTTTTTTCTGGAAAGCTGAGAGTTTTTCACATAACATATCTCGCAACCAGGGAGGGTTTTTTCTCGTTTTTGAGTCATGATTTTTCAAAGTTAACCGATGGTCCGAAAAATATTTTTTTCCCATTTTTCCCACTACTAAAAATCATAACTTTTGATCTACTAGACCGATTCAGATGATTGTTATATCAAATTAAAATCAATGAGCTAGTATTGCTTGAAAAAATATTACACTCTAAATAAAAACTGATTTTGTTTTTGTAACCATTGATCATGAAGTTTTCTCCATTGGTTTCTAGATATGTTATGTGAAAAATCCTCAGCTTTCCATAAAAACTATAAAAAAACAAACACAATCAATAATGACAAAACCAAAACCTGAAATTTTTGCAAGCGTAGCATTTTATCCAAGAATAACTAGCTAATTAGCTTTAATTTGATATGTCGACCGTCTAAATCGGTGGAGTAGTTCACAAATTATGAATTTTTGAAAAAAGTCATTTATGGAAAAAAGAGGTAAAAGTCGATATTTCGGATCACACTGAAATAAAAAATGGGCAGCCTAACAAAAAAATAAAAAAAATACGGATCTAATAGTTTGCGATAAAGAATGAAACTGCCACTTTTTACGAAAATCTGAGAACCACTATACAGGGAAACTTCGATATAACGTACCCTCGATATAACGTCACTCGATATAACGTACATTTTACCACGATATAACGTACACATTTCCAAAGTGTGAAGGAATTTTTTTTCTGATAGAACAATGAATTGCCTGTATTGTGATGCGAAAACAAGTTTTGTACCTTCAATCAATCCCGAAATACAGCTGGTTTTGTGATTCCGGATTCTAAATGAATCAAGCTTTAATGAACAGTACGAAGGAAAACATCATGAGAAAGGCTGGCTTCGTCTTCTGATTGAAGTTATTCATTAACTTAACTAAAACAGCAACACAATAATGTATTATAGACTACGTTTGTGAGTACTTTATTATACTTCGATATAACGTACAATTCGATACAACGTACAATTTTGAAAGTGAAATGTACGTTATATCGAAGTTTACCTGTATCGGTTTGACATGGAATGGCTGTATATATATAGAAGGTGTATTTGCATATGAATTAAAAATCTGATTATACGCGAACGTAACATAAGCAAATTTATAAAACATGCGAATTAGGACTCTTTTGGTATCAACAAGTTCTTCCGCACAGTAACTCGATGTTGATAATTCCTTAATATTTTCCTTCGTTGATCGTATTTTTTCACATATTCACGTTGGAAAGCCTTAACCCATTTCTTCGTTGGCCGAGGCATTTTGATTGAATGTAATACTTTTCCGTGCACTATTTTTGGCAGCAGAGGCAGTCGTGGCAGTGTTCCGAGCTCCGCAATAAAATTTTCTTAACCAATGTTAAAGTTGCAAAATTTACATTATAGACCCATTAAACGTAAAAACAATAGTTGTATTGATATCAACACAATTTTTTTTAATTGATTTTCATGACATGAAACGCTATGACTCAGAAATAACATTTTATTGAGTGGTTTTTATAGCTGTTTCGATTATGTTGTCTGGCATCAGTGTCAAAAAAATAACGATGCTTTCACCAATACAAACAAAACCATTGTGGGAAATTGAAAAATTAAAATTTAACTTTCAGATCCTTAGCTCGACTTTTCCGACGTTTCTCACTATACATTGCGACGGCAGATGAAAATTTAATATCTTGTGAGTAATCGGTTAGAGTTTGGTTGATATTACTTGATGGGAATTGTGCGAAAACGATCATTTTCTTCACACTGTTTCGCTAAATTATTGATCTTCGGGCGAGTGGTGAGGGAGGGAGATGAAAGAAATAAGCGCCATTGTGGCAGCCATTTGTGGCTTCCTTCCACCTTCACCTTAATCTGCGACTGATCACGCCTGCTGGCATACTACACATTATTTCACATCGTCTTCTTGCTAGTTTTATAGAATACGGTTTATACTTAAACGAAATTTACATTCTAATATAAGACACTTTCATTCGATGTTAGATATTTTCATTTTCATTCGACGATTTGATTACTCCGCTTCAGTGCGAGGATTGAAACAAATGAACGTGAAATGAAACAAGACTGATCAGCAGTGAAGTGATATTACCTTTATTGAGCGTGAAGAAAGAGTAGCATTATTTTCAGCTTGCTTGTGCATGTTTGCACTTATGTTTGCAGCAAATTGAAAGGCGAAAGGTTCATTACTGCCAAACATGTAAGGTTGACGTGAGCGCCAACTATGATTTCAAATGAATTAAAATAACAAACTTCAACAAAAATGAAGAAAAAATCTTGAAAAAGTTTTTGTTACAGAAACTTTTTTACCTTAAATATGCGCAAGTTTCGATGTATGGAAAAGTTGTAGGGCACATATTTATCTATATTAATAAATTTATTCCCAATTCATCAAAATCTGAGATAAACATTTTGAGAAAATCGACTTTTAGTTTTTGAAATCGATTTTTTCCTGTGTAGAATTTCAAAAAATATTTTTTCAGTATTTTTTTCTGAAAATTCAATTATTTTCCTTAAAGTCTTCCATAGATTACTTTTTTGTAAGACTTACCATTTTTTGAGCAAAAAAAATTTATAAAAAAAATTATCAAAAATATTTAGCACTTTCCATATGTTAGTCTAGATAAATTTTCGGAAATCTAAGTATGCCAAGTTTCTTGATTAGGTAAGGCCTTCACGCCCAGAAAGTTTCATTAAGTTCTGAGAGGGTCATACCAACATCAAGTCGAGTTGGCACGAAATCCGTCGATTATGCCAGCAAAGAATCAAGTTTCTCGAAACGATAACCGGAACATGGTGGGGTGTCCATCCAGGAGACCTCATTCAGTTGTACAAAACAACGATATTATCAGTGTTGGAATATGGCAGTTTTTGCATCCGATCAGCTGCCAGGGTTCATATTCTCAAGCTGGAGAGGATACAATATCGTTGCTTGCGTATAGCAATGGGGTGTTTGCATTCGACACATACGATGAGTCTCGAAGTCCTGGCAGGAGTACCCCAGCTTACTCTTTGGTTCACACAATTATCCTACAGATTCCTCATCCGTTGTAAGATCAAGAATCCATTGATGTTTGATGACTTCGAAAAACTACTCCAACTGACTCCTCAGTCAAGTTTTATGTCCTTATACCATGAGTACCTTACCCATGAAGTGCACCCTTCACCGAGCATCTTCAACCAAGTTTGCTTCTCATACTTTTGCAATCTCCCTGTCATTTTTGATCTGTCCATGCGACAAAAAAACCATGGAATCCCAGATCATCTACGCTCCGATTCTATTCCGCCGATATATTCGGCAGAATATGTTCTTAAAATGTTCTTTACTGACGGTTCATACATAAACGGGTCCACTGGCTTCGGCATCTTCAATGAAAAATCCAGTGCCTCTTTCAAACTCAAAGATGCTTGTTCCGTGTATGTCGCTGGTCATATATCCGGTTCCATGTTGCCCGCTCTCACCTTTCTAGAGCATTGAGGGCACAAGGCAGACAATTGGATATCCCCATCCGGGATATCTTAGGTAGCCCTGATCCTGATCTTCTGCTTCATCTATACCTGTTCCTCAGAAACGCCGATGTCAACGTTTAATGATGTTTCCTCCGTTGTATCCCTGTATCACATCCCTCCTATCCGATCGATAAATTTTTACTAAGTCGCGGCAATACATACACATACTATTTACAGATACACGGGCCGAAGGTTGTGCTGCACACTGATCATTCACCAAGAGCTGAGGATTGTACCGCTCATGACAACTCTACACGAGCTGATGATTCTACCGGGTAGTGACCATTCTATCCTGAATTCCTCGAGTCGAGAAAGACGCACCACGCAAGATATTGGGTACAGACTAGGGAGGCGTTGCTAAAAATGGTCAATTCGGTCCCAATAGGAAGTATCCCGTGTCGGGCACACGTACAGAACATCGAAGACTGCAACATCTGTGTGGTACCGGCTGAACAGATTCTAGGTAGTGTAAAAGTGTGCTGAACATAAACTGACATTTCCATGTACGATCTCATCGATTCGGCCTTTTCCGTATCCAACCGTCAAGCAGATCAGAAGTGATCAGTAGTCCCTTTCTCTGCTGCTTCTGCCGATATTGCTGAGACTGCTGATTGCTACTACTCTTGTTGATGATGTGGCTATCACTTATGTGGTTTCTATTCTGCTTCATTTCTGGTTATTAGTTACTTCAAGGGTAGAAAATAACTCAATGCTTCTCGCGGCTTGATTGCTAGTGTTTTGTTTTGCTACGCTGGAAGATCGCAAGAATGTTCGCCCAGAGCGAATATGTACGTCATATTGTCGACACTGATTTGAAAAAGTGAAAGTGTCTTAGTAAAGGAATAAGTTGACGTCGTTGATGCATCGAGCTCAGATAGGAATTAGAAAATCTATGAGACACGGTGGCACAGTAATACCACAGTGTTCAAAGTGGCAGAAATCCTTGGAAAATGAAGTTTCCAGAGTTTAAAGTGGCATAGTAAGCCCACAATGTTGGAAAATTCCAGTAAATTGCAGACTGTGATAGTCTATGTGGCACAGTAAGACCACTACGCTTGAAAAGTACGAATTGTGCGTATGAACTTGTGGTTCTCGGGGTGGCATAGTAAGACCACATTTCATCAAAAATCCCATTGACACAGTAAGACCAAAACAATTATTTGAAAAAGCAATTTCGCAATAAATGACGTTTAGTTGATGTGGCATAGTAAGACCACAGGAATTCCCGGAGTCCGGTTTGAACGATGGTATAGAGTGAACGTACCTCTGTAGGCCCTGTCTTCAACCGTTGAATATTTTTCCATTCATTATTTCTTATTTCGGTTAAAAAAGCCTGGTGGTTTTATGTAGAAGTGTACCTTTTGCCTCGAAACGGTTGAATTTAACTCGTGTCCTGGACAATTTTTCTGAAAAGTTAGGCGTGATTGCTTACTACACACACATTCATGACGTGTTAGACTTTTTTTTTTGAAGGGGGAAGATGTGTGGTACCGGCTGAATTTTGTTGAAAACATTTTATAATTTTTTTTTCAGAGCAAAACTCTGGTGCGAACTTTTGCCCCGCAGACACTGCGCACCTTTGCCCCACAAGCAATTTTTGAACTAATCGAATTTTTAAAAAAAGCTCTTGAACTTTTTCACAAAAATGAATACGCACTATCGTCTACTATAGAATGAAGGTTTCTTTGACAATGTAGTTTTGAACTTTCCAGTTATTTTAGGTAAGTTAATCATCATCTCCAAAACATAAAAAATTAGATGAAAACATCGCAAAACTCTTTTCACCTAATAAATTTTTGCCACTTTCATGAAATGTATCTTGTTTATATGTGTGAGCTGCTGGTGGAATAATGTATAAAACGAATACACTGTTGTCGAAATGTTATGCTCGTTTGCTTCAAAAAGGCCAATGCGCACCTTTGCCCGCATTATTCTATACGCGAGCGTAACATGAACAAATTTATAGTACATGCGAATTGGGGATCTTTCTGTATTCACAAGTTTTTCCGCACAGTAACTCGATGTTGATAGTTCCTTAAAATTTTCCTACGTTGAGCGTATTTTTTTCACATATTCACGTTGGAGAGTTTCAACCCTTCTGTTCGTTGGCAGAGGCATTTTGATTGAATGTAATACTTTTCCGTGCACTATTTTTGGCAGCAGAGGCAGTCGTAGCAGTGTTCCGAGCTCCGCAATACAATTTTCTTAATCAATGTTGAAGTTGCTAAAATTTACATTATAGACCCATCAAACGTAAAAACAATAGTTGTATTGATATCAACACAATTTTATTTTATTGATTTTCATGGAACGCTATGACTTAGAAATAACATTTTATTGAGTGGTTTTTATAGCTATTTCGATTATGTTGTCTGGCATCAGTGTTTAAGAAAAAACAATGCCTTCACCAATACAAACAAAACCATTGTAGAAAATTGAAAAATGAAAATTAAACTTCCAGATCACTAGCTCGAGTTTTCCGACGTTTCTTATTACGAGGGTCACTATTTATATTTCGTGAATAGGAACAAAAACAAATAGTTAAGCAGCGAATATATTTTTATTGTTTTTCAAAGTACTCGCCACGATGATCGATACACTTTTGCATGCGCTTAAACCAATTTTCAAAGCATTTATTCCAATCGACACGAGCCTTTTTTTTTGAGCGATTGTTAAATTATGTGGGATCCAACGTGAACATAATTTTCGCAGAACTAAGTGTTCATGTAAAATCGCATATATGATGGTGGAACTAATGCTTAGGGATGCCTCAATCTCACATTAGGTTACATGACGATCTTGCTTAATCATTTCGTGCACAGCATCGATGTTTTCTGGCACTACAGTCCATTTTGGACGACCTTCACGAAACTCGTCGGACAGCGAACTACGACCACGATTGAATTCACTATACCAGCGATACACAGTGGTTTTTGATGTAGCTTCATCGCCAAAAGTCAAATTAAGTTGATTGACGCACTCTTGTTGTGATAATCCACGTCGAAAGTCGTGAAAAATCATCGCACGAAAATGTTCACGATTCAGTTCCATTTTTTTGCCGAGACCAAACTTTCAACTAAATATAAAATAAACAAATAGTGTCCGTATGACAAAATGTTCTGAGTACGTATATCGTCAAAAATGTCAAACTTTACGATGGAACCGTCAGATGGACTCACATGACATCAGTGTTGCCAATTCCCGAAATATAAATAGTGACCCTCGTATTACTGGATATGAATTGTGCGAAAACGATCATTTTCTTCACACTGTTTCGCAAAATTATTGATTTTCGGGCGAGGGGGTGAGGGAGATGAAAGAAATGAGCGCCATTGTGGCAGCCATTTGTGGCTTCCTTCCACCTTCACCTTAATCTGCAACTGATCACGCCTGCTGGCATACTGCACATTCTTTCACATCGTCATTTTCGCTAGTTTCAATGAATACGGTTTGTACTTAAACGAAATTTTCATTCTAATATAAGACACTTTCATTCGATGTTAGATACTTTCATTTTCATTCGACGATTTGATAATTTCGCTTCAGTGCGAGGATTGAAACAAATGAACGTGAAATGAAACGAGACTGATCAGGGGTAAACTGATATTACCTTTATTGAGCGTGAAGAGAGAGTGGTATTATTTTCAGCTTGTATAAGTTTGCAGCAAATTGAAAGGCGGGATGTTCATTACTGCCAAACATGTATGGTTGACGTAAGCGCCAACTAAGTTTTCAAATGAATTAAATTAACAAATTTCATAAATCCCTTCTGGCCCATTTTTGACCTTTAAAATTTATTGAATAAACTTTATTTATTTATTTAACATGTTTCAATTAGAGAGAATTGTAAGGTTATGTTCATGAGTACAATGGAAAGAACAAAAGCAAGAAACCGTAAAACCGAAAAAAAACTAATCGCAGAGCTTTGTTATTTTGATTATTGCATATAATAAAATAGGGGAAGCTTCTTGTCGTCGATTGATGATACGATCGGTTCCTCCAGCGAATCCGGTTCATTTTGCCCACAGCCACCGGCAGGCAGTTAACCCCCGGTCTCTCCGACTGTTTGTTCCAGAGCCGAGAAATTCGTCAACCTATCCGCGCCTCGGCCGTTGACGCAATGAATGACGGTGATGAAGCGGCCGTACGTCAACCGCACGAAAGATGATTGTGCCACTCGCGGTATACCGAAAAATACCCAAAGATGGGAAGCTGTGACCCTTTTGCGGGATCGAAAGCGAACGTTGCGAAAAACCATCGAAGAAAAAAATCAATAATTTTGAATCCATTAGTGAGAGAACAATAGAATTAATGTTAAGAATTTGTTAAACATTGTTTTTTTTCAATTTTTACGTTGCCTTCCGATACCGGTCGGGCGGCTGGTCGGGGAGTTGACTGTCGTCCCTTGCGACGGTTCACATGTGGCCTGTCCAGGATGATAAAGCGCGCCGATTTGCACAAAACGAAGTTGATGATGCGCGATTCTGACTGATGTTCTCGCGGGTTCTTTTGTTTTCTCGCGCGAGAGCGTTGCAATTCACCAGGGATCATCGTCGAACGGAAATATAGCAAGCAACAACAAAAAAAAACACAACGCGCGGACAGAATCGGATCAGCAGAAGCGTTTAAATTTATGACCTCGTTGGTGATTTTGTGATGGTTTTTTTGCCCCATTCCCTACGCAGATGTCCCCCTGCGCTCGCGGTGCCATCAGATATGCTGCCGAGACACTGCCGTATTATAAGGAAAAACAGCGAAAGAGATCAAAACAAGATTCCTTGAATAAATGTAAAGGCAATCAATTACCGTTTTTGGCGAATTCCCTGTGTTTGCATGTGTAGTTGGCTCGTCGTCGATTATTAGTGCGAAGTTACGGCTGGCTGTCACCGATTGATGACCAACAAGGAGGCCAACTCGGAGCAGATCATCAACATCAACTGCCGGTCATCATGTATTCTCATTGTCAATTGCCCGAGCGACGGGGGGCAGAGACGCGTGGCGGTGCTGAGACCACTCCTATCTCGCTCCCCTCCCCTTGTAGCGAACGATCGCAAAATTACAGCGATAATCTACAATCAAGCTCCAGCATCGCCTCGGAGCGTGTTAACGAAGATGGGTGCAGATTGAGCTTAAAGCAGCTAGCGATTGCAACCAATTTGCAGCTACACCATCACAAGATTGACTGCCGTCCGACGGTAGGGATGTTCAGTATGAACCAGATAATTCCGTCGCACCGTTGAGGACACTTTTTTCGAGCGATCTTGTCTGGCGAACAGCTCTCCATGGACACCACTAACCTAAGCTTTTAAGATCCACGAGCAGTTCGAAGCGACATCACTTGAACAAAATAGACCAGATGTTAATGGAGCGAATTATGGTAAAATATATCCACCATAGCACATATCCATCCCGTGGCAACCGACACGTCCTCATCAACGCCATTAGGCTGCTGAAACCTGAGAAGTACACTGCCGAGTGCTGGTAAGCACGGGGAAGACCGTCTTGTCCGTTATAGCACCGTACTTGGGTATACCGCAATACAACAAACTTTGTGCACCGGTGCAGTGGTGCATTATTTCTTTCTCCGCAGGAAATTTTCTAAGCCACTTTCAAACGTGTCCAATCTTGTACAACGCCATCCTCGTGTGAATTAAGTCACAAATTACAAGATCCAATTGCGATTATTTACACCTCGCCTTTCGCGCTGCGAACTGTCCGTTAGTTTCGTGGATTCGTTGTAATCTCACACGGAGCTCTGCTCACGCTAATACAACCGTTTGAATCTAGATTTATTGCGCTAATAGATTTGTTTTGTCAACAACCAAGGTATTTGTACTCGTTCTTTCTGCTTGGAGGGCATCTTTCTCCTTCCGAACAAGACTGACCGATCATAATTGGCTGCTGGAAAACAGCACTGACTCGCAAAGGTATGATTTGGGATAATTTTTTGTGGCGTCAGACAGATGTTGGCCCCAGTCAGAAGAACGCCAAAATTCAACCCCATAAAGGGCTCCCATTAGCAAATTAGCACAGTGATGCCGATGAGAGCAACATATGGGGTATAGTTATTGTTACTTAGGATGTTTGCTGTAGCCACTTGTGGGCAAAGTCGTGCTCTGCAGTATGAATGGAAGGTTTTTAACACTTTTTTTTCTGGATGATCATATGCAAGGTGTTTTGAGGCTGATTATTGTGATGATAACATGTTGATGTACGGAAGAACCTTTTGGTTGAAAACCATAGTTGAATGCTCTCCAGTTGCGACGAAGGGTTAATAATGATTGTAACTAACACGTTAGTTCAAAAAATTTCGCCGTGTAATAGCATGGTCAACCGATAAAATTACACCCTCTAACTCTTAATCCCCTCCCAACGAAGGAGGAAAGAGCCGCAGCAACGGTGACATCCGTTTCCTCTATAATAACCGACCCAATATTCACCCCGAAAATGTTACTCAACTGGTACTGTAATGTCTGGGACACCACGACTTTTTTGGCTGACTGATGATTTCTTGATACACCGTAGTAAGATGCACATTCAGTATTTTTTTCAAATTTTTATCTCGGATCTTTTGAGGGTGGCGTGAAATAAACGAAAAAGTACGTTTTTCACTGTAGATCCTACGTCAAACCACATAGGGGTTCAAATAAACCGCCAAAATTTCTTATTTAATATCCTTTACAACATTTGCCATACAGCTAGTGATTTGGTTTGGGGGCACTTTTTACTCCCTTACTCGGCCAGGCCCTTCAGCGGAGAATCTGGGAAAAACTATCTCATCAAAATTGGATGGACCGTTCCGGAGGTAGAACTCTCACCAGTTTGCAAAACATGGTTTCGAGAAAAAAACCGTTTTGAATTTTGAATCCGCCCTTCATACGCAAAGACTTAGATCCACTAATTGGCTTGTAACTTTAGAACGGAACATCGGACAAACCTGGGACAAAACCTACAGTAAAGAAGACATCCCAGAGAACAAGCCAGAATCAATTTAATTTTTTTTTTTCAAATTTCCATAGTGTACTACCCCGTTAAGATCTACATAAATATTAGTCTAAGTCAAATAAATCTATGACTTCATAAATACATAATAGATAAAAATAGCATTTTCTTCTACGTTGCCACGTTGTCCGGAACATTGTTTGTAGAGGGCTGTAATAACTGTAATAGCCAGGTGATGTATATTGAGTATCCTATGGCCATGAGTGCTCTCTTGGGAAGTTCTTGTAGCTGCCTTAGTGAATTGATCTCAAGTTCTGCTTATGTATAGGAAAGGGAAAGGATATTGGGCATGTGCATTCGAGGAAATGAAGCGGGCTTCTTAGGGAGACACATATGGGGAGCATAATATTTAGATCGCGACTACTCAAACTATCATAATCTGATATGCGTAACCATACCCTTCCGAACTTTTAAATCAGCAGCCAGTTGAATTCATTAATTGCATTTTTTACAGAACCAAACTACATGCTCGGTATTATGACATCCTGGACCACAATTACATAAATTGTTAGTAGCAAGACCTACATTATAAAAAAGTTAATTGAGCACGAATTGATTGGGCAACATACTTATTGTATTGTATGCCTGATAAATGCCTATTATCGGTAAATGGAGAATAATTCATTATACGCATCAACTTACATTGTGAGCTAACGCCCGAATTTAGACAAAAAGATTGCTACTTACGTTGGGAAGGAAAGCGAGTGGTTAGTACATTCGAAAGAAAACATACCCATTTTAATCGTCAATTTGTCAACCTTTTTACTATATCCACTATTCATGTTTGAAGCAATAAAAAGATGGATAAATTTCCTGTCTAAAGGGTGTGTCACATCAAATTGCATCACGGAAAAAACGCTGTAGAAATTCGCCCCTTTGAAAATTTTAGACAGAAAAATAAAAACTATTAAACAACTTTTGGCATTTTCTTTTTATTCATACTTCGAGCCCAAGCCCGTATGCTCGCACCTTCCTCTTTACCCCGTCCATAAGGTTCTGTACAACGTCAGGTTGTAGTTTTTTTTGAACAGAAATCCATTTTCTCTTGAAGTCCGCCTCCGATTTGACAACTTTTGGGTTCTTCCGGAGGGCCTGCTTCATAATCGCCCAATATTTCTCTATTGGGCGAAGCTCCGGCGCGTTGGGCGGGTTCATTTCCTTTGGCACGAAAGTGACCCCGTTGGCTTCGTACCACTCCAACACGTCCTTTGAATAGTGGCACGAAGCAAGATCCGGCCAGAAGATGGTCGGGCCCTCGTGCTGCTTCATAAGTGGTAGTAAGCGCTTCTGTAGGCACTCCTTATGGTAAACCTGCCCGTCTACCGTGCCGGTCATCACGAAGGGGGCGCTCCGCTTTCCGCAAGAGCAGATCGCTTGCCACACCATGTACTTTTTGGCAAACTTGGATAGTTTCTGTATGCGAATCTCCTCCGGAACGCTGATTTTGTCCTCTGCGGAGAAGAACAACAGGCCCGGCAGCTGACGAAAGTCCGCTTTGACGTAGGTTTCGTCGTCCATTACCATACAATGCGGCTTCGTCAGCATTTCGGTGTACAGCTTCCGGGCTCGCGTCTTCCCCACCATGTTTTGCCTTTCGTCGCGGTTAGGAGCCTTCTGAACCTTGTATGTACGCAGGCCCTCCCGCTGCTTGGTCCGCTGGACGAATGAACTTGACAAATTCAGCTTATTGGCGACATCCCGGACCGAACTTCTCGGATCACGTCTAAACTGTTTAACTAAGCGCTTGTGATCTTTTTCACTGACGGAGCATCCATTTTTGCCGTTCTTCACCTCCCGGTCGATGGTTAGGTTCTCGAAGTATCGTGTTAGTACTATGCTGACCGTGGATTGGACGATTCCCAGCATCTTACCGATGTCCCGCTGTGACAACTCCGGATTCTCGAAATGACTATATCCACTATTCATGTTTGAAGCAATAAAAAGATGGATAAATGTCCTGTCTAAAGGGTGTGTCACATCAAATTGCATCACGGATGCACGGATGATTGCACAGGATTAATTCACGACGCTGTTTTTCGCATTTTTCCAAATTTACGAAAAATTGACAGTGAAGCATGACCAACGTGATCTATACACTCTTATCTGATTATAAGCGAAAGCTGAAGATATAATTCCTAAAAATTTAATTTCTACAGCGTTTTTTCCGTGATGCAATTTGATGTGACACACCCTTTAATGGTATATAACACAACATATGTGGAAATAACTATTTCGAGTAATATGCGTTTGAAAACTCTTTTTTTTTGTTTTTATCTGTATTATAGTGACTTTTAACTCATTTGGCTGGTTCGTCACTTCTACTTCCATTTTTGGAAGAATATCGGGAGTGAGAATTGAACTCGTGACCTTTAGCGTGAGAGGCATGGATGTTACCACAAATGTATTGGGTTTTGATTGTCTAAGACCCCAAGTAAGACCTCAGAAGACGTATCATGTTTGAAACGCCAAAGCACACAGCTTAACGCTTACTCCCAACTTATCTAATTATGAAAACCTATTGCCGCACAACAGACAAACTGATAGAAAATAAATCGTCATTCTGCCGCTGTGCACGATTTGTTTCAAACGATTTAGTTTGTGGGGAAACCTGCTGAAAATTATGTTGTTAAACGTTTAGTTTCCCTTATAAATGACCATTCAATTATTTTTTTTCCATTCCCCATCCCAGCCCGATTCCGACCGTGTATCAAAGATTCATCCCATCGTCGCCTCCTTCCTTAAGCTAGTAAGTCAATTTGTTAGCCTGTCGAAAGCGCTGAACAACGGCTCTAACCATCGGTGCTTAGACACTTTCGGACTTCTCATTTGGCTGTGGACCTCTGCGCTAGTATGGATACATACATTTCTGGCTGTTTTTTTGTGGGACGCGCCACAGATTATCATTATTATTATTATTTATGCACCACACAACTTCTTGCGATAGTCCAGCTTGTTTGTTTCTCTTGGCTCGTTTAGGCCGACCCTCAACACTACCCGCCTCGAATTCCTCCGAGTCCGTTGTTGATGGATGGTAATTAATTATATTTCGGATTACATTAGCCACAGATGATTATTTGCTTCGATTTTTTCTGTTTACTTCGTCCACCTCACGTTTCTCGGCACCTCTCGACGCTATTTGCTTGTTAACTCGTTAATGAAAGATTCATTGGTCTGTTTTTTTTTAAATATTACGTTTCGTTCGCCTTTTTGGTGGGATTCTGTGGGCACTGTAATAGATATCGGTAAAACCTATTGAAATTGGAATTTGAAATTTTCAATCTAGCACATTCCTACCATTCTGAACCAACCCAATACATTTGTGAATTGATCATTATGTTTCATAGAATTCTCCCCAAGCGTTCCACAGCGGAGTCTTAACCCTAAGGCGGCTCGCACACCGGAGCAATGAGCAACTAGCAACTGTCAACATGCAATAAGCAATATTATCACCAATGGATTTTTCCATTTAATCTTTGTTGATCTCGCACACCGACGCAATACGATATCGCTGTCGCCTTTACAGAGCAACACATGTCGCTAGCAACACGGCGTGTCGGTTGAATAGCAACTTATCGCTCATATTTTGACAAGTTTCGTACATTAAGGCGATTGTTTGCATAATGTCAGGGGTTTTTATTGCTCTGGTATGCGAAGAACAACAAAATATGTTTCCTGTTGCATATTGTGTACTGCAGTTTGCTAGTTGCTTATTGCTGCGGTGTGCGAGCCGCCTAATGGGGTGATTATTTATCCACATCCTAATCATCCCTATTTGTCTAAACAGTTTGACACTCACGAGCAAGCATTCGATCTAGAACCGGGCGGACCGGCTCTGCCCATCAGCCAAATTAATGCGTCTCTATTGTCACTTAACACCATATGCTCAAATCCGATTACGCGACCGCTATGGGTCTTGGTCCAGCTCGATATAATGAAAAATAAATATTTTGGGTAATTTGTTAAACGAATGCATTCGAAGCAGGACGACCATCGATGGCGCATTCCTTTCTTAGCCTTATACTTTTTTAGATAAATGTCTTCATTAGAGAGAACTGTTTGTTGGTTGAAATCGTGGTTGAAATGTGAAATCGTGGTGATAAATTGAAGATATACTTAAGTTCTAATCCATTCGTGACGTGTCGATCATACTGAATAGATATCATGGTTTGACATTTGTTGCAAAATCAACCTTCAACGAGTTTAGGAGAGGATTAAGCCAATGGGGTTCAAAAAGAGAATTTGAAGTAATTTTTTTCCAGTGTCCACAACGTAGGACTACAAATTTATGAACGTCGAAAAACAAACACTATACAAATTCAAGAATGGAACTCTTTAGTACAAACATTCGGTAGTACTGACAAGAGCCGATGAATGATTCCACTGAGTGAGAGGCGCGAACTAGCGAAACGCAATAAAGCACCAATTGGAGAGACTCCCAGAATTAACATGATTTGTTGATTGTTCGCTGTCTAGAGCGACACTGAAACACTGAACGATAACAGAACATCTGAACCGAATCGGGTGTGTCCGGTAGTAAAAGCTGCGGGACAAATTCTCACCTTCAATTTACCATCGAATAACGCAGCTCTCATCGCTGAAAAATACCTTTCTTCACATCCAGCTCAAAATACACTGCACTTTGACGATACTTTCAACCCGGAAGTGAGGATTTTCAAATGGCCTTTCTCAAGGCCGAGTGTTTAGGTTAAATTTTGCAAATTGGTCTTTTTTTAAGGCTGGAGGCGAATGAATTGAGCAAGTCTGAAAATCTGAGAAAGCCTCTATAATTTAAAACATCATCAATCATTACGAAAAGACACCCGAACACACTCATAAATTTACCGAAGCTCTCTCCCAGCAAAAATTTATTAAGAACAATCCACTTTCGGTTATTACTTTAGAATGCATCGACATTCTTAGCATAACTATTTAATCGGAAGTTTTGGTGGCCCTATAAAGGACCAATGGGTTTGAGTGGTTTTGTAGAAGAAGCTTGTGTCCTTATTCCCAATGTATACAACGCACTCAGTATGTATCGCGAATATTCTCCTCGTGTTAGACACAGTGCGGCCCGGAGAGGTTTCATAACTGTTCCCCATAATTGTTGTTATTTGATAACGCATTAAATTAACAATTCGTACGTATGTATGATCCAATCATACAGCACCAATCTCCACATAACGGTTGGAAACCCAACGCGGTTAGTCATATTTAGTTTTTTTTCTGCTTTGCTTATGTCTGTCAATCGAGCTGAAGCGAAAAATTTTGCACGTTCTTTCAACACGGTAGCAAAATAAAATCTGAGGCTGGCCAGGGCAAGCACGTTATAGAGAGTCTTCACGGCCTACTGACGACATGCATGCCACTAACCAAACCTGACTTCAATGAACGTTCTAGTATAGTTAAAGTGTTTTGAGACTTCACCAATATTTATAGATATTTTCAAAGCCGTTTGTGAGCCATGGAAAAAATGTTTGGGTCAATGACCTTTTATCTTTCTAAAGTGGTGGTCATACCACTTCTCTCAACCGGCAAAAAGGTGTTGATGCTTTAATCCTTGTGCTTCGAATGTAACGCTCTCTATTCCGAAACATTAAATTTACACTCCAGTACAGATGCAGAAATGATGTGATGCAAAAATACAGGAGCGCTTTCCACCAGACGGTATTAACATCGACGTGGTGCCCCCAACGAACAAAATTACATTACTGTGTGCGATATCTATTGTCCATTATTTCTTTGTATCCAGCAAAACAACTATTTCTGACATCCGCATTGAGAAAGACTGCTGACTGCTAGCTGGCGTGAGACTATGACTTGGATAATGATGATAATGGTTTTAATTATAGAAGCTTTAGGTTTTCTCAGTTCATTTCCCTCTAGCTTTGAAAGAGGCCAGATTTGGAAAACTAAACGAAACTCTCCTCTAGAGAAAACTATTTGGAAGATCTCACTGCCGTCTGATCGCTAGCTGGATGGCTGATGAATCGTGAGTTTTGTAAAATTTTATTCGAGATAATAGATGATCTCGACGTTTCATGCAATTCTAAGACATTAGGCTTTAATTTTTTTTCGAAAACTCATGCTATGTTTTTATGTTGTGTTCGATAATGAGAATCATGTTATAATGTATTGGAGAGTTTTTTTTTCATTATTTTATCCATGCAGAACACAGGAGCCATCTTATCCAGGTTCACAAATGGCGGTTTTCATTATATTTCATTCCTTGGTGATATGCACCGTCCAACGACCAATCACCATCCTTCTGCCATCATCACTCGGTTGTAATACTGGTGGAGTGAACAAACAATACCCAAAAACCAAACAAAACAACCCTTTTCAGGGCCACCAAACCATTATCAAAGAGTTCAACGAAGTAATTTTTCAAACATATCCGAAATCAGCATACAACAGATAGCCTAACGGAATCCAACGTCAGCTATGGGGTCGTTTTTCGGACACAACCCTCTTGTGACTTTTTTTATGAAGCATTGATAAATTATCTGTGGAAAAGTGTGCAGCTTCCAAAGGTCATAACTTCGAATAAAATATGTGAAACCATTAGAGAAGCTCAAACGTGTATTTTTAATGAGAAAACCGGTTTCATATACATATACCTAGTAGCTCCATCTATGATTGAATTGAACCAATGACTGTTGCGATTAATCATAATAATAATACAGATTATATACAGGTCGGACTCAATTATATACTGACTCGAGTATACTGCCGTTCTACGCATAGTTGTCCCATGTTCCAAAATCAGCAACTCAGAAAAAGTTTTCTCAAAGTTTTCTAGCATATTTGTCTACCAGATGATTTAAGCAATTCAATTTAGCTATACTCCGGATTTATTATAAGCAGTAAACTATTGTCTAATGAAATGTGAAATGTTCCCTTCTCTTGAATCAATCGATCTTGATCTTTGCGTAGAACGGCAGTATATATGATTCGATTATATACAATTTTGGACGGTCTATACAGTTTAATTTTTTTATTATTTTATTGGTTGATAGAGACAATCAAGTTTATTATGAATGTTTCGTTTGAAATTAATAACACCTTCAAAACAACAATTTTTTAAGTTTTTAACTTCTAAGATGTTATTTAAACCCAATAATTTAAGATGACTCTCAACTTTATCCTTTACTAAATTCTCTCACCTTCCAAATGAAGGTAACAGAATCGTCTTACGTAACGTACTTTTCAAAGTAGAGTCAGGCAAACAGATCCCGGAACTATAAAAAAGATCAATAACACAGTCATTGTTGAAATTCGACCATACGCGTAGAAAGATTTGTTCAATCAAATATGATTATCTATCACCTCCTGAGAGATTATGGATTATTATTTAAATTCTTCTTCTACATTAAAAAAAAAAGAAACATCTATATAAGGTAAATGATTTTGGTTTGGCCAGTCGAAATGTGATCATGGTTTGTCCACTATTTTGAATGCTCTAGTTCAGCGCATCTGTGTCAAATTAAGTATTCGAATATTAAAAAAAATATAAATTATATTGTGTTCTTCATGATTTACAGTAGTTATATAGAATATTTTTATGGATTCACGTGTTTCAAAGGATTATAAGATCCACATTCTATTGGTGTCAATGCACCCCTCACTTGAGCTAATTTTTAATCAATCAACAATGTATTATTTGACGCGTATTCGGACCATTTCTGGATTATAACACTTACAAATATTGTAAACATCATGCTTGCACACTATTTGTGTCAGATTTACTTGGCTAAACCATGTAATTAACACATTTCGATGGCCTCAATTCTGATCATGAGTTGTTCGATTCACTAATGTTGTTTTATCCACATGATTTATATGGCAATCGCTTGGCGCGCTGCAGTTTGTTTTTAGTGTCCTTCGCGCATAGCAAAAATAAAGTTTCGCCGTGTTGAGTGTGTTGAGGTAAACACTTTTAAAATTCTTAAGAAAAGGCCATATTCTGAAGAAAGCCTAAACTTTGAATGAGTCAATATGATGACAGTTACCTCAAGCGATGAGAAATGCAACGTCTACTTGAAAATTCGAATTTTTTCATTCAAAAATAATGATTTCTAAAACTTGACAAACCATGATAATTTTTTGGACAAACCATGATCATAATTTCTCTTTGAGGAAAATCATTTAAAAACATAAATATTAGGATAATTGCAACGCCTTATGGTAGAATTAGAAACTAGAGACTTAGGGCTTTTCAACAAACCCAAACTCGTCTTGATTAGATCTGATTTTCATGAAGAAAAATCGATTTGCATTTACTAGTTGCGTGAAAACATCCTAAATCGGACAAACCTAGATCATTTACCCTATATATAAAAATCTCGTGTTACGGTGTTTGTGGTCGAACTCTTCCGAAACGACTTGGAGGATTTTTATAATATTATACACAAAAAACATGCTAAGCATACGAATAGGTCGTAAAGTAAATATTATATGTTACCGCTATGTATGATACCGTTTCCATTACTGTATATTTCATACCGATTAGGGTGACTTTATGCAAAAAAGCAATCAATTTTGCTAACTTTTTTTTTCATTTTTTTAAGTTTAGCTTCAAAATATACATACAACCCCAAATTTTTACTCCCTTTTCCCCATCCCCTTTTTTTCAGTCGAAATTTTAGTATTTTTGTATAAACAATATTCAATATTCTTGAATGAGCGCAATGAATTATCGTAATTCACGCTTAGTTTTTCAATAGGACCTGTGTTTTGATCGATTCTCTTCCTCGATATTCTCTATGGTTAATAACTCAGCGGCGAAAGAATTGACGTAGGACTACGTCTTTGATTTCTATATAGGGTGGTCACTCTACGAAAAATGTAACGTTTATTAAGAGTTTTCAAATGCATATTACGCAAAATCGTTCTAACGATATATGTTATAATATATAACATTAGAAGGCGAATTTATCCAACATATTCTTCGCCTGAGACATCAACAATGGAACTAATAAAACAAGTAAACAATTTAACAAATAATAGAGGTATGTTTTGCGAGCGGATGCGAAGGTAAATAATTTATTATGCATTCTTTCTTTCAACTTCGTTCCCATGAATGGTGTATGCAACACAAAATTGTGTGCAATAATTCGTCCTATCAAACAAATTAGCAAGACCTTTTTAATCAGATGCAAGACCGATTCAACACCGATTCAGATCACTACCTGGTGATGGTCAAACTGCGTTCTAAACTGTCAGTCGTCAATAACATTAGACACCAGCGCTCATCACGGTACCACCTACGACGACTACAGGAACCGAACGTTGCTGCAACATTCTCGCAGCGTCTTGAAGCTGCGTTACCGGGGGTAGACGAACTGGATGCTGTTCCCCTCGATGAATGCTGACAACGGAACGAATGGTTTGACGACGAGTGCCGAGCGCTCCTGAACGAGAAGGATGCAGCACGCGCAGCCATGCTGCAACGAGCGACTCGACAAAACGTGGAACGATACAGACTGAAACGAAGGCAGCAAACACATCTCTATCGGGAAAAAAGCGCCGCCTGGAAGAGAAAGAGTGTGAGGAGATGGAGCTGCTTTATCGTTCTCGAGAATCGCGGAAGTTCTTCAAGAAACTAAACGCCTCGCACAAAGGCTTTGTGCCGCGGGCCGAAATGTGCAGAAACAAGGAAGGAGGCATCTTGACGAACGAACGCGAGGTGATCGAAAGGTGGAGGCAGCACTACGATGAACACCTGAACAGCGCGCAGACAGGAGACCTAGACGGCGTTGAGGAGGACTACACCGGTGCAATGAACAACGACGACGTACCACCCCCGACGATGGGTGAAGCTAAGGAGGCCATTAATCAGCTCAAGAACCACAAAGCAGCTGGTAAGGATGGCCTCGTAGCGGAGCTCTTCAAGGGAGGTCCGAGAAAACTTGTAGAGTGTATGCACCAGTTGATAGTCAGGATCTGGGACACAGAACAGCTACCGGAGGAGTGGAAGGACGGGGTAATCTGCCCCATCTATAAAAAAGGCGACAAGTTGTATTGTGGGAACTATCGTGCCATCACAATCCTGAATGGTGCCTACAAAATTTTGTCTCAGATCCTCTTCCGCGGCCTATCGCCAATAGTAAGTAGATTTGTGGGAAGTTATCAGGCCGGATTCATGCCCGGTTGCTTGACGACGGACCAGATTTTTACACTGCGGCAGATCCTCCAAAAGTACCGCGAGTATCAGGTCCCTACACACCACATCTTCGTCGACTTCAAGGCCGCATATGATACAATCGACCGACGACAGCTATGGAGGATCATGGACGAACACGGCTTTCCCCGAAAGCTGACAAGACTGATTCAGGCAACGATGAACGGTGTGCGGTACAGTGTGCGGATCTCAGGTGAGCTGTCGGAATCATTTGAGACTCACAGGGGACTTCGACAAGGCGATGGAATCTCCTGTCTGCTCTTCAACGTGGCGCTGGAAGGTGTTATGCGGAGAGCGGGCTTCAACATGCGGGGCACGATTTTCAACAAGTCTAGTCAGTTTATCTGCTTCGCCGACGACGTGGACATAATCGGAAGAACACATGCGACGGTAGCCGACTTGTATACCCGACTGAAACACGAAGCAGGGCTGATTGGGCTTGGGATCAATGCGTCTAAGACTAAATACATGCTAGCTGGAGGGACTGATCGCAACAGCGTTCTTCTTGGTAGTAGTGTTGTGATCGACGGCGACGAGCTCGAGGTGGTAGAGGAATTTGTCTACCTTGGCTCGTTGATAACAACTGACAACAACAACAGCCGTGAAATTCGAAGACGCATTGTTAATGGAAGTCGTGCCTACTATGGGCTCCACAAATCCTTGAGGTCCAACAAACTCCGACCCCGTACGAAGTGTACCATGTACAAATCCCTAATTCGACCGGTTGTTCTCTATGGGCACGAAGCATGGACGATGCTTGAAGAGGACTCACAAGCGCTTGGAGTTTTCGAACGCCGAGTGCTCAGAACAATATACGGTGGTGTACAGGAAAGCGGAGTATGGAGAAGGAGAATGAACCACGAACTGGCGCAACTCTACGGCGAACCCAGCATTCAGAAAGTCGCTAAGGCTGGACGAGTGCGATGGGCAGGACATGTTGCAAGATTGCCGGACAGCAGCCCTGCAAAGATGGTGTTCGCATCGAATCCGGTAGAAACAAGAAGGAGAGGTGCCCAGCGAGCGAGGTGGTTGGACCAGGTGGAGCAGGACTTGGCAAGAATCGGTGCAGCCGGGAGTTGGAGAACTGCAGCCATGGATCGGGACTATTGGCGAAAAATTGTGAAGAAGATCTAATCTCTCAATGGGATGTAGTATCATTATAAATAAATAAGCAGTAGCTTTTCCCGTGAAATCATGTTCGTTTGCAGACTATCACAATCAAGTCGTATTGGTTCTACTGCTCAATCGTATCTATCATAGAAGAAATGAATCATTAAGAGATATGAATATGCGTCATGAAGATTATTAATATTTCATTTCGTTTCATTTTTGTGATGCAATGTAGTGCCGATCTCAATATATCCTCGCATGATAATCACTGTCATCCTCCTAGTATTGATATCATTTTCCGCTGTACAATTGCCCATGTTCCCGCAGCTCAGAAGACACTCGCTTAAGATATTCGTCACCCCGTCATATACGGAAGCCATTCGCTAACTGGACTTATCTGTAACAGGGCGTACGTTAACTGGGCTGCAAAGCAGTTATGTATCAACAATAGATGTCATCTTCAAATACACCCATACCTCGCTATACGGCCGCTCTTTATACGGCTTTTCGTTAAATAAGCCTGGAACCAATCCCATAGAGTTTGTATGAATTTGTATTGGAATAATTGATTCGTTTTTCTTAGCGGCCCAGGGACGTATCTAGGCCGTAAAGCGAGGTATGGGTGTATTGCTTTTGCTGTTTTGTAGTCCGGTTAGCGAGTAAAATTCGATAATTGTATTGATTTTCCGGGCCCATTAAGGAACGATCACTGTATGGGTAATACTTTCCTTGTTGCTTTGAAGATGCACGAAATTTGAGTGATACATGAAATCTTGCATCTGATTACTTCAACATGTTTATATTCGAAAAAGGTCTTGCTAATTTGTTTGAAAGAATGAATTATTGCACACAGTTTTGTGTTGCATACAATATTCATGGGAACGAAGTTGAAAGAAAGAATTATATACCTTCGCATCCGCTCGCAGAACATACCTCTTTTATTTGTTGAATTGCTCACTTGTTTTATTATTTCCACTGTTGATGTCTCAGGCGAAAATTTTACTGGATAAAATTACCGTCTAATGGTATATATTATAACATGTATCGTAAGAACTATTCTGCGTAATATGCATTTGAAAACTATTAATAAACGTTACATTTTTCGTAGAGTGACCCCCCTATATAGAAATCAAAGACGTAGTCCTACGTCAAAATTATTAGGTTAGGCTCAGGACTATATCGTCTAAGCATTGAAATAACTTCGAGTAATAATTTTCAATCAAATTTTAACAATTTGTTGTCGGTTCTGTTAGTTGCTCCACAAACACGATGAATTATATTGACATTTGTTTTGTGTAAAGGCAAGCTTGCCAATTTGCATAGAACGATTGACTTTGAGTCAAAAAGATTTCAGAATGTAAAAATAGATTTCGATCGAACCGTGAAACGCGATCGTTTTCCTTTTTAGCCAATTGGATTCCGGAATATGGGTGACTGTATATAATCGAGTCCGCCCTGAACAAATAGCACAAAAATTATTAAGCAAATAGCAATTAGCAGTTATCAAAACCCTTTCTCATTAATCTAAGACATTGATGAGACTGAAACAAAATCGTCGCCATATTTCGAAAAACATTTAAAACAATGAAAAATTACACTTTTGTGCGACTGCACTAACTACAAGTTATTCAATGACCTCAACATGATTGGACTGTTTAGGCCAGTATAACGCATACAATGCGCAGTTCAGGCCGATCAAAAATGCATTGCCCTGCACTTGTGTAACCACCTTCGCAAATAGTCTTAATTGCGAATTCCGGATGCATTTTGGTGCATTTTTGAGACCAAAACTTCAACTCCAGACGCGCTCGTAAAAAGTGGATAACGTCGGCACGATGAGGTCCCCAAAAGTACAAACTTCACATCTCGCCCGTTGCGTCCGTCGTTCTGTACTGTTCGTAATCGTGTTGACAGTTCAGTTGCACAATAAAACAAATTTCCCTTCGTCGGGGCGCGAGCGATAAAAACAATTCCCATGCCGTCGTTCTCCACCGGTGTGCCATCTGATGGGCAAAGCGGGAAACCGAAAGGAGCCGGCAGTAATTCGCTCACGTCACGGATTCCGTTCAGTAGGTACCATAATTTAATCTGTTTGTTTGATTTTATTGTACATAAATATTTAAATTTAATTTTATGTTTCTGAATATGAATTATTTAATTAGGCTCGCACACAGATGGGTTTCAAATTTAGGAGAACGCACCGCGCTTGTTCTTGTTGGCCGAGGGGAGCACTGTTGGATCCGAGCTTTCTGATTCGTGCTCGGCCGCGGGATCGTATGAATCGAATTAACTTGTTTCGTGAGCTGCCTCGCTCCACGGAAGAATAATTACCGAAACTTGGGCTCCTCTTCGAAAGGATGATGGCTTGAGTCCATGCTGTTGTACGGCGAAGTTTATTAGCGGACAGGACTATAAAACATTGGGTGTTTATGGTGGGAAAAGTGACATCCACAGAACGTGTATTTGTTTTCAATTTCAGAACACAGGTGGTCAGTGAATGCTTATACTTTGTACAGTCGAACGGTATTGAATTAGTTATCAGTTGACAATTTTCGGTGGAACATGAAGAAATAATAGACAAAGGATAATACGAGCGAGAGCAAAGCATAAGCCTCTGAATCTGGTTTGCGGTCAGCTCGGCATGTTCATTTGCTTTTGTCCCCTGCGAGTTAGCTTTTTTCTCGTGTCCTACATCCCACATATCCATTTCATCTCCAGGGGCCATAATCGTTCCCTTCGTTTCACAATAGAAGCCGACGGTTGTTTTGGGATCTGTTTCGAAAATAACCACTCGTGAGGGTGATATATGACTTTCGAATGTTATTGTTATTACAGTCCGATGCAATTTCACACACGTCGTTGTTAAGGACCGTATTGTCCTGCCGACAGGCCAGCTACCTACCTGGACTGTGTTTGTGGACTGTGGATTTGCGGACCGAACTCATTTCACGGAGTGCGAATCTTTTGACTTTGGCAAATAATGCCCGCCGTGAAGTGTTTGCAGTCAATTGTCGGGAAAATTGAAATCTATTTAACGGTTAATCGATCAATGCGAGTGTGGAATTAGCTGCTGAGAGGGGGAAGAGGTGCTTCAAGTGGATTGAGCAGTTTGAGCGATTCCCTGAAAGCCGACGCAGATGGATTGCTACCAACGTTGAACCTCGTTACGAAGTTAACACAAAGAAGCTGAAATCCATTCTGATTTTCAATGGACTCAACTCGAGAGACTTGAAACGTAATCTGCTATTCATGAATGGTAGGCAGAGCGCAGTAATTCAAGATTCATCTTAGATTGAAGGTGATACTTCTCGGAAAGAAAAGGCATCAACATAATCGACTCAAGCGTTTCTATGCATCGCTATGTGTCACATCATAGCTGGGCATGCTTTCCGTATCAATGGTACCCAAGCGAGCGTGTAATTTCCGGTGTTAAATTTCTATCCAAATTGGGTGAACTATTCTAGTGAATAAATTAATGCTCAGTGACTCTATGTTATACACCATGTTGGATAGCTTATTGAGAATCTCTTGGAGTGTGTTTTTCATCTTACTTGATCGAAAAAAATCATCCCACCCCTATGATCAAATCTAAGCCCAGAACAGATTTATAGGACTTTTATAGTTTCGAGCTGTATCTTAATCTTGTTCTCAATCAAAAAAATCGCCACCGTTGTACGGGGATACTTTCTATGCTTTTTAACATTTTTCCAGTTTTAGAAAAATGTTAAAAAGCGTGGGTGCATTCCAAATACCGTTTAATATATGTAACTTGAATGAGTTTTTGATACCAAAGATAGGCTGAATTATTTGAGAAATATTGTTGTTTTTCCACAAACGGCGCATCTATCTATCTATCTATATATATAAAAATGGAGTGATGTCTGTCTGTCTGTCTGATTCTTATAGACTCGGAAACTACTGAACCGATCGACATGAAAATTGGTATGTAGGGGTTTTTGCGGCCGGGGAAGGTTTTCGTGATATTTTGAGACCCCTCACCCCTCTCTAAGGGGGGGGCTGCCATACAAATGAAACACAAATTTCTGCATTACTCGGAAATTAACCAAGCAAACGAAACCAAAGTTGGCATGTGAAAGTTTTAGGATGCAATAAATGTTTCTATGATGGTTAGACAGTCCTTCCCCCACTCAAAGGGGGGGCTGCCATACAAATGAAACACAAATTTCTGCATTACTCGAGAATTAATCAAGCAAATGAAACCAAATTTGGCATGTGGAGGTTTTAGGATGCAATAAATGTTTCTATTGTGTTAAGATACTCCTTCCCCCTCTCTTAGAGGGGGCTGCCGTACAAATGAAACACAATTTTTTGCATTACCCGAGAACTAATCAAGCAAATTAAACCAAATTAGGCATATGGAAACTTTAGGGTGCAATGAATGTTTCTATGGTGGTTAGATACCCCTCCCCCCACTCTTAGAGGGGGCTGCCATACAAATGAAACACAAATTTTTGCATTACTCGGAAATTAATCAATCAAACGAAATCAAAGTTGGCATGTGAAAGTTTTAGGGTACAATAAATGTTTCTATGATGGTTAGACAGTCCTTCCCCCACTCAAAGGGGGGGCTGCCATACAAATGAAACACAAATTTCTGCATTACTCGAGAATTAATCAAGCAAATGAAACCAAATTTGGCATGTGGAGGTTTTAGGATGCAATAAATGTTTCTACGGTGATAAGATACTCCTTCCCCCTCTCTTAGAGGGGGCTGCCATACAAATGAAACACAATTTTTTGCATTACTCGGAAATTAATCAATCAAACGAAATCAAAGTTGGCATGTGAAAGTTTTAGGGTGCAATAAATGTTTCTATGATGGTTAGACAGTCCTTCCCCCACTCAAAGGGGGGGCTGCCATACAAATGAAACACAAATTTCTGCATTACTCGAGAATTAATCAAGCAAATGAAACCAAATTTGGCATGTGGAGGTTTTAGGATGCAATAAATGTTTCTATTGTGTTAAGATACTCCTTCCCCCTCTCTTAGAGGGGGCTGCCGTACAAATGAAACACAATTTTTTGCATTACCCGAGAATTAATCAAGCAAATTAAACCAAATTAGGCATATGGAAACTTTAGGGTGCAATGAATGTTTCTATGGTGGTTAGATACCCCTCCCCCCTCTCTTAGGGGTGGCTGCCATACAAATAAAACACAAATTTCTGCATTACTCGAGAATTAATCAAGTAAATGGGCGGGACGAAGTTTGCCGGGTTAGCTAGTAATTAATATTTGGTGAGGGTCGATACTAAATGTTGCTAGTTCTCACAATTAGGCATACACGTTCCATACACACATTCCATACACGCTCTGTCGTTTTTCTATATGAAAAGTCGATTTTTGACAAAAAAAAATTATTTTTGAGATAACAGTAAATCTTGACGTTTCATGCAATTTTAAGACATTTGGCATAAATTTTTTTTCGAAAACCCCGATATTATGTACTCTTGGGAGATTTTTCAGTTTTTCTAAAAAATCAAGCTTTGACGGCTGTGCGACGCTAGTATTTACTCAGTCCGATTGAACTGATATTTTGCCTAGGGTAGGTTTTCGTGGGAATCAACATTTTTAGGAAAGTCCCGTTTGAAAATTCGAGATGATCATTTTCATTGACACTGTAATATACAGCCATTCCATGCCAAACCGATATACCGTTCTGAATCATATTTCGGACACTTTGTTCTAATATCTTGAAATGCTTAATGCACTGATGGTATAACTATAAAATTAATATCACAATTGCTTCTTTAGAGTAATCCCTTGGTTTCACTATCACTTCATTTGAGAATTACATTTCAATTATTATATAGTAGGGAAAAATGCATCCAAAATCCACTCATTAATGTTTGTGTTTGACGTTTGCCTAGCGTGAGCACGTATAATTCACCCCTTCATCAATATTAAAATTTCTCTCGTGTTTCATCAGTTCTCATCATCGTTATCAGGTTACTGTGATTGCTTGGTAAGTGTTTCGCAGTTGACTATAAAATATAATCAAGTGTAATGTAATTTTCGTTCAAAACATTACAAAATAAAGTGTCCGAAATTTGAATTCAATCTGTCCGAAATTTTATTTTTATTCGCTCGATTTGAAAAGCATTTTATTCGGTGATTTTTTTTATGTTTTTAATCAAATAGGTAACAAAGCAGATTGAACTAATTTGTATGATTCAGAACGGTAGCGGTTCTCAGATTTTCGTGAAAAGTGATACTTTTATTCTTTATCGCAAACAAATAGACCCGTGATTTTTTTTTCTGTTTGGATGATCATTTCTTGGGGGGTCTCCGTAGCCACCTTGGTTGCGCGTTCGCTTAGTAAGCGATCGATCGTGAGTTCAAAACTCAGGGCCCTCATTGACCATCTTTGTGTTGTTACCAAGCAAACCATTTGTCATGACAATGTTATGCGAAAATGCGAAAACAGAATAGAAACTAAGAGAGGTTGGCGTCGACATCATGCCTCATACCGTATGAGCGCCAACCTCTCTTAGTTTCTATTCTGTTTTCGCATTTTCGCATGACATTGTCATGACAAATGGTTTGCTTGGTTGTTACAGAATAGCTACGACCACGCAACAATCATCAGCGATAGAGATCGATCCACGGTCGGAGTAAGATCGATTCATCCATACAACTGCTCTGCTCTGCAAGACACATCGGGCTGCTGTTCTATAAATAACTCAACAATGATCAATCAACTGTCTCCGCTGTCCGGCAGTCTAACTGGATAATGGGAGAACAGAAAGAATACTCCTACGCCTAAATGGCTACTTTGTAAATGTACCATATGCAATGGTATAGAAGGAATACTGGCAAATGACAACTGTGCTAATTATAGATATGATAACCATTTGACATGTACACGATTAAAATTCGGCTCTGTTACAGCTAATGTGCTTATGAGCCTAAAATAAATAAATGGGATATTAAAAAATTATCATTTCTCCATCTTTTTATTAATTTTGTCCAAAACTGAAATTTTGCAAATTTTTTCCGATTCAGATGATCGACATATCAAATTGAAACCCATTAGCTGGTATTTTACTACAGTTACTACAATACTACAGTTGCAGAAAATTTTGTTTTCGTTGTTATTGATTGTACAGGGAAAGTTCGGTATGACGTAAACTTAAATTTCAACGTTGCATCGAAGCATTAAAAAATCAAAAATTTAGTTCATATTACTTTATTTTGTTTAGAATAATGGATAATGATTATAATATCCAACCTTTCCGATGACTGTTTTCCTCCATACAGTTATTTGAGGGTAAATAGATAAGTGGTATTTAAAAGTATTCGAATCCCTTTCATTTGGATTCCTTCCCATTGCTCTATTCCTGGTAATGAGAAAGCGGATACACTCGCAAAGATGGATAGTAAGCAGGGCACAGTTTTCGAAAGACAAATAGCGTATCGGGAATTCTTCTCCATTTCCCGACAGCAGTCACTCACCAGTTGGCAAAGCAATGAAACAGAGATGAGCTTGAAAGATGGCTATACTCTATCATCCCCAAAGGTTCAATGAAGGCTTGGTTTAAAGGATTAGATCTTGACAGAGATTTTATTAAAACACTGTCCAGATTGATGTCCAATCATTCCGCGCTAAATGCGCATCTCTTCCGCATAGATCTTGCTACCCACAATTTAAGCAATTGGGATCAAGGATATCATGACATCGAGCACGTTGTTTGGTCATGTAATGAATTTGGCAATGAAAAAATCAAACTGGTAAAGACTCGAGGAGTACACTCACGCATGCCAGTTCGCGATATCTTAGTTACTCGCGACCTTAATTTTATGTTCCCCATATATGTCTTCCTAAGAAACGCTAATATTATTAATTAGGTCACATCTCCTACTTCCACTTGTCCATTCTCCCCTCCTGTCCTATTACATAAGCAGAACTTAGTACCCGTTGAAATAAAATCATTACAGGAGCTATAAACATAGCAAGGAGGCGCTCGCTACCAAAGAATACCGAAGCTACATCACCAGGCGATGTAGTTGTTATGACCCATCACAGGCACATTTTTTTATATTGTTCTGTAGTTTTAGCTAATTAGACTTGAGTTAATGATTATGTAGTTATAATATATTCAAATAGTTTTGAAATGTACTGCTTGATGATGGCTCTATATCCACTTGTGCCTAATTAAATAAATAAAAGAATAAAAAGATAAGTGATATGACTACGAATGAAACATTGATGATCACTTCAATTTTTAAAATCAAAATCAACTTTATTAATCGGATCCAAGGTAGAAATTATTCTCCTAGAATTGTTGATATTAAATAAACCAATTCAGAGAAATTATAGATGGAAAAATATGATGTTATCAGACCACTTCTAGTGTTTTTCTGCTATGTTGTCCAGGATGTGATGCTCATTTTACGCAAAGAAAACTGCGCGTTTAGAGGCCAACCTTGCTCTTCAGCGTATCTAACCAGCAGGGATGATTCTTCTAGACATCGAGAAAGCCTATGACTCTGTCTGGCACGATGCGATATTGCATAAATTGAGAGTATCGAATTTCCCTATATACCTCCATAAAATGTTGCAATCTTTTTTGAACAAACGCTATTTCCAAGTGATTGTTAACGGGGTATTATCAGACTGTAAACCAGTTCCGTATGGTGTTCCACAGGGGTGCGTACTTAGTCCCGTATTATTCAACATTTTCGTCTCTGATGTACCACGAGTGGATGGTATCAGCTACTATTTTTTCGCTGATGACACGGGCTACATTGCTGCAGATAAAAACCCACAAAAGGTTATAGACCAGCTACAAAATGCTCAGGATGCACTTGAGGAGTTTCAACGACGTTGGAAAATGAAGGTCAATCCATCTAAAACACAAGCGATATTTTTCACACGACGACGCAGTCCAATATATTTGCCACAAACGGAAGTGACTGTATTTGGACATCCTGTTCCTTGGTCTGACCAAGCTAAATATCTTGGGTTGATTCTAGACCAAAAGCTAAAGTTTGACAAGCACATAGCCACTTCCCTTATCAAATGTGACAAACTAATGAAAATGCTCTACCCACTAATCAGTCGACGTTCAAGACTAAGCATTACGAACAAACTTTTACTGTACAAACTCATACTTCGTCCAACGATAACGTACGGATTTCCAGCCTGGCACAGCTGTGCGCGCAGTCGACAGAAAAACCTTCAATATCGACAAAACAAGATACTCAAGATGATGCTAAATCTTGAATTCAACTACCCCACTGACGATCTACATAAACTGGCACATATCGAACCAGTATCCGAATGGACGTTGAGACTGTTGCATAAATTTTGGACAGGATGCTCGATGTCTGAAAACACTCTCATATCAAATCTAGTGCAGGTCCAACTGTAATATAGAAATTTTCCCTCTCATGCTATCCCCCTTCTGTTCAGTTCGTGCAACAGGTTTTTTTCAATTTTTCCTGTTTCCCTCGTCAATCATTCTCTGTACATAATTGCCCGAAACAAAAGAATATGTTAAGCCACACTGCAAGGAACCCCATACCTCTGTTATAGTATTAAGAATTATATTAAATAAGTTAAGTTATGATCAATAAAAGAAAAAAAAAGTAAAGTAAAGTAACCAGCACATCGGTGTCATTCGAAGCAGTTTCGTCGGATATGTTCAGATGTTCATCTTCAGGATCCACTGGGGCAGGAATTTGAAGGATTTTCTAAACATTTGGGTTCGAAGTGTAAGGCGGCGGTGACACTGGATGCAGAAAAGTGGTCGTACGAATTGTATGCAATAGTGAAGCTAAACAACCACATTGAGTTGTATTGGTGTGGTTACATTGCTTCCCCCTTGCTTCGTTCGTATTCGTCAGCTTCTATCGAACAAAATTGTTTGTTTCTATTCGTACAATCAAATTTTCGTGCGTACTCCTATCCAAAGTAACCTTAGCCTAAGACTGATCACAAGTTGACTGGTTGAGAACTTCCTCAACGATTTCGTCGCCCTTCAAAATCTCAAACTCTGCTCTTTATATGAAAAGCTTAGAATGAAAGGAGTGTAAGTGATTTGATCGATTTCTCTACATCGACTCTCTCTTTTGGTCATAACTTAGCTGCAAACTCATTCTCAGCAGTAATTAACATTGTGGAAGATAGGTCAAAACCTCATCTATCGGATTCTATAACGAACTCAAATTGGAACATTTTTGTAATTGAATTATTAACTAAAGAAAAAGTTGATGAAGAGAAATCGATCAAGTCACTTACACCCCTTGCATTCTAAGCCCCTCATATATGAAAGAAGGATTTTCCCACGTGCGTGTAAAATATCATCACAGGAGAATGGCTGATCAGATCGGCACGGTCAGTATATTTTTTGAGTTTGTCTTCACCCAAATTAGAATGATAGAGTACTTTGGAAAATATCTGAGATGATTAGAAAAATTCGATAAAATTGACTATGCATATTTATATACATAAAATGGATTTCTGTCTGTCTGTCTGATTTTTATGGACTCGGAAACTACTGAGCCGATCGACATGAAAATTGATATGTAGGGGTTTTTGGGGCCGGGGAAGGTTTTCATGATAGTATAAGAAGTATGGGGGGGGGGTCTGCCATACAAATAGAACACAAATTTCTGTGTTACTCGAAAATTAATCAAGAAAATGAAACGAAATTTGACATGTGGAGGGTTTTAGGGTGCAATAAATGATTTTAAGGTGTTTAGATACTCCTCCTCCCTCTCTTAGGGGGGTGGGGGCGGTCGGCTGCCACACAAATGAAACACAAATTTCTGTATTACTCTAGAATTAATGAAGCAAATGAAACCAAGTTAGG